>NC_053496.1:88580211-89295211 GCF_905171775.1 Rana temporaria | reverse complement strand
ATAAATAGTCCTTCCTTTGGAGTTTACCTCACATCTACTCCGTGTACGATGATTGGGGTAAAAAGGGCTGGTATTGGCACTCGGTCTAATCTGAACAGTTTGGAGGGCATGAGGTACTCTTTGGCAATAGAAAGCACCTAATCGGGGTGCCAAACAATTCCCTCAGACTCTCTCCATGGATTCTTCCTCAACTGGCCTGACCTGTTAGAAGGGCCAGTGAATTTTTTAGAAATCTGTCATCGCATATGAAGGGCTTACTTCACATGATGTGAGGAAGGCAAATGACTTCCTGGAGGGTACTCCGTGGAATGTATCCTGTCTTTTCTCCAGTCTGGTCTGGATCAGAGCTTGTCCTTGAGTACTCTCGTGGGTCAAATCTCAGTCCTAGGTATTTTCTTTCAGAGACTCTTCACGCTTTGGCCAAAACTATTGTACAGTGGATAGCCCTATTTGTCCCCCAGTGTCTCCATTGGATTTTATTTTGGCTTTATTGGCTCTCCAGAGGCCTCTTTTGAGCCCAATGATGACATTCCCTACTTTTCAAGGTGTGGTGTGTGTTTTTGTTTTTATTGTATCTATTATTTATGCCTTGAAGAGCGTGGTTCTTCGTTTTCATGGTAACCTGACTAGGTCTTTCGGTGCCTCCATGTTTTTTTTGGCTTCAGACATCTGTTTATCAGCTTTGCAAGGCCGCTAGCTGGTCTTCTGTTAACACATTTGTTAGGTTTTACCAAGTGGACATTCAGGCTTTGGTGGACACCAGTTTGGGCACAAGGTGCTCTCCAAGTTGAGTGCAGATTCCTATGTTTATTACTTTGTGGGCCTAATGTATCTTATACTGTACTTCAAGAAAAGTATTTTACAGGCAAGTCAAAAATCCCTTTTTAATGTGTTTTTTTTTTTCTTTTTCTTTTTCTTGTCTAGTTTGCACGACAGTTCAGCAGGAATGAGCCTCTAACGTTCCAGTGGATCTGTAAGCATGTACATTGGCCGGTTTCCTCTCCCAAAAGCATTAAAGACTTAATGCATCTGGAAGCTGTTCATGATATCTTGGATCTCTATTTGTGGTTAAGGTGAGTCGAGTTACATTTACATAAATGGAGCAATAAATGGGTCGGTATCTTCTGCTGCAGGATGTTGGGTGTAACAGTATTTTTTTTGAATTGACATTAGTCCTTCAGGTGCCTTTTTGGCAAAAAAAACAGGCTCATTTTTTATTTTTAATACATTTACAAAGATTTCAAACAAATGTCATTATGGGGTATTTGTAAAATTGTGAGGGAACGCAAGGAATTTAATCCATTTTGGAATAAGGCTGTAACATAACAATGTGAAAAAAGTGAAGCGCTGTGAATGCTTTCTGGATGAGATATATATATATATATAGAGGTGTGTGTGTGTGTGTGTGTAACTCTTATCATTCCTGATTTACTGACGGCCTATCTAATTTCTTGAGGGCCAAATGCCAGAACAGTACAAATACCCACAAATGTTGCTTTTTTGAAAAGTAGTCAGTCCAATGTATTTAGTAACAGCCATGGCAAGTTTTTTGAAGTTGTAGTTTTTTGTCACAATTTAAAAAAAATATTAAATCTAAACACACAATTTGGAAACTTTTTTTTTTTTTTTTTTACATACTGTCACCAGTGCAGTACAGCGTTATCATATAACTGGTTCCGGGACACTGACTGTATGTAAAAAAAAATATATATATAATTTTATTTATCACATCTTTCTTTATTACATACAGTGACCATAGCAATACAGCAATGATCAGGATGGATTTAAGTTTGTTTTACACACAATGATTTGCTTATAACAGTGAATTTCACTTATAAGCAACCATATTACTATTGTGACTAGCTGTGATTGGCCACAGCCAATCACATGATACAGATGAGCTTTGATTGGCCCTGTCTGTACCATGTGATCACTGATCAATCACTGATATCAACACAATGAATGACATGAAACAAAGCCATTTGTTGTGTACAAATGTCATGTGATCTGCTGTTATCAGTCACAGCGATCACATGCTGACCGCAGCATGCCGGTGAGCACGGCTGATCCTGGGATGTGGTTATGACTTCCACCTAGGATAATAGGGCTCCCACCCAGCCGTCCTTTTACACTCAATAACATTTTGTGTAATATGGCAATTTGTTGGTTTGCCGAATACCCCCAGGAGTCTCATTTTCTGCTTCTCAGATTAGTGATTTTTCTAAGATATCTACTAAAGATGCAAGTAAAATTTTAAGCAACCCCTACAGTAGGAATTTAATTTGTCATCTAAGTGCCCGTTCACACCAAAAAAAGTCCTCTAGATCCGTTCTCGATGCTTTTTTTTTTTTTCTGCATTGTCGTTTCTTTCCTTTTTTATTTTTTTTTAATACTGGACTGGGGTCCGGTGCGTTTTTGACGCATTTTTATGATTTTTACTGTGTTTCAGTACAGTTCTGTGCAGGAAAAAAGCAGAATGTTGTACTTTTTTTTTTTTTTTTTATTTCCTGGAACTCTAAAGTACTGGAACTCACTGCACTGACTGGTGTGAACTACACCATTGGAACCCATATCCCCTACTTTCCAATTTATTTTTTGATGCAGAACTAAAAAGTATTATCTGCGTACCTTTAGGGCCCGTTCACACCACATGCAGTGCAGTGGACCTCATTGGAACACTGAAAGTGCATCAGGTGATTATAATGAAGGTTTACCTTCCCATTCAGGAATTAGTCTGGAAAGACTTGGTCAAGTAAACAGTATTTTCTTCAGAACAGGAAAAAGGTAGGAACTTGCAACAAAATTTGTTTAAGGGCCACATCACGGCAGGAATCGCACAGGAATGCGATGCACATTCCTATGCAAATCACATGCAGTGCCATTTAGAGCCTTTTCATTTTGAATGGGCTGAATCCCAATAGACAGCACCAAAGTACTGCATGCACTACTTTAAAAAAATCACTGCAACTGGATTGCATGGTACCATGCAGTTCTGCTCAGGCAAAGGCATTACACTCCGGTGTGAACATGCATAATTGTAAACCATGGCATTTTGGATGTTGAGCATTTTGTAGCATCAAGCGTGAATGGAGCCTTAGTTTTTGATGACATTTCATGATTTTTATTTGTATTCTTTTTTCTACCCAGTTACCGTTTTATGGATATGTTTCCACATGCTGGGATTGTAAGGTCCATACAAAAAGAGCTAGATGTAATTATTCAGAATGGTGTTTATAACATTACTAAACTCATCAGAGCATCAGAAGCTGCATCTAATCTTCATTTGATGGAGGGCAATGTTCTACCTCGTGGCGCGCCTACAGATGAGAACTCGAGTACTGTACCGAAGGGGAGCAGGGGAAGTAGGCGGACTCCAATAAATTCAGAAGCACAAAATGGGTCTCTCACTTCCAAGTTGGTGAAGGACGGACTCCTTACACCAAGCATGCTAAAGCAGCTTCAACAAGAATGGTTAAATCGCCAGAATGACCATGGAAGCCACGCTAGAGGGACATCCTATGATATGGACAGTTTTAAAAAGACAAGAAAGAAGAAATAGTGCCATTTAAACACATTTTTTATTTTTTTTTATTGTACAAAATAAAAAGATTGTATATCAAATTTGTTTAGGTTTTTATTATAATATAATTTTCGAGTGATCTCCTGTTTAAACGATAAGTTTTTATTATTGTTATAGGCAGCCTGGAAAGCATTGCACCAGTTATCAGTAGATTGTGGGTACAATGCAGGGCTCTTGCAGACTGTGTGTATAAACTGTCTGCCCATACATCGTATGCACAGGCAGTTGCACACTAACAGGAAGTCTCAATGAACTACCTGCTAAAAGGCACCATGGTAGTATATTGAGACTGATGGGTGTCCCACGAGCCGCACATAAAGTCAAAGCCTGCTGCGTGATGGTGAATAGCAGTCTCAGACTGGACCCCCCGCCAAGTCATGCATCCAACACGTTTAATTTTTCCCACCAGGACTTACTCATGGGGAGGGGGCGGTTAAATGCATCATCGGCCACCACTCGGTGAAAGAATGACTATCAGGTTTGTAAAGGGCTGGTCATAGAGGTTGTGTGTTTAAGGACGCACATACATAGAACAACCATAGAAGATCTGGTTGCAAGGAGGTTTTAAATGGCCAGCCTCTTGCAAAGTGTAAGCAAAGAAACAAGTGTGCAGACAGGGGTCCAGGCTAAGACTGCGATTCACTATTACACAGGAGGCTTTGACTTGATGTGCAGTTCCTGGGACACCTATCAATCTCTATCATTGCCTGGACCATAGACTTCATTCCCATACAGCCTGAGCGGCTCACACGTATATCTTGTTATATAAAGGTAGTTCATTAAGAACTACAAGCCGACAGCCGTAAAGGCCCCGTCGCACCTTTTTATAGCTTTCCATTCACCGAACTCTGTGAATGAATGATGCAGGCGGGCCTGGCTTGCGAGCGGGGGATGCAAAGCCCATCGATTTTGTAACGTGTTGCACCCTGAATATGGGTGTAACATGTTACAAAAGGTGAACTTCTCCTTTTAACTAGACTTTGTTCTAAATACCACATTGGTTTACAACATTTTGGGTTATCGACTAAATAAAGGGAATGATCCTTGTGCATAATTGTGTGAGGGGGATGCCTGAATATGCACCCCAGTGCCATCCCAATGCAGGGTCTATATCGGACTCCCTGAGGACATAGAACAGGCTGGGCCACTGGTTGTTGTCACCATCACTGACTCAGAGTCCCTATAATTTATCTCTGAAGAGACATTTCCTTTTGTGCCTGGTAGTTTCCTGCTGTCATCCACAAATTACAAGGGGTTGTTTTGAGTCTTATTGATGCAGTGCGTGCTACCCTACATTTGGAGGATCAGCCTGCTTTCTCTAGCACTTTTAGGCTGCATTCACACCTGAACGCGGCATTTTTTACCGCGATTTGCCGCGACAAAACGCTGCGTTTTTTAAGCCTAACATACGCCGGAGGGGTGATTAACATTGTCGGCTATGCCGAACGCCGCCTGAAAAAAAGGGTCCGGGACTTGTTTTGAGCTTCGGGCGTACGGCGTTCGGCGTGGAGTTGTGAACCATCTCCATAGCCGACAATGTTAAATCACCCCTCCAGCGTATTTCAGGCTGCAATGGCGTCGCGCTACAGGCGACAAAATGCCTAGGTGTGAATGGAGCCTTAGAGCTGCAAAGACAATCCACTACACTTGCTGTCTGAGGTATTTCTCCATGTAGAATGGAAGCAGCAGGTTCCCCCTTTCTGACACACGGGGCTTGACCTTGCCCAGTTTTAAATTTTGGGCCTAGGTTGTTTAAGCGGTCCCTCTGACTGCTGTTGGATGTCCTGACTATATGGGAATTGCTATGTTTCTGAATGGACAAAGAAAATAGGATTTCTGTTACTTAACGTGGATGTAAACCCACTCTCATCCTTTCTAAACTACTGCCATAGTGCTGATCTATAAGGATATAGATGCCTCCTGCATGTATCCTTGCCTGTCAAATATCTCCCCTCCTGTCTAAGAACTGAAAAACTGCAGATTCTGTGGGTGGATCTGTTGTCTGGAGCTCTGTGGGTGGAGTCGTGATGTCAGTAGACTCCCCGCCCTCCTCTACACTCCCCTTGTCAACATGCATTTTTTCCTAAGTATTCCTTACACTAAATTCTGCTATGATCAGTGACATCCAGTCAAAATCCAGAAAATTAACCACATGACTTCAGAAAAGGAGTGTGGGTGGGAATTAAAAAATAATACCGGTCTCCAGGCTAGTGCATGAGATACGTAAATAACCTGTCACTCAAAGCAAGGGGGCGGAACAGACTAAGGTTTTTCTCTGTAAGTCCGTTTTATTTCACTGAACAATAAAATAGGATTGCTTAGAGCTGGATTAACTCTGTGTGGCAAGACTGGGCACAGATGATGGAAAAACCTTATACTGTTCATTGTGACAGCAAAGAAAAAAAAAAATGTGGGTTTACATCCAAAACCTTTTTTAGCAGTTGATTCAGGAACGCCAATCCCACCCCTCTGTATTTCTGTTCATGCTTTTGGTGTTGTGGGCTATGAACTGGAGTATGCTGGTTAGAGGAAGGATTTACTGTATACTAGGGTTGGTTTACAGTTTTTCTGTTTGCTAGTGTCTAGTCTTTCTGTAGGGACATAAATTCAGATACATGTGCCTAAAGGATCAAAACTCTGCTCTTTTGATGTCATGAGACACGAACAACTAGCGCCCAGAAGCGATTCAGTTCGCATGCGCCGCGCTTTATAAGTTTTTCATTCATTCATTCATTCATTCATTCATAAAGTGGACGCCATAAAAACATTTTTTACGGCAAGGGTTTATTTTTTATTTCTATTTTTTTTTTTTTTTTTTCACAACCCAATGTCCACATATTTTTAAGCTAATATACATGGTTGAACTGTATGTAAAAAAAGTGCTTGTAGTTCACAGATTTAATACAAGGATATTTTATGGCTAAACAACTAGATTTTCTGTAGATTCTTATGGCATTGTGTCGGTTTACTCATTGCCTTGTACTTTGTCCTCTAAGCTAGACTTGATTAGGTCATTAGACCTTTGTGTTGATGTATACGGCTCAATAGATCACACATGAGCACAAAGGCTAGTCTGCCTTAGTCTTGTATACCAGGATAAGCGTGTTCTGAATTCCATAATAGCTGTTCCACACTTCATAGGAATGTCTTGCTTGCACAGTGAGGCTGATTGCCTAACATATTTAAAAATGTTCACACAAAATCTTGTGTTCAAAAAGCTTGCTTTTGTGATAACTCACTTCAGTTATCCAGTTGTGTGAAAATTAAATCCTTTGTTACTTATTTTCCTGGTTGTAAAGGCAGAAGGTTTTTTTTTTTTTTTTTTGTTTATATTGATACATTCTATGCATTAAAGTGGTTAAAGGGTTTGTAAAGGATTTTTTTTTATCTTAATAGCTTCCTTTACCTTAATGCAGTGCTGTTTTCATGTCCTCATTGTTCGTTTTTGATCTCAAGTTGCTGTAATTCTTCTCTGATCTCCACACTTCCTGGTTGTCCGTTTCCTGATAACCACAGTACTGGGAGCTGTCTCTGTGGTCACTAATCAAGGAGGTGTGATTACTGAGTGTCTAAAACCCCACAGCACCAATCAGTTTCATTTTCCAAACCATCACTGCCCTGTATTGGCTCTGTGGCTCTATACATCACAGAAGCAGGAAACATGCAAAAACGAAACTAGAAACTGCAGGTACATTATGATTGATAAAGAGCAAGGGCCACTTAAGCGACTCGGTAACCGGTCGCGGGCCACAATGAGCAGAGCGGGTGGATGGCGGACCACTCGGCTCTATAGAGCCTACTCTACTCTTAGCACACCAAACTCGCAGGTAATAACAGTCTATGGTTCAGTGCAGGTAACCCAGAGGTGCACTTCTCTGCACCTGCGGATCAGTTTGAAAGCAGCCCAGTAACCACTGTAGAGTACATATGCCCATATATACACTGTGATTTTTAGTAATAAACTTACCTTTAATAACAGTATTCTATTTTATTCCATCCCAGAGCAGGAGGTCACGGGCCACATCAGAGGGCTCCACGGGCCACTGGTTGGGCACCCCTGCTGTAAACAGTCCATTTCAGCAACAAAAAAAAAATGTTTTCCTTTTACAACTCCTTTAAGCCGCTTTCACATCTTCCTACCATACCCTCTGTGTTCTAATTTTGTGTGAGTGATATATCAAAGGCCTGCTATACCTCATTTCACAGCTCTACTTGGAGATCACATGATCGGCTGGCTTTTTTTCTCTCCCGCCTCATAGATGCAGTGGGCAGGGCTGAGATTCCCCCCCACTGACATCATTCGAGAGAGAGAGAGCCAGCCGTTCATGTGATCACTGAGAAGAGCTGTGAAATGAGGTACAGTGGAATCTCAGATTACGAGTAACACCATTTACAAGCTTTTTGCAATACGGGCAATCTTGTCTCGCAAGGCGAGCAGGATTCAAGCCGCTGGGGTGTGCAGTACCGCATTTGGCCAGAGGTGTGGGGGCGCCGGTGACGCTTTGTTCTCGAGTGTCTCCCGCGCCCCCACACCTCTGGCCACATACAGTACTTTGGATTACAAGCATTCTGGAACAAATTATGCTTGTAATCCAAGGTATTACTGTAAAGCAGACTTTTTTTTTTTTTTTTTTTATCACTCACACAGGGGCATACAGGATTAGAACGCAGGGGGGCTGGTATGAAGATGTGAACGTTATTCAAGCAGCAGGAGTTGAGGGGGCAAGCACTGTCACAAGCTGGCAGGCAGAGATGGGAGAAGAGCGAGCATAGAGGAGACTGCGGATGAAGGAGGCATGTAGGGATTACTACGGTGTCGGGGCTCGGCAGCTCTGATATATTGGAGGGAGGGTATAGCCAGGCAGGATCAGACCGGTATTATAGGTGTTTCAGGGGGCCAAATGACATGACACAGCACAAGCACTGTGTTGTATGAAATGCTTTAGAGGAACAGGATTTTTTTTTTGTCACTCTAGATCCGAAGGTATTACATTGAGAGAGTCTGCTGTCTGGGACTTCCTTCCTCATTGGCTGCATGGCGCAATTGACTCCCGCTGGTGTCAGTCAGTGAGCCAATGAGGAGAGGAGGGGCCGGGCTGCGGCTCTGTGTCTGAATGGACACACGGAGCTGTGGCTCGGCTCGGGTGCTTCAATAGCAAGCTGCTTGCTGTGGGGGCACTCAAAAGGAGGGAGGGACCCAAAAAGAGGAGGATCTGAGCTGCTCTGTGCAAAACTATTACACAGAGCAGGTAAGTATGACATGTTTGTTCTTAACCACTAGAGGACCAGCCATCGCAGTTATACTGTGGCAGGTTAGCTCCCTTTGGCAAATTGCCGTAGCTGCACGTCGGCCATTTAAGACCACTAGGGGGAGCGTGTTGCGACGACACAGCTGATGCGCACGGCCACGATGTCCGCTGGGCAACCCCGATCTCTCCTGAGAGAGACAGAACAGAGATCTGTCAATGTGAACGGACAGATCTCTAATGTCAGGAGAGAGGAGACAGATCTGTTTACGCTAAGTAGGAACAGTAGTGATCAGTCTCCTCCAGGCAGTCCTATTCCCCCCCCCCCCCCAGTTAGAATCACTCCCTAGATACAGTTAACCCCTTGAACGCCCCTTAATATTAACCCATTCCCTGCCAATGACATTTTATACAGTAATCAGTGGCTATTTTTAGCTCTGATCACTGTATAAATGTCAATGGTCCCAAAAAAATTGTCAAAAGTGTCCAATCTGTCCGCCGCAATGTGACAGTCCCGCTAAAAATCGCAGATCACTGCCATTAGTAATAAGAAAATAAATAATAAAAATGCCATAGATATATCCCCTATTTTTGTAGACGCTATATCTTTGGCACAAACAAATCAATATATGCTTAGTGTGTGTGTGTGTGTGTGTGTGTGTGTGTGTGTTTTGGTAAAAAAAAAAAAAAAAAGTATGTAGAAGGATACATAATGGCCTAAACGGAGAAAGAAATGTTGTTTTCATATTTTTGGGGGCGATATTTATTATAGCAAAATAATTTTTATATATATTGTATAAAAACTATTTTTTTATTTGTTTATAGCACAAGAAATAAACCGCAGAGGTGATCAAAGCCACCAAAAAAAACTCCCATTTGTGGGGGAAAAAATGGCATCAATTTTGTTTGGGTACAGTGTTGCACGACCACACAATTGTCTGTTAAAGTGACACAGTGCCGTATCGCAAAAAATGCCCTGGCCATTGAGGCAAATCCTTCCGGGGCTTAAGTGGTTAATGAGGAAAAAAAACGAGACTTTAGTCTCACTTTAAATTCTTAAAGTCTCAGTCTGTAGAGTAAGCAGGATAATATACTGTAATCGGAAATCAATGCAACTGTTAAAGTCTCAGGTACAATTATATTTCAACAGCTATCTGTATGAACAGTATCCTCATAAGTCCTTGAAAGGCTTCTGACTTTATCATATCAAGTTCGCTAATAACGAGCCTTTAGGAGCTGGTAATGATGTCATCTTGACTGACTTTTTCTAAAGGTACCTGAACTGAACAATGCTACAAAAAAATCCTAGGGCCATCAAGTTTGGTGCAGATCAGACACAGAGCCTGTTTTTAATAAAAGACTGTTGCCTTGATGTCCCCATGGATTTTAAAGGTTCAGCTGAGTATCGTGCTATCAAAGCATGTTCTTTTGCAATATTTCTTATATGAAATATGTCCCAATGGTTAATACTGTACTTGTAAAGATGTGTGTATCTATCTTTATATAGTCACTCACGGCATCGTATCAAAGATTGTTTATGAACATGGCAGCCACATCTAAGCGTAGATGTCTGTGACAGGTAAACCTTTCAGGTTTCAATAATAAACAAACCTTGGGGTTGTAACCCCTTCATCAAGGTCCAAGCAGTACCTAACCTTGAAGGGGGTATGCCCTGAAATCTTTTCTGAAAATTTGGATGTTCATGCAAATAAAAATAAATATCACTGACAGTACTCCATTATTGATGCATCTGCAATATTGAGCGCTGTCCGTGGTTTTTTATTATTTTTATTTGCCCTATCGTGGACAGTACTCAATATTGAAGATGCACCAAAAACAATGGAGTACTGTCCGTAATACTTTTTTTATTTACACTAACAAGATTTTAGGCTGGATTCACACCTATGCATTTTTTTAGTGCATTTTGCAGATTTGCACTACTGATTTGTGTTCCATAGGAAACCATGTAAAATGGACTGTAGTGCAAATCTGCAAAACGCACTAAAACTGCATAGGTGTGAATCCAGCCTTAGGGTGTGCCTTCTTCAAGGTTGGGTACTGCTTGGATCTTAACAAAGGGGGTACACCCTGAAAGCTTGTCCTGGAAAATATAGATGTTTATGCAAATAAAAAAAAAATATCCAACAGTACTCGATTGTTCTTGATGCTTCTGCGCGAATACAGGTACAGTCACCTCAACCATGTTGATGAATGAAACCAAACTGAAAAAAGAATAAGGGGGGATTGTACCCTGACTAACTGGTAAGGCCGTAAAAAAATTTTTAAGATCGGCATCTCCAGATCAATATCCTGCTCTGCTCGTTCAGTCAGTTCTTTCTGTGTATCCCCCAGGGCATGTGGCGTTTCTCATGCAAAAATACATATACATAAGACAAAAATGGTCAAATAGCCCTTACACAGCCTGGAGGTGTGTTTGGGGTCATTGTCCTGTTGAAAAATAAATGATGGTCCAACTAAACGCAAACCGGATGGAATAGCATGCCGCTGCAAGATGCTGTGGTAGCCATGCTGGTTCAGTATGCCTTCAATTTTGAATAAATCTCCAACAGTGTCACCAGCAAAGCACCCCCACACCATCACACCTCCTCCTCCATGCTTCACGGTGGGAACCAGGCATGTAGAGTCCATCCGTTCACCTTTTCTGCGTCGCACAAAGACACGGGGGTTGGAACCAAAGATCTCAAGTTTGGACTCATCAGACCAAAGCACAGATTTCCACTGGTCTAATGTCAATTCCTTGTGTTCTTTAGCCCAAACAAGTCTCTTCTGCTTGTTGCCTTTCTTTAGCAGTGGTTTCCTAGCAGATATTCTACCATGAAGGCCTGATTCACACAGTCTCCTCTTAACAGTTCTAGAGATGTGTCTGCTGCAAAAGGTGGCTACTTTGAAGAACCTAGAATATGAAATATATTTTCAGTTGTTTTACACTTTTTTGCTATGTATAATTCCACATGTGTTAATTCATAGTTTTGATGCCTTCAGTGTGAATCTACAATTTTCATAGTCATGAAAATAAAGAAAACTCTTTCGATGAGAAGGTGTGTCCAAACTGTTGGTCTGTAGTGTGTGTGTGTGTGTGTGTTTATATATATATTTTTTATCAAATGGATTCAAAAGAAACTTTTTACAAAAGTAAACTCAATATGCTAGCTAAGTGGTTAGCACTTCCATCTGGCGGTACTAGGGTGGACGGTTTGAATCCCAACCAAGGCACTACCTGCCTGAATCTTGCATGTTTTCCTCCCACGTTCCAAAGACAGAGTGGTAGGTTAACTGGCTCCTGTCTAAATTGGCCCTAGTATGTATATGAATACCCTCATCCAAATGTGTATATCTGGTCATTGCACCCACAGCTCAAAACCAGAGATGGACCTATTGAACCACATCTGACCAGTGTTGCAGGTCCCATTCGGCTGCAACAGAGGCAGTGCGGTTATTTGTAAATGATGTGATAGCGTAAAGCACGTGTTGCACTGCGGCAGCCCATACATTTGACTAAGCTGCCTAACATACCACAAAATGGTGCATGCGCAATGCTCTGTAGTGCGTTACAGTGCATTGGGGTGCATGCATCATACTAACGCATTTTCACTGCAGTCATAAATGCTCCTCCTGTAGTGCCTCATACTAATGTCTGATGCAGTAAAATTTTATCTCCTGCAAAGAAGTTCTAAATGTAGCATAGGCAAATGTTGTAACTCCTACAGCTTAATCAATATCTAGATCCCAAGCAATAAACCCTTCCCAGGAACAAAGTGTTAATGATTGAGCCACAGTGAATCATTGTAGCCTTTGCCTCCACTTTTTTTTTTCTTTGTCATTGTAGCAGTATTGGTAGCAGAGTTGGTTGTAGTCACTCCCAGCCTACAGACTGCAACAGACCCAACTAGTCCTTCTACTTACTGGAAAGATTATATTTTTCTAAAATGTTTGCAGTACATTTGATATCGTTTTGGTTCACAAAGCTTAAAGAGGATCAATTAAAAAAGGTAAGGATTTTAATCTAACACTTACCAGTTTATCTATTTATGGAATGTATATATAGTGTGTGTGTGATGAAAAATAAGAGTTGCGTGTTGTTTTGTTAATAATCTGAATGGAGCATGGTGTATTAATATAAATGTATCGTCACTGTCATTAGATCAATGTTTCTAAATTTAATGAAATTGCATTCGCTTAGAATAGGAGTCTCCAAACTTTCTAAACAAAGGGCCAGTTTACTGACCATTAAACTTTAGGGTTGGGTGGCAATCAGGAGTGGCATTGTTCCTGGCAAAAGTATGAGTAAACATCACATTTGGTATAAGGTGGAGGAATGGTGCCCCATTATTTGTATCAGTGGGAGGAACATTGCTCCATCAGTGGGATAAGGTGACCAGATTTTTAAAATGAAATCCGGGGACATATATTTTCTTTACTAGTAATGGCAACAATCAGCGACTCTCTGCCCGTCGCCGCCCACCTCACAGCATCTCAAGTCTTACTCTTCGGGCCCCGGCTACTACTGGATGGGGAGCAAAAAAAGATCACTCCTCCAGGGAAGGCAAGCAGATTGGCAGGTGGCTGGCCAGATTTTGAGCCAAGGCAGAAGAACATGCGAGCGAAGCTGAATGGGCATGCGCCCAAAACGAAGGAAATATTCCCTCCGCTCCGACCAGCACATGATCATCAGAAAGGGGCACAGATAATGGGAAAAATACAACCCTCCTATGCTAGTAGGAAAGGCGGAGAGGGGTGTGCAATTCAAATATTTTTTTTTTTTTAATTCTGCACCGATTGTCTTTGAAATTGCCCCTGCCCCCTATTAAATCCAATCTGGGGACAAAACCAGGGACAGACTTGGTCCAGGGACAGTGTCCTCAATCAGGGGACTGTCCCCTGAAACTGGGGATGTCTGGTCACCCTACAGTGGGAGAAACATTGCTCCATCATTGTGAGGAATAGTGCCCCATTGTTGGTATCATTGTGAGGAAAGTGCCCCATCATTGGTATTGGCGGGAGGAATAGTGCCCTATCATTGGGAGGAATAGTGCCCCATTGTTGGTGTCAGCAGAATAGTGTCTCGTATAAATGGGAGAATGGTGCTGGATAAAGGCAAGCAAAGGGCTGCATCTGGCCCTCATGCCACAGTTTGGAGACCTCTGACTTAGAAGAAAGTCAATGGCATTGAGCCACTAGTGGCACAGAGGTGAATCACTTAGCTTTGTGAAGAAAATACAAGAGTGCATTGAAGTTGTCACATCTTCATTCGTTCACTAAACTAAATGAATATGCTGTGAACATGCTCTTACCTTCTTGGGAATTCTCCCAAGTATGTACCAATTATTACATTGCTCAAAGGGTTTGTAAAGGATTTTTTTTTTTAATCTTCATAGCTTCCTTTACCTTAATGCAGTGCTGGTTTCATGTCCTCATTGTTCGTTTTTGCTCTCAAGTTGCTGTAATTCTTCTCTGATCTCCACACTTCCTGGTTGTCTGTTTCCCGATAACCACAGTACTGGGAGCTTTCTCTCTGTGGTCACTAATCAAGGAGGTGTGATTACTGTGTGTCTAAAACCCCACAGCACTAATCCGTTTCGTTTTCAAAACCATCACTGCCCTGTATTGGGTCTGTGACTCTGTACAGCAGAGAGGCAGGAAACATGCAAAAACGAAACTAGAAACTGTAGGTACATTATATGATTGATTTGTATCTATTTTTAATCGTTTTTAAAAGGAATCGGTTAACTATTATGTCTCTATACCCTGTAAACAGTCATTTCAGCAAAAAACATTTTTTATTTACAACTCCTTTAAAGTGATACTAAACAAACACTGTTTAATTTACATTGTTCCTTGTCTTTCTGTATGTGGATGATGACGCTAATTTTAATAATAAAAAAAAAATCTGGGGATTCCCACCTCATTTTCTGAGACAGTAGCGTGGCACAATTGGCACCCGCTGCTGTCAAATTGAGTGAGCCAATTAGGAGAGAGAGGGGGCAGGCCGGGCTGCGGCTTTGTGTCTGATGGACACGGGGAGCCTCAGCTCGGGAACCCTCATATCAAGCTGCTTGCTGTTGGGGCACTCAACAGGAGGAAGGGCACTTGTACAGACCTACTCCTTAGCTGGCTCTGTGAGTCTATAGATGGCATGCAGCTCAGCCCCACCCCCGACTTCCTCCTTACTGGCTGTGATTGACATCAGTGGGAGCCATTGGCCTGAGCCTGTGAAGGGGGACAGCTGCTGCACTTGTGCACAGCTCCTGGATCAAGATCGCGCTCGGGTAAGTACAAGTAAAAAGGGGGGGGGGGGAATCTGCACTCGCAAGGTTTTTTACCTTAATGCAGGGAAAGCATTAAGTTAACCACTTCCCGACCGCCGCACGTATATGTACGTCCACAGAATGGCACGTACAGGCAAATGGGCGTACATGTACGTCCTTGCCTTCTAGCGGGTGGAGGGTCCGATCGGGACCCCCCCCCTCCCCACTACATGCGGCGGTCGGATTCCCTCGGGGAGCGATCCTGGACGACGGCGCGGCTATTCGTTTATAGCCGCTCTGTCGCGATCGCTCCCCGGAGCTGAAGAACGGGGAGAGCCATATGTAAACACGGCTTCCCCGTGCTTCACTATGGCGCTGCATCGATCGAGTGATCCCTTATATAGGGAGACTCGATCGATGACGTCAGTCCTACAGCCACACCCCCCTACAGTTGTAAACACACACTAAGTGAACACTAACTCCTACAGCGCCCCCTGTGGTTAACTCCCAAACTGCAACTGTCATTTTCACAATAAACAATGCAATTTAAATGCATTTTTTGCTGTGAAAATGACAATGGTCCCAAAAATGTGTCAAAATTGTCCTAAGTGTCCGCCATAATGTCGCAGTCACGAAAAAAATCGCTGATCGCCGCCATTAGTAGTACAAAAAAAAAATAACAAAAATGCAATAAAACTATCCCCTATTTTGTAAACGCTATAAATTTTGCGCAAACCAATCGATAAACGCCTATTGCGATTTTTTTTTTTACCAAAAATAGGTAGAAGAATACGTATCGGCCTAAACTGAGGAGAAAAACATTTTTATATATGTTTTTGGGGGATATTTATTATAACAAAAAGTAAAAAATTTTGTTTTTTTTTTCAAAATTGTCGCTTTATTTTTGTTTATAGCGCAAAAAATAAAAACCGTAGAGGTGATCAAATACCGCCAAAAGAAAGCTTGATTTGTGGAAAAAAAACGCCAATTTTTTTTGGGAGCCACATCGCACAAGCGCGCAATTGTCTGTTAAAGCGACGCAGTGCCGAATCGCAAAGCCTGGGCATTTAGCTGCCTAAAGGATTTCTTACAGTATGTAAAATCGTTGTACATGTAGACTAACAGGCGTGCCCAAGAATTGAGTAAACACGTGTGCATACTTAAACTTTGTTTATATTGTATAAATTGAATGAGCACGATACTAAAATAGCACTACATATGTTATAGGTCTTACACTTCTTCAGGCAGAAGGGAACTGTTTATCCACAAGGCACTTTCCAATAGTGATATATCAGGCACTTGCATGTCATTAAATGGGAGAGCAGCACTTCCCTTAGAGGGGGCTATGTTATTGCTTAGGTCACATTGCAGACCGCAAATAGTACAGTGCCACCTTAAGGTTGGAGGATATACTGCAGCCCCACCTGCCCCCATATACTGATACTAGGAACACACTATGCTAGTTATGGGTATTAGGTTTGTCCTGTTTATTTTCTACCAAAATCATCTTTTGATATGTAAAACACACCTGCCCCAGATTACCTTTTTACTGTTATAATAATAAGCAATATGAGTAAATTAAAGTGAATCCTTTATTACATAAAGTGGTCACCTGATTTACATAAAGTAACTGATTATTTACTGTAAAGTCTTGATTAACTATTTCCTACAGGTTGACCGATTTCTGTACCATATGCGTCTGACAGATGAAACCTTACTGGATATCATGGCTCGTTTTCAAGTTGAGCTAGAGAAAGGTCTGAAGAAGGACACAAACTCAACAGCATCATTGAAAATGTTGCCCACTTATGTCAGGTCAACTCCTGATGGTTCAGGTAGGTGGTTTAATATAAAGACACTTACCAATTCTATTTTAACTCCTGGAAATGGATTTTATTTCTGCTGCTGGGATGGATTGCTGTCTCTGACCATGGCAAGGTTAGTTTCCTGTACACACGACTGGGAGAGCCATGGATCTGCCGTGGGCTGGATATTTTGGTTCCTACCCTCTGAATGTTTCTCCAAATATTTCTATAGAGCAGGGGTGGGGAACCTTTTTTCTGCCAAGGGCCATTTGGATTTTTGTAACATCATTCGGGGGCCGTACAAAATGATCAATTTAAAAATTAGCACCGCACATCTGGACCCCTTTTACATTACACAGCACCGCATCACTGGACCCCTTTTACATTACACTGCACCGCATCTCTGGACCCCTTTTACATTACACAGCACCGCATCTCTGGACCCCTTTTACATTACACAGCACCGCATCTCTGGACCCCTTTTACATTACACAGCACCGCATCTCTGGACCCCTTTTACATTACACAGCACCGCATCTCTGGACCCCTTTTACATTACACAGCAACACTCTGCACCACTAGACCCCTTTAGATTTACACAGACACCCCCCAGCTCTATCCTTTCCTGCATTAATCATGCAGATGGAGAGACAGTGGGCAGCGCTGAACAGAGGGCAATCACCTGCTGGTTTACTTATGTTAGCTTCAGCAGCTCTCTACTCAGCGCTGCTCAATGTCTCTCTCTCCCCTGCGGTACAGGGGAGTGTTTGCTTACCTTGCAGCTGGAGATGGAGAAAATTAAACTTGGCGCGCCGCCGCCACACTGTAAACACGTGCACACGTCAGCGCAGAGGCACAGCGCCTCCCACTTCACCGCCCGCCAATCGCTGCCGTTATCTGTTTTTTTTTTTAGCCCTTCTGCCTGGTTGGCTGGTGTTCCCCGCCACTCCCACATCGAGGAAGACAGACAGTTCCACCAGCCAACCAGGCGGAAGGGCTGAAAAAAATAAGTGTTTCCTGCTCGGCAGGACTCGGGGCTATTAGTGAAAGCCTTAATGGCCGAGACTCTGGGCTTTTTACCAAACCATTCGGGGCCCCAGCCTCCCCAGCCCACAGCTCCGCGGACACTCACTCAGCGGCACGGGGGGGCCGGATGGAATGATTTTGTGGGCCGCATGCGGCCCGCGGGCCGTAGGTTCCCCACCCCTGCTATAGAGGAACCAATGGAGGGCTAGTTAGACTATTATGACAATTTTATTGAAGATGGAAACCTTTACATTATGCAAAGTTGATGCACTGTAAACATATCTTGTGGGTCTTGTTTTGGCCATCTCTGTGTAAATTTATATTGTTTGTTACCTGTGTATTACAGAAAGGGGGGATTTTCTTGCTCTCGATCTGGGTGGCTCCATGTTCAGAGTTCTGAAAGTGAAAGTGTCTGAAGATGGAAAGCAGAAAGTACACATGGACAGTCAGTTTTATCCAACTCCCAGTGATATTGCCACTGGAAATAAAACAGAAGTAAGTTGACCTAGAAGTCGCACTTAAAGGCTAAAGTCATTTTTTTTCTTCTAAATTCTAGCTTCTTTATGTACCAATATAGCATTAATGTACTTCCTTTGCAGAAAAGAAAAAGCTTTCGATTTGTCCAACAGCACCAATTACCTCAGTGTCAATGCTTGTTGTGTAGAAAAACTTCTTTATTACTCCCTGGGCAGACCTTAGGACATGAAGACTATTAAAAGAGAAGTAAATCACAGGAGTGAAGTTCATTCTGCATCACGACCGTATAGTTCAGGGGTGTCCAAACTTTTTTTTAAAGAGGGCCAGATTTGATGAAGTGAACATGCGCGAGGGCCGACTATTTTGCCTGACATTCTTTGAACCATTAAAAGTCGGTCTACGTCTGTTTGTCTGAGCACTACTACACTGCTCAACAAGAATTCTCTTGCCTTTGTGGCTGTGTGCGGTGAAGAGATGAGATCGGGCGTGTTATTTGGATATATATATTTATCTTTTGTGGCCTCAACGTATACCTGAGTGCCGCTCAGGACTAAGGATGAGCTTGGGTGTGTTATTTGGATATACCCTATTTATGTGCACCTTCACTTTAGGAGGGAAGTTTCAGGGGATTTTTTTATTTTTTTTAATAAAGAACTGTGAAGCAAAATAAGGGTCAGTGCCTATCAATGCAGCCTAATAGATGCCCATCTGCAGCCTCACCATTGCCACGAATGCAGCCTCACCATTGCCCACGAATGCAGCCTCACCATTGCCCACGAATGCAGCCTCACCATTGCCCACGAATGCAGCCTCACCATTGCCCACGAATGCAGCCTCACCATTGCCCACGAATGCAGCCTCACCATTGCCCACGAATGCAGCCTCACCATTGCCCACGAATGCAGCCTCTCCATTGCCACGAATGCAGCCTCTCCATTGCCATCAGTGCAGCCTGATCGATGCCCATCTGCAGCCTTGGAGGGGACGGGCGGACAGGGGTGGCGGGATGAGTGAAAACAGATTACATACAATAGAATCTCCTGTTTACATAGCAGCCTCTTTAATACAATGTCCCTCCTCCTATGATAGACAGAGGAGTCGTCCAATGGCAGCCCAGGAGATGGGACTTCCTATTACAGATGTCGCAGAGTACACAGGAGATTCTCCTGTATGTAATTTGACGCCACTCATTCCCCCCTCCCTGTCCAATCTGAGGCAGCGCCGATAAATACAGTATATAACTTTTGTGGCCCTGGGGGCCACGAAAGATGTATCTCCAAATTACCAGGGGGGCCACATTTAACCAGGAACAGGGGCCGCAATTGGCTCACGGGCCAGACTTTGGTAATTGCCTGGTATAGTTGGTATCTGCCCAAGAGTCTGAACTGGCTCGGGCCAGCTGCTGAAAGCCTGAGCCAGCTGCTCCCTCCATAGCCTAACGCTCCAGTGAGCGCATGGTGGGGCAGCGCAGACAGCGGTGACTGATGGTCACCAGCTCTCTACTCACAGAGCAAGTATGATTAAGCCCTGGTTCACACTGGGTACGATTTGGAACGATTTGAGATGCGATTTGACATGTCAAATCGCATCTCAAATCGGCGGCAATTGTCGGCAATGGCACTGTCCTAATCAGTGCGACACCGCATCTGCGATTTCAAAAAGTAGTTCCTGTACTACTTTTTGCGATTTCGGGCCACGATTTACATTAAATTGCGGCCGAAATCGCGGCAAATCGCGGCAAAATCGCGGCCGCGAAATCGCGATTTTGAATTCGCAGCAGTGTGAACCTAGGCTTAAAAAAAAAAAACTCAGCTTCTCTTTTAAGACACAGAAATGCATTCACCTGCTGACCTCATTAACATACACCCGTTCCAGGAGATAGCGCCCACCCACCTCTGCAGGTGCATGGTTTTCCAGTGCAATCAGCGATCACCATTCCCTCTAATGTTAGGTTCACATCTATTCGTTTTTGCATGCCATGCCAAACAAAAAAAAGATACATGCACCTTTTCAAAAACACGGCCGCAAGGAAATCGTATGGCCTTGGGATTTCCCTGTGGTGCTCGCATACGCACTTTCCTGGTGCCTCCATGGCAGCATACCTGTGACAAGCTCCGCCTTGGCTCCTCCCTCAGGACTAGTGAATATTATAAAAGAGTTGGTTAGCAGCGCCCCCACATTCTCCTTTTTTTCCTCATACCTCATGGCAGTGAATACTGGTCGATCGTCCTACCTTCTGCATTCGGCAGCGTCCATCCGGGTTCAAGCCTCTCCCGGATGCGGTCCCTTCTCTTGGGCAGCTAAACGCGCTAATAAGGTTGGGAGTCCCTTCTGTAGGATCTTTTGGGACAGGCAGTTTGTCTCTTAACTAAGAGCTCTATCTGCAGTGTATCTCTCAGGCATCTGGCTTCCCATGGTAACGGAGGCAGCAGCTAATTCTTTTACTTTTCATTTATTTTTCATTTATTTTTTTATTTATTTCTTTCCCCCTTTCCTAAACTCCTTTCTGGCATCCTTCCTGTCCCTGCAATCCCATGGCTCACCTGCGGTCCCCCTCGTTTTCCCCCTCGTTTTCCCCCGGTGTTTCCCTCGCCTGCCCCGGTCATCCCTCACTTTCCATATTGTCTCCTGGCCCCTTAGGGGTCGCGTGCGTCACCCCCAGCCGTTTTGTATGGCTGGGGGCGTCCTCTGCTGCATTCGACGCTGGCGCCGACGGCCGGGACTTCCGGGTCCTAGAGCCGCCGGTTCGCGCATGCGCAGTACGCCCGGAGGCTCCGGCGGCCATCTTGGAATAGGGAAAAACATAGAATTTTTGCCCTTTCTCCAAAAGTTCAGGGCAGAGGCGTTCCTCTGTTCACCTGAACCCTTTATAACTCCCTGGCTGCCTCACTAAGATGCCTGAGGCTGTCCAGGGAGAACCAAAATACTGAGAGCTCCAGGACAAAAGACCTGTTTCTACAGGTAAAAAAAAAAAAAAAAAAGGGGGCCATTTATTAAAAAAAAAAAAAAAAAAAGAAGACATAAAATAATTTTTTTCTAAAAAAAAAACAAAAAAACAATAACACTTAGGAATGTGTCCGTTTAGCCGGGTTAGGTTATGGCATTTAACCTTTTCCTGTTCTTTCCTTAGCTGCTTCCTCCGCTAATCCACCTAACATGAGCCATTCGCCGTCCATACAAGATCCTACTCTACAATTAAGGTAAGGACCTACGTCCAGGTAAGTTTAAAAAAAAAAAAAAAAAAGAGTGCACTAAGGCGCATACTCTTATGTATTGCAGCCCTGTACGCCAGAAGACGTCTAAGAAGACATCAAGGCGTCATGAAGACTCTGACTCAAGCCACAGCAGGGGAAGGTCTTCCAGGCGAGGAGACCATGAGAGTGGCAAGAAGTCTTTGGCCAAAAAGCGCCATCACTCACGCTCCCCGAGACCCAGATCTCCAAAGTGTCAAGCCTGTGGAGCTACCCCTCTTCCACATAAACGGATCTGTCAAGATTGCATGAGGGACTATGCGGCGGACAGAGAGTCCGAGGGCATGCAAGTGGCGGACCTGCTTAAGAAAGCAATAAAGGATTCCTTTGCAGAATTAGTGGCCTCAATGCCATCGCAACCGGTGGTTCCTCTCCAGGAGCAGCCGGCGGGGGAGGCCATTCCCGGACCGTCCACTAGCGGAATTCCTCGACCGACACCTGCCTCATCCTCTAAACATCAGGAGAAGGATGACGCTTCAGAGGGTTCCTCGGATGACCTGGATGTCTCCGGCTTTGCCTTTTCCATGGTCCAGCCCTATGTGCAGGCAGTAAAACAGGCAATTGGTTGGGAGGAAACTGAGACAGAAGGCAAGAAGTCTAAGGCATACTTCCCCTTTCTCAAGCGCCAGATTTCCTTTTTCCCTCTCATGGACGAGATTAAGGGTGTGATCGAGGAAGAATGGGGAAAGACCGAAAAAAGATTCTCCCTTAACCGCCTAGGAAAACTATATCCTCTATCGGAAGAAGACTCTGTAATGCTCGAGGCCCCTCCAGTGGTCGATGCAGCTGTGGTAAGGTTAGCGAAAAACGTTACGCTGCCTATGGAAGATTCAACGTCATTCAAGGATCCACTGGATAGAAGAATGGATCTCGACCTCAAAAAAGCCTACCAGATGGCGGGCAATGCCTGCAAGCCCGCGGTTGCTTTAACATCGGTTTCCAACGCGCTACGCGTTTGGACAGAGAATATAGAGTCGGCAATCCAGCAGGATGTCCCAAAGGAAGACATTATTAAGGCCTTAGATGAGCTAAAACTCTCTGCAGACTTCATTGGGGAAGCTGCCATCGATTCAGTTCGATGCTCCGCAAGGGCAATGCTCCACACAGTAATGGCCAAACGGGCCTTGTGGCTAAAACCATGGTCAGCAGATATTGCATCGAAACAGAATTGGTGCAAAATACCATTTGATGGAAAAGCCCTATTTGGGGAGAAGTTGGATAAAGCCATATCTCGCGTTACTGGCGTAATCCCAGTACCTCCATCGGAAAGATTTACAGGTTTTTACTCCACCCTGTTTCTCGTCCCCAAAAAAAACGGAGGTTGGAGACCTGTCATAGACCTAAAGAGGCTAAATCGTTACATTTTCCTAGAACGATTCAAGATGGAGTCACTACAAACAATCGTCCGTGTAATCCAACCAGGGGACTGGATGTTATCCATAGACTTACGGGATGCGTACCTGCATATACCCATACTCCCCTCTTTCCAGAAGTATCTGAGGTTTGCAGTAGGCCAGGTACATCTTCAATTCCGCAGTCTCCCGTTTGGCCTCTGCACATCACCGAGAGTCTTCACAAAGACACTGATTGCCGTGATAGCCCCTCTAAGGGAACAGGGGCTTCGAGTATACCATTATTTGGACGACCTTCTTCTCCTAGCGAGCGATCCAGCCCAATTGATGGAACACAGGGAAGTTCTTCTAACGACGCTAGTAGACTTTGGATGGAAGATAAACCAGGAGAAGAGTCATCTGTCTCCAACCCAGGAAATGATTTATCTGGGTGCACTGTTCAACACAGAGAATGGTACAGTGTCCCTTCCACCTCAGAAAGTGGCGTCTATTATTCAGCAGATGAAGAGTGTGAGTGCGAGACTCCATCTGACCGCCTCGAAGTGTCTGAGCCTGATAGGCCGGATGTCGTCATGTATCCCCATGGTCCCTTGGGCCCATTGGCATTTGAGATATTTCCAACTGGAATTCTTGAGGCAGTGGAACAAACGATATCTATCTCAACCTATACATCTGACGACCCTGATGCTCAGAAGTCTTCATTGGTGGATGAAGAAACACACGCTGATGAAATCACGTCCGCTAGGGCATGTAAACTGGATCACAATTACCACCGATGCCAGTTCAGCAGGTTGGGGAGCACACTGCAACCAGATCTCAGTGCAGGGGAGATGGTCCTTCAGTGCGACGGGCTTGGTGTCGAATATCCTGGAGATCCGGGCAGCCTACCGTGCATTACTAGCCCTAGAATTCGAGATCACAGGGAGACCAGTCCTTCTACGGATGGACAACAAAGCCGCTGTATCTTATATACACCGTCAAGGAGGGACGCACAGCAGGTCCCTGCTGAGGGAGGTGGAGCCCATTATCCTCTGGGCGGAAAGAAACCTAAAGGACCTAAGGGCAATCTACCTACCAGGTCATCTCAACTCAAGAGCCGACCTCCTATCTCGCAGGTTCATAGATGCCAACGAGTGGTCTCTACACCCAAGAATCTTCAACTGGATAGTGAGCCAGTGGGGGCTCCCCGAACTGGACCTATTTGCAACTGCATGCAATTCCAAGCTTCCAAGATTCATCTCGAGGCTCCCACATCCCCAAGCGGAAGCAATAGATGCTCTCTCAGCCCCATGGGCATGCAAACTGGCCTATGCATTCCCTCCACGGCCCCTCATTCCAAAACTCCTGGCGAGGATCATGATAGAGTCCACAACAGTAATAACGGTTCTACCATACTGGCCGAGACGCCCTTGGTTTCCTACGGCAATGTACCTGAGTACTCAGCCGCCGGTCAAGGTTCCGCTGATACCCTTCCTCCTCGCTCAGGGATGTCACACCCATCCAGATCCAGGCAGGCTGAACCTTCACATCTGGCTGCTGAAAGGCAAAGGTTTGAATCACTAGGATGTTCCAACGAGGTTATCGCAACCCTTCTCAGGGCTAGAAAGCCTTCCACAAACAGTATATACGATAGGGTGTGGAACAAGTTCAAGGCCTTCATGATTAGCAGAAGCTGCGATCCAGATTCTCCATCATCCTCGCAAATGCTTGAATTTTTGCAGGCAGGCCTGGATGTGGGCCTTGCTATGAGTACATTAAAAGTACAGGTAGCAGCAATTTCAACAGCAACCAGCAGAAGGTGGGCAGAGGACCCATTAATAATCCAATTTTTTAAGGCAGTCAGAAAGATCCGTCCACCAACTAAACAGGCTTTTCCCACCTGGGACCTCGCTGTCATCCTAGAGGCCTTAGCCAGCCCACCTTTTGCTCCTTCGGACTCGGCATCACTTTGGAACTTAACCTTGAAGCTTACCTTCTTGATAGCCATAACCTCTGGCAGACGGGTTTCAGAGCTCCAAGCTCTGGGGGCGGATGATAACCATATCATATTCTACCATGACAGAGTGGAACTGAGAACAGTACGAGGGTTTATCCCCAAGGTCACGTCATCTTTGGCCATGTCGGAACCCTGGGCTCTCCCAACGTTTCTAGAACAGGAATCAGGTTCTCTTCATGAACTGGACATTGCCTCCACCCTAAAATGCTATCTCAGGGTCACGGCACCTTTCAGAGACTCTACCAAATTGCTCATAATTCCCTGGGGGAAGAACAAAGGCAAGGAGGCGTCAGCAAGAACAATTGCCTCATGGATTGTTAAGCTTATCCACAAGGCGTACAGGGCAAAGGGTCTGGACCCCCCTTTGATGGTCAGGGCACACTCCACTAGGGCGGTCTCTGCCTCTTGGGCGGCAAGAGCGAACGTGGCAATCGAAACTATTTGTAGGGCAGCGACCTGGTCGTCCCAACATACTTTTCTGAAGCATTACCGAGTAGACCCAGGAGCTCTCTCATCGGTAGAATTCGGCAGACAGGCGATCAAATCAGCCGTTGCTTCCTCTAATTATTGATAATAATAATAATAATTCCTTTGAAATAAACCTCCTAAGCATCATCCCACCCGTCTCAGCTAGTTATTTGTCACAGGTATGCTGCCATGGAGGCACCAGGAAAACGGAAAATTGTATCATACTTACCAGTAATTTTCCTTTCCTGGTGCCTATCCATGGCAGCATACGCTCCCACCCTCGGTATTCTATATTACGGAGAATGTGGGGGCGCTGCTAACCAACTCTTTTATAATATTCACTAGTCCTGAGGGAGGAGCCAAGGCGGAGCTTGTCACAGGTATGCTGCCATGGATAGGCACCAGGAAAGGAAAATTACTGGTAAGTATGATACAATTTTCCGTTTTTACATATAAGGGTACCGTTCAGAATGAATAGCAGCCCTGTGTGTTTTTTCAGAGTGGTGTGTTTCCACTGTGGGTGGTTGTGGGTGTGGGAATTGCTGCAAAACCCGAAAACACACGCAGAAGTGTGAATCTAGCCCTAATACACAGTTCTCAATTTTTTATTTTTTAAGAGTCAGCAGCTTCACTTTTTTAGCTGCTGACTTTTAATAAACACAAAAACGGATGGAACTCTGCTTTAGCGGCTCACCAAATGCATAAGATAACGCACATTTTGCCATGTGAAAAAACAAGCGACAAACAATGCAAAATGCATAGTAAAAAAAGTGCAAGCCACAACACCTCAATGTCCCATGAGCTGCTTTGCCACGTGTATTGAGCTAAATGGGTTGCCCTATGCGTTTTGTGGGGAAAAACAAGCAAAGAAATGTACAGTCCCACTATGCTAGGTGTGAATGTGGCCTGAAAGTGAAAGTAATTTCTTTACACAAGAGCAATGAGGCTCCATTCACATGTGTGTATGTTTCCGAACGCATGGGAAACTGCACAGAAAATGTATGCTTTGCTGTGCATTTCAGAACTGCGCTGCAACATACCAAAAAGCACAGTAAAAAAACGCACCATGCTCCACTCCTAAAAAAAAAAAGAAAAAAAATCTCAGCTAAAATGACTGGGCTGCCCTATGCGGGACAAGCAAAGATGCTCCAAAACGCCAAAAAAAACCTGACAGGCGGGCCCTATCAATCTGCCTGTGTGAAAGGGGCCTAAGATAGTTGACACACAGAAATCTTATGAAATTGTGAAAATTCACAGAACAATCTCCCTCTGGTGAAATGTTAAAATTTATATTCATGCCTAAGCTCAAAGCGAAATATTTGAAGACTGACACTTTGTATCCTTTTAACTTACTGGCCAGTGCAGAGTTCCTATCATTGTTATGTTGTACATTGCTAAAATACTGACTGCCTACTGGCAGGTGATAAATGTGTGTGTTCTTTAGGGAATTGACTTTAAAAGACAAGTATGGGTTTGTTTTTCCATAATCATACTTGCCTAGGTGGATGCAGCATCGATCCGATGCTGCATCTGTCCCCAAGCAAATTAATATTTGCTTTTCTAACACTGAACTCCTCTCCGCCAATCAGGAAGCGCGGGTCTAATACCCATTACCTGATTGGCTGAAGACACAGGTGATCCTATTGGACACCTAGCAGAATGGAAGAAGAGATGCACGGGAAACATGGAGAACACGGGAGCTGTCGCCTTGCCTGCTACCCATCCTACAGCTCGCTGCCATCACCCGCTGTCTGACCCGCCACCAAGATGGGGCAACTGCCAGTTTGATGGGGGGGGGGGGGGTATTGTCACAGTGAGGCTTCATTTGATGGGTCACAGCGAGGCTGCATTTGATAATTTGATGTTTGTTTGTTTTTTTTCAGAATTTTTCAGTTTGCCAACCCTGGCCTGTGTTCTGACCATGCTCCTGCTTCATGGTCTGCCATGCACTGGTTTCCACTACTTTTGAGTTTTTGTCCTTGTACAAGTGCTCATAAGTGGCAATAAACCTTGTAAAATACCACAAGTATGCATGCCACTCCATTACTTTTGTGCACCTATCTTATCACTAAAGGGTGCTTGGACTAGTGGTGTAAGAGGCTACCCAACAAGACAACATGGATAAAAGAAGTGGATATACAGTAAGGGTTATACTTCCTTTAGTGCGAGTTCCTCAAAGGAAGGTGCTTTGACACTAATATAGTACCCTTTCTGAATGTTTTGTTATTTTTGATTTACAGCTTTTTGAATATGTTGTTGACTGCCTTGGCGATTTCATAAAGAAGAGACAAATCACAGAGACGCTTCCACTTGGATTCACCTTCTCATTTCCATGCCAGCAGACCAAACTAGATGAGGTAGAGTATTTGCCAACATTAACCAGCTATATGTACAGAATTCTTAATGCAATAGTGGGCCTTTCCTGATTTTATATGTGAGCATTACATCGTTTTTCATGTCCTAGGTGATGGATTTGCTTTATAGAACTGCCATCCAATTAATTGTACATGCATTACCTCTCACAATGAACTGTGGATCACCCCCCATATTATGATAAACATCCAGGAATGTGCATGTGTCCAAGCTAGTGCACGAGATATGTAAAAACCCTGTCACTCGAAGCAAAGGGACAGAAGGGACTTTTTATTTAGACAGGTTTTTATCTGGAAGTCTGTTACTTTTCACTGAACAATAAAAGTGGATTGCTCAGAGCTGGATTAACTCTGTGTGGCAAGACTGGGCACAGATGATAGGAAATCTTATTCTCTACATTGTGACATCAAAATTTTTTTTTGGGGGGTTAACATCCACTTTAAAGGTGTTCTAAAACTTTCTACCTGCACCTTGTGTTTTACATCTGCATAAGATGTGCATTGATCATGTAGTTTAATGGTGTAATTTACTGGTCTGTACACTTGTCCAATAGTACAGTGAATCTGCACATCCCTGTGTCAGCATTTTCTGCTTGCGTGCTAACCTGAAGCATCCTGCATGGCACTGCACAGGTTTAATGCAAGAACTTACACTTCCTGTGAAGAAACTACATTTTCTACAATCCCAGTGTCTCCGAGTCTAGTGCTGTTCAGGTGGAAGCTACATAGTAATTTGATCTGACACAGACACAAGCAGGCAGCCAATAAAAAGAGAACTCGCGATGCAGTCTTTCATCACATTATCTCTCCCACATTTGTAATACAACACAGACGAAATGGTGAGATATGGGTTGTGACTCAGAACTGAAAGTTGGCAATACAATAGTGATTTAAAGTGCAAGTGCTTATATAATAACATCAAAAAATAGGTGCAAACCGGTCCAAAAAATGAAGCAATTGTCACTAAATGATAAGCAATTGGTAAGTCCATGCATCAAATGGTTAACTTGAGAGTAGACCCCATCTGTACGGGACAGATATCAAACTGGCGACACTTGGTGAGAGGTAGAGGTAAGTGCCTACTTACCAGACCACCATGACCCTTCATTTAAAAAAAAGGATCTGGTGGAGTTTTAGTACAGTTGGTTGCCTAAGGTCTGTACTGGTACCTGGATGGGACTGGCCAGGAATGGACTCCAACAGAAGAAATTACCATGGATAAAATTAAGAAAAACGGGCCATAGTGAAGGTCTGTGATTTATTGTAAAACAGATTAAAAACAAAAGGTTTTACATTATTTTACATTACCATAGCGCAGAGTTCTCTATTTACTCAGAACTGGAAGTTGCTTGTCCCTTTAATAATGTACAGATACAAGCTAGGTAAATGAATACATGGACATAGGAGAATCGATCAGCCATGACACTACTGCAGCCACAACATATGAGCCCAAGGTAAGGTGTACAATGTCTTTAACTTGCTTTGTTTTATTGATCTGTAATCTTTCTGTGGTTTATTTTAGGGGGTCTTGATTAACTGGACAAAGGAATTTAAAGTGAAAGGGATGCAGGGAATGGATGTGGTGAAGACACTACGCAAAACACTGAAGAGAAAGAAGGTACAGTGATCATCCAGCATGGTTCTTGTTATGATTGAACCCTACAGAATAATACTGGATGCGACTAAAGTTCATGTGCTTGTAAAGGCAGGCGTCACAATACTTTTCACAATATAGTGTGTGTGTATGTGTATATATATATATATATATATATATATATATATATATATATATATATATATATATATATATATATATATATATATGTGTATATGTGTGTGTGTGTGTATGTGTGTATATAGATATAGATATAGATATAGATATATAGATATAGATATATATATATATATATATATATATATATATATATATATAGATATATATATATAGATATATATATATAGATATATATATATATATAGATATATATATATAGATATATATATATAGATATATATATAGATATATATATATATATATATATATATATAGATAGATATAATGTGTGTGTGTGTGTGTATATATGTGTGTGTGTGTGTGTGTATATATATATATATATATATATATATATATATATATATATATACAGTATCTCACAAATATGAGTACACCCCTCACATTTTTGTAAATATTTGATTATATCTTCATGTGATAACACTACAGAAATTACACTTTTCTACAATGTAAAGTAGTGAGTGTACAGCTTGTATAACAGTGTAAATTTGCTGTTCCCTCAAAATAACTCAACACATTAATGTCTAAACCGCTGGCAACAAAAGTGAGTACACCCCTAAGTGAAAATGTCCAAATTGGACCCAGAAGAGTTGTGTGGCCACCATTATTTTCCAGCACTGCCTTTAACCCTCTTGGGCATGGAGTACACCATAGCTTCACAGGTTGCCACTGGAGTCCTCTTTCACTCCTCCATGATGACATCACAGAGCTGGTGAATGTTGAAGACCTTGTGCTCCTCCACCTTCTGTTTGAGGATGTCCCAGCATCTGCTCAATAGGGTTTAGGTCTGGAGACATGCTTGGTCAGTCCATCACCTTTACCCTCCGCTTCTTTAGCAAGGCAGTGGTCGTCTTGGAGGTGTGTTTGGGGTCGTTATGTTGGACTACTGCCCTGTGCCCAGTCTCCGAAAGGGAGGGGATCATGCTCTGTTTCAGTATGTCACAGTACATGTTGGCATTCATGGTTCCCTCCATGAACTGTAGTTTCCCAGTGTCGGCAGCATGCATGCAGCCCCAGATCATGACACTCCCACCACCATGCTTGACTGTAGGCAAGACACACTTGTCTATGTACTCCTTACCTGGTTGCCGCCACACACGCTTGACACCATCTAAACCAAATAAGTTTATCTTGGTCTCATCAGACCACAGGAGTCAGGACATGGTTCCAGTAATCCATGTCCTTAGTCTGCTTGTCTTCAGCAAAATGTTTGCAGGCTTTCTTGTACATCATCTTTAGAAGTGGCTTCCTTCTGGGACGACAGCCATGCAGACCAATTTGATGCAGTGGTCTGAGCACTGACAGGCTGACCCCCCACCCCTTCAACCTCTGCATCAATGCTGGCAGCACTACGTCTATTTCCCAAAGACAACCTCTGGATGTGACACTGAGCATGTGCACTCAACTTCTTTGGTCTGTTCTGGATCCTGTCCTGTTAAACCGCTGTATGTTCTTGGTAATCTTCTTATAGCCTGGGCCATCTTTATTTAGAGCAACAATTCTTTTTTTCAGATCTTCAGAGTTCTTTGCCATGAGGTACCATGTTGAACTTCCAGTGACCAGTATGAGAGAGTTAGAGCGATAACACCTAATTTACCACACCTGCTCCCCATTCACACCTGAGACCTTGTAACACTAATGAGTCACATGACACCGGGGTGGGAAAATTGCTGAATGGGCCCAATTTGGACATTTTCACTTAGGGGTGTACTCACTTATGTTGCCAGCGCTTTAGACATTATTGCTGTGTATTGAGTTACTTTGAGGGGACATAAAATTGACACTGTTATACAAGCTGTACACTCACTACTTCTCCCAGTATTTCACAGGCTTGTCTAAATGTTGTGCAGCAAACTTTAAACAAGCTGCAACATGCTTTTTCTTCAGCAATGGAGTCTTGCATGGTGAGTGTGCATACAGGCCATGGTGGTTGAGTGCGTTACTTATTGTATTCTTTGAAAAAATTGTACCTGCTAATTCCAGGTCTTTCTGTAGCTCCCCACAAGTGGTCATTGGCTCTTGGACTTTTCTGATTCTTTTCGCTCCTCTGTCAGAAATCTTGAAAGGAGCACCTAGTCTTGGCCGGTTTATGGTAAAGTTATGTTCTTTTCACTTCCGGTTATGGCTCTAACAGTGCTCACTCGAACATTCAAAAGTTTAGAAATCCTTCTGTAACAAGTATGTTTGTTTTACAACAATAAGGTTGTGAAGGTCTTAAGAGAGCTCTTTGCTTTTACCCATCATGCTTCTTGTATAACACCTTGGTAATGAGATGCCTTTTTATAGGTGGTCAGTTGAGACTGAACCAGCTGATATTAATTTGCACTGACAAGGGGCAGGATTGCTTTATATTTCTTGATAGACTGATAGTTGGGGTCTTGGCTCTCCATGCCTTTTTGCACCTCCCTTTCTTCATGTGTTCAATACTTTTACCCAGTGTAATTCCATTTTATTACACATAACTTAATCTCTGAATTTATTTGTTTTGGTTTCTTTGTAATGTATGGATTGCATGGGTTGTTACCGACATGTGAAATTTTCATGTTAATAGTACCTTTAGAAATATATTTACCTAGATCAACTTGGGTACATTCATCCTGCTCATACATGGTTTGAATGTTGGCTGGTCCCTGCTGAACCATGGCTAGCTTTACACAGCCTCCACAGTCCTGCTAGCCAGGAATCGGAAAGCAAAATCTTTTTGCAGATATTTAGAGCTTAATTACCCTGTGAGGAGAAAGACAGAAGGGAGAAATATTTTTTCTTCCTGGCCAAAGTCGAATAATTGGACATATCAGAATATTTGTTCAGGCTGAGTGCAAATCACCTCTAATATTTTAAAGCTCCAACCATTCTAAGATGAAAACAATTTCATATTCTAGAATAATGACCTATCCATAATTGTTGGTTTTTCCCAAAATGCACAGACAGCCATTCATTCTTCTGATTTCAACATGCATTCTACATTTTTTGTTCTAGATTCCAAATGTGGAAGTCATGGCCATAGTCAATGACACAGTGGGAACAATGATGACTTGTGGATTTGAAGACCAGCTGTGCGAAGTTGGAGTCATTGTAGGTAATTAACATTGGTGTTCAAATTGTAACAATAGTTAGATTTTTATTACCATCTGTGTCCTCTTTGGCATGATTTCCCCTCACTTCCTGTTGTGGAAATAGAGATATAGCAACAACATATTTAATAAATGGCAATGAGTTGGCACCACTGTCAGTTTAGTAGGGCTGTTGGTATCTCAGGGACAACCCATTTTTTGTCCTGACAGGGAGTAAGATGAAATTCTTCCGCTCTAAAAGACTCTGTCCAGCCGCACCTGGAGTGTGCTGTCCAGTTCTGGGCACCAGTCCTCAGGAAGAATGTACTGGAAATGGAGAGAGTGAAAAGAAGGGCAACAAAGCTAATAAAGGGTCTGGAGGATATTTGGTATGAGGAAAGGTTGCGAGCACAGAACATCTCTCTGGAGAAGAGACGCTTGAGAGGGGATATGATTTCAATTTACAAATACCATACTGGTGACCCCACAATAGGGATAAAACTTTTACGGAAGGGAGTTTAACAAGACACGTGGCCACTCATTAAAATTAGAAGAAAAGAAGTTTAACCTTAAACTAAGTAGAGGGTTCTTTACTGTAAGAGCAGCAAGGATGTGGAGTTCCCTTCCACAGGCGGTGGTCTCAGCGGGGGTCATCGATGGTTTCAAGAAACTATTAGATAAGCACCTGAACGACCACAACATATAGGGATATACAATGTAATACTGACATATAATCAGCACACAGAAGTTCGGATTTGTTGGACTTGTGTCTTTTTTTTCAACCTCATCTACTATGTAACTATGAAATCTATCCAACGGGGTCCTTAATGGCGGATGGGGGGACAAATAGGCTGGGGTTAAGCCATAGGAAACTCTGTGCTACATTGTTTTTACTTAGCATGCCTAATGGCATATCAATAATCAATCAATGCCTATCAATCTGGGGCTGAAACAACTAATCAATATAATTCTAATCAATAATAGAAATAAATGTAAACAATTTAAATTATCGGTTAGTCGGTCAGCCGATTTTATTAGGCATTCCTACAGAAGGTATTATTTGTTTACATGTCAGTATGAACAGTGTATTTAGCTGTATGTCTGTTGCACTGTGTGTATACATGTCCGTATACAAAGTCCAGAACACATACAGCTCAGTACACCGTCCATACATATCCGTACTGTAAGTGCCTGAGAACTGTGTAAGGTGCAATGCATCATGGGACAATGTAGTCCTGGGCAGGAGAAGGAATTGTTTTAAAGTGATTTGAAAGTCAGAAGGCTTTTAGGGTAAAATAATTTGATTCCGATCTCAAAGCACTGTGTCCACAAGTAGCAGAGCTGCTTTCTCTCTCACAGGACTCCGATGCTGTCAATTACATCCATTGAGGAGGGAGTAGGGGGCAGGGCCCAGCACACACAATGCAGATAAGGATTGCGCCCACACAGGTGACCCCATAGAACACGGCTTGCTATAGGGGCACTCTGAAGGCAGGAGGAGCCAGGAGAACTGGCATGGAACCCCAGAAGAGGAGGATCGGGGCTGCTCTGTGCAAAATCATTGCACAGAGCATGCAAGTATGATATGTTTGTTATTGAAAAATAAAATTCCAATATTTACAATCACTTCAAGGGCTCTGTGCAGAGAAAATCAGCATCTGAACCCAGAGAAACTGAAGGCTAATAGACAGGAGGTACAGCGCTGTAAGATTTAATTTATTAAGGGCCTGGCCCTATGTGAAAAAGTAATTGCCTCCACCCTTGCTAAATCTTGAATGAGTGAGCCTTAACCCTATTGCTTGGAAAGCAGAGTTAAATTTAACTTGCCACTCCCAGGCCTGATTACTACCAGACCTGTTGAATCAAAACATTTCTTGCATAGGACCTGACTGACAAAGTGAAAGCACGCTAAAAGATCTAAAAAAAAAAAAAAACACATCATGCTGTGATCTAAAAAAATTTAAGAATAGATGAGAAACAAAGTAATTGACATTTATTAGTCTGGAAACGGACATTTCTAAGGCTTTGGGACTCCAGTGAATCATTGTGAGAGCCATTATTCACAAATGGAGAAAACTTGGAACAGTGGTGAACCTTCCCAGGAGTGGCCGGCCTACCAAAATTACTCCGAGTGCGACAACAACTCAACCCAGAACAACATCTAAAGAACCGACGATAAAAATAGTTGTCAGCAATTTTCATCATCGATTTATTGGTCAGCCGATTTGTTGGCCTTCTTACCTAATCCCTTATTTGTTTGTCGGTATGAACCGTGCACTGAGCTGTGTATATTGACATGTATGGACGATGTGCTGAGCTGTATGTGTGCTGCACTGTGTATACTCATAGCTCCCAACTGTCCCTGATTTGTAAGGACTGTCCCTGATTAGGAACAAAGTCCCTCTGTCCTCCTCATGTGTCCCTCATATTGGTCTGTATCCGTATCTGTAAATTTCAAAAATCAGAATAAAGGAAAAGCAGCAGTAAAAAATAAATAAATTAAAAAAAGCCCTTTTATGTGTTTAACCAATAATTTTTTGTATAATTCTCCTTTAAGGGGGCATGCCCTATACCTACATACTTTTGCTAATGGGTGTCTCTCATTCCCATCTCAAAAAGTTTGGAGGTTTGTATACTTGCATGAACGTAACATACATACAGCTCAGTACACCATCCATGCATGTCAGTAAGTGCCTGAGAATGTGCATGTATGAGAAGCAATGTCTTGTGGGACATGTAGTCATGGGCAGGAGAAGAAAGTGATTTAAGGTAATTCTTTTTACCTTAATGCATTCCTTTATCAAGATCTTATAATGCGTAGATCTCAGCACTGAAAGCTGGTGATTCACAGTATGAAAATGTGTTTGCCTTTAGCACTTCTCAGATCTTATATAACGCATACATTTTTTTTGGGACTAGCGGTTGGTGTCTTTGTGAAATTTCTCCTTTATTGCTCTGCAGGGACTGGTACCAATGCTTGCTACATGGAGAACCTGAGTAGCATTGACCTTATTGAAGGTGATGAAGGGAGGATGTGCATTAACACGGAATGGGGAGCATTTGGAGACGATGGATCACTGGAAGACATTAGAACAGAGTTTGATAAAGAAATAGATTTAGGATCTGTTGACCCTGGAAAACAGCTGTAAGTATGTCATTTATTTCCATTGGACACAGTTACATCAGAATTGGTATACTGCACTAAACCAACCACCTTTTTGTGTTAATCCTGCATTCCCTTTACTGGTTTTGCAGTATTCAAGACATATGTGCTACATTTTTGTATTATTAAACTACACACATAATCACATATAGTAGGTTTTCAAAATTCATAGAAGCCATCGTTATGTGCATATATTTACATTGTATCACTATTGTGATTAGAGCTTAAAGTGAACCTGTCACAGATCTGGACAATTCAGACTGACCATATCATAGAAAGAATGCATTGATTGTTCTAGCATGCCATTTGCTTATACTGTGTGTTCATTTTATACGTAGCTTAACCCCCAAAGGAGTGGCTGGAAAAATTGGTAATTTTACCCTCCTTTCAGCGTTGACCTATCCTAAACTAAACCCAAAACTCACTAACACACCAGTAGCGTAAAGTGGACTTTATTGAAGCCAGAATAAAGCCTTGCAAAAAAAATAGGCTAAAGCAATTTTATTTCAATAATAGAATAGCTTTTTTTTTACAATCTAAAGTAAAAAGGCAATGCGATAACCAGATAACATAAAACTATGTGGCCTATGTGAGATCCCAAGGCCCTAACTATGCCGATGGCTACTGGAGTGTTCGAGCGCAGTCTGCTAATGATGGGGTCTGTGAAGGCTCTTTCTCAGTGGTGGCAAAGCATAGACAAGGGCAACAAAGTCTTTCAGCAACAGGCATCAAAACACTAGAAATTCTGGCGGCTAAGCGGACTCTTGCCACAAGTGCATGTACAAGTCTGTGCTCTGAGGGCCAGATTTAGGGGTCATGCCACATACATAGGGATCCCTTCACAAGCAAGTTTTTTCAGTACTCTCGACGGCATAGTAAATTTAAGCTTTGTCTATAGGCTTTGTCTCTCAGGGGCAAGGGATTGAAATGCAGATGAGTATTCTCTTCGCAGGGGTCAGCAGTGCATCTCTCAGCACAGGAGTACAGCAGCTCTCATTCTGCAGCTCTGTCCACCACACTGCAGCTCTGTGCACACAGCACTCTGCTCAGCTTGCCATAGTATAATCCTCTGTGCAGCACAGCTCACGATAACGTTTCTTCTCCCTGCACCCACCACCACAGCTTCGTGTCCTCCTCTCTCTCATCTCAGCACAGATTTTGTTAGCCCATGAGTGGGGTTAAAAAGACTAAAGTCTAGAGCCAGGCTTCCAAAAAAGATGGCTTTCCTATCTTCTGTACTGGGGATACTTCTCTCTATCCTCTAACACCCATGGGTGGGGCCAAAATCCAGTCAGCAAGATCCTGGCAATCCAATTCCCCTCCAACCCCTCTCCTGGTACCTGTCCTTCAAAACCAGGCAAGGCAGGAGATTCGTAGTAAATGGTATAGCGCTACTAGGAATCAATAAGAGTCAAACATGAACTTTCAGTGCACTAGGTAGATTGTGACTCTATTCCGTTTAAAAGGCCATATTGATAACAGGAATAAATCCTGAAAAATCCACTTGTAAGGACACTGCCACAATCACCCAAACACACTGCCTCCTACCCTCAGGTAGATTAAAACAAGCCTGGCTATCTCTCAATATCAGCTCCTCGGCATAGGGATAGAAACTGCAGCTCCCTCAGGTAGATAAAAACAAGTCTGGATGTCTTTCTATATCAGCTCCACAATGGCATGGGATATGTATTGCAACTCCTCCGCAACATTCAGTACCCAGTACAAAGAGACTCAGTGCAAAAAATCCAAGTCATCTTTCCTTTTCCTTTCTCTACTGGGTACTGAATGTTGCAATACTCCCCATGCCATTGTGGAGCTGATATAAAAGGACATCCAGGCTTGTTTTTATCTACCTGAGGGAGCTGCAATTTCTATCCCTATGCTGAGGAGTTGATATTAAGATATATCCAGACTTGTTTTAATCTACCTGAGGGGAAGAGGCATTCTGTTTGGGTAATGGTGGGGGGCAGTGTCCTTACAAGTGGATTTTTCAAGATTTATTTTTGTTGTCAATATGGACTTTTAAATGGAATTGATTCACAATCTATCTACCTAGTGGACTGAAAGTTCATGTTTGACTCTGTTATTGATTTGTGTAGCGCTATACCATTCACTACATATCTTATTGTGCTATCCTTGCATATTGTGTTGGCTGCTTTTTTCATATCTATGTAAAACTTAATTTATGATCCCAGCGCAACAAATGTGTGTTTTTATAAGGCAGGAGATTCACCATGCAACTTGTAATAATGCTAGAGCTGCGTGATTAATCGTTAAGAATCGTTATTGCGATTCCCCCCCCCCCCCCCTTGCAATTTTGACAAAGCCTTTTCGCGATTTTTCTATGTAGAGAAACAGCTGTCAAAAAAAAAACAGGCAGTCTACCAAGTATCACAACATTCCTCAGCCGCTAAACTAACTAAAAACATTGTGAAGTTTTGTCCTTTAGATCAAAGGAATGAACTTCGGTGTGTAAATGAGAGGAGTTTAACCACTTAAAGACTAAACCCTTTTCTATCATTTGTTGGTTTCAAGTTAAAATTAATATTTTTTTGCTAGAAAAACATTATATATATTTTTAAAGCCCAGAGAATAAAATGGTGGTTGTTGCAATATTTTATGTCACATTGTATTTGCAGAGCGGTCTTTTAAATGCAATTTTTCTGGGAGAAAATGCACTATAAATAAAAATAAACTGTAAAGTTAGCCCAATTTTTTTGTATAATGTGAAAGATGATGTTACGCCATGAGAATCGTGAGATTTGTGAGAATCTTTATTCCAAGCAAAAAAATAGTAATTCTCCTTTTTGGCCAGAATTGTGTAGCTCTAAATAATGCCCAGGGTGAATTAAAGGTACCACCAGTTTATGGGATACAGGCACCCATTCCAGATTTTTAAGTCCACATGCAAAAAAAACTCTAGCAACAGCATTAAAAATATACAGCTAAAAACATTGAGCTGTCTTACAGATATAATACAGTAGACACAGATCACCATATATACAACTTTGTACATGTATCTGAGAATAGATGTTTCAAACGACAGCTAGTATAGTTTTTTTTCCCTGGGATTTCTCATACTAAAACCACAATACAAAACAGAGGGCGCGCTGACCTAGTGCATTATCCTAAAACCATAACTTTAGTAATATAAAAGGGCATAAGTATTATGCCGCGTACACACGACTGTTTTTCGGGATGTAAAAAATTTAATTTTTAATGGTCTAGAAAAAATGACATTTTTTTCAACCCGAACGTTAAACCGGCCGTTGTTACACACGATCGTGAAAAGAAAATGCTCTAGCAAAGCGCCGTGACGTACAACACGTACGACGGCACTATAAAGGGGAAGTTCCATTCGGATGGCGCCACCCTTGGGGCTGCTTTTGCTGATTTTGTGTTGGTAAAATACGATTTGCGCTTTTCAGTCTGTTACAGCGTGATGAATGTGCTTACTCCATTACGAACGCTAGTTTTACCAAAACGAGCGCTCCCATCTCATAACTTGCTTCTGAGCATGTGCGTTTTTTCACGTCGTTAAAGCCCAAACACGACCATTTTTTACGATGTTAGAAACTACGTGAAAAATTAGAGCATGTTCTAAATTTTTAATGCCCATTTTTTACGTTGTAAAAAAAAAAGGATCTGGAGCCCACACACGAACGTTTTTAATGACATTATAAAAAAACGTCATTTTTTACAACCCGAAAAACAATCGTGTGTATGCGGCAATATACTCGCAAAATTACGGTTGTATTAAAGCTCATCACAAAGAACAGCACCATCCAATCCACACGTTATGATGTTCTGTGGACTGGATGGTGCTGTTCTTTGTGATGAGCTTTAATACAACTGTCCTTTTGTGAGTATAATACTTTACCACCTTTTATATATTTTTTTTATAATCCAATTTTTTTTTTTTATTATTAACTTCAACTTTCCATTCAGCATTGTACATTCTTATGTTCCATCGTTTACATAAAATACACTAATGAACATTGCAGGAAAGAACTCGATACAAAATTGTCTTATCAAAAGTTTATCAATTATACTACCCCCCCCCCCAAAAAAAAAAAGAAAGATGAAAAAAAAAAGGGAGCATAAAAAAAAGATTAATAGCTCACCTCCCCCCGCCCCCCTCCACACCATCTCTGGCTGCGGTGGAGTAAGTCTGCTCTGTCCCTACCCACTCTATTCCTTCTACTTGAATTGTGTGTCCTTCTATGCCACTTAGGCAAAGGGAAGGGGAAAAAACCCCTTCCTACTTCCAAAGAGGCCACTAATGGCCACGGTGTATATTCTTTTATATTTATATATATATATATATATATATATATATATATATATATTGTGCCTCGTGTTTGAATATTAATCGCCGTAATTGTGTGTGGAGGCCCTCATGGCCTAATTCCCCTACTTGAATAACAACAAACATCTCAATAAGAAGAAAAAAATAAAAAGGGAAGATGGGAGGGGAGAATCCCCTCTCCTACTTCCACGTGTTTATTCCCCCCCCCCCCCTCTACCAAAACCTAATGGCCATAGTGTTAAAAATAAATAATTATACCTTTTTATGATAAAAATATCCTCAGCCGTGTTTACATTCAAGCGGTCCTTCTAACCTACTTTTCCCCCAACTTTAAGTGACACACCCGTAATGTCCTCGTGGCCTCTATCCTAATTCTACTTTAAGTCCCTCCTCTCCTGTGTGTGCCCTACTCCTTATCCTCCACCCCCTTCCCATCCCTACCCTCCCTATTTCAATGTGACTGAACTCCCTCTCTCTCCCCTAATTAGGAGCAGACGTCTTACTCCACACTATCAAAGCCATAAGAAAAAACTCTAAGGGAGGTCAATGAGAGAGAGAGGGAGGGAAAGAGAAAAAAAAAAGGGGGGAATAGAAAAGAAACCTAAATAAGTCAATCCTGGTCAAGGTTCATGTTTTGGCTCTTTATTCTTCTATAGCTAAAACCATAATCAACTATACTGGGGTCCTTATGGGTCTGCTATGCCCCCTGCTTTCCCATTCCATTTTTTATATGAATAAAGTTATGTCTTTAGGATAATGCTCTAGGTCAGTGCGCCCTCTGTTTTGTTTTGTGGTTTCAGTGGTTCCAGACACCCTAGTCTTACGAGGGCAGCAAGGCGAGATTTATGCATGAAAGCCAAGATGAAATTCTAGTGTATTAATATCTCTGGGCCCACTCCGAAGCGCAGGCAATTTTGTGTTTGTAACAATTCTCATACTAATGCGTACTTGCAAATTTTTTCATAGTTCTATGAAAAATATATTGCACTTATGCATAAAAAAAGTCAAATTTTCAGTAAATTACTTTATGCTGATTTAAGGGTTTTCTACATCCCTGTGCCATACAGATCTAGCTCCCTGCCAGTTCACTGGCTATCTTTATTATATTTTGATGGATGTATTCTATTGTCTGTTGAATGGCAGATTTGAAAAGATGATCAGTGGTCTGTACATGGGAGAACTTGTCCGACTTATTCTGCTGGAGATGGCAAAGAAAGGTCTTCTATTTGGTGGAAAGATATCAACGGCTCTCCGTACCAAGGGCGCGATAGAAACTAGCCATGTGGCATCAATGGAGAAGTAAGCACGTTTATTAACAACTGCTCTTTGCAGGGGTAATGTTAAGCAGTGTCTAAGGAGATTACCAATAGTTTACATCAAAAAACGTTATTTAAATTGATTGAGCTCTATTCTATACAGTGCACATAGACATAAGACAGTCTGGTGAAGTGATTATGACACTTTTGCACTCACTATGTAATCTGTACTTACAGGTTTTTCAGGTACTTACATTTATCAGTGGTTGGATGTTCTGAAGACCAACCTACCCCTATGGACACCTAATGGGAAATGTATGCCTTTTAGTGTGTGTTTAGTAAGCACTGATACATTTATCTTAAAGCTGAGGTTCACCCTAAAAAACTACTTTCTACCATGCCATGCAGCATACTAGCGTCAGTATGTCTTAATTTTTTTTTTTTTGCGCTGTACTCACAGTGTAATCCAATAGTTTCCTTTTAGACACCCGCGGGGAATAGGCGTTCCTATCAAGAGGGGAACATGATTGACGGCCGGCTATAGCGCGTCACACTTCCCGAAAATAGCTGGAGTAGGTCTCGGCTCTTCACGGCGCCTGCGCACAGACTAGGAGCTGACTGCGCAGGCGCCATGAAGAGCCAAGTCCTATTTCAGCTATTTTCGGGAAGCGTGATGCGCCACAGCTGGCCGTCAATCATGTTCCCCTCTTGATAGGAACGCCTACTCCCCGAGGGAGTCTGAAACGGATTAAACTGTGAGTACAGCGGAAAAAAATAAAATAAATGCATACTGTAGCTGACGCTAGTATGCTGCATGGCATCGTAGACAACATTTTTTTTTTTTTTTTAGGGTGAACCCCCGCTTTAATTATATTATCAGGAATAAATAGGAAAGGCCCAAGTGATCTAAGATATCTAGAGAAGAAGAAAACACGCACTCCTCTTTGTGATAATTCATTGTTGTTCCCTCCAAATATGATGTATGAATAACATTTGCTTCACTATTACAGCAACCAGGGGCTGTATAACACCAAGCAAGTATTGCTTGACCTCGGACTGGAGCCATCAGACGATGATTGCATTGCTGTGCAGCATGTTGCCACCATTGTGTCATTCAGATCAGCCAATCTGTGCGCAGCTGCTCTGGCTGCAATACTCACCCGACTTCGGCAAAGCAAGAAGTTAGACCGGATGAGGACTACTGTTGGAATGGATGGTACAGTCTATAAAACTCACCCTCAGTGAGTAATACATTGTTTATATTCAATATTAAATGATACATATGTTTTTCCCTTCTTACTGAGGTTGTTCTAAAACCTTATAGGTAGATTCAGGTAGGGGCCCGCTAATTTGCGGCGGTGTAGCCTAGCGTGTTTACACTACGCCGCCTTAAGTAAGAGAGGCAAGTACATGATTCTCAAAGCACTTGCCTCCTTACTTAGGGCGGCGTAGTGTAAACGCGGCAGGCGTAAGGGCGCCTAATTCAAATGGGTTGGAGGGGGGCGTGTTTAATGGTAATGAGGCTTGACCTCACGTTTTTGACGTTTTTAGGCTACTGCGCATGCGCCGGGCGCCTACATTTCCCAGTGCGCATTGCGGCTAAGTACGCCGTATGGGCCTATTGATTTCGACGTGGACGTAAACGACGTAACTCCCGATTCGCGAACGACTTAGACAAACAACGTAAAAAATTCGAACCTCGCGGCGGGAACAGCCGCCATACTTTAACATTGTTATTCCACCTAATAGGTGGAATAACTTTAGGCCTCCTAAGGCCTTACGGAAACGGCGTAAATCGACTGCGGCGGCTGGACGTACGTTCGTGAATCGGCGTACAAACTCATTTACATAATCTACGCCTAGCGGCCTTCCGAAAAATTGCAATCTAAGATAGGACGGCGCAAGCCGTCCTATCTTAGATATGTTTAAGCGTATCTCTGTTTGAGCATACGCTTAAACATACATCGGCGTAGATTCTGAGTTAGGCTGGTTTATCTACTGATAAGTCGGCCTAACTCTTACTGAATCTACCTATTAATTTTGATGTGACTAAGGCTCCATTTATACAGGTGGCTAGGAAGGCAGAAAGGGAGTGGTAAAAACAGGTAAAAATCCATTTTTACTGCCCCCCTGACCTACCACCTATGTACAAGTGGACATTGTGCTGCTCAGGTACGTACACATTGGCAATTTTAACGCTTCATGAGTTTGACCGGCGGCACTGCCAGTGTATTTCTAACATGTAAGTGAACAGTGGCCATGCCGCAGCCACAAGCTTAATGCTTTGTTCGCAGTTGTGGTTCTTTCCCAAAATGTGAAATTGCTTTTCGGCAATAATAAAATAATAAAGGCATCATGAGCCGACAATATTGGGTGATACACTACTGGTAGTGTGAAAGGAGGATAAACGTGAATAAATGAGAGAATGTTCTAAACCTCCTCTTTGCCAGGTTGCACCTTTTTCAGCCAATCACCTCTTTCCACCAAGAGAGGCTAGCATTGGGGATGTCTACTATTCTCCTTAATTATTCCATGACTATTCTTCCCGTGCAAAAGCTTTAATGTTGTATATTGGCCAAGCAGCTGATTTGCTTATATAAGTGTGTAGCTTTAGGTTTACACTATGTGCAGTCATTTCAACAACAGCAAAATATTATAAGACATCAAGTTATCTCCTCTTATATTTCCAGAGGGCTAGGATCAGCTGCCACAGACAATGACAGGAATCATGTCTAGTGACAATCCTTATATATATATATATATATATATATATATATATATATATATATATATATATATATATATAGATTGTCACTAGGCATGATTCCTGTCATTGTCTGTGGCAGCTGATCCTATATATATATATATATATATATATATATATATATATATATATATATATATATATATAATATTTTTTTTTTTTTTTTTCTCAACGTAAAAAAAAAAACACATTACCACCTGGACTCTTTTAGATCATATTATCAAACATTTCACACCATTGCTCATCAACCCTACACACTTTGATAATCACTTGAACTTCACAAGACATACAGGAAAACCTTGGTTTGAGAGTAACTTGGTTTGAGAGCGTTTTGCAAGACAAGCTACATTTTTTTAATACATTTTGACTTGATATACAAGTAGTGTCATGTCACAACTGAGTATAAAAGAGAAGAGAGGTGCCTCTAAGTGTAGCAATATTGTTACATTTAATGAAGGTACAACATTTAGCAACTCACATGGTTGATGCTTAAAACAGGCACATCTAAGTATGCAGGCATCTGGGGTAAAGCTGTCCACATAGACCATCCTCCTCACTGTCATCTGTCGTTCCTTCCACGCTGCACTCTGAGTGGTTACATCTCTCTACTGCAGGGTAGTCTTCCCGGTCATGATTGCAGACTGACAGCAGTGAGAGCCAGCGATGCAGAGGACAGTCTATGTGGACAGCTTTACCCCGGATGCCTGCATACTTAAATGTGTCTCTTTTAATCAACTATGCGAGTTGCTAAATGTTGTATCTTCATTAAATGTAACCATATTGCTACACTTAGAGGCGCCGCTCTTCTCTTTTATACTCTGTAGCTCCTGATAGATTTTGCTTCTAATCAGGGCTTTTTTTCTGGGGGAACTTGGGGGAACTCAGTTCCACCACCTCTGGCTCAGACCCTTTGGTGCCTGCTCACCACAATCACTTGTAAACACAGAAGTCTGGTTTCTGTGTTTACAAGTGACAGCTCTGTACTCTGTGTGTAACCCCCTGAACTCTGCACTCTGTATGTAATGCAATTCTGGTATTTAATGCCCCTTTAAGACCCTTATACTGTTTGTGAAATCTGAACGGGTCGTGGTTGAGTTCCTGCACCTATTTTCTGAGAAAAAAAGCTCTGCTTCTAATCCTCTTGGGAGGCTTCCATTTGTGGATGGACATTTTCTGGTTACACAACTTATCCCATTGCTATAATCTTTTTATATGGACTATAAACTGAAGGAGCTATGAATAAATGGTTGTGGAACAAATCATTTAAGTTTTCATTATTTCTTTTGGGGAAATTTGCTTTGATATACAAGTGCTTTGGATTACAAGCATGGTTCTGGAACGAATTATGCTCGCAATCCAAGGTTTTACTGTATTTAAATGAGATGCATTTTTTACTACAGACTACATATTTACTACAAATGTTTAGTGACAAAACAAACAATGCAGGAGAAAAAAAAAGCTATAGAATGGGATATGAACCCTGCTTTCAAGAGAGTTGTGCTTGTCACATAGTGCACATCCCATTCTGCCTGCTTTAAATCTTAGGAGGCTTTCTTAATGGAATTTATTTTACTGAAATGTTGTGAAAAGTGCTTTGAACCGATGAATAGACTGTTGTGGTACATTTATATGAGCAATGACAACCGACTCCTTGTAGGTTGCTGGAGCTAAATTGGGGTTCCCCAATTAGAGGTTATTCTGTTGCTCACATTCCTTGTACAAGTTGTATTTAATAACTGCATTGATTATTGTGTTCCCGGTCCCTAGTTGTCAAGATCTAAGTAATGTACCAAGGTGCTTAAGGTGTATGTCCAGTCACATGCTACTAAATAACCCTAGGTGATCACTGTCAAAATACAGCATTTGGGTTATACAAAAAATGATGCTAGCCATGAAACCTACCCAGTGGTTTTGTTTTTCAGATATGCTAAACGGCTCCACAAGGTGGTCAGGAGACTGGTCCCCAATTGTGATGTACGCTTCCTGCTTTCAGAATGTGGCAGCGGGAGAGGGGCAGCTATGGTTACAGCAGTGGCTTGTAGACTTCTGACCCAACGCAAGGAGATTGATGAAGTACTAGACGTGTTCCGTGCCAGTGATGAGAAACTTGCAGATATTAAGCAGAGAATGTTGACTGAACTAAAATGTGGACTTCAGAAAGAAACTCATGACAAAGCCACAGTGAAAATGTTACCAACATATGTTTATGCAACACCTGATGGGACGGGTACGTATTCTACTACTATCCATGATGTATGAAATTCTACATGAGTTTATTTCTCTGGGTTTTTCTTTTTCCAATTTCCAGTCCCATATAATTCCCAAAAGATCAGCATTTCCCTCTGCTGATTTAAGGACAAAAAAAAAAATAAAAAAAAAAAAGCTAATCCCAGGCAAACGGCTAAATATGCAATTGAAAAAAAAAAAACTTCCATCCCTCTTAGACAGCAGGTATGGGTTGGTGACCTGGTTTTTCTTTATTGCAGTTATGCAATACAGATATGTCACCACCACACTCACCCTCCACAGCTTGTGATTGGGCAGAAAAGGAGCAAATGTCTCTCTTGCTCATTCTGTTGCTCACTCTGCTCTCTCTTTATGCTAACATGTTCCTTGTCAGCCGATGCACATAAGGTAACATACCTGATTGACTCCTAGTACCTATCATCTATTAGTTCTTTTGTGTAGGGCAGCCTTTCTCAACCTTTTTAACTTGGAAGAACCCTTAAAATATTTTTCAGGTCCCAGGGATTCCCTGCTAAAATAATTACATCCTGTAGTGTGCAGTACAGTAGCATAATCAATACATTTTAGATATTTTATATACAAGTATAAACATTATGGCATACTCCGTATATTTGACACCCTGAGAAAATCTGCAGAGGCGCTTTTCCGGCAGTATAGCCGCAGTGCCCATTAATTTCAATGGGCAGGAGCGGTATACACACTGCTCCTTCACCACTCCAAAGATGCTGCTAGCAGGACTTATTTTTACTGTCCTCCTAGTGCACCGCTCCAGTGTGAAAGCCCTCGGGGCTTTCACACTGGAGAGACAGCAGCGGTTGTTTCAGGTCGCTTTGCAGGCACTATTTTTAGCATTCTAGCGCCTGCAAAGCGACCCAGTGTGAAAGGGGTCTTAGAGTGAAGAAGTGCAGACAGTAAAAAAAATTTTTTGATGTTGAGAAAAATTCAGGAAATTGCTAGTTTAAAAATACATTCACATGTATACCTTTTTTTTACAGGGGTATTTTTATATCTGCATGTAGCCCAGCTTTAAAGGATAAGTTCACCTTTCTGAACATATTACACCCATATTTTGGGTGTAAAATGTTCAGCATCAGACCCCTATCCCCCACTCCTTGTGGCAGTGAGGTGGGGAGCTCCGCCCACACAGCCACATCATTGATTCACAGATCCCTGTGAAACGCTGAACTACAAGTATTACAGCCTTTGCGACTATTCTAGGTAGTTCATCTAGCTTATTGTCATGGAGTTTGATTAACTGCCTGCCCGGTTTAGAGGTATGGGCAGACAGCTACACAGATGGGATGCAGGACCATAGCATTAAACCCACAATCTCCTGGTCATGGGTGCAATGCTAAACAGGCCCTACCCTTTTTTGCAGGTAAAAATGTATGCATTTATTTGTTTCTTTATTTTATTTTGTAAAGGTGAACATATCCTTTAAGCCACCAAAGTTAGAGAGATCCTGAAAACATTTACTTTTGTGGGTATAATTAAATATTTGAGTTGATAAACCTTGCTGTAAGGTAATGTAATTAGCATGTATAAGTTTATTCATGATGTTCTGAGTATATTGTACTCTGACTGATCAATCCTTATTAAAAACTACTGTATAATTAAACATAACATATTTTAGGGTAGCATCCAAAATATTGGTGTTTCATTTTTTTCTAGGACCTAAAGATTTCATTTTGGGAGCCCAAAATGTAAGAAATACTCAAACCAGCCTGTAGACCATCAATATAATAAACAGATTTAATTGATTTAGCACTGCTGATTACATTAACATTATTGTACAAGGGCAGTAATAGGTACAAAATATATTGCAGAGAATGGAAATTTTCTGGCTTTGGATCTTGGAGGAACAAACTTCCGGGTATTGCTAGTGAAGATCCGCAGTGGAAGAAGGCGCTATGTGAAAATGTATAATAAGATCTTTGCCATTCCTCTAGAGATAATGCAAGGAACTGGAGAAGAGGTAATTGTACAAACTGCCTGCATGTTACAACCAGTCTTATTGTGAAGCTGAAAGATAAGTGGCACATCGAAGATGATTTTCTAAAGGCAAATGGGCTGTTCACTTTGCAATAGAATTTGCACTTTGCTTGGTATTTTTTCCCTTAGCATAGTTTGAGGTGAGGCTCTTCTGACTTCCATCATCCAGTGGTTGGGCATTTTTTCCAAATTACATTTTTACCACATTCACTGATGTAGCCGACAGTGGACTACTCTGGCACTGCAGACTTTCCCTCTCCTTTCTTGGACTGTCTGTGTTCCTGTAGAGCTGGGCTTGGATTACATGCATCATCTCCCTGAGCCAAGCAGAGAGCATTGCGGGAACTATAGTCTCCTGAACAGACATCCTTGATTAGCAGAACTATCCCTGGACTACATCTCCCAGCAGGCCATCTGCTCCAAGGAAAGATCTCTGGGGGAAGGCTATTAAAGGGTCTTGCTTCCTGGATCTCATCGTAGACACCCATCTGCTGCTGTGCGAGCGGACTATGGCCTACTGTGCTCAACCCGACGATCCCAGCTCCAACGCCGCTTGCTACGCAATGGGCACCACCGCAGCGTCACTGTAAATAGCAGGATCAGAAGACTCGCGGTCCAAGCCAGTCTGTTTTGCAGAAAGAAGAATCGACTTGAATCACTCTTCAGGAGACTCCTACACTGTTCTCTAGTTTGGTGAGAGGGCATCTGCCCACCAATTGAATCCCTGCCACCATCATATTTCACAGAACACTGTATACAGACACCTTACACCTGGAATTGCTTTAGTGATTACTGCTGGCCAGGCTCAGCTGCTTTGCCTTGACTACATATCACTGTTCCACACTCAGAATTCTTGTCCTTTTGAGCTCCAGCTTGCCGGTGAAGATCATTGCAAGGCCTTAACATCCTGGACACTGCTATTCTATTGCTATTTAAAGGGACACACTACTAATGCCTATACTGTATTACCACATCTCTCATTAGGATTAAAGGTATAATAGGATGGCCTGGGGTTCCCCTTTAGCAGTGGTATTATAGACAGCAACCAGTAGCCTTTCTTAGAGATTCATTCATTTATTGTCCTGTGTACATTGATATTCTACATCTGTAATTTCAAACTGTAATTGCCTTAGGGGACATTTTCAACTAAATCTTGGCTGTTTATTCATGACTTAGCTGATTAATACCCTGTTACAAGACTCTTCTCTTGAATAAGTAAAACCAGAGCGAGCTAATAAATCTGCATTGTGCCAGTGTTATTTAAAGGTATACACATGCCTGAACCTAGAGTGTCAGAAGGACTGGAAAGTTCACAGGGTCAAGGTAGCGCATGAACATTCAATTCTAAGCAACCCCCAAGGGGGCAGTGCTACACTAAGCTAGGGGGAAGATACCCTTGCAAAGTGGAGAGCCTGTTTGCCTTTAGCAAATCAACCCCATTGGTCTACCTTGATGAATGCATTTTAAGCTTGTAACAACTAGCAATGAGTAGCTGGATGCTTTGGTGGCAGGATGTTAATAACAGTGGCTTGTATATAATTGGTAATCCATTTTTATTATGTATTTTCTAGCTATTTGATCATATTGTGGAATGCATCGCAGAATTCTTAGATTATATGGGAATTAAAGGTGCTCCATTGCCATTGGGATTTACATTTTCCTTTCCATGTAAACAAGATCGGATTGACAAGGTGAGTCTCACTGTAAAAAACATATATTTTTAGATTTTTAGAGTGGGGAAGGTCTAGTGCACAAGATTTTTCTTCACCTTCTACTCCTGGAATTGAAAGCAAGGGTAAATGTTATCAACAGGAGAAAAGCTAAAGGCCCGTACACACGGTCGGACTTTTTGCCAACAAACTTCAAAATCTGCAAGTTTTCAAATTTGTCTGATCGTGTGTACGCTCGATCGGACCAACTTTTTCGGGTTTCATCGGACAAAAAGTTTGGTCTGCAAACGGACAAACTTTACGTCAACAAAAGTCCGATGGTGCCTAGTCCAACTGTGTGTACAGCAAGCCATCGGACTTTTGTACAAAGTGCAAATACACATGCTCAGACTTTGTTAAAATCAACCAACAATAGCAGAAGTTAACCAAAGGGTGGCGAAAAAGAGCAGAAAAACCACATGATGTTGGGAAAGTTTTAGAAAAGTTTGCTGAAAAGTCAGAGCGTGTGTATGCTATGGGTGTGACCGGACAACTCCCTTCGGACAAAAATCCAAGGGAAAGTTTGTTTGATGTCCGACCGTGTGTACGAGGCTTTGGAAATCAAAAACACTTTTTTTTTTAAGTAGAGGTGGGAGGATTTTATGGCTGTCTATGCTCCTGTGGAGAGGTTTCTCCCAACTTTCTATCCTAGCGACTGGTGCCACCTGGGACATGAACTGGGGGAAAATCTCGCTAATTAGCGCACTAGAATAAAAATCCAAACTTTCCTTACTGTAGCAATGGCATATCTAAGAAAGTATGACGACTGTTTTCTGCATATATAAAGAATAAACATGACATTAAAGAGTATGTAAACACTTCACAATTAACTTCCCTTTGATTCCTTTTAGTGTGTTAAATATATCATTAATGCATTTTTTTTATATATCTGTTTGAAAAGTGCAAAAAAAAAACCTGTTGATCTTGCCACATTTTAGACCTAATCTATCCCTGTAAAGCAAAAATCGCTATACTTGCCTATTCTGGCGTCGATCTGGTCCCAGCATCAGCTGTCATTTGCGGCTTCAGTGTGTAGGCGTGTGCAGGAGAGGCATCCAACAACGGAAGCCCCATAGTAAGTCTATGGGTGACGTCACATCCCAGCCATTTCACAGCCGCTGTCGGTCCTCTCCTGCGCACAGCTTCTGCCGATGGAAACCGTATTGGCTGTAGAATAGGCAGGTACAGCGATTTTTGCTTTACATGGTTAGATAGATTGGCTTTGGAATGTGGCGGAGAGCAGGTTTAAAGTTAGTCTGTTTTTGCCTGGACTTTAACACTAGACACTTTAACTTTCAGAAGCACGCCTCCCCATGTTATGGAAAAGAGCAAAGAGGTGGAGTTCTGTAGTCCTCTCCTGTTTCTGTTATGTACAGTGAGGGAGCATTGCCACCCTAGGTCAGGAAGTGTGTTACTCAGTGCCCCGATCCTGACCTCCCTGGGGCCCTAAGCAAAATTACATGTCACATTAAAGTTGAGCGGGGGGGGGGGGGGGGCTGCCGACAGTGACATGTCACATTCAAGATTAAAGTTGAGAAGCGGGGGGGGGGGTCGTGTTCCGCTCTTCTCCCATGCAGCCAGCGAGTTGAGAAGTGGGTTGTGGGGGCCAAAAATGACTTCTCACTCACCAGGCGGGGCCTCTAGTAATTTCGGGGGCCCTCCGCAGCTTTGCGGGGCCCTAAGCGGCTTGCATAGTGAGCCTATAGGGCTGATCAGCCCTGGTGTTAGCAGATTCGCCAGGTGTAAAAAAAGCATTCATAGTCACCATATGTAAGGCCTGCCTGGCCAGTCTCAATATATTTATTTTTTGTTCTTGGGTTTAAATATGCCCAAATATGTGCGACTGCATTTTTTTTGTATTCTGCCTCTCAGAATTTTATAAATCTCAGTGCTCTAACAATCGCTATTTGCTGTTACGAATGTGTTTTTGAGCCACGAGAGCTGAAAATAATTATGGAGCGCTACCCCCATAGGAACCGCTGAATAGGTTGGGTGCTGGAACTATACAGCCAGAGCACATATTTATGTTGGTGATGCTAGTTCTAGACCAACTGGGTATGCACTGTGCAAAAAAAAGATGAAAGGAAGATGGTAGCAGAGGGGACAGCAGAACAAATGGGACTTGCAGAATAATTATCAAGGGATGGGCAGTCTCTTGAGATGTTCTTCTGATGGCTACCGTTGGTGCACTTAACGACAGTCCCAGTTAACTTGCAAGCAGTATAGGTACAATATAGGTATGATAAAGTCTCGGCACATGTACATGGTAGATGTGATTCAGATGCAGTAAAGTTTTGGTTTAATGCGGTTTAGGGTTGGTATAGGTGCAGTAAGGGTTTGGTAAGGATTGCGTACACTTGGTGTCCTGCTCTCAGTGGCTCTGTCCCTGCTAGCAGAATCAAAAATGGGCGAATAGCCCTCTGACCAGTCCCTGGCATGCTACAGTGACCTCTTTCTATAGAAGGGGGGCCCCTCAGTCTCTCCCCTAAAGCCTCTGGCAATCAGCGGTGGAAAGCAGAGGGTGATGATATGTAGCCAAAGTAAAGATTCTGCAACAAAGAGTTCACTGAGCTGCCGGCTACTTGATTGTGAATATACCATATTGGGGGATGGAACTTCCCAGCCTGAGCACCAGCTTCCAGCCACTGAAGTCTGATTAAGCAGTTGAGCTAGTGTATGCTATTTTTCTCTGTTGAGTGGGCGCTCCAGTCTCCCTGCTGCAGTGGTACAGGTGCTGTGATGTAGGCGGTGCTGCGCTGTCCTCGGGTATCCTTACTCCCAGTCTCAGGCTCAGATCTCTGCTAATATGGTCTCCAGCTGGCAGAAGAATATCCAAACAGAGGTGTCGCTATACCATTGGAATTGCTGCGGTATTCGGCCGCTAGCGGTGTGGTTTTAACCCCCGCTAGGGGCCGAAAAAGGATTAATACCGCCGGCAATGCATTGCCAGCGGTATTACCGCGATTTCCCATTGCTTTCAATGGGAAGGAGCGGTAAACACACCGCTCCAAGTGAGCGGTCCTGCTAGCGCACCGCTCCACTGTGAAAGCCCTCGGGCTTTCACACTGAGACTGCAGTATAGGAGATTTTTAGGAGCTATTTTGGCGCGATTTTTATCGCTAAAATGCCTGAAAAACTCAGTGTGAAAGCAGTCTTATAGTGTAGCCATTATATAGCTGCCATCTCAAACTACAGCTCGCAGCATTTTCAGTGCTCCGCATTGAAGTCTATAGGCTTGCTTGGCTTTAGCTCTCCCCCTGCTGGGCAGAGGAGAATGATGCAGCATAACATCAATATCTTGAGGAGGAGAAGAATAAGGCAATGTCTCCTTCTCCATATTGCTGTAGCCCAGCACCTGGCTAACAATTTAATGGATACAAATTATCATTGTGGCAAATAACACGAGTTATTGCTTAACATATTTAGTATTTTTTCCTTGTTCAAGCTTTTTATTTTATTAGGAGTATTACAGAATCTGTATATGCATTCAACCAGCATGAACACAAAAACTGTAGATTAAAAATAATGTATTTGTGTTAATTATTCAATTATCGGAAACAAATATTATTACGAAGGAAAAAGATGGGGTGTAGATGGTTTATAAGCATGAGCGAAGGGAAGGGAGATGGGAAAGATGGAAAATAGAGGAGGCTTAGTCTTAAGAGGAGAGGAAGGGGAGTTGGTCAGAGAGAATTCACAGACCACAATCGTTATGAGGTATGAGGGTAGAAACCATCACAATTCCAGTAAACGGCAATCAAAATTTCATAGTAGGTAGTGGGAGATTCACAGTTTCCAGACTCGATTAATAGTTGGCATGTAGCCCTGAAATCTTGGTGTTAACATCTCGTTAAGCAGTATCCATTACATTTGAGATTTAACCTCTGACTCGGACAGGTGTTCGGACAGCCAAGCTGAATTTAGTCTTTTTTTTTTTTTGTTATTGAGTAGCCTAGAAAATGTGCACATGGTAGATTCTTTAGAGAACAGGTGCCTTATGAAAGGGAAGCCTTTATCATTTAGAGTGATCTTTTGAGAGTCTTTTTGAGAACAGGTGCCCTGTGAAAGGGAAACCTATATAATTTAGTTATATATTAGGTTATCTTGTGTAATCACAAACAATAAATGGTTTGGAGATATTATGTTACAATTAAGTTGGCATATATAGATGTAAAATATTGCAATTTGTCATTTGTTTTTATATACTTATCTATAGGTGAAGTACTGGCCGTAGACAGGTAAACATTTCATTAACGGTGAGGTAACCCCTACTCAACTTCAAAAGTGCTGAAACGCACCATTTTTTAGATGACCCCTGCCAGGTTGTAATAGCTATTCATACCAACAGTCATAAGCACTTAGTGCCACCCTCAAGGGTAGCGCTAAACTATCTGCTGCTCCGCTGAGGGTTGCAGTTTTTTCATTTGGCAATAAATTAACCAAGCTGGATAAAGAAGCACAACTCATAACTGACACAAGTTAATACAAAATACCTGCCTATTGTGACTGCCCAGCTCCTCCTTATTTAATAATCTACTAAATTGTTTTAAAAATATCATTCCATTCTGATCGTTCATTTATATCTGCTTTAGGGAACATTGGTGGGCTGGACAAAAGGTTTCAAGGCCACAGATTGTGAAGGGCAAGACGTAGTAGAGATGTTGCGAGAAGCCATCAAGAGGAGAAATGTAAGTGATCTCCGTTTTGTAAACCTATTTGATAACAAATAAAGATAAAAGCTCCTCACTGGACAGTAATTTTACAATGCACAAGGAGCATGCAGCATACTTTAATGTTCCTTTCTGTTTTTAAGGAGTTTGACTTAGACATTGTGGCCATTGTTAATGACACAGTTGGGACAATGATGACCTGTGGGTATGAAGACCCACATTGTGAGATTGGACTCATTGCAGGTAATTAAAATGATCATAAATAAGTTCCTACAGTTAAATATGTGCTATTATTACCTATCTGGAAATGGCTATTATTCATACAGGACATATAGCTAAAATGATTTACTTTAATTGACAATTAAAAATATACTTAAGACAGCTGGTGGTCTGTATCGGAAGTAAGGTTTATGGTTGTTTTTTTCTATTGGACATACCTCAGAAGTGTCTTTTTTTAGAATCCAATAGATAAAGGTCCAGTGACCATGCATACCACACAAACAGGGAATTTAGGAGCGGACTACTATGTGGAAGCTATATCAGTGATCTAAACCTAGGGACATGGTAAGGTTGTCTATGCACATGCAGCCTAGACTAAGACTTCTGCCTTCTTTCTGTGGTCCGATCTGCAAATGTGGTGTGTTGATTGTCAAATCTGGCATATATAGGAAGTCTGGTCAGGTGTTGACTGCACATATAGTCCTGGAAACATTGGTAGTAATAGTTTGAGAGCCTCACACACATGCTGATGTAGCCCACTACTTATTGCATCTTCCATCCAGGCAGTTAGATATTCAATTGGATATCTGTTGAGCTTAAATGTCAGTGATGGCCCAACATGTGGCCATCATATGGAATATGTTGTGTGTTGTACTGTTTAACCTAAAAGTAATGTGTCTTCCTCAGGTACTGGTAGCAATTTGTGTTACATGGAAGAGATGAAGAACATTGAGTTTTTGGAAGGAGATGAAGGGAGAATGTGTATAAACACCGAATGGGGAGGTTTTGGAGACAATGATTGCCTGGCTGACATCCAGACCCAGTATGACAGACATGTTGACGAGAAGTCACTGAATCCAGGAAAACAAAGGTAACGTCAATGTGTTCTTCTCATTGTAATACTGCATTGGTATACTGTTATCAACATTAGTGGTCATGAATAAGCAAGCCCACACTAATGTAGATGTTTGATCAAAGTGAGGAACCAGTTTAGAAAAGTAATTAAACTACTTGTGTTCAAGTGGATGTAATCTCCTTAGAGGTAAGCAAAAGGGTACATTCAATGTATTAATTCTTTGCATAAATACTCTGGCCTTTATGAGATTAAGAAACTGTGCTTTCTATGTCCCGTATGAGATTTAGCTGCTATTTTGATGGGATGCATAGGAAAAGCAATAAATGCGGAAATGTGGAAAATATTAGTGTTAATGAAGATAAGTATACAAGTTCCATGTACAGATACTCCTCATTTAAAGACTTGCCTGTTTAACGACCACTCAGGCTTACGACCAGCTTTCCCCACCTGAACGATGCGCTACACATCATTGTATTGTACAGAATTTTAATTTTGTATTCTGTACTCATGCAAATTAAACAGTTATTGAGCTGTAGTTTTGTGTTTAGATATTTTTTTTACAGTAGTTAAGAATGCTTAAAATATTGATTACTTGTGGTTCCTCGTTTAACAACCAATTTGTTTAATGACCTGGTCATTGGAACGGAACCTGGTCATTTAATTGAGGCGTACCTGTAGTCAGATTTATTATCTTATAAAACTGTTTTTTGCCATACAGACATTTAATATATATGTTTTCGCTCTATACAGATATGAAAAGATGACCAGTGGCATGTACCTCGGAGAAATTGTGAGACAAATTTTAATTGACCTAACTAAAAAAGGTCTCTTATTTCGTGGTCAGATATCTGAAAGGCTGAGGACAAAAGGCATATTTGAAACAAAATTTTTGTCTCAGATTGAAAGGTTATTATCAATATCGAGTATCTTTTTACTAATGTTTAAATGCTTAATTGATTAAATAAACATACAGTATTACATGTACATTCAGGAAAAACATATATTTTTCTTGTTTGAAATGGAGTGGGGAAGTATTAGAAGTCCTGTCAAGGTTTTGTTTGTGAGAGATGATGCCGCTCTAAAAACTGCTGATCCCTTGGCTTTGCTTCCATCCCACTAAACCAAAAAGGTGCATTGGATAGAAGAGGATCCTGGACTGCCGCACTCCTTAAAACAATGTCTTTATTGTACAAATAATATCTTGGATTTTATTTGTAAAATAAAGACGTTGTTTTAAGGAGTGCGGCAGTCCAGGATCTTCTTCTATCCATAATTATTTTGACTTTGTATCTTAGCAGTGCAGTTGTATTATTACAGCCCCTAACTAGCACGCTAAAGTAGTGCAATCCCTATCTTTTTCTGGCCTTGTGTTTTTTTTTTTAGTATCCACTCATGTCCCATAGACCCAGCAGGAAGTCTCCTTGTTATAAGATCATTAAAATGCAAAATTGGTTTTCATTTGCATAAATTGCACACATAATGCAAGTAAAAGCATATGAAAGTTTTTCAAGAGAATGAAGATATAACCATTTTACCAAGTTGAGACTTTTTTTTCTATCCATTTGTGACACTTTTGTCCTGCAATATGTGGTGTGTGGCTACACTGGCCTTCACCTCACTATCCTCCACTGAACCCCCAATCTCATTTCAATCTAAATCTTGCTGTTCAGTCTCTCCTGATAATCATGTCTTCTGTCTACTGCATTTTTCTCTCACTAGTCTGCACAACATTCTATTCTCTTGGTCAACCTTTTTTAAAAAACTTTCTATCAGGTTTTTACCAAAACAGTACAAAGCACATAATTCGGAAACCGTGGAAATATACATGCACAATAGGCACAGAGATTAATAGGATGCACCTAGACTAATGCAATGTTGAGGCAGGACAACCAAAGGCCAATCTCCGCCCACATTTAGGGATTGGGCAAAGCACAAGGTAGAAGAGTGATGGGGGGACAGCAGTTATTGGGAGAGGGGGAAAAAAAAAAGGGGGGATGGGGTTGTGATTCGAGAGGAAGGACAAAGGAATGGGAAGGAGGTAAGGAAAAGTAGAGGAGTGGGAAAGGGATCTCAGCATCACTTTTTGTGGGGGCTGGTCCAAGGTGATCACGTACCACCCACACAGTTCAGTGGTACCATGTGCGATGAAATTTCTCTTCTCTGGCAATGCAAGAATAGTGTGCAAAGTATAAAATATCTTCCCTTTTGAGCAGGTGAAAAAGAGGTATGCAATTCACTTTCCCATTTCAACAAAAATGGGGGGACAAAGTCATCCCCTGAAAGAGTCAAAACTGTATAAGCCGTGGAAATTGCATGGGTAGATAAAGAGAAGTCCACGCATGTGCCTTTAAATTAAGTTATGGGTCTTAGGATGCTTACCTCCATACTCAAGCGTAAGAAGGAAATGACGGAGCTGTTGGAGTCTTCAAGCCTTAGAAGGGTCAAACATCTGGCGAATAACGTGGATGAGGTTAAGACCGGTATCCGTTAAAAAATAAAATCCTGTGTGTGAAAAATTCTTTGGGTCAAGAGGTGTTTGAAACAGTGATCATAAATTCATGATGGGGAGTCCGGGTTCCTTTGTCCCCTTTTATCTATAATTCTATCTGGCCTCTTGTTTCATTCCATCTTCTTTCTGTGCCCCTTATACAAAACAATGGACAGTGTTTAAAAGTTGGACCAGTATTTTCATCCCTAGTGTCTGTTTTCCAGTCCTAAAGAAAATTGTTAGATGTCCATTAGGAGGTTTCCCTAAAACTGTATGTTAAATCTCCTTCAGTTTCTGTTCTTGTCAATGCAGGAAGATCCATCACAGCACAGGAAGATATGTAATGACTGTGTAGCAGGTGAACAAAGCAACATAAGGGTGGAGAACAACAGTTAAAAACTGAATATGCATTTATACTGTGGCTTTTAACATTATTTTTGTGTGCTCTGAGCTGCGGTACTCCATGTAAAATGTGATATGTATTGAACAGGTGGATGTGGAATCAAATATTTAAGTGCTTAGTTGATATAAATCAGTATAAATGTACATACTGTAGAAGATTAATTTATTTTTCAGTCACAGTATATTTACTTCCAGTATCACTTTTTAAGACGTGAGGATTGAGGTTTGTTATGGTTTACTGAAGATGTGTCGCCTGAGTGGGAAAAAAAAATGAAACAACTGATGTATGAAGACTTTGTGCTGGACACTGTTTTTGTACCCTGATCACTTCAGAACACATATCAAACATCAGGAAACAAAGACCTTTTTTGCTTCTCTTCATAAGCCTTTAAACATGCTGCTACAAAATGTGATGGTGGGCAAATATAGCTATTGGGCTTAAGTTATATGTTTGTGGTGGGATGTCTGTGCTTTGTTTAGTTGTGTTCTTTGACTATGCTGTTTACATCTCCTTGTATGTATAGTTCACCAAAACCCTATATGTATATATTTTTTACCCAGTGATCGTCTAGCCCTCCTTCAAGTCAGGAAGATCCTGCAGCAGCTGGGTTTGGACAGTACATGTGATGACAGTATCATTGTAAAGGAAGTTTGTGGAGTCGTATCAACAAGAGCAGCAAAGTTATGTGGAGCCGGGTTGGCGGCAGTTGTAGATAAAATAAGAGAAAACCGGGGCCTAGACCATCTCAAAATTACTGTTGGTGTTGATGGGACCTTATACAAATTACATCCACAGTAAGTTATTATTATTTTAATCGATTGCATATGGACAGAACAGCAAAGAAATATTCATTAAAAAAATGTATAAGTTAGGCGTTGCATGCATTATTGGTATGTATGAAATTTGTCATTTTTCTGTACTATATAACATATTACAGCCTATTTTATGCCACAGTTGGGTTTTATGGCACTACTGAGAATTTCCAGTATATTTACCTTTAATCAGAGAATACATTAAATGATTTATAAAGTGGCACCCATTACAATATGAAATATATGGGTATATCTTAAAAGACTAATTTCGAATTTTCATACGACTTCCTTGTGTAATATTTTAAAGGCTCTCTTCTACTTTCTACAGAAGATGCAGTATAGTTACCCAACAAAGGCTTCAAAATACCACCAAATCTTTAGTTAGAATGATAATCTGACTGTTTCATTGTTGTATTGGTCAGTGATGAGTTAAAATATATCATGATTTGACAGCAAGACATGTTTTACTGCCACCACTGCAAGCTGACTTTTCCAAAGTATTTTGTACATCAGTAATCTCACTACAGCCTAGCAGATAATTAAGAAGCCATCTAAATTATTTAAGAAACAGGTGTTAAATATATCTATATACTGTAAGTATTGACAAATGCTTGTTTCTCCTTAGTTTTTCCAGGATTTTGCAGGAAACCGTGAAGAAACTGTCACCGGAATGTGATGTGTCCATCTTGCTATCTGAAGATGGGAGTGGGAAGGGAGCAGCGCTGATTACTGCGGTGGCCAAACGTTTTCACAGTCAAGGAGCAGAGAATAAGAATTCTATTGGCCTAAACATTTAAAACCCAACCGAAAACCAAAAAATGCCTCTCCTATTTATTGTAAGCCAGAACATGTGACAGCACTCTGGGGAACTTGTTGGCTTTTAGGTCCATCCCGAAGAATTGCCTTCAAATTTCTGTGGCTTTCCAACTATTGGAGAAAGGTGTAAGTGTTGACCAACGACACAAAGAAGTTGCAAGTATGACAGATGAAGATACACATACTTTCTCAACACCCTCTCGCCCCCCCATTTTCCCCATTTTTTTTCCAGTCATTGGTTGCTGGAACTGCCTATCAAGTAGTAACACTTTTACCTATATAGCTTATTTAGACTTTTTTTCTTTTCAGCAGTATAGCAATAAGAACATGCCACTGTCTACTGTCTTAGAACCTATGCATCAAGCTAATGTGTTTTTTTATTTTTTTTGCACAACAGCATAGGACAGCCCATTCACTTTAATGGGCTGCCCTTTATGTGACAAATGCGCCAAAGTAGCTTCAGCACGATTTTTGCAAGCCTCGCTTGTTTTAATGCGTTTTGTTGCACACAAAAATGAGTGCTTGCTAGCCGTGTTTGGGGTGGCAGTAAGAATTGGGGTGGTAGTAAGTACAATTGGTAAGAATTGGGGTGCCTGTAAGAATTAATGGCACCCCAAACATGTTGCTCATTGCTGGAATTTGAAGCTGTGAATGGGGCCTTAGGGTTGCTTTTCCATCAAGTTTTGTACATGTAAGGTGGTAAAACTACCTTTTGCATACGGAATTGTTTGGGAAGATACCAATAGTATATTCTTGTTATAGCTATGTAACTGTATGTACATATAGTTTACTTCCAGTAAAGAAAATAATAAAACATGACATTAAACAGTACTTTTATCCATTTAATTTATTAACTGTAGTTTGAGGTCTTATCGTATATTTCATGTTATTTTAATGTATTTTATTCAGCGCCAAATCTAGGGTGGTGCTGAGGTAGGCTGCACTCCTATTATGGAGCACTGAAGCCCAGCCCAGTAGAAGCACATCAGCCATTGCCAGTGCATTGTTCAGCAGCCCCAAGGTAGGACATACTGTTTTTGCCCTGTCCACCAACAATGTGTGAATGTTTTGGAGACTCCACTCACTGTTAGTGGACAGTCTGTATTTCTGTATTGGCTGCTCTGCGCATTTCAGACTTACCATCCTGCTGGAGATGAGCGGCAGAGGCAATACTAGGTGGAGCCGTCTGAATATGATAGTCAGAAGTTTGGATGCACTGTTAAGCCCCGTACACACGATCGAAATTTCCGATGGAAAAAGTCAGGCGGTCTTTTTCCATCGGAAAACCGACCATGTGTATGCCCCATCTGAGTAATTCCATCAGAAATTCCGATGAATTCCATCGGAGTTTAGATAGAGACATGTTTTCTTTTACTCCGATGGAATACCGGAATTTTTCTGGAGCAGTGATTTTAATGATGCTTAAAGTGAAAAAAAAAATTGAAAAATTCTTTTAACCACTTGAGACCCGCACTATTGACAAAAGACGTCAACAGCGCGGCTCTCAGGTGCCAACTGGACGTCTTTGGACGTCATTTCAAGTGCATTACCCGCACGCGCCTCTGGGGGGCGCGCAGCGGGTAAACACTGTCCCGGCGCATCGCTGGGGAGCCGATGCGTGTACCTGGCGGCCGCGATGTCTGCCGGGTACACGCGATCGTCGGTTACACAGCAGGGACGTGGAGCTCTGTGTGTAAACGTGCTGTCAGAGGAGAGGAGACCGATCTGTGTCCCTTTACATAAGGACACAGCATCGGTCACCTCCCCCAGTCACCCCCCTCCCCCCACACAGTTAGAACACACCCAGGCTACACATTTAACCCCTTCCTCACCCCCTAGTGTTAACCCCTTCCCTGCCAGTCACATTTATACAGTAATTAGTGCATTTTTATAGCACTGATCGCTGTATAAATGTGAATGGTCCCAAATTTGTGTCGAAAGTGTCCGATACGTCCGCCGCAATATCGCAGTCCCAATAAAAATCGCAGATCGCCACCATTACTAGTAAAAAAAAGAAATAATAAAAAAAAAATCATAATTCTGTTCCCCATTTTGTAGGCGCTATAACTTTTGCGCAAACCAGTCGCTTATTGCGATTTTTTCGCAAAATACGAAAAATACGTATCGGCCTTAACTGAGAAAAAAAATAGTTTTTTTAAAAAAAAAATGGGGATATTTATTATAGCAACAAGTAAAAAATATATATATATTTTTTAAATTGTCGCTCTTTTTTTGTTTATAGCGCAAAAAATAAAAACCGCAGAGGTGATCAAATGCCACCAAAAGAAAGCTCTATTTGTGGGAAAAAAAGGACGTCAATTTTGTTTGGGAGCCACTTTGCACGACCGCGCAAATGTCAGTTAAAGCGACGCAGTGCCGGAAGCTGAAATTTCGCCTGGGAACGAAAAGGGTTTATGTGCCCAGTAAGCAAGTGGTTAAATATCGTACCTGCTGGGTGTTACTATAAGAAAGAAGTCATTTAAAACTGCTTGCGGCTTTAATGTAATGTCTGGTCCCTGCAATATGGATGAAAATCATTGAGAAAAATAGCATGCGTTTCCCCACCCCCCTCTCCCCAGGTCATTACCAGCCCCTTTGGCCCTGTATACTTTGAACAGCAGTATACAGGTGGTGCAAACAAGACAGGGACTGTAGGTTTGTTGTTAAGTATAATCTGTTTGTAATTTTGAACTGGTACTTTTTTAATGTGTAGCTCCAGCCAAAAAATCTATTTTTTAAGCTTTTTGGAAAACATAGAGCAGTGAGTGCGCCGTGAGGTAGGGTAGTACTGTAGTGACGTTGTACAAAACGGCCATGCTATTATCCGCTATCCCTGCTGTGATTTTTGATGCCCCTCGGCCTCCTGACTGTTTTAAAGGTTCAACTTAACATCTATGCGATGCAACAGAGTATGGGCCTTGCTGCAGAACAGCCTATTCATTTAAAAATGAACTGCCTGCCACCCCTCAATAGCACCAAAGTGCATAGGCCTTTTTTTAATTTTATTTTTTAATGCCGCTGCACCAAAATGCATGGTGCTTTTCTTAGCATGCATTTTTATTTTTGTGATTTTTTTTTTTACACACAATCACCTGCCTGCCTGTCAGTATATTGGGAAGAGCGGATCTATCTAAACTCAATACAGTGTATAAATATATATACAACACCTGGGATGCATATATATCCTCTACACACTGTAACTCTAACTGACTAGCCTGCCTGCCTGCTCTATCTTACTCCAAAAAATGACACACTCTCTCGTTTTTGCGCGCTGTGATTAGCCAAGCATGCGGGTCATAGTGCATGCTTGGCCAATCAGCCAGCAATGCACTGCGATGCCGCAGTGAATTATGGGCCGAGACACGCCACTCGAATTTGGCGCGAATGGCCCAAAACGTTCGTAATTCGACGAACGATCGATCATACGATGTTCGAGTCAAACGTGAGTTTGACTCGAATACGAAGCTCATCCCTACTTAACAGTGAATCACCATATGGGACACTGATATCCGTACTGGTCACTGCTGTGGGCATGAAGATCTATACTGATCACTGTTGGGTCTCTGTTGAAGCATCTTAATTAGATAATTTTATGTGGAATTACCAAGACACCCTGAGACATTGAGAGTTGTAGCATAGAGAGGGAGAATCTATACTATACTAGGAAGTGATGTTGGTGTGCTGAGGGCAGAATATAGGTGAAAGATGAATGTCTGTCCTAGCACACACAAACACAATCCTGGAGTACACACTGAGAAGTAATAAACATGTAGTTTGCAGAGGGGGCAGAGACTGCTGCTGAAGTAAGCTTCATTCTGAGTGCTGAACATCCACACTGTATCTACGTTGTCTGCAATGTCTTTTGGGAGGACATGCACAGTGTTTATTATGCAATTTGTGCGGGGGGGAGCGTGTGAAAGCAGACTGAAGAGTCAGGAGGAGAAAATGAAGGGGGTGTGCTGGAGGAGAGATACAGGAAAAAGAGCAATGTGTGTGTGTGTGTGTGTGTGTGCTGGAGGAAGGATACAGGAAAAAGACCAATGCATACCCCCCAACTTTCTGAGATAGGAATGAGGGACACCTATTGGCAAAAGTATGTAGCTATAGAACAACACCCTCTACCATGCCCCCATTAAAGGTGAATTGTAAAGAAAGAGTTAAACCCATAAGTGCTTTGTTTACCGCTACGATTCCTTTATATTGGCTTGTGAAATTTAGAAATTGGATTAAAGGTTTAGCACTGTAAAACCCTTTTTGATAGGTAGTGTATTTTATATACAACTATATAGATCAGACCAAATTGAGGGACAAATGAGGAGGAAAGCGGGACAGAGGGACATTGTTCCAAATCAGGGACAGTCCCTCGAAATCAGGGACAGTTGGGAGCTATGCCTGTGTGTTTTGTAAGAAGGATACTTTGGGATGACCAGTATGTGTGTATTGAAGGAGGTATACAGGTGAAAGACCAATGTGTGTGACCTGGTGGAGGAATACAGGGAAAGACCTGTATGTGCGTGTGTGTGTGCGAGCGCCGGAGGAGGGAAACAAGGGCAAGACCTGTGTGTGTGTGTGTGTGTGTGCGCACGCTAGAGGAGGAAAACACCAGTGTGTATGTGTGTGCGCTGGAGGTGGGATACGTGGGAAAGACCAATGTGTGTGCGTGCTGGAGAAGGAATACAGGGGAAAGACCTGTGTGTGTGTGTGTGTAAGGATGCAGGGGAAAGTACATAGTGTGTCTGTGCGCGCACTGGAGGAGGGATACAGGGAAAAGACCAATGTGTGTGCGTGCGCAAGGGTGCAGGGGAAAGTACATAGTGTGTCTGCGCGCGCACTGGAGGAGGGATACAGGGGAAAGACCAATGTGTGTGCGCTTGCGGAGGGAGACTGGAAAAAGACAAATGAATGCTGGCGTAGGGATATAGAGGAAAGATAAAGTGTTTGCTGGAGTAAGAATACAGGAAAAATATTATGTGCAGTGCTTTGAAAACTGTTGTGATTTAAATTCTGTATAATAACTGAGGCTCTTGTAAAGGTTTATCTCCAGCAGGCGAAAAGTACTGTATTTATTGGCGTAAACACTCACCTTTTTTACCCTGAAAATAGAGGGTAAACTGTGCCTGCGTGTTATACGCAGGGGGCTGTGGAAAGCTTTTTTCCTGAAACTTGCCTCTAAGCCCCCATTCACACCTAGGCGTTTTGTCGCCTGTAGTGTGACGCCGCTGCCGCCCCAAGACGCCAGAGGGATGATTTAACATTGCCCTCTATGGAGATGGTTCACATCTCCACGCCGAACGCCTGCCGCCTGAAAAAAAGTCCCGGACCTTTTTTTCAGGCGGCTTTCGGCATAGGAGATGGGATCCATCTCCATAGGGGGACAATCTAGGGGCACATCTAGACGGACAATCGCGGCGTTTTGTCGCCGCAAATCGCAGTACAAAACGCCGCTATTTGTCGCCGCAATTCGCGGGACAAAACGCTGCGATTTTGTCTGCCTAGATGGGAATGCAGCCTTAAAGTTAGGGTGCGTGTTATACGCCGATAAATACGGTACCTTTTAAAAAAAAAAAAAAAAGACATAAGTCTCATTTTTATAAATGTGTTTAGGAGCATCAAGCGCTTGGGTGTTCGTTTCTTTGGCCAGAATATTTATTCTGCCTATTGAAATGAAAAAATGCTCAAGCGCGAAACGCACCTAGTCCTTAGGTGCGTTTGGTTGCATCAGGAATTTTTTTTCTGCCAAAATGCTCCTCTCTTAAACGCACAAGTGAAGTTATTTTTTTTCTGCCTCAACTCAATTGTGTATGAGACCTAATAAAAATAAAAGGAAAAGCAAATGTGTTAAGATACCAATCATTTTGTTTTTTGCAACAGAGCATTAGTGAGTATTAAACATCAGGATTACACAGCAGTGCATATGGTAAGTTAGTGTAAGAGCCGGTTCACACAGGGGCGGCACGACTTCGGGGGCGACTTGGCCAGGCGACCTGAAAACGACTTCCAAGGCGATTTGCAAAATGACTTCTGTATAGAAGTCAATGCAAATCGCCCCGAGTCGCCCCCGAAGTAGTACAAGAACCTTTTTCTAAGTCGGAGCGACTCGCGTCGCTCCTATTAGAACGGTTCTATTCACTACAATGGGACGCGACTTGTCAGGCGGCTGTGTCGCCTGACGAGTCGCGCCAGTGTGAACCGGGTCTAACTGTATTAGAAACTACACAAGCCTTGAGGAAAATACAATTTCCGCTGATCATAAGAGGGTTGTAAGATTAGGGCTGCGCAGCGAAATAGTATTAATGGGGAGGATTCTATTTATAGTATAAGCAGACAGATGATGTGTAAATTTATCTTTTCCTAGTTTCAGACACCACTTACTGATGCAGAATACTGTCTCCGTCTCATCATGCAAGAAAAAAAAAAAAAAGATAAAATGCAGATGACTTTGGTGGCAGTGCAGAACAATCTGATGTTAGATTGGAGCAATACATGCCGAAATATTTAGGCACCAGATTGTATAAACTGACTAGTGTTTGCTTAGCTGAACCATTTTTTTAGTGTTTGGTGCTGATCTGATTTGGTTAGAAAAGAAAAAGCTAGGAAACTTATCTAATCTCAATCACTAAAATCGTATCTCCTGATTCCACCCAAATATATAGGCTCTCCCAGCAGGCCAAGGTATTCAAGAAAACCCTTGCCTATTGGCTGAGATACCCCCTGAGGCTGGGTTCACACTACTACACTACTTTCATCCTACTTTGCTCTGTGTTCAATGTTTCCCTATGAGAGCGTCTTGTAGTGTCCTACACAAGTCGGTCCGACTTTGAAAATGCTCCCTGTACTACTTTTGGTCCTACATTGATCCTACTTCAGGCCCATTGAATATCATTGAAGTCGGACCAAAGTAGTATCCTGTTCATGAAAGTAGGATGGATGTAGGACCAATGTAGGATAAATGTAGGACCAATGTAGCAGAGCAAAGTAGGATGAAAGTAGTGTAGTAGTGTGAACCCAGCCTAAATCCATTATCTGACCTTGCATTGCCCTTCTCGTATCTAATGCCACCAGGTACCCGTCCACCTAGCGGCAGAAGCTTGTTATGCACCTTGTGGAGTAAAAATTCATCCACCTCTGCACATATTGCGCAGGTTTGGTCTGCTGTTGACATTACCAGAAAGTCTGCACTGACTACGTTGATTGCCCTATTGTGCTTCAACTACCCCCCCACCCCCCCCCCTCGCATGAACTCTGGGTGCTGTTTGACCCAGAACAGGAAGTTATTTTTTCTCTTTGGTGAATAAGGACAAGCTAGGTGAATGAACATATGGACATAGAGGCATGATCAGCCATGACACTACAAACTGTAGCCACAACATGTACTCAATATTACAAGGCAAACAATACAGGCAATATAACTACATTAATACAACAAATGTATTTGAAATTGTGTAATGCCTTTAAGGCCCCATTCACATAAGGGGACTTGGCAATGCAGGCATAATCTCCACAATTCCCAATCGTGGCAAAATGTCAAATGTACGGTATCCTGAATGACACCCCAAAATTTGGCGTATTTTTGCCGCAATTGTCTTGTGAAAAAATGCACGAGAATCTAGCCAAAACGTGAGTGTAAAGTCAATCCTGGCTCAGGGCCAAAATTTGATTTCTGAGCTTCTTTGGAAAGACAATCGCTCATAGGGCAGCTCAGTGACGTGAATGGGCTTCCCTATGCTCCTCATGCATTTCCATGGGAGAATAGCGTAAACAAAATCACTAGTGGGAATGCAAGTTCCAGCTGAGCATAGTCTGGACAGGACCTAGAACATACCTGAAGTCTAAAATAAGTGTTAGTTATTCTGATTTCCATAAATACTTACTAACCTCTCTAAATACTTACCTGTGTTCAAGAGCCTGGTCTTTCGAATTTTATTTTTAATGACGGGGCGTGTATTTCCTTTCTAAACATTGGCAGTTAAAGATGTCTCCTTTTTCCTCAGCAATTTGGGAAATATAAATGCCTGATAAAATGGGATGCAACAGGCAAGAGCACAGTTATTACACTTGGTGGTCCTTTAGCGGTGTGTACACTATACTGGGACAGATGGCCTAACACCCTTCAAATACCCATTGCGAATGGCTAGGTTTCTGATTAGACAGATTTGCAGTCAGGACACTGAGCCTGTGTTCCCAAACAGAACTGATCATAAGATAATAATTACAAAACCTCCAGGCCCAGTAAAGTTCCTCAGCACTGGGCATGAGTCTTGTTGTTATAAAATGTATTCACAGCGAGGATGAAATCTGGATAATTTGCAAGGTCATTTATTTTATACAAAAAGGAAAATGCCATTCCATGAAAAGGGCTGAACAGCTGAATTGTTAAGGAATGAACTCTGCCTATTCAATAAGGTCACTTTGAACCAAACAAAATGTTATTTCCAGACTGATATTGTAACTGACTGGGTTGTCTTTTGAGCTGTGAAAGACTCGGAAAAACAGGGTGTCATATGTCACAGAAGGTAAGTGGCCCTTCTTGTTTAATTATTTCTAAACTGTTTATAGTGGTAATTTCTTCAGACACAAACATGTAACATTATTTTGAAAATGTATCCCGTAGTACCCCTAACGGGTTATGTTTTCCAGACTTCCTGACAGTGGTGGTCAGTCCATAACAGGCGCAGGGGCACTGCCCACCTGGTTTGCATAATCTAATCATAGAACGATTTATTTTAAAATACATGATAATGACTAAAAAAAATGTAACATCTTAAAGTAAAAAAAAAAAATAATAATGTTACTCCTATTATCATTTATTTAAAAATCAATTGTTCTATGTGTATGGCTGTGCACTGTGTGGGGTGCCGGACTAATATGTTTCTATTAGGTCCGTAATTTTTACAAGCACATGATTACAGCCTGAGGCTCCAATTGGCTTGTTATATGTTGTTCTTGGGGCGCAGAGCACTGTGTCCCGAACCCTCCCACTTTGTGGTTTTAGCGATATCTGCCATCAATTTCCGGCTTCTTGTCCCGGCCAATCAGGACAGGAGGCTGAAGATTTGAAACCCGGAAAGAAGACCAGGGTAACACAGAAGCCGCATCACCGGTTATCAGGGGAGCCGTGACCGCTGGATGGCTCCGTTTGTAGGGCGAGTGCGGACCTGGAGAGGTTTGTTCGCACCCCCCAAACATTTTTAGCATCAGCCACCACTGCTTTCAGGTAAGATCACAATATTTGATTCTGTACTTTTGTACTTTCAAAGTGACAACTGCATGAAATTATCATTTTTTTTTTTAATGACTTGACCTAGATATTATATAATCAAATTGACTTGCAATGTTGCACAGAAAATCTTAGCAAATCAAAACGAATAACTGCTAGAAATGTCCTTGTAAGAAGACATTTACCTAAAATTATAAAAGCACACCTGTCATTAATTACAAATTCACCAGGGACTGGTATAGCGGTTGGCGAACATATCCCCCCTCACCATGGGCGTCCGCTGAAATATTTTCAGGGGAGGGCGCTTCGGCAGCGGCGATACACAGTCGCATTTAACCCCTTTCTTCAAATGCTAGCGGGGGTTAAAAGTGCCCCGCTAGTGGCCGAATAGCGCAGCTAAAACGATGGTAAAGTGCCGCTTTTTAGCGGGCGCCTTACCGATAACGCGGCCAGCTGGCAGTGTGAAAAAGCTCTTGAGATAATTCAGCTTCACTCCATGCCCATATAAATATAGACTAGAGAATGTACAGACCCCCCTTAAGCACAGATGGACCCCCCCCCCTTCAGCAAAGATGGACCCTCCCTTCAGCACAGACCCCTCCATTCTGCACAGACCCCTCCATTCAGCACAGATGGACCCCCCATTCCGCACAGACCCCCCATTCTGCACAGACCACTCCATTCAGCACAGATGGCCCCCCTTCAGCACAGACCCCCCCTTAAGCACAGATGGTCCCCCATTCAGCACAGACAAACCCCCCTTCCCCCATCCCATTCAGTACCTAAGGTCAGCCATCAGCGCGGCACAGCTCAACACTGGAGGGGGAGGCGGCTTCACTCTGCTCGCTGTGCCTGTGTGACATCCTGCCCGGGACCGCTCAGACAGCCCACAGCCACGAGAGAAGGGGATGGTTGGTCAGGTGCAGTGGCATCACCATGCACCAGACCACCCCCTGCCCCCCCCTTGCAACACCATGGCCAACAGCTCGCCTCTCTCTCTCCCTGTTCTAACCTGCCTGTCACCGCGGCGCTGTCACTGCTTCAGTCGCGGAGGGGTGTCATTAGTCTTCAACACCTTCTCGATTTTCCAGGGGGGGTCAATTGCCCCCCCTTGCCCTATGGAGCGGACGCCCATGCCCCTCACTCTCCTGCTGTGTCAATAAACTGTAATCACTGCAATTATGAGAATATAAGGTCTGCAGTCACCAGACTATACATATACACAGAAGAGGGTCGCCCTGGGGCTTTAAATGAGGTGGTCACAGTTAGCCACTGAGTTACAAGAGTAGTAGCAGTATAAATATTTATTAAAAAATAGATGTACATACATGAATATTGTAACATAATAGATCGGCACATAAAGAAGAAGATTCAAATAAATAAAATTGATACAGACGTAATACAATGAAGTATATACACATGCAGACATCGGAATAACCCGACCCGTTTCGTGAGATCAATACTCGTTCATCAGGGGTGGATGCGACTGAGATGTATCTGAATAAACAAAAAGATATGTCACAGTGGTGAATGTATAAACAATAGTAGAAGGGGCCAAACAAGGCGGACCAATACATACCAATGTATGAAACCAGAGTGTCCATCGCTGAACCCCCAATGGACGATGGCAGCAAGAGTCAAGACACCTCATTTAAAGTCCCAGGGCGACCCTCTTCTGTGTATAATCACTGCAATTAGTACCAGAAACTATAGCACACAACCCTATTGTGACCATACACAGTGTGTGGCTCAGGCAGTAGGACTGGAAGAGGCAAGGAGGTAAAGGAGGTTTGTGCTGAACATGTAATGAATAAACATAGGCCTTGAAGCTAGTACAGGCAGACCCCAGGTTACAAACAAGATCGGTTCTGTTGGTTTGTTTTTAAGTTAAATTTGTATGTAAGTTGGAACCGATACATTTTGTAACTGTAATTCAAGCCAAAAAAAAAACGTTTATTTTTTGGCTAGCAAAGGGAACGGTTAACACCTCTGTAACGTTTGTTTTGCGTTCTGTGCCCCTGTTCAGAAGATTTCACCTCACTTTCTGTCCCTTTGACAATTGGATTATGAAAGGTTTGTCTCAATGTTAAAAAAAAATATATCAAAGCTGGCTTTGAAAAACTTAGACTTTCTGCACACTGATCCACCCACTCAAGCCAGCCTATTTCTAGCTAGCTACTATGAAGGAGTGAGGGGTATTGGAGAAGGACACAGGCAGCAATGGGAACCATGCCGATTAGAAAGCTGAGCCTGGGTAGATTTGGGGTTCATTTAAGTAGCTATGCCAGGCAGCCATGTGCATTATGTCGCTGTCATCAGAATTCGTAAGAGAATGCAATGCTATTATTATAAAAGGTATACAAGATGCTGGCCAGAAAAATTTATGTGGAATTGTTTTAGGAGTAAATCTCATAAATGGGGCTATTAGATCTACAACACAGGTCACTGACATGGGTGTAGGAACCCTTACAAATCTGGGGGGGACAGCATTTTTACCCCCGACACCTACCTGACACATACACTGACCCCCGACACACCGACCTTACACCTACACTGAAATGTGTAAAATGAAGTACAGCGCTAAATGAATAAATAAATGAATGTCAATAGGTGTAATTATTAATCCTCAGGAACCGGATTAATAGGTTACTGATTTTCATGATGTTATCCCTCAGGGCTTTCAGCATGTAAGCCTGTGAGGGAGGCAGAGCAACCGCCGGTCAGCAGCAGTAAGGCCTCTTTCACACTGAGGAGTTTTTCAGGCGGTACAGCGCTAAAAATAGCGCTGCTATACCGCCTGAAAAACTCCTGCCCAGCCTTCTCAATGTGAAAGCCCGAGGGCTTTCACACTGAGGCGATGCGCTGGCAGGAAAGAAAAACATCTCCTGCAAGCAGCATCTTTGGAGCGGTATACCGCTCCTTCACCGCTCCTTCACCGCTCCTTCCCATTTAAAACAATGGAAAACCGCGGTAATACCACCCGCAATGCGCCTCTGCAGAGGCGCATTGTGGGTGGTATTAACCCTTTATCAGCCACTAGCGGGGGTTAGCAGCCGCTAGGAGAGTCACGCCACGTGTTAATGCACAGATAGTACTGACAGAGACCGTTACATGCCAAAAGCCCCCTCCAAGCCCCCCCTTAGGAATCTAATTAATGGATTTACTGAGCTTTATGATGTTATCCCTCAGGGCTTTTAGCATCATGTAAGGGGTTAAATTATGAATCCTGCTAGGTTCCCTGAGGGGTGCATTATATAGCAGGATTAACCCCAAGGGGTTAAATAATCCAGCTATATAATGTATCCCTCAGGGAATTCGACATGCCAAATACCTAGCAGGATTCATAATTTAACCCCTTACATGAAAGCCCTGAGGGATAACATCATGATGCTCAGTAAATCATTAATCTGATTCCTGAGGGGAGGGGACTTTTGGCATGTAACGGTCTCTCTGTCTATACTCTCCTCTCCCTAACTAACTGCTGCTGATCGGCGGTTGCTCTGCCTCCCTCACAGGCTCACTCGTGACTCACTTTTTGTTGTCCATCGATCTGGTATGCCACACTGACACTGCCGAGTTGTTCCACTTCCCGGTCCCAGATGAAGGCTCTGAGCATTTCCAGGTCCGGTCAGGGAGGAAGGGTGGAGGAGAAGACGGCGACTGCTTACAGATGCGCGGGCGGGCCTTCGCGCATGCGCCGCCCGCGTTCAAGGACTGGCCAGCCCCGCCGGAGCACCTGATCACATTCGCCCAATCCCAGGGCACCATCTGCCGCAAAATGGCGGCCGGCCGGTGACACGGTAACGGAGCTTAGAAATGTGACACAAGTCCTCCTTACCTGGGGGGGATTTTGCCAAACCTGTCCCCCCTGCATTATTTCCTGGGGGGGATGCGTCCCCCCCGTCCCCCCCGGTTCCTACGCCCATGGTCACTGACCATCAATGCAAGTGCTAGGTGCCCTAGGAAAGGTCACGAAGGTTGGGTGTCGAAATTTCACTGGGTTGCATACTTGTTCTGTGTCAGTAAATCAAAAAGCAGTGAAGCAAGTGCAAGGATGAGAATGACAGCCCAAGAGTTTGCACCTTTTATAAGCAAGCCAGCAACCGGGAAAAGGTTTCCTGACAGCAAGCCAGCAAAGGTTTCCTGACCGTTTTGCTTTAAAATAAAAGGCCATCCAGGGCAAAGCTCTTTTTCGAGCTCTTCTTATATTACCTTCCCTGCTGCCCTGTTTGAGTGCCACTCCCAAGTAGAAAACCCTTTATAAGCTCAATGTCAGTCTGTGTTGCCAACCTACCAGATTGAAATTTACTGATACAGCCTTGCTCCCATACCACAGACCCACACACAAGGCTCACGCTGCTTTGCTTGGCTCCATTGCACCATGACATCACGCGACATGCTCAGGTACCGCCTCCGCCAGAGGCACCCTATCACACTGTAGCAAGCGCTCGGATGGTCTCAGATGGCTCTGGACCAACCCGAGCATCACAGCCATATTTTTTACTGGCAATCTTTTACTTTTACTGGCAGGAGAAAATTGCCTGTTTTTTACTGGCTGCCAGTAAAAATACTGACGGTTGGCAACACTGGTCAGTCTGTGTTTATTTACATAAGGGCCCCCCTCATGGATGCCCAGCTGCCATGCATTGTACTGTAAGAAGGGAGAATCTCAAATGCGTTTACATGGACTCATGTGGATGGCTTCAGCAGTATACTAGAGATATAGACAGGAACACTGATGCCGCATACAGACGGTCGTTTTTTGTGATGAAAAAAAATGAAGTTTTAAGTGATGAAAAAAAACGACATTTTTGAAACTTCATTTTCAAAAACGATGTAGCATACACACCATCGTTTTTCAAAATGCTCTAGCAAAGCGCTGTTACGTTCAGCACGTATGACGGCACTCTGTTCCATTGAAGCTCGCTTCATAACTTGCTTCTGAGCATGTGCGGGTTTAAAAACGTAGTTTTCAACGTCGTTTTGCCCACACACTATCATTTTAATTGACACAAAAAAAACGACATTTTGAAAAATGACACAAAAAATTCGAGCATGTTCGAATTTTTTTTTTTGTCGTTTTTCTGAAGACATAAAACGACGTTTTCCCCACACACTATCATTTTAAATGATATTTTCAAAAATTTCATTTTTTTTCATCACAAAAAATGACCGTCTGTACGCGGCATGAGGCTGGGTACGGCATGCTATGCAGTAAATGGGGGGGGGGGGGGGGCAATGTAACAGTGATATTTAACTATTTAACTGCATGGGGTAAATTTATTAAAACTGGTGCACTCAGAATCTGGTGCAGCTGTGCATGGTAGCCAATCCGCTTCTAACTTCAGCTTGTTCAAAATTAAGCTTTGGAAATAAAACCTGGAAGCTGTTTGGTTTCTATGCAGAAGTGAACCTGATTTTGCACACTCCAGCTTTAGTAAATGAACCCCTGGGTGAAACATCGCCAGTATTCCTGGACTACCGGGATTGGATGAATCCTTTGAAAATAGAGGTAAAATATTGTCAGATCTGGAATTTGGCTTGACAATAGCGTGACTTGCTTTGTCCCACCTTGTAATTACGGTAAGTTTCTATGTCAATTCTTAAATATATATATTTATTAATTTGTCATGCATATGTAAGTGAAAAATACAGATGCGTATGCCCATTATCACTGATTATTATTACAGGCCATTACTGACTAATTGAAAATAAAAATTCAAATTTCTACATAAAAAAGCTCTCAGTGCTATTATAAATAGTCAAAGTCATTAGCACCCCATATTGTGGTTGTGTTACTTTCCAAGTATTTTTTGAAGTTGTTCTATTTTATGTTAATTGTTGTTAGTTTGCACTACATTATCATGTATTATTAATAAAGCAGAGACCAGGTTCAATGCTATGCATTTAATGTCCAATTCAATGGGAAAATAAAAATGCTCACCGCAGTCACATGTCTTTAGAGAATGTCTGTAATGAGTGTAAACTCTTCTAGATTATGTATAATTACACAAGCCAGTATATTACATTCCAGGAATAAGGCTGAGAACCCTGTGCTTAAATACTTGTAGGTAGATTCACAAAGAGTTAGGCCGGCTTATCAGTAGATAAGCCGGCCTAACTCAGAATCTACGCCGACGGATGTTTAAGCGTATGCTCAAACAGAGAAACGCTTAAACATATCTAAGATACGACGGCTTGCGCCGTCCTATCTTAGATTGCAATATTTTGGATGGCCACTAGGTGGCGCTTCCATTGCGGTCGGCGTAGAATATGTAAATGAGGGAATACGCCGATTCACGAACGTACACCAGGCCGACGCAGTACTTTTACGCCGTTTACGTAAGAGATAGGCCGCGTAAAGTTAGAGCTAGGCTTAGCCGCAATGCACACTGGGAAATGTAGGCGCCCGGCGCATGCGCAGTAACGAAAGACGTCAAAAACGTGAGGTCAAGTCTCATTACCATACAACGCGCCCCCCTCCAACCCATTTGAATTAGGCGCCCTTACGCCCGCCGCGTTTACACTACGCCGCCCTAAGTAAGGAGGTAAGTGCCTTGAGAATCAAGGGCCAAATTCTCAAAACCATGTGTAAATTTAGGATTATCTAACTTATGTCATTTAAGTTAGGGCGCCCTAAGTTGGTGTCGTAACTACCGTATTCTCAGTGCATTTGCGCTCAAAACTGCGCCATCCTTAACTTAAGTTTCAATGCCTAAGGCGTGGTTATGGCAAGTGGGATTGAAGTGGGCGTGCTTCATTGTAATGAGCCGTGACCCCATGCAAATGAAGTGCCGGCCGTACTGCGCATGCGCGCACGAATCTGGACCTCAATGCGCATGTGCAGAACTTTGGTCAGCGCAATCAGTGAGATAGGTAAAAGGCCAAGCGTACTTAGTTTGAAGATCGCCCTGTGGCTAAATAGCCCCAGTCAAACACACTTCAATTGCAAAAGTATTTCCCTGTGTTCCCTTCCTAAAGCAAGTTGCTTCTGCTTTGAACGTTTGTCAGTGTTTGTTGGTAAGATTGTTTTGTGAGAAAAGTGTTTGTGGAGTTGGAGGGTATAGTTGGTGTTTGTTTTTGCTAATTTGTTTTATGTTTTGATTGTTTGCCTGTTTGTTTTTACTAATAGTTTTTTTTGGGTTTTGTTTCTATTTTTTGTTTTTCTTTTTTGCCTGTTTGTTTTCGAATTAATAGTAGCTGTCTGTCTATTTTTTATTTTGGCTTGTTTGTATTTTCTTTGGTGTGTGTGTGTATTGTTGTTTGTTTGTTGGCTGAGTTCCCTGTTGCTGGGTGTTGTCTGTCATGGCTCCCAAGCGCAGGAAGCTAAATTTTTCACCGGCAGAGAAGCATATACTTGCTCAGGGCGTCCTTAAATTTGGGCGATTTCTCCATGGCCCTGAGAGCCACACCACCACCCCGGCCAGGAGGAAGGAGATCCTTCAAAAGATCACCGATCGGATCAATGCGGCGGGGGGGGGGGGAGACCAGGACCATCGCTGGAGTTCAAAAAAAAAAAAATGACTTGAGGAGCGTGTCCCGGAACAAGCTGGCAACGCTGCATGCCCATACCAGGGGCACTGGAGGAGGGGGACCCTGCCCAGTCAGGATGAGTGAGGAGGAATGGGCAGTGGCCCAGTGTTTCCACCCACAGCAGGTGGTGGGCCTGCCTGGCTTTGACAATGATCCTCTTATGAGGACAGGTAATTTTTTGGAATTTCTATCTGGTGATTAGCATGTGTGGGTGGGGGAAGGGAAGATGTGCCAAGTTTGTGGATACAACAACCTGTGATTGTTTTGTGTCCTCCCCAGATGGCCAGGAGGTGGCAGCCCCATCAGCCCAGGAGGTGGCAGCCCCATCAGCCCAGGAGGTGGCAGCCCCATCAGCCCAGGAGGTGGCAGCCCCATCAGCCCAGGAGGTGGCAGCCCCATCAGCCCAGGAGGTGGCAGCCCCATCAGCCCAGGAGGTGGCAGCCCCATCAGGTCACGAGGTTGCTGGCCCATCAGGTCAGGAGGTTGCTGGCCCATCAGGGCAGGCTGCTGCACCACCCCCAAGACAGGCTCATGCAGAGTCCCAAGAAGGGCAGGATTCGCCATGGGAGGATAATTTGGATGTTGAGTGGGAGGAGGATGAGGGGGAGGAAGATGACAATATTCTGATTGGGCAGGAAATAATGATGGGCCAAGATATGACCTTTGAATCATCCCCTGAGGGAACCCCACAGGCGCCCAGAATTCAGGCCACCATCATGGGTCGCCCCTTCCAACCCTCCTCCAACATGCAGCAGCACCCATGGCTCACTCCAACTCCTCCTCCAAGGCCACAAGCCTCAGGGGCAAGTAGGATGCCGACCCCTGAAAACAGGGGGGGGTTGGTGCGTCTGCCGGTCAGTCTGTTGAGGGACAATGTCCGGCAGACCCGCAGTCTGTCTGCAATACAAAAAACTATCAGCAAGGTGGAGCGCAGCCTGGGTGCAATGAGGGAGTCACTGGGTGACGTGGCCACCAACTCCGTGGGGGTCATCACCTGTTTGTGGGACATGAGGAACGCCACAACAGGTGTGGCCCAGGAGGTGACTGCCCTCACCCAGGCTGTGCAGGCCAATACCCGGGCTGTGCAGGCCAATACGGCTGCCATAACTTCCTGTCTGACAAGGATAGCCGTTGCCTTGGAGGGAAGGCCAGCAGGAGGACAGACACCAGGGGAGGCTGCTTCCTCCCCTGTACAGTCCCCCCGCCCTCAAAATACTCCCTCCCCTGCACAGTCCCCCCCCCCTGAGAATACTCCCTCCCCTGCACATTCCCCCCCCCTGAAAATACTCCCTCCCCTGCACAGACCCCCCCCCGTGAAGATCCCCCAGTTGGCCGTGCCCGTCCCCGTGGCCGTCCCCGTGCCCGTCCCCGTGACCGTGCCCGTGGGCAGCCCAGAAGGAGCACTCGGCAACATCCCTAATTTGCAGGGGTACTTTTTTATTTTTTGTTTTACACTGTACTTATGATTTGGTATATGTGTGTGAATGATGTGTGAATGTGGGGGGATGGCATTCCTGAAAACATAAGGGTGTCACCCTCAGTTTTGGTGGAGTAGGGATCCCCAGGACCAGGGAGAAGTCATCCTAGGTTCCTGAATGGTGTATGAATGCACAGTGACATAATTGGAGCCGTGGCGGGGCGTTACTGCTCCCAAGTACCAAAGGGGGGGGGGGGGTACTTGGATCTAATCCAATTCTATGTGCATGTGATGTGTCTGTGCTAGGGACCACAGTGACGTGCATTCATGCATTCTCATTGTGAGATAATTAATGTGCGTTTTGTAAATCAAAATAAACATTCTGTTTGGCATATAAGTAATGTGCATTTATTTAACAAAATAAAGATTTAAAGGTCACATAATCTCTGTGATTTGGTCTTGGCAAATCAAAAACAAAAATTGTATTAGGATGCATTTACTGGGCAAAGATGCCTTCAGACAGTTGTCTCCTGATTGCCTGGCCCTCAGCAGACCGGGTAGAGGGGTTTGGGGGGGGGGGGGGGTTGCCTGGGTGGGGGGTCAGGTCAGGAGATATGTCCACATGCATGCCCTTTCTTAATGCAAAATTGTGCAGTATGCAACATGCACCAATAATTTTGCAGACAAAGTCTGGGGAATACAATAGTGTACCCCCAGTCTTGTCCAGGCATCGGAATCGTGACTTTAGCATGCCAAAAGTCCGCTCAACTATAGCCCGGGTCTGGACGTGCACCTCATTGTATTTTCGTTCTCCTGGTGTTTGGGGGTTTCTAAAGGGGGTCATCAGGTGGGGTCCCAATGCATATCCTGAGTCACCTGTAAGGGAAAAGACAGGAGGATATTAGTCATGCATGTGCCCCTTGTGATGTCTCCATCATGGGGGGGGCATACCTGACACCAATGTCACTCACCAATCAGCCAGCTGTCTCCATAAACGTTCATCTCCAAGTCTTGGTAGATCTTGGTCTGCCGTAGAATAAAACTGTCGTGGCACGACCCTGGAAACTTGGCACAAACGTGCCAGATGAGGCCATGGGCATCTACAATCATCTGGACGTTGATGGAATGCCACCCTTTTCTGTTTCTGAACAGGTGTTCAGTTTCATGGGGGGGCTGGAGTGCCACATGGGTGCAGTCAATCGCACCGATGATCTTAGGAAAGCCAGCAATATTGTAGAAGTCTGTCATGGCTTGCACACGCTGGTCCTCCTGGGTGGGCATGACAAACTGATGGCTCATGCGCCGCAGTATGGCAGGGACCACCTGATGTAGGCATTTACTCATGGTGGACTGCACCATCCCAGCCACACCTCCAGATGCTCGCTGGAAGGAGCCACTCGCTAGAAAATGCAGTGTTGCCATAACTTTTTCCAGAGGTGTCAGGGCATGGGAACGTAGGGTTGGGGCGATTAGATCCTCATGAAGGAGTTGGGTAATCTCCAGGATGGCCTCCCGATCAAATCGGTAGTTGCCAATGACCTCATAAACTGGCATTTGCCAAATATCACGGCGTGGCCGATAAACACGCGCCTGTGCCCTCATCCTCCTCCTCTGTGCCCTCCTCCTCCTTTGTGCCTGTAAGGCAGCAAGTGCCGTCAAAATCATTGCTGGTCCTGGCATTTTTCTGCAACAAACTTCACAACTAGAGCTGTAACTCCCTTCTGCAAACCCTTCCACAGCATGTGTAAAATTAGGGCTGGTTTTATAATGTGGAAATTTAGTCAGAAAAACTAACAGGTGCGCACAGGGCGGAAAATACGGCACACACACTTAATTCTGAGAATCGCCCTAACTCCCTCATTTGCATCTTTGCCTATCAAAAACAGCGGCGAGCCTAGCGTAATTTGCGCCCGGGAATGCGCAGGTGTAACTACTTTAAGTACGGCTGAAAATACGGAAATCTTTGCTTAAGTCATTTTGACGATCGCGCGCAAATATACGCGCCGTGTAAAATTAGAAAAATGGAGTTAAGTCTGCGTATCTCTTTTGAGAATTTGGCCCCATGTACTTGCCTCTCTTACTTAAGGCGGCGTAGTGTAAACACGCTAGGCTACACCGCCGCAAATTAGCGCGCCCCTACCTGAATCTACCCATTGCTCATTACGTAAAGGGTATGTTCACACAAGTTGATTACTTACTGGCTTCCTGGTAGGGAAGTACCCCCACACTAATCCCAGTTTATTCCCTACTTCCATGTGTAGGCTTATGCCGCGTACACATGGTAGGAATTTCCGACAACAAATGTTCGATGTGAGCTTGTTGTCGGAAAATCCGACCGTATGTATGCTCCTTCGGACATTTGCTGTCGGAATTTCTGACAACAAATGTTTGAGAGCTGGTTCTCAATTTTTCCGACAACAAAAGTTCTTGTCGGAAATTCCGATCGTCTGTAGCACAAAAATCCTACGCATGCTCGGAATCATTGAGCTCCATTTTTCTCGGCTCGTCGTAGTGTTGTATGTGACTGCATTCTTGACGCTCTAAAAAATTTCGACATTTGTGTGACCGTGTGTATGCAAGACAAGTTTGAGCGAACAATCCGTCGGAAAAAAATCCACGGTTTTGATGTCGGAATGTCCAATCGTGTTTACGCGGCATAATGCTACATAGGAATCTTCATCACCGACATCGCAGTTTGGTTTAAAGCCAAGGTCAGGTAAAAGATGCAGTAAGGGGCAGAGCCAAAAATCCCAAAGTGCCCATCAAGATGGTTCCTACACCAACCTGCAAAGTGCTATTTGCATCTAAAGACAAAACCCCAATCATGGCAAAACAAGTTTGGGATTCCCATGACTCTAAAGTCTCGTACACATGACCGGATTTTCCGACAGGAATTGTGTGTTGACAGACTGTTGACCTAAAATCTGACCATTGTGACATAATTATATTATATTATTGCACGATGGTCACTTTCACTTCTCCCATCTTCCTTCTCCCCACTTTCTTTTTATTTATCCCTGTGTGTCACTTTTATGTCTTTTTTTGTTGGTTGGTACATGTTTTGTCACTGTGTGATCAGTAGGGTTTAGGTCCTCGGGCCTGCCCTGGACGTCTTGGGAGGGGGTGGACATGGCCTTCTGGCTTAGTCTGCCCTCTTTCATGGGGTCTCCCTTCGGGGGAGCCCCACTAAGTGCTTGAGTGGGTCTGTTTCGGCAGACCCTCCAGAGAAAGGGGTCCGTTTGGTTTTGGCCAGATGGACTAAGTGAAGTACCTCAGTCCCCGTCTGGAGCCTAATGCCCGGGGGATCAGGGTAAGGTCCTTCCTAGTGGAGGACACCTGTTGCATGTTTTGTGTCACTCTTTATGTGTGTGCACTTTTTTTGGCACCGGGTGGAGTTTTTGGGTGGGTTTCACACACCACTGGTCTTTGAAATAATACAATATATATATATATATTTTTAATCAACTTAATTACTTGTCGTCAAATAGCTGCCATGAAGCTATGATTATGACACTTCATGTTACATAATCTTATCCTACAACCCGCTAGGTTATCGATTTTCATTTACGTTTATATAAGAGTTACTTTCCTGAATGATTACGCTTTTTTCTACTATACTATTGTACATGTTCTGTTATTGGAATATCTATTTCTATTATATTATTGTATATGCTCTGTTAATGGAATTTTGTTGATAATTATAAAATTCAATCAAATATTTGAAACAGGAAAATCCGACTGTACGCTCCATCGGACAATTGTTCTTGGATTTTCCGCGGACAAATGTTGGATGGCAAGCTTTAAAATTTTCACTGGACAATGGTCTGTTGTCAGATTTTCCAATCGTGTGTACGCAAAAGTCCAAACACGCATGCTCGGAAGCAATGCTCACCAAACACAACATTAGCAGAAGGTGCCCAAAGGGTGGCGCTAAAGAGCTGAAAAACCACGTAGTACGTCACTACGTTCGTGTTTGTTGGCTGACAATTGTGTGCTGTTTGTATGCAAGACAAGTTCCTGGCCAATGCCCTTCAGACAAAAGTCAGATGCTTTGTCTGCGGAAAATCCGATCGTGTGTACGAGGCTTTACAGTCATAAACACGTGGAAGAGTTTGCAAAATTAGAATCCACCGCTCTAAACTTATCACGGTTCTGAATGATGGGGATGAGCACAAACCCAATACATTCTCCTGCTGACTCCCAGTGATCCACAGTCAGTGAATTATCTGATGTGTCTGAATTAGGGGATCAGCCATCCCAGATTGAGAAATAAAGTGATCCCAAGTTAGGCTGCATTCACACCTGAGCGTAGGTCGTTCGGTAGTTTTTTCTGGCGTTTTGTCGCGCGTATTCATGCTCATTTGCGCGTTTGCATACATCGTTGTCCGAAGTTTTTGTACTTCGACGTTTTTAATTTTAGCCAATACGATAAATTATCATCTTTTCATCACTTGTTGCTATGTTGGTAGATTTTTTTTATCTTCTACCTGGGTGAAATGTTCTATTGATTAAAGTGACAAAACGCCCGTAGCAAACGCTCGTTGTCGCGCTAGTTGCTTGAATCGAGCGTTTCCATTACTTTCTATGGGATATAGAAACGCTCAAAAACGCCCAAACCGCCCAATTTGCGCGACAAAAAAGGGTCCGGAACTTGTTTGAGCTTCAGGCGTTCGGCGTCAGGCGTTTTGGAGTGGAAATGTGAACCATCTCCAAAGGGAATAATGTATTTTTTCCCCCTCTAGCGTTTTTGAGCGTCGCGCTTCAGGCGACAAAACGCTCAGGTGTGAATGCAGCCTTATAGTTAGAGATCTGAGCAGCTCCACCATTAGAAGAGATTTTACGGCCTGCTTTACATTTTAGGTAAAGCAATTAGCTACTACCAGTTTCTTGATTATTTTATGAAGGAATATACTTAGGACCACAATCAATAATAAAAAAAAAAACGTATATTTTAGCAATTTCCCCCAAAAAATAGAAACTCCCTATATGCATGTGACTCCAACCTGTAGTAATATGGAAGTGGCACAACCTCATACAGTATCTTATGGGAACTCCTCTTTTGCTGACATTTGCAGTGCTTGATGAATTAAGCATAAGAAAATAAAATAGTTTAAATAAAAAGTAAAAGTTTTTTATGATCTTACAAAATACCAGATTTCAAAAGCTGAAGGGGCAGAAGATCCATTTTAAGAAGATTACTTATTTTCGTATAAGAGCAAGCCCTTATCTCACTACAAGACACTTTAAACATTTATTGTAATTTTGTTGTCTTAAAGAAAAAAAATAGCAATATTAACTACTATGAGTAAACAAAGTGTAGGTGACTTAAAGTGGATGTAAACCCACTCTCATCCTTTCTAAACTACTGCCATAGTGCTGATCTATAAGGATATATATATGCCTCCTGCATGTATCCTTATCTGTCCAATGTCTTCCCTCCTGTCTGTTATAAGAACTGAAAAACTGCAGATTCTGTGGTTGGGTCTGTTGTCTGGAGCTCGGTGGGTGGAGTCGTGATGTCAGTAGACTGCCCCGGCCTCCTCTACACTCCCATTGTCAACATGCATTTTGTCCTGTGTATTTCTTACACTAAATTTTGCTATGATCACTAACATCCAGTCAAAATCCAGAGTGGGGGGTGGGAATTAAAAAATAATGCCTGTCTCCACGCTAGTGCATGAGATATGTAAATAACCTGTCACTCACAGCAAGGGGGCGGAACGGACTAAGGTTTTTCTCTGTTAGTCAGTTTTATCTCACCGAACAATAAAAGAGGATTGCTCAGAGCTGGATTAACTCTGTGTGGCAAGACTGGGCACAGATGATAGGAAATTGTCTACTCTACATTGCGACAGCAAATAAAAATAAAAAATGTGGGTTTACATCCACTTTAAACTGATGTGAATTTTTTGTTCCCCCATAGCATAAGGCAGCACTAGTCGTATTACAGTGACCTGTTCAATGTCACTTATCAGATGACACATTTAGTCTTCATGCTGATTGTGTCACTAAATTATGTATGATAAGAATATCGATTTTGCGACACTTGTCAGAATCAATGAAAAATAAACTATTAGCTGGATTAGCTATAATAGTGCTATCAAAGAGACCAATAAATAATAGACTAGTCTGATGGTAATTGCAAGTATGGGCTCACCCATAACACTTGTTGCTATATTCTGTGGCCTGTAAAAGGAACACAAAGCTTGTCAAACTAAGACCCACTAACTATTATTCAGCTGTCCAATGAGAGAGGAAACTTGGCACAGAGATGATGGTGGGAAGTGAACCCCTCATAATGGGTACAGTAGGGCTGCAATTGATGGCACACTGGCTGCATATGACGAGCACAGTGGCACAGTAGCTGCATTTAATGGCACAGTGGCTGCAATTAATGGCACAGTGGCTGCAATTGATGGGCACAGTGGCTGCATATGATGGGCACAGTGGCTGCAATTGATGGGCACAGGGGCTGCAATTGATGGGCACAGGGGCTGCAATTGATGGCACAGGGGCTGCAATTGATGGCACAGTGGCTGCATTTGATGGGCACAGTGGCTGCATTTGATGGCACAGTCGCTAAATTTGGTGGGCACAGTGGTTGCATTTGGTGGGCACAGTTGATGCATTTGATAGGCACAGTGGCTGCATTTGGTGGGCACAGTGGCTGCATTTTATTATTGTTTTAGTTTTTTTTTTTTTTTCCGTTTGTGCCCCCCCCCAAAAAAAATTTTTAAGCACCAGCCGCCACTGAGTTGTATACCTTCACCCCCCATCCCAACTAAACACTTACCTGACTCCTTTATCGATCCAACAATGTGCCCATCTGCAGCAGCACTGCTCTCTCTCGCTCTCTCTCTCCACACAGGACACAAAGGCAGCAGAGGTAGCCATTGGCTCCTGCTGCTGTCCGCTAAACACTACGAGGAGGAAGCAGAAAGCGTGGCCAAGCTTGCTGTGCGTGTCTAATAGACCCTCATTTTTCTAATAGACCCTCATTTTTCTACCTCACCATGGCTTTACTAAAGGCTGAACGCCCCAATCCGCAGCCAGCTTTCAGAAATCGCCAGGGATTTGACACTTGGGGACTTTGATGCTGATGAATGTCTGTGTGAACAGAGGCCTCAAAGGGCAACTATAAACTAAAATCACATGCAGTCTCTTTAGGTACATTGTTATATCGTAAAGACGTGTAGATAAGCCAGCACACAAATATCTAACATACTTGTAGATGCTCCTTATTTACTCCAAGCATTATAAGTAACATTTAAAACCATGGTGGAGCTGAAAACCAGGCTGTCACAGACACTTTATAACTGTAATAGGTAGACTGGCAGAATATATATTGATTGGAGCGGAGTGAGTTGACAGTTTTGTGTCATAATGCTGCTTTGCTCAGAATTTGTTATGCATAAATGATGTGCGTATAGGGATATCATGTGTATTCTGTTTTAATGCTTTTGTGTTAGTATTATGATTTAGGCCACTAGAGGGCTTAGTGAGTCGGTGAGAGTCACGATTCATGGCATGATCTCAGTTTTAATCTTCAGGATTTCTATATATAAACCTTATTACAAGGAAACCGTTATACTATGTTGCTCATCCTGGGGGCTGCCCTTGCCCAACACTCAGAAGTAGCACTAGTTACACAGTCAGCTTGAAAAAGATGCATGTTCATCAAATGTATCCAACGCTGAACATACACTATACAATCTGATTGTACAATCTCTGTAATCTCCTTCAAGCCTGGTTCACACTGGTGTGAGCAGTGGCGGCTGGTGCTCCAAATTTTTGGGGGGGCACAAAAAAAAAAGAAGACAATTGCAGCCTCACTGTGCCCATCGAAGGCAGCCACTGTGCCCATCAAAGGCAGCCACTGTGCCCATCAAAGGCAGCCACTGTGCCCATCAAAGGCAGCCACTGTGCCATGCCATCAATTGTCGCCACTGTGCCATGCCACCAATTGTCGCCACTGTGCCATCAATTGTCGCCACTGTGCCATCAACTGTCGCCACTGTACCATCAATTGTCACCACTGTGCCCATCAATTGTCACCACTGTGCCCATCAATTGTCACCACTGTGCCATCAAACGCAGCCACTGTGCCATGCCATCAATTGTTGCCACTGTGCCCACATCAATTGTCGCCACTGTGCCCACATTAATTGTGCCCACATCAATTGTAGCCACTGTGCCCACATCAATTGTCGCCACTGTGCCCTGTAAAATGCTGCCAGTCAGATTGCCCCCCCCCCCCCCCCGGCACTTACCTTTCTGGGGTTAGCCATCTTCCTTCCACGGTCCCTCGATGTCTTCTGCCGCTTCGGCCAATCAGGATACCGATAACCAGAATCGGTGAATCTGATTGGCTGAGACGGCCGTCAGTCTTATCCAAGGGACACAGCCCCCGTACGTTCCGAGGATAAGACATCCGGGAGCCGAAGGGCTGTACTCGGAAAGCCTATCAGAGCCGCTGGCTCTGATAGGCACTTCCGCACAGCCAACCAGCTCCCGTTATTCAGTTAGCCGGCGCCCAATGTCCAGCCATCTGAATAGACCAGCGGCAGCCACAATAACATAATAACATACATTCATGCAATGCATGAATATATGTTATTTGCGCGGCGTTGCAGAACGACATTTTAAAAGCCTTTAAGGGCCCACACATACAGTACTTACCTCCGAGCTGCAGCATCGGTGTGATCCCGCTGGGTGTAAGCCCGAGAACTGAGCGATCACATGACATGACCGCTGATCGCACAGCTCTAGATCTTGTCACAGAGAGTGGTGACTGTCGGTTACCGTTCTCCGCTCTGCCCCTCCAGCACCCACTGGATTGCCAGGCTGGAGAGCTGAAGCCAGGTTGATACCAATAATATGGTCGGGATCCTTCCAGAGCCTGGAGGGGGCTCTGTGGCATTAGCCCTCTGTCAGCTGATTCTGGGTCACAGGAGAGCAAAAATGAGTGCACCCCTGTGACTCAGAAGAGAGAAGTATGGCCATAAAAGCTTTGGTCATACTTCTCTTTAAAGTGATACTAAACTGCTGAAAAAAAATTGTCTCCCTGCAAGTAATGTCATAATGTGCTAGTATGCATCACATTCTAGCACATTATGAAAGACTTGCCTGAAAACAAAGCCCCACTGCGGCGCGCTGTCACCACTGGCCGAGCTTCCATCTTAACCGGTCTTCCTTCCCGGTTTGTGGGCTGCGGTCATCTGATTGGCTGAGATGTGATGTAAAAGATTGTTTTACTTGCCTAAAGCTGTGGTCATGCATTAGGTCCAGTGTCTTCGCTCCTGCAGAGTGGAAAGGTCCTTCATTGGGTGCCCATTCTACCCTTTATAGCCAAGGAAGCTGCCATCTGCTCCTCTCTTTGATCAGCAGTTGCCATGATGCTGCACATATAATCACTTATGACATCAGCTAATGGAGGACTTGACTGTTTGTTTGAGAGCACAAGCAACTGTGACAGTTACAGTGCCTTGAAAAAGTATTCATACCCCTTGACATTTCATACATTTTGTCATGGTACAACCAAAACGTGAATGTATTTTATTGGGTTTTTCATGTGATAGACCAGTGATGGCGAACCTTGGCACTCCAGATGTTTTGGAACTACATTTCCCATGATGCTCCACTACACTGCAGAGTGCATGAGCATCATGGAAAATGTAGTTCCAAAACATCTGGGGTGCCAAGGTTCGCCATCACTGTGATAGACCAATACAAAGTTGCACATAATTGTAAAGTGGACGGAAAATAATAAATGGTTTCCCCAAATTTTTACAAAAAAATATATCTGAAAAGTGTGGTGTGCATTTGTATTCAGCCCCCTTTACTCTGATACCCCCAACTAAAATCTAGTGCATGGGTGCTCAACCTGTGGCTCTCCAGCTGTTGCAGAACTACAATTCCCATGAGGCATTGGAAGCCGCTGACAGTTACAAGTATGACTCTCGAAGGCAGAGGCATGATGGGACTTGTAGTTCCGCAACAGCTGGAGAGCCACAGGTTGAGCACCCATGATCTAGTGCAGTGATGGCGAACCTTTTTGAGCCCGAGTGCCCAAACTCCAACACAAAACCTAATTTTTTTTTGAAGTGCCAACACTGCAATTAAACATGAATACCAAGGTTTTCGTTTAGAAAAATCAACTCGTACACTTGTCCAAACTAATTAACAGCTTTTGTTTTAAAAGAAAAACACAATAACAGAGCTTTCTATTAAACATTTTTTTTTTATTGAAAAAGATTCTCAACAACTGTACTTGTGCATGTATTTTTGGATAAGGATACATTTGCAGATCGCTGGTAAAGATGCCTTTGCTGATCGCTGGTAAGGATGCCTTTGCTAGGCATTTTCAAAGATGGCTTTGCTGGGCATTTCCAAAGATGGCTTTGCTGGGCATTTTCAAAGATGACTTTGCTGGGCATTTTCAAAGATGACTTTGCTGGCCATTTTCAAAGATGACTTTGCTGGGCATTTTCAAAGATGACTTTGCTGGGCATTTTCAAAGATGACTTTGCTGGGCATTTCCAAAGATGGCTTTGCTGGGCATTTCCAAAGATGGCTTTGCTGGGCATTTCCAAAGATGGCTTTGCTGGGCATTTCCAAAGATGGCTTTGCTGGGCATTTCCAAAGATGGCTTTGCTGGGCATTTCCAAAGATGGCTTTGCTGGGCATTTCCAATGATGGCTTTGCTGGGCATTTCCAAAGATGGCTTTGCTGGGCATTTCCAAAGATGGCTTTGCTGGGCATTTCCAAAGATGGCTTTGCTGGGCATTATTAAAGATGCCTTGGTAAGGCATCTTTAAAGATGCCATTGCTGGGCATTTTTAAAGATGCCTTGTCTGGGCATTGGTAAAGATTGGTAAAGATGCCTTGGCTGGGCATTAGATGCCTTGGCTGGGCATTGGTAAAGATGCATTTGCTTACACAAGGGATAGAGATCTACAATGCTGTGATGGGTACAGGCACAGTATACTTTGCATAGCTAAAAGACATTATTGAACATAAGCAGAGGATGAGTCTAATGATCTATTGCTGGGCATTATTAAAGATGCCTTGGCTGGGCATTGGTAAAGATGCCTTAGCTGGGCATTGGTAAAGATGCCTTGCCTGGGCATTATTAAAGATGCCATGACTGGGCATTTTTAAAGATGCCTTGGCTGGGCATTGGTAAAGATGCCTTGCCTGGGCATTATTAAAGATGCCATTGCTGGGCATTTTTAAAGATGCCTTGGCTGGGCATTGGTAAAGATGCCTTGCCTGGGCATTATTAAAGATGCCATTGCTGGGCATTTTTAAAGATGCCTTGGCTGGGCATTGGTAAAGATGCCTTGCCTGGGCATTATTAAAGATGCCATTGCTGGGCATTTTTAAAGATGCCTTGGCTGGGCATTGGTAAAGATGCCTTGTCTGGGCATTGGTAAAGATGCCTTGGCTGGGCATTGGTAAAGATGCCTTGCCTGGGCATTATTAAAGATGCCATTGCTGGGCATTTTTAAAGATGCCTTGGCTGGGCATTGGTAAAGATGCCTTGCCTGGGCATTATTAAAGATGCCATTGCTGGGCATTTTTAAAGATGCCTTGGCTGGGCATTGGTAAAGATGCCTTGTCTGGGCATTGGTAAAGATGCCTTGGCTGGGCATTGGTAAAGATGCAATGACACATTTTTGTTTTTTTCATTTTAGCCCTTTGGATTCTTCTTTGCAATTCTTGTAGATTAGAATCTACAGCAGCTTCCAGACCCAGCAGAGCAGTGGGCATTTTTAAAGATACCTTGGCTGGGCATTTTTAAAGATGCCTTGGCTGGGCATTGGTAAAGATGCCTTGCCTGGGCATTATTAAAGATGCCATTGCTGGGCATTTTTAAAGATGCCTTGGCTGGGCATTGGTAAAGATGCCTTGCCTGGGCATTATTAAAGATGCCATTGCTGGGCATTTTTAAAGATGCCTTGGCTGGGCATTGGTAAAGATGCCTTGCCTGGGCATTATTAAAGATGCCATTGCTGGGCATTTTTAAAGATGCCTTGGCTGGGCATTGGTAAAGATGCCTTGTCTGGGCATTGGTAAAGATGCCTTGGCTGGGCATTGGTAAAGATGCCTTGCCTGGGCATTATTAAAGATGCCATTGCTGGGCATTTTTAAAGATGCCTTGGCTGGGCATTGGTAAAGATGCCTTGCCTGGGCATTATTAAAGATGCCATTGCTGGGCATTTTTAAAGATGCCTTGGCTGGGCATTGGTAAAGATGCCTTGCCTGGGCATTATTAAAGATGCCATTGCTGGGCATTTTTAAAGATGCCTTGGCTGGGCATTGGTAAAGATGCCTTGTCTGGGCATTGGTAAAGATGCCTTGGCTGGGCATTGGTAAAGATGCAATGACACATTTTTGTTTTTTTCATTTTAGCCCTTTGGATTCTTCTTTGCAATTCTTGTAGATTAGAATCTACAGCAGCTTCCAGACCCAGCAGAGCAGTGGGCATTTTTAAAGATACCTTGGCTGGGCATTTTTAAAGATGCCTTGGCTGGGCATTGGTAAAGATGCCTTGCCTGGGCATTATTAAAGATGCCATTGCTGGGCATTTTTAAAGATGCCTTGGCTGGGCATTGGTAAAGATGCCTTGCCTGGGCATTATTAAAGATGCCATTGCTGGGCATTTTTAAAGATGCCTTGGCTGGGCATTGGTAAAGATGCCTTGCCTGGGCATTATTAAAGATGCCATTGCTGGGCATTTTTAAAGATGCCTTGGCTGGGCATTGGTAAAGATGCCTTGTCTGGGCATTGGTAAAGATGCCTTGGCTGGGCATTGGTAAAGATGCCTTGCCTGGGCATTATTAAAGATGCCATTGCTGGGCATTTTTAAAGATGCCTTGGCTGGGCATTGGTAAAGATGCCTTGTCTGGGCATTGGTAAAGATGCCATTGCTGGGCATTTTTAAAGATGCCTTGGCTGGGCATTGGTAAAGATGCCTTGCCTGGGCATTATTAAAGATGCCATTGCTGGGCATTTTTAAAGATGCCTTGGCTGGGCATTGGTAAAGATGCCTTGTCTGGGCATTGGTAAAGATGCCTTGGCTGGGCATTGGTAAAGATGCCTTGCCTGGGCATTATTAAAGATGCCATTGCTGGGCATTTTTAAAGATGCCTTGGCTGGGCATTGGTAAAGATGCCTTGTCTGGGCATTGGTAAAGATGCCTTGGCTGGGCATTGGTAAAGATGCAATGACACATTTTTGTTTTTTTCATTTTAGCCCTTTGGATTCTTCTTTGCAATTTCATCCAAACAGGCTACAAATCTCTCCAAGACCCGTCCTCTGCTTAGCCATCGTACATTATTGTACATAAGTAAAGTATTATACTGTGCCTGTACCTCATCAAGAAGTGCTTGAAACTGTCGAAAATTAAGAGCACGAGCCATGATGTAATTCACCATTTTTGTGACATCCTTGAGGATATCGTCTAATATTTTGCTGCTTTCCTTGGCACAAAGAGCTTCTTGATGTATAATACAATGAAATTGAATGACTGGGTGCTTTGCTTCTTTGACAAAAAACTGTATGAAACCAGATGTTACCCCCACCATGGAAGGTGCCCCGTCACTAGTAACTGAAACCACTTTTTCTGGCCTTATGTCTTGTGAGACAAAAGCCTCCATCACAGCATTGTAGATATCTATCCCTTGTGTTCTTCCAGGCAAAGACAACAGTTTCATGAGCTCCTCTCTCATGGTGTCACCAACAGCATAACGCAAAATTACTGCTAGCCTTGCATGATTATTTATGTCTGTGCTTTCATCCAAGCACATGGAGTAACAGGCTGCCTTTTGTAAGTCAGTGGTGAGCTGCTGACTAACATCACTTGCCATACGCAGGACTCTATCTTTAACAGTATTTCTGCTAAGTGGCATTTCAGAGATTCGTTGCTTAATTTTGTCCTTGTTTGGAAATTCATGAAAAAGGGAATTACTCACAGCCAACATGGCCGTTTTGATAAAATCGCCATCAGAGAGGGGCTTTCCATGTTTTGCTATGCACAGTGAAATTTCAAAGCTGGCATTTGCCAGATAATTTGTTTTAGAAAGATAGTTGCAAAAACTACGATACTGGCAGTGATATCTCTTCAATTTCCCATCAAGAAACTCTTTTCTTTCAGCTACACCAAGTTCGGCAACACTTTTGTGGTTGGTATCAAAATGACGTTTGACACTAGATGTGCGAGATACCACACTTTCACTACACAGAACACATAACGCTTTCCCATTGCGTTCAATCACTCCAAATGACTGTGTCCAGGTCTCTTGGAATGATCTTCCACTATCTGTTTTTAATTTTGCTTTTTTTGATGTACTCATTTTTGGTTGTTCATGTCTACAAAAAACACAAAATGTATAAAATAAGGATGGATGAAGCACCCAATACAAATCTATCCCTACCTACCTATACCAAAAATATTATTGCAACATTTCACAAAAAAGGTAGAACAACTCACGGTTTTGTAGACAGATATACATCGTCCAATATCCTGTGAAACAAGAAGTCGCGCTGTGCCGCTGCTGACACCGCTATGCTGGGTCTGGAAGCTGCTGTAGATTCTGAATTGCAAAGAAGAATCCCAAAGAGAGGGCTGTAATGAAAAAAAAAATATGTTTTCATTGTTGTCCATAGGGACACAGGAAACTACCATAGCCCGGGGGCCAGATGTGACCCTTAGCAACTTACGTTTCTGTAATGTAGACAGATATAAGCTCAAATCGTCCAATGTCCTGTGAAACAACAAGGCGTGCTGTGCCGCTGCTGACACCGCTCTGCTGGGTCTGAAAGCTGCTGTACATTCTACAAGATTTGCAAAGTAGAATCCCGGAGAGAGGGCTGTAATGAAAAAAAAAATATGTTTTCATTGTTGTCCATAGGGACACAGGAAACTACCGTAGCCCGGGGGCCAGATGTGACCCTTAGCAACTTACTTTTTTTAATGTAGACAGATATAAGCTCAAATCGTCCAATGTCCTGTGAAACAAGAAGTCGCGCTGTGCCGCTGCTGACACCGCTCTGCTGGGTCTGGAAGCTGCTGTAGATTCTACAAGAATTGCAAAGAAGAATCCAAAGGGCTAAAATGAAAAAAAAAAAAAAGTGTGTCATTGTTGTCCATAGGCCAGGACACAGGCCCAATAACAGCAATGATGGGGGTTATATGTTTGCAAATGACACCTATGCCCAATAACAGCAAACATATTACCTCCCTCATTGCTGTTTTTGGGCCTAGGTGTCATTTGCAAACATATTACCCCCCTCATTGCTGTTATTGGGCCTAGGTGTCATTTGCAAACATATTACCCCCCTCATTTGCAATGAGGGGGGTAATATGTTTGCAAAGGACACCTAGACCCAATAACAGCAATGAGGGGGGTAATATGTTTGCAAATGACACCTAGGCCCAATAACAGCAAACATATTACCCCCCTCATTGCTGTTATTGGGCCTGGGTGTCATTTGCAAACATATTACCCCCCTCATTGCTTTTATTGGGCCTAGGTGTCCTTTGCAAACATATTACCCCCCTCATTGCTGTTATTGGGCCTGGGTGTCATTTGCAAACATATTACCCCCCTCATTGCTTTTATTGGGCCTAGGTGTCCTTTGCAAACATATTACCCCCCTCATTGCAAATGACACCTATGCCCAATAACAGCAATGAGGGAGGTAATATGTTTGCAAATGACACCTATGCCCAATAACAGCAAACATATTACCTCCCTCATTGCTGTTTTTGGGCCTAGGTGTCATTTGCAAACATATTACCTCCCTCATTGCTGTTTTTGGGCCTAGGTGTCATTTGCAAACATATTACCTCCCTCATTGCTGTTATTGGGCATAGGTGTCATTTGCAATGAGGGGGGTAATATGTTTGCAAAGGACAACTAGACCCAATAACAGCAATGAGGGGGGTAATATGTTTGCAGAACAAAGTTTCCCAAGTCAGTCAGCAACTGTCAGAACACCCACCAGCGAGATTAGCTAAAGTAATTGTTCAGCAAAATTTTACATTTTAGATTGGGTGATGTTAGCAGGGCAACCCATAAAACGACCCAGGTATCCCATGTCTAAATAGTATTCGAGTAATAAGTATTCTTACCTTTGTCTGCAGCTGAATCAAACTGCGCAATGAAGAAGATGGCTTCACGAGTCTTGCAGCTCTTTCCCGCCGTGCGTCTTCTCCTCATGCTCCCAGTCACGCCCAGCAGCACGTCAGGCAGTGGATGATCTGAGAGCTCTCATTGGGTAGCAAGCTAACACGTGACCTCCGGGCGCTCATTCTAAGTTACGCCCACTCGGACACGTCACCGCTAGCACAGGGTAGTGTGGGAAATGTAGTTTCTAGTTGCGGTTGACGATTTAATTTTTTTTCTTTGACATTTCTGCATTGTCACCGCGTGCCCACCAAAACAGCTTGCCGTGCCGGGAGCGGCACGCGTGCCACGCGTTCGCCATCACTGATCTAGTGGAACCAATTGCCTTCAGAAGTCACCTAATTAGTAAATGGAGTCCACCTGTGTGTAATTTAATCTCAGTATAAATGCAGCTGTTCTGTGAAGCCCTCAGAGGTTTGTTAGAGAACATTAGTGAACAAACAACATCATGATGGCCAAGGAACACACCAGAAAGGTCAGTGATAAAGTTGTGGAGACGTTTAAAGCAGGGTTTAGTTATAAAAAAAATATCCCAATCTTTGAACATCTCACAGAGCACTGAAAATGGAAAGAGTATGGCACAACTGCAAACCTACCAAGACATGGTCGTCCACCGACACAGACAGGCCGGGCAAGGAGATCATAAATCAGAGATGCAGCCAAGAGGCCCTTGATAACTCTGGAAGAGCTGCAGAGATCCACATCTCAGATGGGAGAATCTGTCCACAGGACAACTTTTAGTCGTGCACTCCACAAATCTGGCCTTTATGGAAGAGTGGTAAGAAGAAAGCCATTGTTGAAAGAAAGCCATAAGAAGTCCAGTTTGCAGTTTGTGAGAAGCCATGTGGGGGGACACAGCAAACATGTGGAAGAAAGTGCTCTGGGCAGGTGAGACCAAACTTGACCTTTTTAGCCTAAAAGCAAAATGTTGTGTGGCAGAAAACTAACACTGCACATAACCCTGAACACACCATCCCCACTGTGAAACATGGCGGTGGCAGCATCATGTTGTGGGGATGGAAGCTGGTCAGATTTGATGGGAAGATTGATGGAAGCCAAATACAGGGCAATCTTGGAAGAAAACCTGTTAGAGTCTGAAAAAGACTTGAGACTGGGGCGTAGGTTGCAGCAGGATAGCGACCCTAAAGATACAGCCAGAGCTACAATGGAATGGTTTAGATCAAAGCATATTTATGTGTTAGAATGGCCCAGTCAAAGTCCAGACCTAAATCCAATTGAGAATCTGTGGCAAGACTTGAACATTTCTGTTCACAGAGGCTCTCCATCCAATCTGACAGAGCTTGAGCTATTGTCCAAAGAAGAATGGGCATGAATTTCACTTTCTATATGTGCAAAGCTGGTAGCTGTAATTGCAGCGAAAGGTGGTTCTACAAAGTATTGACTCCATACTTTTCACATATTTATTTGTAAAAAAAAAATTGAAAAGCATTTATCATTTCCCTTCCACTTTACAATTATGTGCCACCTTGTGTTGGTCTATCGCAGTGATGGCGAACCTTGGCACCCCAGATGTTTTGGAACTACATTTCCCATGATGCTCAACTACACTGCAGAGTGCATAAGCACCACGGGAAATGTAGTTCCAAAACATCTGGGGTACCAAGGTTCGCCATCACCGGTCTATCGCATAAAATCCCAATAAAATATATTTGTTTTTTTTTGGTTGTAACGTGGAAAAAATGTGGAAAATGTCAAGGGGTATGAATACTTTTTCAAGGCACTGTATAATATAATTTTGGGAAACGGTTAAATCGGTGGGTTTATTTCTGCTTAAAGCAAAACTAAGGGCACTATACTTACCGTGGTATAACGCGCTCCCGCGTATACCGCGCACCCCTAAAGTGGCCCCGAATCCTGTGGAAAAAAAGTTTTTTTTGTACTTATAGTTTTGGTGTCTTGCGCGGCGTCCATCGGCGGCCGTCTGCGGCTTCGGGTGTCCTCTTCGTCGGGTCCGGCGTCCTTCTGCGGCTTCGGGTGTCCTCTTCGTCGGGTCCGGGGTCCGTCTGCGGGCTTCGGGTGTCCTCTTCTTCGGGTCCGGCGTCCTTCTGCGGCGTCCTCCCCGCTCGTTTCCCGCGCCGAGTTTGAATACTGCGCCGACATATACAGAGCACAGTACACTCGTGTATTGTTGGGCAGGGTCGGCAACACTCGCGCTCACGTCCTGTACGTCCAGGACGTGAGCGCGGAAGGAGCCGAGTCTGCCAGACTATACCAGAGTGTACTGCGCTCGGTATATGTCGGCGCAGTATTCAAAACTCGGCGCGGGTATCGGCGTATACCGCGCACCCATGATTTTGCCCTGATTTTCAGGGCAAAAAAGTGCGCGGTATACGCCGATAAATACGGTACCTCCTCTCTAATGGTTGAATGTTGGCGATCGGCACCTTGCCAGCGTCATATCTCTGGGTGCCAGTCTTATTTTTTTGACGAAAAAGTTTTTATTTATCATAACTGAGATAAAGCAAAAAAAGATGAACAGAAATCCAAATACAGAAGAAACAGTAGGGCACGTGGGTCACGTCATCATACAATATAGATTGCAGTAAGCATAAAGAGCTCTTTAGCAGTGTACATTATACATTAGTAGGAGGAGCAGACAGTTGGATCGAATCAAGTAAAACCTGGCGCAGGATGACGCAACTCCTGTCTATGCGCAGGAAACAGTCACCCCAGCAGAGGACAGTGATGTGAGCTGAGCTGCGCATGCACAGCTACATTCCGCAGAAGTCTGTGGGCAGGCAGGTAGGTGTATTTGATTGCAGGTAGGTGTATTTGATTGCAGAAGAAACATTGCATGCCTCTTCTGGAATAAACAGCCTGCCTGCTCCCATTGTTTTTCTAAAATGCCTTCAGTTCCATTTTAGGTCAATTATGATGCCAACCTACAGCACCTGGCAAGGGTTACATTTGTATTAGATGAAGTGCAGTGTGAAAATTCCTCACTGAGCTTATGATCGGAATCAGGAACAATTTCTCATTGGCCAGCAGAAGAAATTCCATTCCTTGTTCTTGGCAGAGAGGAGAAGGCGTGCCGGACTACATGGACTACACAGGGGCTCTCGTGTCCTGAGTCATACATGTGTCTGATTTCCATATCATTGGCTATCTAATCCATTGATTGGCAGAAACATTATATCCATCATAACATACCGAAAAAGATTAAACATTAGTTGGACCGATCGTTCGGTAGATCATACACACCGATTTTATGGATACAGATATGTAATACAATTGTGCTTTGTGATGATTTCCAGAAACATCATCCTGTACTAATCCCTGATACCCAGAATACTATACCCTAGAATTCTATACCTACAATCCAAACTCATAGATCAGATATTATAAGCAATGTCTTACTAGAAAATGCCCCAATCTCACCCCTCCAACCTGCTACTACCTAATGGCTCTTCACATTGCTGCTGGTGGGGGGAGGGGGCCTGTGTCATCACTGTGTGTACTTAGACAATCATGACTTGTCTTCCATGTCCTCCCTGTGTACTCGTCACACTGCACATCCCAGTCCAGGCAGTCCATGGAGGGACAATTCCTATACAAGGCTGGCTGAGGGCATTCCTTCCAACAGGAAGTGTCTGTACTGGGCATCAGTGCTACGTGATAGACGTGATCCCATCATATACTCACTACATGCCAGGGACCTTCCCCCTTCCTCTACATCATCCATCATTCCAATTCTGGCTACAGAGCCTCCCCTGGCTCCACAACATCTACACACCCCCCTCCACTCCCCCTCCACAAGATCTACACACCCCCTCCACTCCTCTCCCCCCTCCACACACACCAGAACCTTACACCCCCTCCACAAGATCTACACACCCCCCTCCACTCCCCCTCCACAACATCTACACACCCCTCCACTCCACAAGATCTACACACCCCTCCACTCCACTCCCCCTCCACTCCACTCCCCCTCCACAAGATCTACACACCCCCCTCCACAAGATCTACACACCCCCCTCCACAAGATCTACACACCCCCCTCCACAAGATCTACACACCCCATCTACTACCCCTCCACAAGATCTACACACCCCCTCCACCTCCACACACACACCAGAACCTTACACCCCCTCCACTCCACACTCCCTATCCCTCCAGTACATGACCCCCCATCCCTCCAGTACATGACTCCCCATAGTACCTGACCCCCCCATCCTCATAGTATCTGATCCCCATCCCTCCAGTACCTGACCCCCCATAGTACCTGATCTCACCCCCATCCCTCCAGGACATGATCCTGCCCCCCATCCCCACAGTACTTGACCCCCCCATAGTACCCGACCCCCCTCCCATCCCTCTAGTACCGCCCCCCCCATCCCCATAGTACCTGATCCCCCACCCATCCCTCCACTACCTGACCCCCCCCCCCCCCCACATTATCTGATCCCCATCCCTCCAGAACCTGATCCCACCCACATCCCCTCAGAACCTGATCCCCTATCCCTCCAGGACATGACCCTGCCCCCCCCATCCCTCCAGTACCTGATCCCCCCCATCCCCACAGTACCTGATCTCCTCCCATCCCTCCAGGACATGACTCCCCATAGTACCTGACCCCCCATCCCCATAGTACCTAACTCCACCATAGTATCTGATCCCCATCCCTCCAGTACCTGACCCCCCATAGTACCTGATCTCACCCCCATCTCTCTAGGACATGATCCCGATCCCATCCCTCTATTACCTGACTCCCCCCCCTCATTGAATCTGATCCCCATTCCTCCATTACCTGACCTCCCCCCCCATAGTACCTGATCCCACCATCATCCCTCCAGTACATGACCCCCCCCCCCCCATCACCACAGTACCTGACCCCCCCATAGTACCTGATCCCCCTCCCATCCCTCTAGTACCGGCCCCCCTCCCCCCCATCTCCATAGTACCTGATCCCTCACCCATCCCTCCACTACCTGACCCCCCCCACAGTATCTGATCCCCATCCCTCCAGAACCTGATCCCATCCACATCCCCTCAGAACCTGATCCCCTATCCCTCCAGGACATGACCCTGCCCCCCCCCCATCCCTCCAGTACCTGATCCCCCCCATCCCTCCAGTACATGACCCCCCATCCCCACAGTACCTGATCTCCTCCCATCCCTCCAGGACATGATTCCCCATAGTACCTGACCCCCCCCATCCCCATAGTACCTGACTCCCCCATAGTATCTAATCCCCATCCCTCCAGTACCTGACCCCCCCATAGTACCTGATCTCACCCCCATCCCTCCAGGACATGATCCTGCCCCCCATCCCTCCAGGACATGATCCCGATCCCATCCCTCTATTACCTGACTCCCCCCCCCCATTGTATCTGATCCCCATCCCTCCATTACCTGCCCCCCCCCCCATAGTACCTGACTCCCCCATAGTATCTGATCCCCATCCCTCCAGTACCTGACCCCCCATAGTACCTGATCTCACCCCCATCCCTCCAGGACATGATCCTGCCCCCCATCCCTCCAGGACATGATTCCGATCCCATCCCTCTATTACCTGACTCCCCCCCCCCATTGTATCTGATCCCCATCCCTCCATTACCTACCCCCCCCCCCCCCATAGTACCTGATCCCACCATCATCCCTCCAGTACATGACCCCCCCCATCCCCACAGTACCTGACCCCCCCATCCCTCTAGTACCGGCCCCCCTCCCCCCATCTCCATAGTACCTGACCCCCCACCCATCCCTCCACTACCTGACCCCCCCCAGTATCTGATCCCCATCCCTCCAGAACCTGATCCCATCCACATCCTCTCAGAACCTGATCCCCCCTATCCCTCCAGGACATCCCCCCCCCCCCCATCCCTCCAGTACCTGATCCCTCTCCCATCCCTCCATTACCTGACCCCCCCCCCCATGCCTCCAGTACATGACCCCCCACAGTACTTGATCCCCCCCCCCCATCCCTCCAGGACACAACCCCCACCCCATAGTGCCTGATCTCTCCCCATCCCTCCAGGACATGGCAACCCCCATAGTACCTGACCCCCCCCCCCCCCCCAACCACATAGTCCTTTGCTTCAAGTAAATGACCCCCCCCCCCCTCCCCCATAGTACCTGCTCCCCCACCCATCGTTCCAGTACCTGCCCTCCCTCCTCCCATCCTCAGAACAGGAGATCTCGCTCAGCCCCCCTCCTGGTAAGCTGTTCTCTTCGATGCAGCAAGCGAGCCTTCCCTCCTCAGCCAATCAGAGTGCAGGAAGTGGGCTGGTCTGACATGTCACAGCCAGAGAGGAAAGGAGAAAAAAATCCGATGACATCTTTGAGCTTGTAAGGGAGAGAAGAGAGGAGCCTTGTATGTCATCGCTGGATCGCTGTACTGCTCAGCCACACTGACCCTCCACATCCATCCCCTCCACATCTCACCCTCCCCGGACACCTACCTCGGATTGGAGACAACCAGCCAGCACAATGATAGCAGCCCAGCTCCTGGCCTATTACTTCACTGAGCTCAAAGATGATCAGGTCAAAAAGGTGAGAGATGGGGGGAGGGGGCCCCCTAATTAGTGAGCCCAGCCTGTGGGTACAGAGATCCCAGGGACTGATCACATCTATAGCAGGACTCATCAATGGGATCATATGGGGGAGGAGGAGGATGGGAGGAAAACAGAGAATTCATACAGCTGCCTGCAATGTCCTTGAAAGCAGGATGTGGTGACATTTCATGTCCCTGGGCCTCACATCCATGTGATATATATATTGTATATACCCAGATCACCACCAATCACCACCTTATAATCACTATGTACTAATAATCCCCATCACCCTTCCAGCTGACACTCCTTTCCATATTACTGCACAGCATCAGATCACTAATACACCTGGACAGGTACACACATTGTGTGTCACTAATACACCTGGACAGCTACACACATTGTGTGTCACTGATACACCTGGACAGGTACACACATTGTGTGTCACTAATACACCTGGACAGGAACACACATTGTGTGTCACTAATACACCTGGACAGCTACACACATTGTGTGTCACTAATACACCTGGACAGCTACACACATTGTGTGTCACTAATACACCTGGACAGGTACACACATTGTGTGTCACTAATACACCTGGACAGCTACACACATTGTGTGTCACTAATACACCTGGACAGCTACACACATTGTGTGTCACTAATACACCTGGACAGGTACACACATTGTGTGTCACTAATACACCTGGACAGGTACACACAGTGTGTGTCACTAATACACCTGGACAGCTACACACATTGTGTGTCACTAATACACCTGGACAGCTACACACATTGTGTGTCACTAATACACCTGGACAGCTACACACATTGTGTGTCACTAATACACCTGGACAGGTACACACATTGTGTGTCACTAATACACCTGGACAGCTACACACATTGTGTGTCACTAATACACCTGGACAGGTACACACATTGTGTGTCACTAATACACCTGGACAGGAACACACTTTGTGTGTCACTAATACACCTGGACAGGTACACACATTGTGTGTCACTAATACACCTGGACAGGTACACACTTTGTGTGTCACTAATACACCTGGACAGGTACACACATTGTGTGTCACTAATACACCTGGACGGGTACACACATTGTGTGTCACTAATACACCTGGACAGGTACACACATTGTGTGTCACTAATACACCTGGACAGGTACACACATTGTGTGTCACTAATACACCTGGACAGGTACACACATTGTGTGTCACTAATACACCTGGACAGGTACACACATTGTGTGTCACTAATACACCTGGACAGGTACACACATTGTGTGTCACTAATACACCTGGACGGGTACACACATTGTGTGTCACTAATACACCTGGACAGGTACACACATTGTGTGTCACTAATACACCTGGACGGGTACACACATTGTGTGTCACTAATACACCTGGACAGGTACACACATTGTGTGTCACTAATACACCTGGACGGGTACACACATTGTGTGTCACTAATACACCTGGACAGGTACACAGCTCATCACAGGACTCGGTTTCCCTGTGAATTATGAAATGATGAAGTCTGGAGAAGAGGAAGGAGAGATGCTGCTAAGAGCAGCCAATCAGATCTCAGCATTCTTTAACCTTCACTGGAAATATTACACAGAAAAACTGGTTTTATGAGTTCCCAAGAATCTCACGTTCCTCTCTTATCTTTTTTTTCCCTGATAGTTCTCAGATAAATTACTGTCCATCCAGGAGGTGCCAAGTTATTGTATAATGTTATCATCCGATTTTTAATGATAGGATGGTTAGGATCAGAATTGTATTTATTGGTATTTATAAAAGATGGTTAGGATCAGAATTGTATTTATAGGATGGTTATGATCAGACTTGGATATAGGATGGTTATGATCAGAATTGTATTTATTGGTAGCATGGTCATGATCAGGCTTGCATTTATAAAAGATGGTTATGATCAGACTTTTATTGATAGGTTATGATTAGACTTATATGTATAGAATGGTTATGATCAGACTTTTATTGATAGGTTATGATCAGACTTTTATTGATAGGTTATGATCAGACTTATATGTATAGAATGGTTATGATCAGACTTTTATTGATAGGATAGTTATGATCAGGGCAGCCATCACAAATGTTGGGGCCCTTTACACAGCTTTAGGCAGGGCCCAGGGCCCTTACAGGTGTAATGCAAAAACTTATTTTTTTAATAAGAAAAAAAATGGGAGGGGGGCCAGCCGGGCCCCTGGGGACCATCGGGCCCCTTACAGGTGTAACCCAAAAAAACGGGAGGGGGGCCAGCCGGGCCCCTGGGGACCATCGGGCCCCTTACAGGTGTAACGCAAAAAAAAACGGGAGGGGGGCCAGCCGGGCCCCTGGGGACCATCGAGCCCCTTACAGGTGTAACGCAAAAAAAACGGGAGGGGGGCCAGCCGGGCCCCTGGGGACCATCGGGCCCCTTACAGGTGTAATGCAAATAAACGGGAGGGGGGCCCAGCTGGGCCCCTGGGGACCATCGAGCCCCTTACAGGTGTAATGCCTGTCCCCCCCCCCCCCCCTGATGGCGGCCCTGGTTATGATCAGACTTTTATTTATAGAATAGTTATGATCAGAATTGTATTAATAAGATGGTTATGATCAGACTTTTATTTATAGAATGATTATGATCAGAATAGTATTTATAGGACAGGTTATGATCAGACATATTTATAGGACGGTTATAAACAGAATAGTATTAATAGGATGGGTTATTTGACTTTTATTTATGGAATGTTAATGTTTAGAATTTTATTTATAGGACCGGTTATGATCGGACTTATATTTATAGAATGGTTATGATCAGAATTGTATTTATAGGATGTTTATGATCAGAATTGTATTTTTAGGATGTTTATGATCACAATTGTATTTTTAGGATGGTTATGATCAGAATTTTATTTATGGGACAGGTTATGATTAGACTTTTATTTATGGAATGTTAATGTTTAGAATTTTATTTATAGGACGGGTTATGATCTGACTTATATTTATAGAATGTTTATGATCAGAATTGTATTTTTAGGATGGTTATGATCGGACTTATATTTATAGAATGTTTATGATCAGAATTGTATTTTTAGGATGGTTATGATCAGAATTTTATTTATAGGATGGGATATGATTAGACTTATTAATAGGACGGGTTATGATCAGACTTTAATATACAGGATGTTTATTAAAAAATAATTAGATTTTCTATGTAAGTGTGTATTACTACTATGATTATGTGGTTGAAGATAGTCAGCCATTGCTTTTGTAAATCCTCATCCTGACTCCATTGAGAAGTGTGGATTTATGTCCAAGGACACACCTTAGTGTGGATGCCTGGACCTTGAATGATCTCCCTAGTTACCTAGTGATGCTAATTACACTTTACTGACCCAAGCCACATAACCAGCCTGACCGTGACTCACCAGTGCCCAGGAAATGGAAGCGATTACGTGTTTGACCTCCACTGCTGTGTCTATGTACTGGGCTTGTCCTAAGGGGAGGTCAAACCACTCGAATCGTTTCCTATGGATCCGCCATTACTGCACTGCTCTCTGGGTGTTGATATTAATGGACATGTTAATGATTAAATTCCCTTTTTATCCAAAGCATTTCTGCAAGCAAGGTCACTAAATTCGAATTAGATGTTTTATATACAGATTGGCGCTTATGAAAGATGCATTTGGGATGTAAGGATTCGGATACAGCGGTGTCCATTTCACCTTGTCCCTGCATAGATCTGGATATATACAGTGGAAGGATGTGTCATTGTATTACATAACGCAATTCATTACTGGGCCAATTATATCACAGCATCATTGCAATGGAGAAAAACTGCACTTATATCTGATTGGAGTCCTGGAATCAGGCTTTGGGGATGGACATGCAGCTCAGGGATAGGTGTAAAATTAAAGGGGCTCAGTGATTTCCTTCTGCTCTTCTTATGGCCTTGGGAATCTGTTAGTTTAAACACTGGCAGCCCTGGCAGTAAAATGTTTTTTTATTTCTGTTTCAGTCATTTTTATCAGTTTTAACAAGCGGTTAATATACAAATGTTCTGCCCACGCAGGGGCTAGCATTGACATTAGAACAGGTATTCGCTCATAAGATGATCAAAAAAAAAGCGACACAAATAGAAAAAATGCAACAGTAGTGAATTCAAGTGTGAAGGATCCCGTCAGGATAAATGTTCTTTATTTCATTCCCCGGTTTGCAGATGTCAGTGTTACCACTGTGCGATTCAGGTGCGATGCATGAAACCCGCACTGGATTCACAGGCTACTTGCATCGCACCAGTGTGAACTGGAATGTGTAATAATGTTTGTTGAGGAGTGCTAGATGCTTTTCTTTTTTTACAGAAATGCTAATAATACTTATCTTTTAGATAATTCACCGAATAGCTCTATAGGGAATTTAGTAAAGAAGTGAAATAAGCACAATTATTGTATCGTGTATTACAAGATAAAGCCAAGTCAAGTCAAAGTCTAATTTCTTATCCTATAAAAATAATAAACATGTTATACTTACCTGCTCTGTTGTAGTGGTTTTGGGTTTGGGTTTCTTGGGTGCCTCTTCTGTGATCTGGCCCCTCACCATGAACAGGAGTTCAGTGCCCCCCCCCCCCCCCCACAGCAAGCAGCTTGCTATAGGGGCACCCGAGCTGAGCTGTGTTGCCAACCTACCAGATTGAAATTTACTGGCACGACACCCGAAATTTACTGGCGCAGCCAAGTTTTTACTGGCATTTCACAAAAGTTACTAAATTAAATATTTAGGTGCAAATTTCAGTATTTGGGCTACAAACAAGTACGCTAGGCAAATAGCAATGTGATTTAAGGTAGATATTAAGGTAAAAAAAAACATATATTTTTGTTATTTTCGATATAATAAGGGCAAATTATTTAGTCACATCACCCCCTGCCTCCATCCCCCTCTGCCTCCAATCTCCCCCTGCCTCCAATCTCCCCCAGGCCCCCTGCCTCCATCGTCCCCTGCCTCCATCCCCCACCCTCTGCGGTGCCACCATACCCCTCTGCTGTGCCACTAACACCCCCTGCATTCAATCACCCCCTGCCACTAACACCCCCTGCCTCCAATCTCCCCCTGCCTTCATCCCCCTCTGCGGTGCCACCGCAGCCACCATCACCCCCTGCCTCCAATCTCCATGCGTAGTTCCAAGCCGAACCGATCTCGGCTATTTTTACTGGCACATTCCCGCAACCACGGACATTTACGAACGGGGGAAAAAAGTGCCCGTTTTTACGAACTGTCCGTAAAAACACGGACGGTTGGCAACACTGGAGCTGAGTCACAGCTTCCTGTGTTCATTCAGACAAGGAGCCCGTCCCAGGCCCACCCCCTCTCTACCCTGATTGGCTAGCTGACTTTAACAGCAGCGGGAGCCAATGGTGCCACTGCTGTGTCTCAGCCAATTAGGAAGGAGAATCTGGACAGCTGAGACATTCGTTGACAGCGCTGGTCAGTGAGGGACCACAGGTAAGTATTAGGGGGGCTGAGGGGAGTTGCTGCACACAGAAGGTTTTGTATCTTAATGCAGAGAATGCATTAAGATAAAAAACCTTCTGCCTTTACAACCATTTTAATGCACATCTAAAGTATAGGTACTTTAATGTAGCTTAACGTTTAAAGCGGAACTAAACCCTCCTATCCTTTACAGGCAAAGGAACTGCAATCTTAAGCCTCGTACGCGCGATCGGACTTCCAGCGGACTTTTCCGTGGATTTTGGTCCGAAGGGCATTAGCCGTGAACTTGTTCTGCATACACACGACCCAACATTTTCAGCCAACATTCACCAAACCATGTGGTTTTTCAGCACTTTACCGCCACCCTTTGGGCAACTTCTGCTATTGTTGTCTGATGTTTAGCATTGGTTCTGAGCATGCGTGTTTGTACTTTGGATTTTAGTTGGCAGATGAGGAGCATGAACAGCCAACATTTGTTGTTGTTAGTTCAGCCAACACGTGTCTGATGGAGCATACACACGGTCAGATTATCCGACACAACACGTCCATCAGACAATTATTGTCATAAAATTGGAACGTGTGTACGAGGCTTAACTCTAATCTGCAGTTACCATAGTACTGTACATATGATCACTTATAACAACAGCTACGTGATGGCTTGACAGATTGAGAGCACAAGCAACTGTGACAGCTTTCATTCACAGCATCAAGTTACAGCCACCAATACAAGTGAATGACTGTCTGTGACTGCACTCGCTTAAATGCAGATTGCTTCTGCATCAGCATATACCCGTGCATGCGCATACAGCATATTTCCACAAAAGTGGTGAGATTGGGGAAATATGGCATATGCATGGGTAAACACCAATGCAGAAGTGATCAGCATATAATCAAGTGTGAACGCGTACAGCTATTCAGCTTAAGCTGGTATTGCTGGAGGTGGTGCTCCTGTATTGCACCATTGGAAACTGCACTTTAAAATCCCATCATTTCATAATACAATAATCCCTCCACATTTTTTTTTCTACCATGTACAGTTTAAATTGGTTACTAAAGCTTATCCACAAAAAAAAAAAGTGGGGTTGGTTAAAGCGGGGGTTCACCCTATCGACGAAAATTTTTTATTTTTATTTTATTTTACCATAAAATCAGGCATTGTAGCGCGAGCTACAGTATGCCTGTCCCGAATTTTTTACCCCCGTACTCACCTTGTTCTCGTAGATTGAAGATACCGGGGAATGGGCGTGCCTATGGAGACGGAGGATGATTGACGGCCGGCTCTGGCGCGTCACGCTTCTCCGGAAATAGCCGAAATAGGCTTGGTCTTCACGACGCGTGCGCATAGCCTGTGCGCAGGCGCCGTGAAGAGCCGAGACCTACTCCGGCTGTCTTCGGGGAGAGTGACGTGCCAGGGCCGGCCGTCAATCATCCTCCCTCTCCATAGGCACGCCCATTCCCCGCGGGAGACAAAATCTCCGATCTCCGATTACAAGGTGAGTCCGGGGTTAAAAAAATCGGGACAGGCATACTGTAGCTTGCGCTACAATGCCTGTCTCGATGGTAAAATGTGTCGGGGGGGGGGGGGGTGAACTACCGCTTTAACAAGCACGGTAAAGAAAGCCAGGAAAAAACGATGAGGATAGTTACCGTATTTATCGGGGTATTGCACGCTCCGGCGTATAGCGCGCACCCCTAAAGTGGACCCGCATTCCTGTAAAAAAAAAGATTTTAGTACTTACAGTTTTGGTGTCTTGCGCGTCGTCCATTGGCGGCCTCGTCGGGTCCGGTGTCCGTCTGCGGCTTCGGTGGTGTCCTCTTCGTCGGGTCCGGCATCCTTCTGCGGTGTCCTCCCCGTTTCCCGCACTGAGTTTGAACCACTGCGCCGGCATATACCGAGCGCAGTACACTCGGGTATAGTCGGGCAGGCTCGGCTCCTCTCGCGGTCACGTCCTGTGCGTCCTGTACGTCCAGGATGTGACTGCAAGAGGAGCCAAGCCTGCCCGACTATACCCGAGTGTACTGCGCTCGGTATATGCCGGCGCAGTGGTTCAAACTCAGTATGGGTATCGGCGTATATCGCGCACCCACGATTTTGCCCTGATATTCAGGGCAAAAAAGTGCGCGGTATACGCCGATAAATACAGTATTTCTTACTTCCTACATCTAATTAATTTGATACTGTAAGGTTCAGTTTCATCGTGTATGTAAGAAGTTCCACAGAAGGGCACATGGTGTATGTGTTAAAGGGCACTGCTAAGCCTAAGGAAAGGATTGCAGGCAATGGAATATTTTCTAGCACAAGCTGAACCTTTCCTTATACCTACTACTTCCGTCTCCCATCTCATGAACTGACTTTCTTGGCTGCCATGATATTCTAAGGCCTCGTACACACGACCCTTTTCCTCGACAGAATCCATCAAGAAACTTGGTGGGAGAGCTTTTTTGCCGAGGAAAACGGTCGTGTGTATGTTTTTCATCGAGGAAACTGTCGAGGAACTCGATGAGAAAAAAAGAGAACTAGTTTTCTTTTTCCTCAACGGGAGTCTCAATTTCCTCGTCGTGTTCCTCGTCGGGCTGGTTTTCGACGAGAAACACGTTTGTGTGTATGCTAAGAAACCCGCGCATGCTCAGAAAAAAGTATGAGACAGGAGCGCACCTTCGGTAAAAGTAGCGTTTGTAATGGAGTCTGAAAAGTGCAAATACGCAGTAACATGAGATTAGTAAAAGCAGCCCCAAGGGTTGTGCCAGTGAAATCGAACTTCCCCTGCCGTAGTACGTGTTGTACGTCACCGCGTTTGAGAACGAGGAGATTTGGTCTTGACAGTGTGTACGCAAAGAAAGCTTGTCGAGTTCCTCCACAAGCCTGACAAGGAACTCGTCGAGGAAAACGATGTTTCATTTACGACGAGTTCCTCGGTCGTGTGTACGAGGCCTGAATCCTATTATGCATTGTTCTTTATCAAATGATCTGAACGTGAAGTGCCTTATGCACCAGTGAGTTCTTACTCAGACCTGTGGTTGGGATTTTTCCTCCAATGAGTATTTTACCTGTTCAGAAAGTTTGCATCTGATTAACGGCTGCCACACTGATGCGAGTTCATAACGAATGTGATGCGTCAAAAACATTCTAAATTCGCATGTCATCCATAAAGTCATTTGTTTTCAATGACGGTCGTTCACATACATGCGTTGCGATTCCTCTATGAATGCGATGCGATAAAAAAAAAAGGGTCTTGTGCGAGTTTACAGCGTTGCTTTGCGAATTTAGTCTCCATAGAAATCAATGTAAATCGTTCTGGAATCGCATTGATGGTTCACATATGTGTGAATTCCACCACACTAATCTCCACAGAAACCAGGAAGTACACAGGAAGTTAATACCTTTTTTTTTATTTTTTTTTATTTTTTTTACATTATGATTCCATTGGCTAGAACATCAATCGCAGCTATGTCCAACTCCTGAAATTTGCAGTAAAATTAGCTGTAAATTCGCACCTCACACAGGTGAACCGAGCCTAATACACAAGTTCCTGAAATACATTTACCAAGCATAGATACACCACTCTTCATGTAGCAATAGTAGTAGTAGTAGCACTAATAATGGGAAATTGCTTATTTGTATATAGAATTTTTCTTCCAGAAGCACATTTGTGAGGTCAGGCACTGATGTTAAATGAGAAGGCCTGGCTCACAGTCTCCACTCCAATTCATTCCAAAGGCGTTCTGTCAGGTTAAGGTCATGACCTTGTTTGTGCACTTGTGCGCAGTCAAGTTGGAATAGGAAGGAGCCATCCCCAAACTGTTCACACAAAGAAGGGAGCATGAAACTGTCCAAAATGTCCTGGTATGCTGACACCTCTCTTCAATGGAACTAAGGGGCCAGACCTAACCCCTGAAAAACAACCCCACGCCATAATCCCCCCATCCACCAAATAATTTGGACCAGTGCACAAAGCAAGGTCCATAAAGACATGGATGAGCCAGTTTGGGGTGGAGGAACTTCACTGGCCTATGCAGAGTCCTGACCTTAAACTGATAGAACACCTTTGGGATGAATTAGAGCAGAGACTGCGAGCCAGAACTTCTCATACAACCTCAGTGCTGGGGGGATATCTGGGGTGTAGAGGGGTCAGAGTGCTGGCGGGATATCTGGGGTGTAGAGGGGTCAGAGTGCTTGGGAATATCTAGGGTGTAGAGGGGTCAGAGTGATGGAGGGATATCTGGGGTGTAGAGGGGTCAGAGTGTAGGGGGATATCTGGGGTGTAGAGGGGTCAGAGTGCTGGGGGGATATCTGGGGTGTAGAGGGGTCAGAGTGCTTGGGAATATCTAGGGTGTAGAGGGGTCAGAGTGATGGAGGGATATCTGGGGTGTAGAGGGGTCAGAGTGTAGGGGGATATCTGGGGTGTAGAGGGGTCAGAGTGCTGGGGGGATATCTAGGGTGTAGAGGGGTCAGAGTGATGGAGGGATATCTGGGGTGTAGAGGGGTCAGAGTGTAGGGGGATATCTGGGGTGTAGAGGGATCAGAGTCCTGGGGGGATATCTGGTCTGTTTACCTGCGCTGTCTCCATTGTAGGGGCCCTAGAGCATTACTTTGCCCAGGGGCTTATGATGATATTAAGACGGCCCTGGGTGTACTCACTTTTGTTGCCAGCGGTTTAGACATTAATGACTGTGTGGTGAGTTCTTTGAGGGGACAGCAAGTTTATACAAGCTGTACACTCACTACTTTACATTGTAATAAAGTGTAATTTCTTCAGTGTTGTCACATGAAAAGATATAAAAATTTTCAAAAATGTGAGGGATGTTCTCACTTTTGTGAGATACTGTATATACACACACACACACACACACACACACACTATTGTCAAAAGTATTGGGACTAAGGACTGCCTTTACAAGCACATGAACTTTAGTGGTGTCTTAGTCCGTAGGGGAAAGAATGTGAGGGGTGTACTCACTTTTGTGAGATACTGTATGTATGTATATATATATATATACACACACACACACACAATATATCTATCTTTTTGTTACTTTATGATGCAATATTATTACACTTAGTGCTTTTACTATTGTACTGTAACCGTAGAAACAGATTGAAGTGACAAACAAGCAGATATGCCAAACCTCATGGGAAATATGCATGCAATGCATTGATGCTTCGTGTGACTGGCCTTACACTATAATCAATTGTGTTGTAATTATACTGTCTATTTTTAGATAGAAGCTAGGGGGTTCCTAAACATCAAACAGGTAATGATATAAGCAATAGTATGACCTGAAAATGTCTGTTTCCCAAAACCGAGGCATACAGTATGCTGTCACAGTTGCCTGTGTTCTGTGAAGCCATCAAATGGCTGGTGTGATAACTGATCACATGCAGCACCATGACAACAAACAGAGGCTAAAATGGCGGCTTCCATGGCTGTAAAGGATAGGAGGGTTTTGTTCCACAGTATCTCGGCACTGCTGATCAATGCAAAATGATCAATAATTTTTAATCCTGGATGATCAACATAGTTTGGTTGAATCGGATCTAAATCAATTGGAATTAAAGTTGTGGCTATTCGATTGATTTCAGATTTGATCATTCTGATTGAATTGCACAGCGATTGGATAATAAAACCGGACTGTGTGTGGCCACCATACCATTGTAGTGTTCAGGGAACAATAGAGGCAGACATAAGGCAGATGCAGCCTCTGGTCCTTTGTTCTAGAAACCTTTTGTGAATTGGGACTCCTCAGGCCCTGAAGGTCAACTTGACAGCAAGGCAATTAGCTTTTAAAAAAAAAAGAATTTAGCAATGCAAATATTGTCTTTACAGGTAATGTCTCTCCCTGCTACTACAGCTATACACACAGGAGGCCGTGATGTAGGGATTGTAGAGATCACTGCAGGCTGGATATATGTTGGCTATCCGTCTAAGAATGTACTATTGCTGGGGCCTTTGATCAGTGTAACCATTGGAGCCCGCACCTCTGTCACTGAGATGTTACTTCACTGTGTGTAATGTCAGCACATTCTGCATGGGGATGTCGTTTTGTTAGGGCACCCCCCAACCCATTGATACCAACTGTCACTGCTTCACCTGCCTATCTGCTAATTTACTGGGGAGCTGAGAAATACCTGGAATGTCCAAGAATAAAACACGTGACCTTCTCCTCCTACTCCCAGGATGTAGTGCTTGGGTCTGAATGGCCAACCAACAGCTCAAACACTGCCACGTGGGGGAGAGAGGAAGATCAATAATCATCTGTAAGCTCTGAAACTGATCAATACAGAGCTTACACCAACTGCTGAATGGAGGTAAGGTAAGTAGCCATAGGTGTGTGCAGCCTTTGGCATTAGGGTGTGCACCCCAAAGCTCAAACACACTCTACCGATCACTCACAATGTTTATTCAGAAAGGGAAGGGGGCGGCAAATGGCATATTTACTGGCCCCCTTCCCCTCACTCATCCTAAAACATCCGCAGCAACAACCGGTGGGAGAGGAGGGAAGCTGGCAGTGATGTGGCGGGAAGGAGGTGGAGCCAGGTCAGTAGGGGGAATCTGTTCTGCACAGGGTGATTAGGGTGTGCCTGGGCACACCTGGCACACCCTGTGTGCTCACAATGCGGTGGGGTGCCCTATTAAGAGAATCAATTTGTTCTAAGTAAGCAAAGTGACAGATTCTCTTTAAAACATGCAGACAATGTACTGGCCAAGATAGTGTTAAAAGCAAAGTCCACCTTATTGACCACTTATTTAGAGTGTAACATGAAATATGGCCATAGTCCACAATCCACAGTCCCCCACTTCCAAACCGCTCATCCCCACCTACTGAATCCAGGGTTCTCCTTGCTGCAGGTACATCTGCACCATCCGTTCTCGGAGATCTTTGAATTGAGAGACTACAAGTCCCATCTTCTACCACAGCAGACAAAAGCCCTGTACACACGATCGGTTTGTCCGATGAAAACAGACCGATGGACTGTTTTCATCGGTTAAACCGATCGTGTGTGGGCCCCATCGGTTTCTTTTCCATCGGTTAAAAAAAATAGAGCATGTTTTAAATTTTTCCTATGGATAAAAAACCGATAGAAAAAACTGATCGTCTGTGTGGAAGTCCATCGGTCAAAAATCCACGCATGCTCAGAATCAAGTCGACGCATGCTCGGAAGCATTTAACTTCATTTTTCTCAGCACGTCGTAGTGTTTTACGTCACCGCGTTTGGACACGATCGGATTTTTGACCGATGGTGTGAAGGCAAGACTGATGAAAGTCAGCTTCATCGGATATCTGATGAAAAAATCCATCGGATTAGATTCCATCAGATATCCGATCGTGTGTACAGGGCTAAACTCAATGATCTTAGTGGAGCACACGGGTGGTGACATCGCCACAGTCGTCGTCCATTGATAGTTCCTCCAGCCCCATAACTGAAGGTCTGTACCTGTGCATGGAGTTCAGGTTACAGTTAGGGATCTGATTTATCACATTCAATAACAGCACAGCTGTCAAGGTGTTTAACCACTTCAGCTCCGGAAGGTTTTACCCCCTTAATGACCAGACCATTTTTTGCGATACAGCACTGCGCGGTCGTGCGACGCTGTGCCCAACAAAAAAATTGTCCTTTTTCCCCCCACAAATAGAGCTTTCTTTTGGTGGTGTTTGATCACCTCTGCGGTTTTTATTTTGTGCGCTATAAACAAAAAAAGAGCGACAATTTAAAAAGAACAAAACAATATTTTTTCACTTTCTGCTATAAAACACATCCAATACAAATATGTAAAAGAAAAAGGAAATTATTCATCAATTTAGGCCAATATGTATTCTGCTACATATTTTTGGTAACAAAAAAAATCCCAATTAGCGTATATTGATTGGTTTGTGCAAAAGTTATCGCGTCTACAAACTATGGGATAATTTTATGTCATTTTTACTAGTAATGCCGGTGATCAGCCATTTAATTTAGCAGGATTACGACATTGTGGCAGACAAATTGAACACAAGTAAACTTTTTGAGGACCAGTGACACTAATACAGTGCTAAAAAAAATGCACTATCACTGTATAAATAACACTGGCAGGAAAGGGGTTAACAGGGGCGATCAAAGGGTTAAGTGTGCTCCTAGGGAGTGATTTCTAACTGTGTGGGGGTTGGACTGACTAGAGGAAGAGATACATTTGTGTTCCTGCCCTGCCGCAGTCTATGTGCGGTCCAGAAGCCGTTAAAGTTGGAGTAAACCCTCCTATCATTTTCAGCCAAGAAAGCCGCCATCTTGGCCTGTGTTTGATCTTCAACTGCAAAGATGCTGCACATGTGATACGTTATGACATCAGCCATTGGATGGTTTGACAGTTTGGTTGAGAGCACATCCAATATGACAGTTTTCAAGGCACCCCAACAGGTCATGTTTTCAGGCTTTCCATTATTTTTCACAGGTGATTCGGTCAGTTTCACTGCCTTAGCAATTACCACAGCTGCTTCATCCGATGGGAAATCCTAAAAACATGACCTGTTGGGGCGCCTTGAGGGCTGGAGTTGAGAAACACTGATCTAGAGTGCCGAAGTTGCCCACTTCTCCTCTATAAAATGAATTTACTCTGCCACATATGTTTTGAATTGATCCCGTTAGCCCTCCATTATCCACTTCCCGACCGCCGCATGTACATTTACGTCATTGGCACGGACAGGCACATCATACGTGCCTGCCTAGATGTGGGTCGGGGGTCCGATCGGGACCCCCCCCCGGTACTTGCGGCGGTCGGATTCCCTCGGGAAGCGATCCGGGACGACGGCGCGGCTATTCGTTTATAGCCGCTCCGTCGCGATCGTTCCCCGGAGCTGAAGAACGGGGAGAGCCGTATGTAAACACGGCTTCCCCGTGCTTCACTGTGGCGGCGTATCGATCGAGTGATCCCTTTTATAGGGAGACTCGATCGATGACGTCAGTCCTACAGCCACACCCCCCTACAGTTGTAAACACACACTAAGTGAACACTTACTCCTACAGCGCCACCTGTGGTTAACTCCCAAACTGCAACTGTCATTTTCACAATAAACAATGCAATTTAATTTATTTAAATGCATTTTTTGCTGTGAAAATGACAATGGTCCCAAAAATGTGTCAAAAGTGTCCGCCATAATGTCGCAGTCACGAAAAAAATCGCTGATCGCCGCCATTAGTAGTAAAAAAAATAATAATTAATAAAAATGCAATAAAACTATCCCCTATTTTGTAAACGCTATAAATTTTGCGCAAACCAATCGATAAACGCTTATTGCGATTTTTTTTTTTTTACCAAAAATAGGTAGACGAATACGTATCGGCCTAAACTGAGGAAAAAAAATGTTTTAGATATGTTTTTGGGGGATATTTATTATAGCAAAAAGTAAAAAATATTGCATTTTTTTCAAAATTGTCGCACTATTTTTGTTTATAGCACAAAAAATAAAAACCGCCAAGGTGATCAAATACCACCAAAAGAAAGCTCTATTTGTGGGGAAAAAAGGACGCCAATTTTGTTTGGGAGCCACGTCGCACGACCGTGCAATTTTCTGTTAAAGCGACGCAGTGCCGAATTGTAAAAAACCCCTTGGGTCATTTAGCAGCATATTGGTCCGGTCCTTAAGTGGTTATACTACCACTCTGGGCATGTGCAGACTGCCGGCGTCTCAGGATTCTTATAGTCTGTGTAATGAAGATAAGAAGCGCTCCTCTGGGAGTGGTGATCATACAACACCTGTCAGGACATGCCAACCCGATAGACTTCTTTTTTCCTTGTGTACATTAGAGCATTATTACCTATAGACAGGGTAATTGTTACTTACTCTTGAATATATAGTATCAGGCGACTGCTGACTAAAGTTTATGGGTAAATTCTGTGGTAAAATGCCCTCCCAGCCCCCATCTTGAGCATTCTGGGTTTTAATAAATACGTTATTGGAAAAAATAGGAATGTAATTCTTGTCATGCAGAAAATGTAGCTCTGGTTTACTACAAGAAATAACCATCTGCCCAGGCATTTTGTCAGGTGACCTCAACTGAAGAGCCGTGTAAAGACTGATGTTCAAGGGGTTGTAAAGGTTCTTTTTTATTTTCTAAATAGGTTCCTTTAAGCTAGTGCATTGTTGGTTCACTTACCTTTTTCCTTCGATTTCCCTTCTAAATGTTTTTTTTTCTTTGTCTGAATCTCTCACTTCCTGTTTCTCCTCAGTAAGCTTGCCCCCATCATCCGAGCCATTCTGTCTGGGGGTTAGTCAGCCAGAACAGTTTACTGAACAGCTTACTGAGGAGAAACAGGAAGTGAGAAATTCAGACAAAGAAAAAAAACATTTAGAAGGGAAATCGATGGAAAAGGTAAGTGAACCAACAATGCACTAGCTTAAAGGAACCAATTTAGAAAATACAAAATTTACTTTTACAACCCCTTTCAGGCAGATTTGCTAAATTCTGATCTTCCCCTTTATCTGAGATCACGTGAGCAAATGCGTATGCCAGGGCTCGACAATATCTGGGCGCCAGGTCGCAATTGCGACAATAATTTGTGACCTCGCGCCCGCCGGTAATTGAGGCCGCGGCTTTGCGGCCTACAAGGCACAGGATCCTGTGTCTCCGTGCGCCCCCACCTCCCCCGCTGCGCGATCGTGGCGGGCCCGCGACGGCCGATAATTGAGGCCGCGGCTTTGCGGCCTTGTGAAGTCCCAAGCTTCCTTCTGTGACCTGGCGCCATCTGGTGGTGGCCGTTGGCATTACAAGTAAAACAGCAGTTCTAATGTGTAATTTTTCAGTTCAGTTTTCACTGCCATCTCGAATTAGAAACCCCAAACATTATATATATTTTTTTTTATTCTAACACCCTAGAGAATAAAATGGCGATCGTTACAATACTTTCTGTAACGCCGTATTTGCGTAGCAGTCTTACAAGCGCACTTTTTTGGGGGAAAAAATACACTTTTTTTAAAAATAAAATAAGACAACAGTAAAGTTATCCCATTTTTTTTTTATATTGTTACGCCAAGTAAATTGATACCCAACATGTCACGCTTCAAAATTGTGTCCGCTCGTGGAATGCCGACAAACTTTTACCATTTAAAATCTCCCTAGGCAACGTTTAAACAATTCTACAGGTTGCATGTTTTGAGTTGCAGAGGAGGTCTAGAGCTAGCATTATTGCTCTCGCTCTAATAATCGCGGCGATACCTCACATGTGTGGTTTGAATACCGTTTACATATGCGGGCGTTACTCACGTATGTGTTCGCTTCTGCGTGCAAGCTCATCAGGACGGGGCACTTTTTTAGCTGGCTCCTAGATTCCAAGCAAATTTGTCAAACCCTGGCGTAGGCCGTTGGTCAGGTGACTGGTGGCCGTGAGAGCTGCATGCAGCATTTTTTTTTGAAGGGCAAGAGAAAATATTTTTACTAGACATCTACATAATATCATTTTCTATAGGATTTGGAGCTCATTTGCTGTGTGCAGGCTGCAGAATTGCAATGATATTGCTTATGGGGGTTCAGTATCCCTTCTTTGTATCTGAGCTCTGGGTTTTTCATACTGTGTGCCTCTCTGCTTGGCATGCACCATACGCAGTTTGCTGCTAACTCTGGGGCCCGGGGCCCTTATTCCTCTCCTTCACATTATGCAGCCTGAATATCATGAATCATTTATGTGAACCATCACTGGCGTCCTTGGGAACTGTACTTTGGCTATGACAGTGGCTGCTTTTAATAAATCAGTTTGGGGTTAAAAATAGTGTACTATATTCCTAGGGCATAGATGCATTACGTTCGGTTAGATTACTTATTTCTACCAATCACACTAAACAAATGTCATTTTGACTAATAATGAGAAAATAAAACGAAAGTTCATTAAAACAAAAATGAGGATGAGGGACAGGCGCTGAAGGGACAGGTCTTCCGTTGTGTGTCTTACGTAATAGCTTTACAAGAAAAAAAGCCGCGCCACAGATTTTAAAACATTAATGATAACAAACTCTGAAAGTATGATAAATGAAAGAAGTCCATATATATCATATAGAGACCGCTGTATAACAGTCCATGCAGGAGTGACCTTATCCCCTAAATAACTGGACATGTATTCTTGAGGGTTAATATACTGCAGGGATAAATCTTGCGATCCACACCACCAGGTGACATATAGGCAATGTAAGTGAACCCTCCACCGTAATATTAAGCAGCTTACCAGAAGGCAAGCAATACGATCAGTTGGCTGTAACCCAGCCACAGCCTTTGGCTCCTCAGGGATCCCGGATAGAGCAGGTTTGTCCCAGGTGTACGATAACAGCCAAATCCGACAGGTTCAATTAAAAATAAAAAGAGAGGCGCACATAGCGTAACTCCATAAAGTAACAATTTATTTAAAAAGATGAGATATACTCACAATAAGGATGATTTAAAACGGCGTGTACAATTTACAAACAAATGCCGGCCGGCATGTAAGGAGCCGCCCTCCTCAGCGTGGTGATGTCACTGACGTAGCCAACCTGACGCGTTTCGTCATTCACAGGACGTTATCAATGGGGGTAGGGCTTAGACAGTGAATCACCTTCATATAGAGCCGCCGCTCATTGTGAAAGGCGGCGCAATAGATCCAGAGACGCCATCTTAGATGTGGTAAATATGGCCATACTAGGCGGCGCGGCGTCACACCGCCAGGGCATTCTAAACAACTTTAAAAAATATGTATATTATTGGCTTCCCAAGAAGGGGTAAACCATAGTAAGAAAAATAGCTTACCACAGCGCTAAGGGCACTTTCACACTGGTTCGCTTCCAAACTGCCAGTAAAATGCCCATGCGTTGATGGACCATTTGCGGTGCGGTTTTTAACCACTTCAATACCAGGCACATTTCCGCCCCTTCCTGCCCAGGACAATTTGAACGCACTTTGAATGACAATTGCGCGGTCATGCAACACTGTACCCAAACTGGATTTTTAAAATTTTCTTCCCACAAATAGAGATTTATTGGCGGCACTGATAGATGGCACTGATGGTCACTGACAGACATATGGCACTAGTGGACACTAATAGATGGCACTGATGGGCAGCACAGATGATGAGGTACTGACAGGTGTTACTGCAGGGCACTGATTGGCACTGTGGTGGGCTCTGATTGGCACTCATGTGGGCACTGACAGACCTTATTGATGGGGGACTGCTTTCAGCTGTTGGCACCTGATTGGCAGCTGATGGGCACATCTGATGGGGGCTGTGATGATTATCAGCACAGATCCCCCCCCCCCTCTCACAGGGAGGGCCGCTGATTGCCTCCTCTGTTAGCGTGAGCCGAGAAATGCTATTTACCGGCACTTCCTGGTTCATGCGACGATCAGCTGTGATTGGTCACAGCTGATCAAGTGGTAAGAAGCCCCTGTCAGAGGTTCTTTACTACGATCAGAGATGCGGTGTGTCAGACTGACACGCTGTACTAGCGATCGCCATGCGCTCTGGCATGTTATCCTGCTGGACGTCATATGATGCCCAGTCAGGATAACAGAACCACCGATTGGCCGTCAATCTGCTATAGGCTGGGCGGGAAGTGATTAAAGGACATGTGACTCAAAAACTGTGCCAAAAATGCTTAGTGGGGGTGATTTTGAGGCGCTTCCCATTCATTTCAATGGAGAGGAGCATTTTTGGTGCTAATTTTTTTTTTTTTTTTTTTTAGCTCCCCCAAACATGGTCCAAAGATGCTGCAAGCAGGATTCTTTTTACTGCAATTGAAGCACACCGCCCCAGCGTGTAAACATTTATTGATTTTAAAGGGAAGCATTTTTCTTGAGCTTTTCATTCGCTTTTTTTTTTTTAACACAAAAGCTCTTCAGTGTGAAAGTGCCCTAAATGTAAGAAGAGAATTTATACCTAAATAATGTAATGGGAATATTTACCGGTAAATGACATTCACAGTCTTGTATGTAAAACTTCCCTTACCTGTGCAGAACCCATTTGGAATTCATAAAGACTGGCACAGGCAGATTTTGCGAAAGTGTCTTGTGTGCGTTCTAAAAGTGGTATGCTGTGCCACATTTAGATTGTATGCGAGACACTTGTGCAAAATCGGCCTGAGCCAGGTTCTTTCTCTGTACACCAAAGAGAGTTGGTTTTAATGAGCTCCACATGTGTCAGTGTTTTATTTTGAATTTGGCCCAGGCATTGCGCCACAATGTAAATGTGACACCTTTTAGAACTACCTGAATTTGGCAAACAAGTCGCTGTCAGAGCCAAAAGTGTTGCAAATGCTTCATACATTTGGTGCAACACATTAACGAGAAGAATTAGTGACAGAAAAATGGTGAAGCAGCTTTAATTAATTTGTGGCGTTATCATTTATTGTGGAGATTAGTGTAACCAGTTGTATAGTCAGCTGAGTCACACACAGGAAATAGGTTTCAACTTGATTGTTAAACAGGAAGTCCGCTTTCTGTAGTAATATACAGGAGTATTCTGTAATAGATACAACTTTATTGCGGATATACTTGTTTTTATAAGCCCTCAAAACTTTATTTTATTATTTTTGCACATTCTACTCATATTAGACAGTTGGTGTTTTGAGTTTATTGATTTTACAGAATATCAGTGTAAAAATGCATATTTATTATTTTATACAGGTATTTATATATTACCGTCAATTTACGCAATGCTTTAAATTTTTTATATATATATATATATATATATATATATATATATATATATATATATATATATATATATATATATATATATATATATATATATATATATATATATATATATATAATGTACATTTACATCAGTCCCTGCCCTCAAGGAGTCTACAGTCCCTAACTCACATTCACACATACTAAGACCAATTTAGACAGGAGCCAGTTAATATACCAACATGCCATTGACATGTAGATGGAAACCTACGCTTGCAAAAACAGTTCAGGTAGTGTCGTTATTTGGGTTCATAACAACAAGTGTAGCTGCCATAAATATACATATGTAAAAAATATTATTTGTCATGTATGGTTTACTTTAGGCAGTGAAACTGCTTCTGCTGAATAGTTGGTACCTCCAGTTGCCTTCACCCCAGATTCCTTAAAGCGGAGTTCCACCATAAAGTGGAACTTCGGCTCATCTGATTCCTTCCCCCCCTCCGGTGCCACAATTGGCACCTTTTGGGGGAGGGGGGACAGGATACCTGTCAGACAGGTATCCTTCCCCCACTTCCGGGAGTCCGACCGCAGCAGTGACATCACCGTGGGGCTCCCTCCTCCTCCTGCCCTGGCCACCGGGCTAAAAGGGGAGAGGAGCGGGCCTCGCACATGCGCAGAAGGGTTCCCGGCGTGAACCTGAAAGGCTACACTGCCGGGTTCCCTTACCAGCAATAGCGACGGCAGCACCCGACAGCTGATGGGAAACATCAGCTGTGGTGCCAACATCGAGGGACACCAGGACAGGTAAGTCTCCATTTATTAAAAGCCAGCAGCTGCAGTATGTAAACAGTGGCTCGGGTGGGGGCGTCCATAGCCTCCGAGTGTATGACTCGGCCCTGGTGCCCGCATCATTGGATTTGATTGACAGCAGCGGGAGCCAATGGCTGCGCTGCTATCAATCTATCCAATTAAGAACCAAGAAGCCGTGGAGAGCGACGCCCATGGAAATTCGGGGCTCAGGTAAGTAAAGGGGGGGAGGCTGGGGGGACCGGACACTGCAAGGTTTTTTCGCCTTAATAGCGCCTGCAAACCGCCCCAGTGTGAAAGGGGTCTAACACAGAATCCAAAAATCTGCATCTAAGGATTTTTTTTTTAAAAAGCCAAAAATGAAAAACGCCTGTAAACGAAACGTGGCTAAACGCGATTTGCTGCGTTTACAAGCTCTTATAGGCATTTGGCATTTCAAATGCCTCTGAACATCTGCCCTGAATGCTTTTGCGTTCCAAAAAATGCTTCTAAACTCAACTGCCTATAAACCACCCTGTGTACATGTACTGATCAGATAACATAGAGGAGAGTTCAGGGGCAGCTGAAAATAAACGCCCGACTGCTCCTAAAAACGTCCGTTTACCAGCAGCAATGTGTGTAAATTAAGTCTAAACAAGGAGGAAAAATAAAATATGATAAAAACTAATTATGCACATGCACTCATCTTTATGCATTTAAATACATCTAGACGCAAATATTTTACTGATCATTATGTAGGAAAACAAATCTGGAAAATACGTGTAATAACATAACATTTTTACAGCCATGTGAATGAGACCTTAAAAGGGTTGTAAAGGTAAACGTTTTTTCACCTTAATGCAGGGGTGCCCAACCTTTTGAAGAGTGAGGGCCACTTAAGCAACTTGGTAACCAGTCGCGGGCCACAATGAGCAGAGGGTGCGGATGACAGGTCACGGCTACTCTATAGGCCCTCTGATCCGCCCAGGTGAAAGGGGACAAATTCCCTCCTTTTTTTCGGATTGGAGGTAGGTGGGCGTAAACGGACATCTTGTCGCTCTATATCGGTGGATTAAGGGTCCCATTTGGTCGGGCTGATTGTGTAAAAAGAGCCTGAGGCCGCATACACACGGTCGGTCCAAACCGATAAAAACGGACTGAAGTTCAGTTTCATCGGTCCAAACCGACCGTGTACGGCCCATCGGTCTGTTGTCCTTCGGTTCAAAAATGGTTAGTACGCAAAAGCATTGGTTCAAAACCTGCGCATGCTCAGAATCAAGTCGACGCATGCTTGGAACCATTGAACTTCGTTTTTTTCAGCACGTCGTGTGTTTTACGTCACCGCGTTCTGACACGGGTTTGGAAACGATGGTGTGTACGCACATCAGACCATCGGTCTGCTTCAGCGGTGAACCGATGAAAACGGTCCGTCGGACCATTCTCATCGGATGGACCGACCGTGTGTACGCGGCCTAAGACTGCTTTCACACTGATGTGCTGCGATTTACCCACCCCGCGGGTGCAGCGTAGTGCACCTGTGTCTATCCTGCGGGTTAGCTGAACTTTGCCAAAAACTCCGTCTGTGGCAAAAGCCGGCGCTGTAGAGGACGCATCGGCTTATGGGGCTCTGCCCCACAGCCGCTTTCTTCCTCCACCACCAGCTTCATTCACATCACTTATGCTGCGGTATGGCGGGCCATTGGCTGGTGCTGCCGTCAATCACATTCAATGACGTGGCTCGCCAGGGGGTGGAGCCGAGTGATACAGTGAGCAGCTATGGCCGCCCGCTGTAGCACGCGAGTGCGCCCGCAAGAACTCATCACCATGCCAGCTCGCATGACAGTGAGTTCTTGCGAGGGGGAGCCGAGACGGCCGCTGAGGGACCCCAGAAAAAACAGGTTCGGAACCACTCTGTGCAAAACGAGCTGCACAGTGGAGGTAAGTATGACATGTTTGTTATTTAAAAAAAAATATATATATATATATATATATATATATATATATATATATATATAATTTCTTTACATACCCTTTAAGGACATTTTTCCATAATAAAGTTTCATAATGTACAAAAGTATGAAATGTACACACTTGAATATCTGTAAAAACTGCTGACATGTGATGACTGTGTAGGTTGTATAGAGAGAAGTGTACGCTTTTTTCTTTAATAGATTTTATAGTTCTCCAGTGCCGAATCCCCCCCTCCCCCACTATATATACAAACATTTCTTGCCTGTTCTGCTGCATTCTTTTCTGTAGAAAGCGGAAATGACTCCTAGAGGCTTAAATATCGGCACTGGTTCATATTACAGCAGCATTACACTGCATACGTCATTTCTTTCACCTGACCGTTTAACTGACTAAGTAAAAATGACATAAAAGGACTATCCTGCCAAAGTCATTATAAGCATTTTGTTATATACTGTATAATAGCAAGTTGTATTACAATCCCTAACTGCTTACACCGTAAATCTTCTTCTGATACACAGAGGCCCGGATTCACAAAGCACTTGCACCGACGTATCTCAAGATACACCACATAAGTGCAAATATGCGCCGTCGTATCTGTGCGCCGGACCCACAAACTAAGTTACGTCTAAAAATAGGCTTCATCCAGCCGACGTAACTTGCCTATGCCGGCGTAGCGTGGGCGCATATATAGGCTGGACGCATGTGGCGCTCCCATAGATTTTCTATTCAAATATGGAAATGAGTGAAATACGGCGATTCACGAACGTAAGTGCGCACGACGCAGGCTACGCGATGTGCGCGTAAGTTGTACGTCCAGCGTAAAGTTAAGCCCCATAAAGGATGTGTAACCCAGCAGCAGACATGCAAAGGTCTGCACCAAGGAATACAAGCCGGCGTATTTTACATAGTTTACATTGGACGTGAGTCTGGCTGGGCGTAGGATACGTTCATGGCGTAGGCAGTGATCCGGCGTATCTTAAGCAGTTGTCCCGACGTGGTTGTGAGCATGAGCAGGGGGATGCGTCCACGACACGACGCATGCGCAGTTCGTTAAACGTACTTGTCTGGCGCTCAGGCCATCATTTGCATGGGGTCACACCTCATTTGCATGGCTCAAGCCCTCTTCCACCTACGCCGACTTGCGCCTTCGAAACCCAGCGCAGTTTTGGCAGCATTGGCTTTGTGACTTCCATGCTTGCCTTTCTGCGCTGCGTCGGCGTAGCGTATATTATTTGCGCTACGGCGGCATAATGTGCGCCCGCTCTCTGTGAATCCGGGCCAGAGTGTACGTTTTTCCTCCCCCATCCCCTGGTCTCTTTTTGATCCTCCTTCCTACCACAGATGTCCTCTTTTCTTTCTCTTCTTTTTTTCATTTCTTGCTTTCTGCTTTCCCTTTTCTTTATTTTGCCACAGCTTCCTAACACAAACTAGATGTATATTTCTTTATTCGTCCAAATAGGCAGATTGGGTCAAGTTAGGCAGCCCGTTCAAAATGAGTGGGCTGTAAAATACCACAATGCCTAAAATGTTTGCTCCTTTGGTATTGTATCACAAAGCAATCTAGTTGGAGTACAGCATTGGTGTCGGTGACCGTAATATTAACTCTCAGTGGCAGTTATAATAACCCCCAGCATTGTTGTCGGAGGCAGCAATAACCCCCAGTATTGGTGTCAGTGGCAGCAATAACCCCCAGTATTGGTGTCAGTGGCAGCAATAACCCCCAGTATTGGTGTCAGTGGCAGCAATAACCCCCAGTATTGGTGTCAGTGGCAGCAATAACTCCAGCATTGGTGTGAGTAATATTAAGTGCCAGTGGCAGCAATAATAACCCGACAATTGGTATCTGTGGCAGTAAAATTACCCCCCCCTCCATGTTGGTGTCAGTGGCAGTAATAATAATGCCCAGGAATGGTGTCAGTGACCAGAATAATAATCCACAGCAGTAGTGTCAATGGCAGTAATAATAACCTCAGCATTTGGTGTCGGGGGCAGTAATATTATCCCCCAGTATTGGTGTCAGTGGCAGTAATAATAGCCCCCAGCATTGGTGTTGGATTCACTAATAACCCCCAGCATTGGTGTCGGAGGCAGTAATAATAACTTCCAGCATTGGTGTCTGTGGCAGTAATAATAACCCCCAGCATTGGTGTAGGAGGAAATAATAACCCCCAGTATTGGTGTCAGTGGCAGCAATAACCCCAGGATTGGTGTCAGTGGCAGTAATATTAACCCCCAGCATTGATGTCAGTGACAGTAATAATAGCCCCCAGCATTGGTGTCAGTGGCAGTAATAATAACCCCCAGAATTGATGTCAGTGACAGTAATAATAGCCCCAAGCATTGGTGTCAGAGGCAGTAATAATATCCCCCAGTATTGGTGCCAGTGGTAGTAATTATAACCCCCAGCATTGGTGTTGGAGTCACTAATAATTACTTCCAGCATTGGTGTCATTGGCACTGGCAGTAAAAATAACCCCCAACATTGGTGTAGGAGGAAATTATAATAACCCCCAGTATTGGTATCAGTGGCAGCAATAATAACCCCAGGATTGGTGTCAGTAATTTTAACCCTCAGTACTGGTGTCAGTGGCAATAATAATAACCCCCAGCATTGGTGTCAGAGGCAGTAATAATAACTTCCAGCATTGGTGTCAGTGGCACTAATAACCCTCGGCATTGGTGGCAATAATGATAACGCGGTGGCCAAAATAATAACCCCCAGGATTGGCAGTGAAATTTAACCCGCTCCCCCCCCCCCCCCCCCCCGCATTGGTGGTCAGTGGCAGTGAAAATTGACACCATCTCCCTGCAAATAAAAAAACAAATGTTAGTTTGAGTAAATGAATTCATTCACTACTTCTGCTCTGTTCAGTGATGATAAACCCATAGGGCAAGTCCCATCCTGCCTAAAAATACTTGGAATACTTTCCTGCTAATTCTTCAAATATCGTCCGTGAACTTTAAGTGGTTGCATAGTATTCATTAGTCAAAAATGTCAGCTTAAAAAAAAATTAAAAAAAATTAAGCTTTAGATTGTCAAATCAAAAACCTTCATGCTATTTTGGATATAGTGGGGAAGGATTAGAACAAATCTGTTTTTCCTTCTATCTGGGACTCGAGATTTATTCCTCTCTTTGTCCCTATTCACACTTGTGCAATTTTCCACATTTGGAACACGCACACGAGAAATCCCATTATTGTCTATAGGGCCAATGTGACACACTTCAGTACGAATTGGAAAATGCAGAGGGCTCTTCTATTGGTGCGACATATTTGGGCTTGTTTACTAAAGGAAAATCCACTTTGCCGCTACAAGTGCACTTGGAAGTGCAGTCGCTGTAGATCTGAGGGGGACATTCAAGGAAAATAAAAAACATCATTTTAGCTTGCACATGATTGCATAATAAAATCAGCAGAGCTTCCCCTCATTTCAGATCTACCCCTCAGATTTACAGCGACTGCACTTCCAGTGCAATTTCAGGTGCACTTGTAGTGCAAAGTGGATTTGCATTTCGTAAATAACCCCCATTGTGTGATTTCGGCCCAATAGGCTTCAGTGGGAGTGAATAAGAAAGCGCATTAAAAAACGGACACAGATCTCTCATCTGGCCTCTCCGCTCAGCTCAGCAGGGATCTACTGAGAAAAACTGGGGTTGGCCCATGTAAAAAGGCCCTTGGGCCTTATTGGAATCTTGGGATGCTTTCTGTATTTCTTCCAGATCTGTGCAGTAATCTAGGGGGGAGGGGGGGGGGGACTTGCTGAGCTTCTCCCACAGATCTGTTCTCTGCACAGGCTATACAGCACAACGATGATGTCACTGCTACTTTTGCAAGATGATATCTGGGTTTGTAAATATATTAGGTGAATGCAAAGCAGATTTATTTTCTTTGTGTCTGTTGAGGAATATTTTTAATCAAAAGTTTTTGTGCTGAGTGTTGATCTTTATTCATATATACAGTGCAATATACAATCTGAATTTGCTTATTATAAAATAATGTTTTGGTAGCAACCACACATATCAATTTTTACTTTTGCTTTGCAGATCGACAAGTATTTGTACGCAATGCGGCTCTCAGACGAAACCTTACTGGATATTATGTGTCGCTTCAAAAAGGAAATGGAAGATGGTCTGTCAAGGGACACAAACCCAACAGCAATTATCAAGATGCTTCCCACCTTTGTGAGATCCATTCCCGATGGGACAGGTATGTTCGGGGTGCGGGGGTATGCTCATTTTCGGGGAGCGGCCTGACGGCTTGTCATGAGCAGGCGGAGAGGCATTGAGGTCAGATCGGCCACACTTTCAGTTCAGGTTTTCTCCAGATTATGACTAAGCAGATTTGTGGGAGATTAATCTTTTTGTTTGGCCTCTGAGTTAGCCATTGTCAGGATCAGACTATTCGTAGAAGAAAAATCTTTTCCCTTCCTATAATGATAAAGGTGACAAGAAAACTTGATGGCTGTTCCCAGCCTCTCCCTAATATATGACAATTTTGGAGTCTTTTATGGCAGTGTGCAATAAAGCTAAAGTATAAAGGAACCAGGAAGCTCCAACCTTATCCATTGTTTATGTGCCCAATTTTATTACCCATAGGGTTTCATTGTACATTGTATGTTTTTTCCTCTGTTTATTATGTTTGTTGTGCCGCTTCATTTACGCTTTTTTTTTGCCATAAAGCTGAAAAGCCACATATACTTACCTCCGTTTGCTCTGTGTGATCCCACACAAGGTAGAAGCAGCATTTACTGATTCTTGGCATTGCTGTGCAATCAGTATAGGTTATTGTTATTATTATAATGTGTATGCATAGACTAGAAAAGCAGCAGCACGCCAAATTTAAATCGAATGTGCAATTTCTTTTTTCAGTAATAACATACATTTCTTTTCTTTAACCACTTCCGGACCGCCGCTTGCCGATATATGTCGGCTGTTTGAAGAGGGATATCTCTGTTATGGCAGCAGCATAATCCAAGTATCCTACTCTTCAGCCAGCGGTCCAGTTTCCGATAATAGTGGTCACTGCGGTGGATTCGCCACAAGATCACTTTTGTCGGCGGCGGGAGAGGCCCTCCCTCTCGCCGCTCTCCCGTGCCCAGGGCCGATCCGCCCTATAGGCTCACTATGCAAGTCGCTTAGGGCCCCCGCAAAGCTGCGGAGGGCCCCCAAATTACTAGAGGCCCCATCTTGTGAGAAGTAATTTTCGGCCCCTCACCCCGCTTCTCAACTCGCTGGCTGCATGGGAGAAGAGGTAAGGAGTCCTCACTTTAATGATGTAAGATGTCATTTCCGACAGCAGAATACTGCCTCCCCCCGCTTAATCTTTAATGTTACATGTCATTTTCGGCAGCCCTTCCCCCGCTTCTGAACTTTAATGTCATTTTGCTTAGGGCCCCAGGGAGATCAGGATCGCCACTGCCTGTGCCCTCCGACGCATTTACCGGATGTTGTCGGATTTTCCGACAACAAGTGTTGGATAGCATCCGTTCAAATTGTCCAACAACAAATGTGTGTTGTCGGATTATCCTATCGTGTGTACACAAGTCCGTCGAAAAGTGCCAACAAGCATACTCGGAAGCAATGGGAACCATAGCACAACATTAGAAGAAGTTGCCCAAAGAGTGGCGCTAAAGAGCTGAAAAAACACATAGTTTTGTATTTGTTGGCTGAGAACGTTTTTTGCAGTCTGAATGCAGAACAAGTTTATGGCCAAGGCCCTTCGGTCAACATTCCACGGCTTTGTACGACGGAAATCCGATCGCGTGTATGAGGCTTAAAGGGGTTGTAAAGCTTCCCATTTTTTCACCTTAATACATCCTATGCATTAAGGTGGAAAAACATCCAATGCTTACAGGATCCAGTCCAATCCAATGATCCCTCTAATATAGGGTCTTTATATTTGAGTCCAGGTTGTAGTGCAGAAAGGTGGAGCCTGGCTCAGCCCTATCTTTTACTAGAAAAAAAAAAAAAATAAAAATATATATATATATATATATATATATATATATATATATATATATATATATATATATATATATATATATATATATATATATATATATATATATATATATATATATATATATATATATATATATATATATATATATATATATATATATATATATATATATATATATATATATATATATATATATATATATATATATATATATATATATATATATATATATATATATATATATATATATATATATATATATATATATATATATATATATATATATATATATATATATATATATATATATATATATATATATATATATATATATATATATATATATACCGTATATCTGCAGTGATTTGTATCAGATTAGACAGGCCCTTGCACTACTTGGTGGATCTAAATGAGATTGTGCAATAAGATGCATGACTCTTAAGCCTGGTAAACACTATCGTTTTTTTAGGGTTGAACAGGAAAGCGTACGCGCTAGTCGGAGCCGCTGTACTCACTTGGCAAAGTGAGTACAGAAATCTCCCCCGCTGAGCTGTTGTGTTCTGACAGGGGGACACCCCCACCAGAAACATCCAATCAGCCATTGGCGGAGAATGCTGACCGGGAGGTGGTCAGCTGCTGTTTTCCCAGCATGCTCGTCCAACAGATGTCGGCCCATGTGTACCTGGCTTTCTTTTAAAGCTTTTGGGCAATTTAAAAAGTTCAAGTATAAAGCAGATTTTTTTTGTTTTGGAGAGAGATTAGAAGAGAGGAGAGGTATTGCTGTCTGTGACTAATAACGCACGTTCTTTCGCGGCCCCTTCCCGGAAGTGCTGGATCACATATCTAGTATGTGATCCAGCGCAGGAGAGGCGCTTTGCCAGTGTACTTCTACGTATGGCGGTCGGCAAGTGGTTAAAAATACGTACTTGAATAAAAAATGTATTTAACCAGAGTTTAGTGTCACTGTAACAATAAAGAATTTGGACACTTGAGACGATCGATTGGTACTCTTTTTTGTTTTCATGTGAATACAATAGCCACCAGGGGAGATTCCTCCATACACACTGCTTAGCGTTGAAGAAATTGATTGAAATCTAAGCCTGCATTCATACCTAAGCAGAGCGTATTCCTGGTGATTTCGAAGCATTTTTCAGGCATTTTAGAGTCAAATTACTGTTTGTTTCCTGGGCTGGGTAAAAGGAGTAGAGCAGTTCTAGAGGAGGAGAGGAGTTCTTCAGGTGAACAAACATGCATAATGCGCATTTACGCACATGTGCTCCCATTTAATTCTATGGGACCAAAAACGCCTAAATACACAAAATAAAAAACCTAGGGACTTTTTTGAGCATAGAGTGACTGAGCATTCAAGTCTGAACAAAGACATTTAGAGCCCTTTCACACTGGCAGCGCCCGGGCGTCAGTGGTAAAATGCTGCTAGTTTTAGCGGCGTATTACCATTGTTTTTGTGTCGCTTTTCGGGTGCTAGCGGGGAGCTTTTAGAGATCGATGTTCTCCCGCCGCTTCCAGGTATGGGCTGCGGGACTGGGCACTCCTATTTGATTGACAGCCTTCCGACGGTCGCATACAGAGCGTCACGAGTTCCCGAAAGTAGCCGAACGTCGGTGCACAGGCGCCGTATAGAGCCGCACCGACGTTCGGCTTCTTTCGGTAACTGGTGACGCGCTGTATGCGACTGTCGGAAGGCTGTCAATCAAATAGGAATGCCCAGTCCCGAAGATCATACCCGGAAGCGGCGGGAGAACATTGATCTCTAAAACGGTAAGTACTGCATTCATTTTAAAAAGAACACCCGATTCTGCTTACTAAAATTAGCCTCAATCTAATGTTAGCGGTCGAATAAAGGGTTAAAAGCATCCGCAAAGCAGCATATTGGCGGCGCTGCCCATTGTTTACAGGCAGGGGACTGTTACAGGCAGGGGACTGTTAGAAGCGGTATTCACCGCTCCTAAAGCGCTGCAAAGACGCTGCTTGCAGGACTTTTTTTTGACGCCCTGCCAGCGCAGCGCCCCAGTGTGAGAGCACTCAGGCTTTCACACTGGGATTACAGATGGGGCTTTTTTCAGGCGCTTTACAGGCACTATTTTTCGAGCTAAAGCGTCTGAAAAACGCCTTCAGTGTGAAAGGGGTCTTAGAAAGTATAGGATTCTGTGTAGTCAGGCCTAGTCAGACATAGAGAAAAAAGTAGACCCCTTGAATGGGGGCCAAAATTGTTTGACTAGCTTAGAAAAGCATTGAAGCCAAAACATGACAGGATTGCCAGACAATTGGCATTCTCAGAAGATGGTGTCAGTAATGGAAGCCTATCTATGTCTGTCATCATGGCAGGCTTTACTAGACGGCAGTTGAGATGGTGAAGTCTATAGTCACGTGTGTGGTATGAGATATCACTGCTCAGTTCTCTGAGTGGCTTGTGTATCTCTGAGGGGGTTACATGCCTTTACACTGTGAGGGGAACGGTGTGTTTAAATCCTTAAAAGGTTTCCTGGGTTACTGATGTTTGAAGGGGAAACAGGATGCTTTAATGTTGGGAACAAGCTGTTACCCTGACAGCAAAGGGCACAGCCTCTGAAAAGTGATAAGCCTGTGCTTTGACAAATACAATATCCTAAAGGTCACGCAAAGATGTACTTCTAAAAAGGGCGTCACATATTTAGACTCATCTTTTTTGTGGTAACTGTGCATTAGTCTCAGCTGAAGGTTAATAGTCTGCAGAATGTTTGTCAGAGGTCACCTAGTCAGACACAGGTCAAAATCATTTAAATTGACTAGAAATAACCACATAACGAAGAGTCGGGCCATATGTAAGGGAACTAACCCCCCCCCAGGGGGTGCCTGCGGATAGAGGGATTAACCCTGCAGCCCCCCCCCCCCCCCTTTCTTTCCTTGACCGCCTTTTCCTTTTCTTTCTCTCTTTCTTTCTCTCTCTACTTCTAGCTCTGACTTTCTAGTCCTGGAATTCTCCACGCCCCCGTCTGGGGGTTCTTTTTCTGATATAAAGAGAAAATGGAGGGGCCGGTTGCGTGGACCGGACATCTTGCCATAAACTGACACAGGCCCTTTTGAGAGCCACCGCGCAAAAAACTTCGGGCACACTCCGGGGACACACGTGCCATTTGGTGCTAGCGGTCTACGGTCGGTGCTCGACAGGAGGTTCGCGATGGCTTCAGTGTGTTGTGTTTTATTGTTGTGTAACTTATCTATTGCGTGTACTGTGTGTACTACTTTACTTTTGTCGGCCTGCGCGGCCTTGCCCTTGTTTTACATTTTGAAAAAAAAAAATTTACTAGAAAAATCTACATCACAAACTCCCAGTGTAGTAATATCAGTATAGACTTTCCTATTGGGTCTTCTTAGGTCTCATCCAGATGGACCCTGACACCCCTAGCCCCTGAATGAGCACCTTGTCTATGTGGCTCCAGGTGCTGCATGGAGGCAGCCCACTCATGTCTATTGGGATGTAGTGGCCGCACGGACACAGCGACTAATCCCAATGTGACTGTCATGCAGTTGCGGGTGAGCAGCCCCAAACGCAGACTGTCTGGGTTCAGGGCCACTCACTCGGAGACGCATGGATGAGGCCTTATATTTAATTATATTTCTGATACTGTTGTGTCCCCAGATTTTTTCCCCCACGGAGGAAATCCAAGTACTTCCCATACATCTGTGCTGCCAGCATAATACACGTGTGGTGGCAAAAGGGTGGTCTTTAAAGCGGGAGTTCACCCGTAAAAAATGTTTTAACATTAGATTTAGGCTAATTTTAGTAAGCAGAATCGGGTGTTCTTTTTAAAATGAATGCAGTACTTACCGTTTTAGAGATCGATGTTCTCCCGCCGCTTCCGGGTATGATCTTCGGGACTGGACATTCCTATTTGATTGACAGCTTTCCGACGGTCGCATACAGCGCGTCACCAGTTGCCGAACGTCGGTGCGACTCTATACGGCGCCTGCACACCGACGTTCGGCTACTTTCGGGAACTCGTGACGCGCTGTATGCGACCGTCAGAAGGCTGTCAATCAAATAGGAACGCCCAGTCCCGCAGCCCATACCCGGAAGCGTCGGGAGAACATCGATCTCTAAAACGGTAAGTACTACATTCATTTTAAAAAAAACACCCAATTCTGCTTACTAAAATTAGCCTCAATCTAATGTTAAAATTTTATATTTTGGGTGAACCTCCACTTTAACGACCACATGCCGCACATATGCGTCACTGGGCAGCCAATGGTTCTGTGCTGGGAGGGCACTCCCTGCACGTTCCCAGCACAGAGACCAAGCTGTGAAAGACAGCTCTTGTTCCCGTTATTGACCACTGTGACAAGTTCAATTATGTCAAGAGCATCCCCATCCCTCTGTCTACATGCAGCTGCGAAGCTGGGATTGGCCCAGCAATACAGCTAACTTCTGGGTTCAGACTGAACCCAAGCTCATACCTGGTATCAAGTAACCATTTTTCTATGAAGGAGGTAGCATTGGAGCCATCATTGATACTCGGTCTGTTTTTCAAGGTCTTCTGTTTCAGAGACTGTAGCAGTAGACTGGCACAGGGCCACTAGTGCTGGTGAAAACCGTCTAAGAAGGGATTTCTCTCACTTTGCACTAGTTCCTGTTGTGGCTATGGGACAGGAAGTGAAGGAAGATCTCCCTAATGAAAAAAAAATAACATAAATTATAACCCTTTCCCATAATGAAAACAGAAGTTTGTCTTTTTAGATCTTCTTTAACCCAAGCAAACCTTTAAGCTCATTGAGATAGATGTTCATCATCCAACCTTGCAAATAAGGCCTGGTGGTTGACACCATGTTTTACCGTACCGGGTGGCACCTGCATCGAATCCATACTGAAGTGCACTCTGGGAGGTCTGTGCAGGTCCGTGTGGCCCGGACGCCTGTCGTTGATTTTAACAGGCTGCCTGCCCACCACTGCATTGAACACCTGAGGCCTCGTACACACGACCGAGTTTCTCGGCAAAAACCAGCAAGAAACTTGCTGGGAGATATTTTTTGCAGAGGAAACCGGTCGTGTGTACATTTTCGTCGAGGAAACTGTCGAGAAACTCGACGAGTCAAAAAGAGAGCAAGTTCTCTATTTCCTCAACGGGAGTCTAAATTGGCTCGTCGAGTTTCTGGTCGGGCTGGTTTTCAACGAGAAACTCGGACGTCTGTATGCTCAGATTAAAGTATGAGACGGGAGTAAAAGTAGCATTTGTAATGGAGATAACACATTTTTAAAGCTGTAACAGACTGAAAAGTGCATATAGTCTCTTACCAAACTTTTATTTAACACGCAAACACATGAAATTAGAAAAAGCAGTTGTATGTGTTGTATGTCACCGCGTTTGACAACGAGGAAATTTTGGCTTGACAGTGTGTACGCAAAGCAAGCTTGTCGAGTTCATCGACAAGCCTAACAAGGAACTCGATGTGTTTAGCCCGTCGAGTTTCTCGGTCGTGTGTATGAGGCCTGAGACTGAAGTCGGGCACTTGCACAGACACATGGATCAATCAGCCTGTGTGAATAAGGCCTTATTTTAGGGTGAGGAGACATCCCCGGTTTCCGGGGACAGTCGCCGGATTGAGGACACTGTCCCTCTGTCCCCGGTTTTGTCCTCAAATTGGATTTGCACGGGTACAGGGGCAATTTCAAAGACAGTCAGTGCAGAAAAAAAAGAAAAAAATCTGAATTACACACCCCTGCTCCACCGCTCCTACTAGCTTAGGTGGTGTATTTTTTCCATTATCTGTGCCCCTTTCTGATGATCATGCGCTGGTCGGAGCGGAGGAAATATTTCTTCAGTTTCGGGTGCATGCCCATTCAGCTCCGCTTGCATGCATGCTCTTAAGTCCCAGCCAGCCCCTGTTTATCTGCGTGCCTTCTCTGGCTTTCTCTGCTCCCCACCCAGTAGTAGCCGGGGGCCCGGAAAATAATGCCGCGTACACACGATGGGAAATTCTGCCAAGAAAAGTCCGATGTGAGCTTTTGAACGGAAATTCCGACCGTGTGTATGCTCCATCCGACTTTTGCTGTCGGTATTTCCACCAACAAAAGATTGAGAGCTGGTTCTCTCATTTTCAGACGGAAAAACTCCTAACGGAAACAATTCCTAACAGAAATTCCGACGCGCAAAATACTGACGCATTTTCGAAAAAACTATTTGGCACATGCTCGGAAGCATTGAACTTAATTTTCTCGGCTCGTCGTAGTGTTGTTCGTCTCAGTGTTCTTGACGGACGAAAGTTCAGAGAACTTTTGTGTGACTGTGTGTATGCAAGCCAAGCTTGAGTGGAGTTCCATCAGAAAAACTAACCAAGGTTTTTCCGAGGGAAAATCCAATCGTGTGTATGGGGCATTAGGGTTGAGTTAGGGAATGATTTTATGTCTGAGGACCACAGTGACATGTGCAGAAACGTGTGGGCTGACCAATCTTGGGGGGGAAGATCTACAGGGAAAAGGCTGGCACTGGGCATAAAGATGCACACCTTCCATGTCGTACATAATTAGGCCACAGATATTTTAAAGGACAATCTTGTGACGGTCTAGTCATGAAATCGCCGCCTTTTGTTTATGGGTACCTTTAGAGTGGCGAGCTCATTAGAGCAGTTTGATAACAGCCGCCCTGTGACATTTCAAAGACAGCATTTGTGCAGCCTGCGTCTCTGGTTACTTCTGTTCCTATATTTAGCCAGAGACGAATGACAGCTGAGATATACACTGGTTATAAATACAGGGCGCTAAAAAAATGAGAAGGACGGAGTGTGTAAGATTGATTCAGTCTGTTTCTGATAGCATTACCAGCACCTGTTCATTCCTTGAACTCAGTGAAACAACTTATTTTGTAGGTACCTGGCATATTAAGCTTTTGTATATAGTTACATGTTGGATTAACAGTATAGCAGGGTTATATAAAAGACCACAAACACAAAAAATATTTAAATGAATAATATATATAATGACAGTATTTATTTTTTATTTAACATGCCTTTGTTTATTTTTTTCAACATATTAACATGCATACCAATCTGTCCAGAAAAGTGACAGTGACACATTGGGACACATTGTAGCACTGTCAGAGGTGATTAAAATGTTCAAATTAAAGCGGAGGTCCACACAAAAAAAATAAAAAAATTGCACCAAAATGCTAAAAAAAAAAAAAAAAAAAAGTTTTACTTACCAGAAATTCCGGTTGCTATGCGGATATTTCAAATCTGCCTCTTCCTAGCCCGTGGTAGGTCTTCATCCTCGCGTTTTGTCTTCTGGTCAATGGGGCGCGCTGCCTTCTGGGAACTGTGCATATCCCAGAGAGCCGCCGCCCATTCACAAAGCGCCGCGAGACTCGCGCATGCGCAGTAGGAAACGGGCAGTGAAGCCGCAAGGCTCCACTGCCTGTTTCCATTAGTGAGGATGGCGGTGCCGGGACCTGCTGCGATCGAGGGATCGGCCTTGGGGGGGCAGACATCGCAGGCACCTAGGACAGGTAAGTGTCCTTATTAAAAGTCAGCAGCTATAGTGTTTGTAGCTGCTGACTTAAAAAAAAAAAAATTTGCGGGTGGAACGACGCTTTAAGATTTCTGTCTAAAGCTGGCCATACAAATATACACTGTATTGTCAAAAGTATTGTGACGCCTGCCTTTACAGGCACATAAACTTTAATGGCACCACAGTTTTAGTCTGTACGGTTCAATATTGAGTTGGCCCACCCTTTGCAGCTATGACAGCTTCAACTCTTCTGGGAAGGCTGTCCACAAGGTTTAGGAGTGTGTCTATGTGGGAATGTTTGACCATTCTTCCAGAAGAGCATTTGTGAGGTCAGGCACTGATATTTGCCAAGAAGGCCTGACTCGCAGTCTCGGCTCTAATTCATCCTAAAGGTGTTCTATCGGGTTGAGATCAGGACTCTGTGCAGGCCAGTCAAGTTCTTCCACCTCAAACTCGCTCATCCATGTCTTTATGGACCTTGCTTTATGCACTGGTCCAAATCATTTGGTGGGGGAGGGGGGGATTATATGGTATGGGGTTGTTTTTCAGGGGTTGGGCTTGGCCCTTTTGTTCCAGTGAAGGGAACTCTTAAAGCGGTAAAAAAATGCTGGGGAAAAAAACAAACAAAATAAATCTGCAAGACAATGGCATAATGTGCCAGTATGCATCGCATACTAGCACATTGACATACCTTGGAACAAAGCCCCCGCAGCGGCACCTGGTCACCGCTGAGGTGGCTGACAAGTTCCCCCGGCGTTACTTCCGAGTTCGTGGGCTCCAGAGCTGTGAGTAGCCACTGAAAAAAAAAACAACCTGCAAGACAATGGCATAATGTGCTAGTATGCATCGCTTGGATACCTTGGAACGAAGCCCCCGCCGTGGCGCCTGGTCACCGCTGAGGGGGCTGACATGTTCTCCCGTCGTTATTTCCGGGTTTGGGGGCTCCAGCGCTGTGAGTGACAGTATGTACATTACTATTGTACATACATACACTAGTAATGCTCTATCTTTTGTACTTGCAAGAGTTTTAAAAATGTATTTTAAATAATTTTCTAATCGGGGTAAAACAGAAATGCAATGTGAAATACTTAGTAACTTACTGTATGTTACAGAATGTTAGAGCTTCATTGCAGAAACCTCAAGGATGGATCTGCAAAGTGTAGATAAGAGTTATATGTAATATTTGTACAAATGGCACTAAAGGAGTTTTATTCACCATCCTCTCACAAACGAATTTAAGTAATAAGGCAGCACAAAGTGGGCGGTAATCCTCAGCAACACATACGTTTTCAATATATCATTTTGGATAGATTTTTGCCACCTGTGTACAATACATATGGGTCCAAATACGTCCCACATTGCTTCAGTTTTGAGCTTCAGGCAGATGTTAGAACCAATTAATGGATTAAGTAATAAAAGTAAAAAAAATGACATTTTCTTTATGAGTCCTCTGTAATTTCCTGTAGAGTAGGGTGACCAGACATCCCCAGTTTCAGGGGACAGTTTGGATTCAATAGGGGGCAGGGGCAATTTCAAAGACAATCAGTTCAGAATTAAAATAAAAAAAATTGAATTACACCCCCCCCCCCCCCCCCCCCCCCCCGGCTCCGCCGTGCCTACTAGCATAGGGCGGTTATATTTTCCCATTATCTGTGCCCCTTTCTGATGATCATGTGCTGGTCGGAGCGGAGGCAATATTTCTTCAGTCTCGGCGGGCGCATGCCAATTCAGCTCAGCTCGCATGTTCTTCTGCCTTGGCTCAAATCCTGGCCAGCCACCTGCCTATCTCCTTGCCTTCCCTGGCAGAGTGATCTTCCTCCGCTCCCCATCCAGTAGTAGCCGGGGCCTGAAGAGTAAGACTTGAGAGGCTGTGAGGTGGGCGGCGACGGGCAGAGAGTCGCTGATTGTTGCCATTACTAGTAAAGAAAAAATATGTCCCCGGATTTCATTTAAAAAATCTGGTCACCTTACTGTAGAGGCACATAGTGCTACAAAGATATTTAGCTGTACATTTAGCTGTACATGTGATAAAAACATACTTCTTGATAGGAGAAAAGAGCAAAGTAAACTGTGATATTACCCCATTAGTCTGTCTAGTCTACAGGCTTAGGTCAGTTTTGTCTGTTGTTCTAGACCAGAGGAGCTCAAACTTTTGAAGAGCGAGGGCCACTTAAAGTGGATGTAAACCCTCCATACACCCAGTGAAGTGAACAGCGTCAGATGATACACAAAGATGAAACCAATCTCCATATCTGCTGTCTTCACATTTATATACTGTTTAGAAAGTTCAGATCGTGTGAGGCCCCGTACACACGGCCGGGTTTCTCGGCAGAATTCAGCCAGAAACTCGATCGGAGCCGTATTCTGCCGAGAAACCCGGCCGTGTGTACAATTTCGGCCGAGGAAACCGACGAGGATCTCGTCGGGCCAAATACAGAACATGTTCTCTATTTCCTCGTTGTTCAATGGGAAATTTCGTCCCGCCGAGATCCTCGGCGGCTTCACAAGGAACTCGACGAGCAAAACGATGTGTTTTGCCCGTCGAGTTCCTCGGACGTGTGTACGGGGCCTTAGGAGATTTTCTCTTCCTGGTTAACACAGAGTGTGATGTTTGGGCATACAGCCAAGATAGCTAACATTGCTGATTGGAGGAAAGGCACACACCCCCTCTCATCATAGGCAGAGACTATCAGAGGTGTTTTGTAATAGGACCAGCTCCCTGCTAATCTATTTGAACAACCTCCCCGGACAGAAGATTCATGTTGCTTTTCTCTAAAAAGTCTGAGAATTTGTCAGGAGTTATCAGGCTGATAACAGAGGGGACCGTTCAGGGGAGAGCTATGGGACTTAGCTCATTGAAGAGAGATAACAAAATACTGCAGATATATGTGCCCGGCTCAAATTTCATGAATCTGGTTTCCATCCACTTTAAGTGATTTGGTAACCGGTTGCAGGCCACAATGAACTATGGGGTTTTACTGCACCCGCAAACCACAAATGTAAACGAGTCCTTACTGTCCTGAGCCCCCTATAAGGCTGCTTTCAGACTGACTGATGAGCTGCAGTTTACTCACACCGCGAAGTGCGGTACACCTGCGACTGTCCTGCTAGTCAGCTTCACTGAGCCATAGACTTCTATTGCATCTTGTGGGCGAAGTGCAATTTCTGAAAGCGCACCAAAACTCCTACATTTAAAACCGCAAGATATAATAGAAGTCTATGGCTCAGTGCAGCTAACCTACAGAAAAGCGAACTGCACCTGCCGATCAGTGTGAAAGCTGCCTTATAACCCTTTTTTATACGCGCTAATATGCCCATTGCAAAAGTACAGTGTATGGGATGTTGAATACACTGACCCTTTTCCTCTTTTCAGCTTTTGCTGGCATCCCTCTCTTGGCTGCTAGAAAGATCCCAGGCGAAGTTCTTTTGGCATCACTCCGCCTGAGACAGGACATGGCGCTACAGAAAGCATTGGCTTATGGGGCTCCTGCTCCCTCCAAGGCTGCTTGCTTTATCCACTACTGGCGCCAGCTTCATGCACCCTGATGCTCTTGGATGGTTAACTGGCAACCTACAGTATCTAGAGTTGCCAACCCGCCATCCCAGATCATGGGCATGTGCTTCCCTGGTTTGAGGTTGCGCGCCACATCAGGGGGCAACATCACAGCAATCCCTGTGCGTTTCTCTCACCGCATTGCAATCGCACTGGCCCAGATTCAGTAAGCAATTGCGCCTGCGTAACCATAGTTACACAGCGCAATTGCTGACTTGCGCAGGCGTAACGAGTTCTCCTGATTCAGAGAACTCGTTACGCTGACTGCAGCCTAAAATCTGCGTGGCATAAGGCTCTTATGCCACGCAGATTTTAGGCTGCATTCTTGCGATGACCGCTAGGGGGCGCTCCCATTGTGGTCAGCGTATAGTATGCAAATTGCATACTTACGCCGATTCACAATGTTGCGCGCCCCCTGCGTACGCAAGTTACGTCGTTTCCGTACGGCGTGTTTAGCGTAAGGCTGCCCCTTCTAATAGCAGGGGCAGCCAATGCTAAACTATACCCGGCATTCCCGCGTCGCGACGTTAGAATTTTACGTCGTTTGCGTAAGTGAATCGTGAATGGCGCTGGACGCCATTCACGTTCACTTTGAAGCAAATGACGTCCTTGCGACGTCATTTGCCGCAATGCACGTCGGGAAAGTTTCCCGACGGAGCATGCGCTCTACGCTCGGCGCGGGAGCGCGCCTAATTTAAATGATTCCCGCCCCCAGCGGGATCATTTACATTGCGCGCACTTACGCCGGGCAATTTTGCCGGCGCGCCCTCGCAATTTACGGAGCTACTGTTTGAGTGCAGCGCAAAATATTTGCGGGGGCTTAGGGCAAAATCGTTGCCCTGCGCCTCCGCAAATAGAGCGCAATTCTTTCTGAATCCGGGCCACTGTGTTTGCAATCTGCTGCGGGTGTCAATACAAAGTTAACGACACCCCCAAAAGGTTTGCAAACGCAGTGCGTATGCCAGAACGAGATCGCATGATACGAAAAGACCATGTGATGCTGTCACAGTGCAGCTCCACAAAAGGTGACTGCACTTTTTTGGTCAAATGTGGTATGATTTGAACCCATTCAAAATGAATGTGCTCAAATCGCACCACACTGAATCGCATGCAAATTGCACAGAAATGCGGTGAGGTTCCTGTGCGATTCACATGCAAGGTATAGTGTGAACCGGGGCTTGATCTAACAAATTCACAAGTGTTTAGCTTACTGTTCAGCATGTAATGATATTGTCACCTCATTACTCGCAGAGTGACAATTTAATATTTGCTTTTGGAATTATAAAGTGTTTAGCTAAACCTTATCTCTGAGATCACTCTGGTAGGATGAATGGACATCTGTTGCGGTGTTTACTTTGTGTTATTAGTGAAGTGAAATGACTCTAATTTTAACTATATAGGATATGGAAGCATTTGTGGCTTTCAACAGATATTCATAATTCTTGTCTTGTTTAATAGAAAAGGGAGATTTCATCGCTCTGGATCTCGGCGGGTCGCATTTTCGAATCCTGCGAGTAAAGGTTTCACATGAAAAGAAGCAAACCGTGCAGATGGAGAGTGAGATCTATGATACACCAGAGGACATTATCCATGGCACAGGCACCAGGGTAAGTGTTTCTAGTATTTGGACCCGACACTGAATGGAGTCCAAGCTTGCCACTAACATTGTTTACCGTTCATGAGTATTTGCAGTGATGTAAGGCCAGATCTGCAGACCCTCCTGGAGGTCACTACTGGGACATCAGTTTTATACATAGGTAGCAAGCAAACCTATAGTAATCATTTTGTTGGTAAACCACTGATTTCATGCATAGCAGGTCTACCAGTAGCTTCAGCTAGCTTCTAGAATGCCCTGGTAGCACCAAGTAGTAATAGTCTATCCCAGGGGTCTCCAAACTTTCTAAACAAAGGGCCAGTTTATTGTTCTTCAGACTCCTGGGGGGGGGGGGGGGGGGGGGGGGGCGGACTATGATCATCAGGAATGTCCCATCATTGGCATCATTAGGAGGAATTGTGCTCCATCACTGGGATGAATTGTGCCCCATCATTGGCATCATTAGGAGGAATTGTGCTCCATCACTAAGATGAATTGTGCCCCATCATTGGCGTCATTGGGAGGAATTGTGCCCCATCATTGGGCCCTACTAGTGGTGTCATTAGGAGGAATTGGGCCCTTCATTGGTATTATTGGGCCCTATTAGTGGTGTCATTGGGAGGCAGGGCCGATCCACCCTATAGGCTCACTATGCAAGCCGCTTGGGGCCCCGCAAAGCTGTAGGGGGCCCCCCAAATTACTAGAGGCCCCGCCTGGTGAGAAGTCATTTTCGGCCCCTCACCCCGCTTCTCAACTCGCTGGCTGCATGGGAGAAGAGGTAAGAAGTCAACACCCCCGGGTTTTCACTTTAATGTAAGATGTCAGTCTTGATAGCAGAACACCCCCTCCCCCCGCTTCTCAACTTTAATATTTAATGTGACATGTCACTGTCGGCAGTGCCCCCCCCCCCCCACTTCTCAACCTTAATGTGACATGTAATTTTCGGCAGCCCCCTCGCTTCTCAACTTTAATGTGACATGTAATTTTTCTTAGGGCCCCAGGGAGGTCAGGATCGGCACTGTTGGGAGGCATTGTGCCCTTCATTGGTGTCAGCGAATGAAATATTGCCCCAAGGGCCCGATAAAAGCAAGCAAAGGGCCACATCCGGCCCTCGGGTCGCAGTTTGGAGACCACTGGTCTATCCCAATGGTTGTGTGGTCTGAGCTAACAGATGCAAATGGGTGGCCTTCAGTGTTTCTCATATATACCCCATCTGAAAGAATAGCAAATTGCAGCTAGTCAGCTGGCTATTAATCACTTCTAGGAAGGTTATATAGGATTGGTATAGAAACAAAAACCCAGTAATAAGCTGGTGAATACAATTAACCTTTGTGTTCTCCCTTTACCCTTGTAAATCCTTCCGCATCCCATTGAATTCAGCATCTGCTCAGCTGGGAAATGCATGTGGCTTTGTTTAAATAGAATGGTCTACCCCGGGTGTTTGTTATTTTCCTTCATTACTTGTAATATTCTAAAACTGTTAACAGCATTAGCACTAATCCCAAAAAATCTATAACTATTTGTTTTCTTTTAAATTTAACTAGAAAATGTGTATCGAAGCACTTGGTTGAAACTAACATTAATCCATACCTGTTTAAACAAAAAAAGAAATAGACGTGAATACAGATTTTGTCCTCATATCCTTTGTCATATGAAATATGTAGCTGCCATTGTTGGTTTCCTTCGAAGAATTCTAGTTGCCTGGCTGTCTTTGGCTTTATTACTGTCTAATCCACTGACTCAATCCTTCATTTTTATTTAGTTTAAAGTAGAACAATAGGCAAAACTTTTTTTTTCCTCATTTTGGTTAGAGCAAGGGAGGGTGTCAGATTTTCTTTTTCGCCATCTGTCTCCCATTGCGGAAATTTCACTTAATTTACTGTCCCAGAGCCTAATGCCCCTGTACACACGATCGGTTCTTCCGATGAAAACGGTCTGATGGATTTTTTCATGGGATATCCTGTCTTGCCTACACACCATCAGTTAAAAAAACCATTGTGTCAGAACGCGGTGACGTAAAACACATCGACGTGCTGAGAAAAATTAAGTTCAATGCTTCCAAGCATGTGTCGACTTGATTCTGAGCATGCGTGGATTTTTAACCGATGGACGTGCCCACAGACGATTGTTTTTTTCTATCGGTTAGTTAACCATCAGATAATTTTAAAACAAGTTCCTAGCTTTTTAACCACTTAAGACCCAGACCTTTAGGCAGCTAAAGGACCCGGACAGTTTTTGCTATTCGGCACTGCGTTGCTTTAACTGACAATTGCGCGTTCATATGAAATGGCTCCCAAACAAAATTGTCGTCCTTTTTCCCCACAAATAGAGCTTTCTTTTGGTGGTATTTGATCACCTCTGCGGTTTTTATTTTTTGCGCTATAAATAAAAATAGAGCGACAATTTTGAAAAAAAAACAATATTTTTTACTTTTTGCTATAATAAATATTCCCCAAAAATTTTCCTCAGTTTAGGCCGATATGTATTCTTCTACCTATTTTTGGTAAAAAAAATCGCAATAAGCGTTTATCGGTTGGTTTGCGCAAAATTTATAGCGTTTACAAAATAGGGGATAGTTTTATTGCATTTTTATAATTTTTTTTTTTTTTTTTACTACTAATGGCGACTATCAGCGTTTTTTTTTCGTGACTGTGACATTATGGTGGACACTTCGGACAATTTTGACACATTTTTGGGACCATTGTCATTTTCACAGCAAAAAATGCATTTAAAATGCATTGTTTACTGTGAAAATGCCAATTGCAGTTTGGGAGTTAACCACTAGGGGGCGCTGAAGGGGTTTTGTATGACCTCATCTGTGTTTCTAACTGTAGGGGGGCGGGGCTGTAGGTGTGACGTCATTGATTGTGGTTCCCTATATAAGGGAACACACGATCGATGACAGTGCCACAGTGAAGAACGGGGAAGCTGTGTTTACACACAGCTCTCCCCGTTCTTTAGCTCCGGGGACCGATCGCGGGACTCCAGCGGCAATTGGGTCCGCGGGTCCCGCGGTCACGGAGCTTCGGACCGGGTCGCAGGCGCGCGCCCACGACCCACGGCTGGGCACTTAAAGTGGACGTACCCGTACGTGCTTGTGCCCAGCCGTGCAATTCTGCCGACGTTTATGTGCAGGAGGCGGTCCTTAAGTGGTTAACCAATGGATAAATAACCGATGGGGCCCACACAGTAATCGCTTAGTCTGATGAAAATGGTCCATCAGACCGTTTTCATCAGACAAACCGATCGTGTGTACGCGGCATAACAGGAAATGAGAAGAAATCCCTGCAAATTAAGGGAATTCCTTGAGGACCCCTAGGGCATCGGAACTAGTGTCCATATTGAAAGATTTTCCTTCTATTACTTTTGCTGGGGACAAACTAAAATTTGGGATTTTCTTTTACTTTCAATGATAATGGTAAACAGAAAAAATAGAGAGATGAATTTCCCTAACAGAGCACAGACGGCAATACAAACTGACAGGTGTTCTAATCCCTCTCCACTCTATCCAAAACTAAAAGAAAACACAAGTTTTGTCTTTAGTTATATTTTAAGGAAGAAATTAGAACCTTGGTCTTATTTAGACTGTATTGGTGCCCCTACAAGTGGAGATTCCTCTTCACATCCTGACCTCATAGGGCTCCCTGTGGTAATATCCAGTCTACACCAATACCCTATATGTGCAGATTGAGTCATAATAAGTAACCTTTAACATACATACAACGCATGTACACCTAATGTTATACAAATGTTTTCCAAAGCAGTCTCTTAGATTTATTTTGAAACTGTTTTTTTTATATTTTTTGTGGTGTGCTAAATCTTTAACTGAATTACCATCTGGGTTTGTCACAAGTGTCCTTTTGGGGTCCAGTGTACCACTGGATGAAAGACATTGGCCTAAGCTTTGTATGGCAGATACAGCACTGTATATAGCATTTCTCAAACTTTTTTAAGTCCTTCCACCCTTTATGCAGGTATTCAAAGTATGTAAAATCTTGAGGCACCTAAAATGTAAACATTTTAAATGTTATCAATGGGAAACATGAGCCTAGGACACTGTACACAACCGCCTCACCAGAGATTCCCCCATTACATCAGAACCCTATTCCCCCATCTCATCAGAGGTCCCCCTTTCAATTAGAGGCCTCCCTTTCTGTCTGAGGTTCCTCTATTACATGAGTCACCCCTATATATTAGAGGCGCTCTATACATTAGTACTCTCAGGACCTTAGCGTGCCCCCATCACTGAGTCTCCCAATCACATATAGGTAGATTCAGAGAGATTGGCCCAACTTTGCGGCGGCGTAGCTTAGTGTGTTTAGGCTACGCCGCCGTAAGTTAGCGAGGCAAGTACTTGATTCTCAAAGTACTTGCCTGCTAAGTTACGGCGGCGTAGCCTAAAGCGGGCGGGCGTAAGGGCGCCTAATTCAAATGTGTGTAAGGGGGCGTGTTTTATGTTAATGGTGCTTGACCTTACGTTTTTGACGTTTTTTTTAAGTGCGCATGCGCCGGGTGCCTACATTTCCCAGTGTGCATTGCGGCTAAGTACGCCGCACGGGCCTATTGATTTCGACGTGGACGTAAATCCCTATTCGCGGACGACTTACGCAAACAACGTAAAAATTTCGAATTTCAAAGCGGGAACGGCGGCCATACTTTAACATTGGCTACGCCACCTTGGGGGCATCTTTAACTTTAGGCGGCCTATCTCTTACATAAACGGCGTAAATGTACTGCGGCGGCCGGGCGTACGTTTGTGAATAGGCGTATCTACTGATTTGCATATTCTACGCCGACCGCAATGGAAGCGCCACCTAGCGGCCAGCCTCAATATTGCAACCTAAGATAGGACGGCGCAAGCCATCGTATCTTGGATATGTTTAAGCGTATCTCTGTTTGAGAATACACTTAAACATAGGTCGGCGCAGATTCAGAGTTAGGTGGGTTTATCTGTAGATAAGCCGGCCTAACTCTTTCTGAATCTAGCTAATAGTCTTCTCTTCACATCAGAGCCCTACATTTTGGCTTTAGCAGTGCGGCAGAGAGCGGAAGGTAGAGGAGGTCTGAAAGACTTCCGTATTCTCCTGATGGCTAGAGGCAGCCACATCGTCTGCCCTGAATCAGAGTCATGCTTTGCCATGATGCAGGCGAGATGGTCACCATAGCATTAAAAGCCACTGTGAATTTTAACCTTAGAGTATTATTGATTGTTACAGTGCTGGGGTTGCAGCCGGCTTGCACTGAGCCAACTTGTGATATTGATCCAGGGCAAACCGGGTCCTATGCTCATGGTCCCCCGAGTGAACCCAGATGCACCCTGGTAAGAAATACTGCTGTATATTACAGAGGTTGTGAAAAGGGAAGCATTGGCTGTTCCATTTAGTTAGTTTTACTTTAACCTTTAGACCCCTTTCACACTGGGGCGTTTTTCAGGCGCTTTAGCGCTAAAAAAAAGCACATGTAAAGCACCTGAAAGAAGCCTCATGTGCAATCTCAATGTGAAAGCCTGAGTGCTTTCACACTGAGGCGCTGCGCTGGCAGGGTGTCAAAAAAACTCCTGCAAGCAGCTTCTTTGCAGCGCTTTAGGAGCGGTGAATACACCACTCCTAAAGCGCCCCTTGCCATTGAAATCAATGGGAAGCGCCTGCAAAGCGCCTTGGCAGCAGCGATTTGTGGGCGCTTTTAACCCTTTATTCGGTCACTAGCAGGGGTTAAAAGCGACCCGCTAGCGCTCGGGAAAAAAACGCCAGTAAAGCGCCGCCAGTTTTAGTGGCGCTTTACCATCGTTTTTCGGGCACTGGCAGTGGCACATTTCCAAGAATTAGAAATACTTGAAAAGTGTTTCCTATCTTTAGGGAATTGCATGTCTTCCTTATTCCTTTCCTCCAATTTTTATACACAAGGCCCATAGTGACACAGGGCGCTCATTCTTACCAGCACTGGAAGGTGCAGAAGGCTTCAAACTATGTAAACTGTCTTTTATGTAGCGCTATGATTTGTGTGACTCATAGAAGAACATTGTTGTCTTTTAAAAGCTCTTTGACCATGTTGCTGAATGCCTGGGGGATTTCATGGAGAAGAAGCAGATCAAAGACAAGAAGCTGCCTGTCGGATTCACCTTTTCCTTCCCATGCGCACAATCTAAATTAGATGAGGTAAGATGCGCCTTGTTTGTCAATATTATTCATAGAATCTAAAGCCTGATTGAAAGGCTGTACATCTAAAAACCCATTTACCTTATGGTATGATTTAAAAAAAATGGGCTGATCTGTCTTTACTTTGTTAGATGTGTTAAGCCTAATACGCACCGGCCAAATGCACATGCACACACATTCGGCCGGCTTCTGTCGAAGGGACATGACCAAAAAAGGTCTGCCGATTGGCTTCTGACCCCTACTGGAGTGTTCTGGCAGGGGGGACGTCCCCCTGTCGGAACACAATAGCACAGCAGGGGAGATCGCTGAACTAACACCAGATTGTTAGTACAACGGCTTCTCCTGAGCTGTCAGTTTTTTTGCGTTTAACTCAAAAAAACTACTAGTGTGTATGAGGCTTTAGGCAATCACAAGTTGGCAATTTGTTTGGTAAGTCACTGACTGATGCCAGGCAAAGTATGTCATTTTGTGCTGTAAAAAAAACCTTCCTGTATACAATATTTTAAAGCTATGGCTCCAACTTTAAGCATCATGTTCACTAAAAAAATTAAAAGTCTTTATAAACTGTCAACTTAATCAAGGCACATTTTTTAAATTGTGGTCAAATATGAGTGTAGGAATCGTATTTTCCATCAATTTTCTATTTTCAACTTTATTAAATGAAGCTCTATGATCTCATGCTGACTTTATACGTTTTATTTCTTTACAGGGCATTTTGCTGACCTGGACTAAAAGATTCAAGGCTAGTGGGGTGGAAGGGATGGATGTCGTTAAATTGTTAAACAAGGCCATCAAGAAGCGAGGAGTAAGTAATATAGATCGTCTTTTTTTTTCTTCTAAAGGTTTTCTTTAAAGGGGTTGTAAAGGTTTGTTTTTTATTTTCTAAATAGGTTCCTTTAAGCTAGTGCATTGTTGGTTCACTTACCTTTTCCTTTGATTTCCCTTCTAAATGTTTTTTTCCTTTGTCTGAATTTATCACTTCCTGTTCCTCCTTAGTAAGCTGTTCTGGCTGACTAACCCCCAGCCAGAACGGCTCGGATGATGGGGGCAAGCTTACTGAGGAGAAACAAGAAGTGATAAATTCAGAGAAAGAAAAAAAAAACATTTAGAAGGGAAATCGAAGGAAAAGGTAAGTGAACCAACAATTCACTAGCTTAAAGGAATCTATTTAGAAAATAAAAAACAAACCTTTACAACTCCTTTAAGAAAAAATGTCGACAGATATGCAATTCCCCAGTTTAACCCAGGTGTATTATTTAGACTTATTTTTAAATAGTACCTCAGTCTGCCTCCTGTAATCCAATCTTTAGCAGGATTCATTCCGGGAGAGTAAGGGGCACTGTAAGTCAATCCTGCTTTATTACATATTCTTTCTTCTTCTCTACAAAACAGTGCTACGGGTACTTTTGGTGGCCATACATCAGCAATGTTGTGGTAAATTGGTGAATTTCAAACATTTTTCAATCACAAATTTTTCCCTAGTGCCAAAAAATTGAACTGTAGTTGAAACTGACTCATGCCAGAAGACATTTTAAATTAATCTGCATTACAATTTTTATAATTTGGAAACGTTCAACCTTAAAATGTTTGTGTGTGAAAGTAGATAGAAATGAACAAACTGATAAGTGTATTGGCATTATTAGGCAAAGTTCCGGCCATTTCAGCCAGCTTCTGATCTTAAAAAACACCATATCAATAATGAAATTTATCACCAACTTCCACCAACATTTTAAAATGATCTAAAGTTTTTATGGAAATTTACCCTGATATCCTTTGCCGCTTTTCTCACCAAATCATGGCGTGCGTTCTACTCGGCAAACGATTGTGACGTCACTTGCGATGAGCAGCTATGATCAGAGGTGAGAGAAGCGGCGGTGCAGGTCGGATTACCTGACAGTGGTCTGTTTTTTTTTTACTCATACAAAAGACTGATTGAGCTGGTGCTGGTTTGGGCACAATAATGTGTAAGCGCAATATTTGTGGGACGATTTTTTAATTAGCTATTTTTTTTAAAAACGGTGTTGGACAATTACCCTGTCATTTTTTGGTGAATGGTATTTATTCTCAGATGGGAGAACACGGTTTATAGAGGAAGGAAAACGGTTCTGGTTGGGATGATTATTAAAGCGTGTTTGGCCCAGGGGCCTCATGGTTCTGGTGAGTGCAATAATAGCATCACTGATGGTGGGAGCAGTCTTTTGTATCTACAGTACAGAAGCACAGTGGATGGGATAGAATGCAATAAATGCAGTGACATTGAACATTGGGGGTTATTTACGAAAGGCAAATCCACTTTGCACTACAAGGGGAAAGTGTACTTGAAATGGCACTGAAAGTACACCTGAAATTGCACTGAAAGTACACCGGTAATGAAGCGTAAGCTTACCTGGATAATGATTTATGAAAAATTGGTCAGCACATTTCGTGACACTGCTGCTTGGTTTGAAATGGGTCTGGAATCCTTCGGATTCAATATCTTCAGACTCCTGAATAGGAGGTACTCTGATGGTGGCCAGGACTGCGGATAGAGTGGCGATCCCCAGCTCTTCTCTCTGCTTTCTCTATTTTTTTCTTTTCTTCTACTTTTATTCCTTCTTTATATCTTTCCCCTTCTTTTCCCCCTTTCTTTATGGCTTTACCTGCCCTTTCCCTCTATTCCTTGGGGATGGTTGGATTTGGGGGGCCCTCTCTCCCCATTTCTCCTCTTAAACAAAGTGCGATTATTGTGTGGTTGGGGAGCCATGTTTTGTTTTTGTTGGAATTTGCCATTCTCTCCCTGCCCCAACAGGCAGGGCGAGAGCAGGAGGGGTCTCTCTCTGTGGGATGGTCGGTTCTCCTTCCACTGCATAGCCTATCATTTTACTCGCAACTGGGGTCCTCTTTTCCCCCCATTTTCAGGTTTGTAATATTAATACAGATGCCTACTGGTGATCTTGTGACTGTAACTATGCATTCCCCCGATTTACTATTGTTGGGATCTCCAAGTTAAAACAGTATGCGTCACGGTTTTACACTTTGTTCCGGTTTGGTTGATTCAAGCAAGGCTGATTGTAGGCCTTATTTATGTATGTTTATGTCTACCTTTCTAACCTTTGTAAAACACTTACAATAAATACTTTTAAAACAGAAAAAAATTAAATTTACTGAGGCAGAACTACAGCACCAGTCTGCCTTTGTGCTTCAGTGCTTTATAAAAGGATGGAGTATCAACCTGGACATCAATTTTATTGGCTTGACTCTTGTCATTCCTGTTTATACATCAACTGCTTTAGGGCTCGTTCTCATCACAACATACGTATAATATGTGTTATGTGTTTGTTGCAATGTATTTATATTCATTGACTAATTGCACACTAGTGCACATATACAGTGTGTTGTAGTGCATCTGCACTTTAGCGCACCACAGTGCACGGATGCAAATGCTCTCATTTTTTAACATAGAACTGGGCCTATTTTTCTGTGCCTTGAGGTCCGTTCACAGTGCTTAAAAAACGACTTTGCATTGTGGTGCAATTGGGCCCTATACTGTATATATCCCAACTATGTACATGACAAAGATCTCATGTTCTTATTCCCCAGGACTATGATGCAGATATTATGGCTGTAGTGAATGACACAGTTGGCACCATGATGACCTGTGCGTTTGATGACCAGAGATGTGAAGTTGGCATAATCATTGGTAAGGAGACAAAACCATTTGTGTAAACAGTGCCGTGGATGTCACGCAGAAAGAACTGATTGTGATATGTCTTCTCAGGTACCGGAACAAACGCCTGTTACATGGAGGAGCTGAGGCACGTTGATTTAGTGGAAGGAGATGAGGGCAGGATGTTAATTAACACTGAATGGGGAGCATTTGGAGATGATGGCTCTTTGGAGGACATTAGGACAGAGTTTGATCGAGAGATTGACCGAGGCTCTTTGAATCCAGGAAAACAATTGTAAGCATTTACCCCTATATAGATCATTTTACATATACACCTATTGCTGAGTGGGAAAAAAGATTTGTCCAGTTATAATTATTATGACATTGAGGCTTTTCAACACAAACAGTAAAGCCTCGTACACATGATCAGTCCATCCGTTGAGAACGGTCTGAAGGACCGTTCTCATCGGATAACCGATGAAGCTGACTGATGGACCGATCGTGTCAGAACGCGGTGACGTAAAACACAACGACGTGCTGAAAAAAATGAAAAAAAAAATGAAAAAAAATGAAGTTCAATGCTTCCAAGCATGCGTCGACTTGATTCTGAGCATGCGTGGATTTCTAACCGATGGTCGTGCCTACCAACGATCAGTTTTGACCTATCGGTTAGGAATCCATCTGTTAAATTTAAAGCAAGTTGGCTTTTTTTTAACCAATGGTTAAATAACCTATGGGGCCCACACACGATCGGTATTGACCGATGAAAACGATCCATCAGACCGTTGTCCTCTGGTTAACCTATCGTGTGTACGAGGCCTTAGCGGAGGATATGGTCTAAGATGAAGCCAATACCGGAGTTGTCATTGTTAACCACCTTCTGGAAAGGTGACTTGCTTGTCTTTGGCCACATTATTTTGTGATTCATTCACCCGGAACAAGCAAACAACTAAAAAGTCAGAGAAGTCAGAACTCCCAAGCCTTGGTCTGGGCCTCAGAAAGTATTGCAGCCAAGCGACTAGCACCTTCAAAAAGAGAGCTCTGGAATGACAGCCTAATTATATTCTTGGTCCATGAGTGAGGTTAAACAACTATTGTCCTGTTTTCATTCACTTTAGTCATATTCTAAGAAATCATTTAAGGATGATAAATATGTTGTGCCACATTAATACCCAAGGTAACAATTTGAGTGACTGTTCAATAAATATTGTTATACTTCAGTTTCTAAAAACCAAAATTTAAAATTACTTGGTTATTACGGATAATGTAATTGTTCTTTCTTTTATAGAAGTGAACCCGCTGGGTGCCCAACAGGTATATATTGATGATTCTGCATAGCATTGGGATAGAGCAGTAGTCTCCAAACTGTGGCCCAGGGCCAGATGCGGCCCTTCACGTGATCTACTCCTGCCCTTTGGGGCATAGGGGTGGTTTCAGTAAGCAAGTGCGTCTGCATAACCATAGTTACGCAGCGCAATTGCTTAGTTGCCCCGGCGTAACGACTTTTCTGTATTCAGAAAGCTCGTTACGCCGACTGCAGCCTAAGATATGACTGGCATAAGGCTCTTATGCCGTCGTATTGTAGGCTGCATTACGATGGCATTACGATGGCCGCTAGGTGGCGTTCCTGTAGTGGTCAGCGTAGAGTATGCAAATTGCATACTCACGCCGATTCACAACCCTACGCGCGCCCTGCGTACGCATTTTACGTTCGTCGGGTTCCGCGTAAGGCTGCTCCTGCTATTAGCAGGGGCAGCCAATGCTAAGTATACCCGTCGTTCCCGCGTCGCGATGTTTGAAAATTACGTTGTTTGCGTAAGTGAATCGTGAATGGCGCTGGACGCCATTTACGTTCACGTTAAAGCAAATGACGTCCTTGCGACGTCATTTGCCGCAATGCACGTCGGGAAAGTTTCCCGACGTAGCATGCGCACTACATTCGGCGCGGGAACGCGCCTAATTTAAATGATCCACGCCCTATGGGATCATTTAAATTACGCGCGCTTACGCCGGCCATTTTTACGGAGCGCCTCCGCAAATTACGGAGCTACTGCTTCCTGAATCAAGCGTAGCGCAAGTAATTTACGGAGGCGTAGCGTAAAAACGTAACGCTGCGCCTCCGTAAGAAGTGCGCAGCAGTACCTGAATCTACCCCATTGTTTCTGATTCTGACACCAAAACGAGGGGGACTATTCCTCCAACTGACACCAATGATGTGGCAAAATTCCTCCCACTGACACAATTGATGGGTCACTTTTCCTCCCCCTAATTACCAGAAATGGGGCACTATTCTTCCTGCTGACACCAACGATGGGACACTATTCCACCCTCTAATATGAAAGAGGGCACACTGTTTGCTCCCACTAATTCCAGCACATTTTCTACTCCTACAGTCCAGCCCCCATAAAGTTTGAAGGACACTTAACTGGCCCTTTGTTTAGAAAGTTTGCAGACCCTTGGGATAGAGAAAAAAGCATTTACAGGCATTTGGAAGGTTTCAATTCCCCTCTGCACTATAACCAGGCTGCAAGTTTTGTATTCCTTTTTATGTATGTGGAAAAAGGTTAATCAAGCTTTAGTTAATGTTATATTAGAAGACACTACTTGAATTGGGTTCATGCAGTTTTCCTGATACTTAAGATGGACAAAGAAGGCTTGGTTCTGTCACTGTGTTTTGGAAGGCTCTGGCTAGCACACCCAGCTTTTGAAATGACATGCCAGTTATGCCAAAGGATGTAAAAAAAACATTATAGAGGGTGAACTTGATTCAATATATGGGTACTGTATATAGAGCAGAATAGAAGACAGTACAGAGCCTCTATTTTATATGTGATTAACCCTTTCATGACCAGATATCATTAATAACTAGATAGCCAAGCAAAAGCAGCTAAAGTAAGCATCAGTTAACTTGATTAATTTGCATGCCCTTAAATTTTTTATTTAAGAAAGGGATTTTACAAAAGATATACATTTTCAGGAAAATAGGAAAGAGACTTGTAGGTAGATTCAGTAAGAGTTAGGCCGACTTATCAGTAGATAAGCCGACCTAACTCAGAATCTACGCCGACTTATGTTTAAGCGTATGCTCAAACAGAGATACGCTTAAACATATCTAAGATACGACGGCTTGCGCCATCCTATCTTAGATTGCAATATTTTGGATGGCCGCTAGGTGGCGCTTCCATTGCGGTCGGCGTAGAATATGTAAATGAGGAGATACGCCGATTCACGAACGTACGCCCGGCCGACGCAGTACTTTTACGCCGTTTGCGTAAGAGATAGGCCGCATAAAGTTAGAGCTAGGCCCTATTGGAATAGTAATGTCAAGTATGGCCGCCGTTCCCGCGTCAAAATTCGAATTTTTAACGTCGTTTGCGTAAGTCGTCCGTGAATCGGGATTTACGTTGTTTACGTCCACGTCAAAATCAATAGGCCCGAAATGTAGGAGCCCGGCGCGGAAGAATGGTGCCCCATTTTTGGTATTAGGGGGAGGAATAGTGACCCATCATTGGCGTCAGTGGGAGGATATGTACCCCACCATTGGCGTCAGTGGGAGGAATAGTACCCTGTTGTCAGTGGCAGGAACTACGCCTTAAGGGCCAGATAAGATCAAGTGAAGGGCTGCATCTGGCCCCTGGGCCACAGTTTGGTGACCAATGTTATAGATATAAATGTATGAGAATATAAAATGCATTTCTAATTGCCTGTTCGCTTTTTTAAATAGTCTTGTTTTACAATTTTATGAATCTATGTACAATACAAATATAATTATTTTACAAGAAAAAAAATCCTTTGTGTCTGGGAGTGGTACCTCAAAATGCCGACTGATTTCTGTAATTTTAGACTTTGTGGATATGCGGATATGGCAGCATATTACTGCTACTGCGCTAATTCTACTCCTGATGATTCTAGCAGCCAACTAATTACTTTTAAAGCTTCCACAAATGCCTATATACAATGTGGCTGCTGTGACTACCAATGTTACAATAATGACATTTGATTGTAAGGATAACCAGGGACAATTGGGCCTTTTGTAATGTATTCAACTTGGGATTGTAATTGATGTTGTCATTTTTCTTTTCAGATTTGAAAAGATGGTGAGTGGCATGTATATGGGAGAATTGGTCAGACTTATATTGGTAAAGATGGCCAAAGAAGGTCTTCTGTTTGAAGGAAGAATCACTCCAGAACTCTTAACTAGAGGGAAGCTTGAGACTAAGCACGTGTCTGCCATTGAGAAGTAAGTGCATTGTTTTCTATCTATCTATCTATCTATCTATCTATCTATCTATCTATCTATCTATCTATCTATCTTAAATGCTTTTCCTCTGGGAATGATTAGAATCTCTGTAAAGTTGTTATTGTTATTTGGATTGGGGATTTTATTAAGCTCATCTATTCATTAAACTGAAAATTAAAGTGAACGTTCCCTACTTCTTTAGTAAATCAGCCCTATAAACTGCAAATACCTGCATGTAGTTTTCCTGCCACCATTTTTCTCATATTTTAGAACTGCCCTCTATCAGCAACTAAAGTTCTTTTACATGGTATAAAAATGCTGCAGGTTTAGGGGAAGATTCCTCAGAGCATAGTAAAAATGCATACAAGAAGAACATGATTTAAGGCTAATGCCGCGTACACACGATAATTTTTCGGCATGAAAAAAAAAAACGATGTTTTTCCAACATCATTAAAACGGCCTTGCCCACACACCATCGTTTTTAAAAAATGCTCTAGCAAAGCGGGGTGACGTACAACACGTACGACGGCACTATAAAGGGGAAGTTCCATGCGGATGATGCCACCCTTTGGGGCTGCTTTAGCTGATTCCGTGTTAGTAAAAGACGATTCGCGATTTTCTGTCTGTTACAGCGTGATGAATGTGCTTACTTCATTACGAATGGTAGTTTTACCAGAACGAGCGCTCCCGTCTCATAACTTGCTTCTGAGCATGCGCAGGTTTTTAACGTCATTTTAGCCCACACACGATCATTTTTTACAACCCGAAAAACGACATTGTTTAAAACATTGTTTAAAAATGCAGCATATTCGATTTTTTTTTTGTCGTTTTTCAGAACATGAAAAATGATGTGAAGCCCACACACGATCATTTTAAATTACATTTTTTAAAAACAAAGTTTTTTCATGCCGAAAAATGATCGTGTGTACGTGGCATATGTTCACCTTTAACCACTTAAGGACCGGAAGATTTTCCCCTTTAATGACCAGGCCATTTTATTTTTGCGATGAAGCACTGCGTCACTTTAACGGACGATTGCGCGGTCGTGCAACACTTTATCCAAACAAAATTGACATCTTTTTTTCCCCCCCACAAATAGAGCTTTCTTTTTGTGGTATTTGATCACCTCTGCGGATTTTTTTTTTTGCGCTATAAACAAAAAAAAATACGTAAATTTAAAAAAACATAAACAATATTTTTTACTTTTTGCTATAATAAATATCCCAAATGTTTTAACAAAAAATGATGTCATCACTTTAGGCCAATATGTATTCTTCTACATATTTTTGGTATAAAAAATCACAATAAGCGTATATTGATTGGTTTGCGCAAAAGTTATAGCGTCTACAAAATAGATGACAGACTTTTTTTTACTAGTAATGGCGGTGAGCTGCGATTTTTAGTGGGACTGCGACAATGCGGCGGACAGATCGGACACTTTTGACACTTTTTTTTGGGGACCATTGACATTTATACAGCAATCAGAGCTAAAAAAAAATGCTCTGATTACTGTGTAAATGTACCTGGCAGGGAAGGGGTTAACACTGGGGCGATCAAGGGGTTAAATGTGTTCCCTCTTGAGTGTTTCTAACTGTGGGGGGATGGGACTGACTGGAGGAGGAGACTTATCGCTGTTCATAATTACTACAAACAGATGATCTGTCTCTTCTCTCCTGTCAGAATGAGGATTTGTGTGTTTACATAAACAAATGCCTGTTCTGGCTCTCGTGCCGGTGTACGTGGGTGGCTGGCCATGCGCTCAGGGTCCCTCGCTCTTAAAGGAGCCTATGTACGGGTACATTGATTCGCCAGAACGAACCACTTTGCCAACGTATATGTGCGTGAGCCAGTCGGCAAGTGGTTAAACAAAAAAAATAAATACATACACATATTTTTGCAAGTAAACATAAAATTAGGAGCCTGCACGAACAGCAGATCAAGGGTGCAATGTCAGGCACCTGAAAACACTGCCTACAGCTTCTATTTGAAAGTTGTAGAAAGTGTCAATGAACTATGAAGCCTCGTACACACGACCGAGAAACTCGATGGGCGAAACACATCGTTTTCCTTGTCGAGTTCCTTGTTAGGCTGTCGAGGAACTCGACAAGCCAATTTTCTCCATTCCCGTCAAGGAAATAGAGAACTTGCTCTCTTTTTGGCTCGTCGAGTTTCTCGACAGTTTCCTCTACGAAAATGTACACACGACCGGTTTCCTCGGCAAAAAAAAATATCTCCCAGCAAGTTTCTTGCTGGTTTTTGCAGAGAAACTCGGTCGTGTGTACGAGGCCTGAGAGTGCTCACCAGTCCCCTCACAGTTCATTTAGAACTACAAACCATCTGCCACAATGGCAGACAGGACTTGTAGTTCATTCATTCACGTAGCCCTGTAAATGAATGACATGGCTCTGAGGGCCCCACTGTTTTTAAATTGTAACAGGGGGTTTGGGGAGAAGATCCCCTGAAAACTGTCACAGGGTGGGGAGAATCAGGAGTTGTGGGCAGGCACTCATTAGAAACATGTTACTAAAGGTGAACCTATCTTTTAGCAAAGTACTATTGCTTTTTTCTTTGTATGTAAAAAAAACAAAGTACAAGTTTAAAAAAGTTCCCGGAATTATTTAAAATTGACATTGCTTCCTATGTTCAAAGATGATATTTGCTGTACATTCAGTAAATCACATACATCCAGCAAAACAGAAATACAAAGAATATGTTGTTTTGAGATTTCAATGCCATAAATGCAAAAAAGAATTCTGATGATATCAAATTCAGGATTAATGGTTTGGTATCTAACAGTGCTGCATAAACACAATTCTGTCTTTTTATTCTCAGGAGTAAAGAAGGATTAAGCAAAGCCAAAGATATACTGACAAGGTTAGGGGTGGAACCTTCCCATGAAGACTGTATTGCCGTACAACATGTGTGTACAATCGTCTCCTTCCGTTCTGCCAACCTGATAGCTTCTACACTGGGTGGCATCTTAGCTCGTCTCCGGGACAATAAAGGAGTCCCCAGGTTGCGAACCACAGTAGGCATTGATGGATCACTTTACAAGATGCATCCACAGTAAGTGCTATGGTTATGTTTGTAGTTTCAATGTCACCTACTGATTTACCCAGTATGTTTTGAAAACAAAGTTATCCCTTAACCGGTTTCTGCCAGCAACACACATATATGCAAAGTCACGGAGTGTTCTGTGTTTGTGCTGGAGGCACACTCCATTGCTGGTGGGACTAAGCAGGTGATGTCAGCCCGTAGCAAAGTGACATCCCATGCACGCTGGAACTGTTCTGGAGTTGCTGTCTGGTAAACAGAGAAAGACAAGGGCCCGGATTCAGAAAGGAGATACGACGGCGTATCTCCTGATACGCCGGCGTATCTCTGAGTCCGGCCGTCGTATCTATGCGCCTGATTCATAGAATCAGGTTACGCATAGATATCCCTAAGATCCGACAGGTGTAAGTGACTTACAACGTCGGATCTTAGGCTGCAATCTCACGCTGGCCGCTAGGTGGCGCTTCCGTTTGTATACGCGAGGAATATGCAAATGAGGAGTTACGCCGATTCAGAAACGAACGATCGCCCGGCGCTTTTTTTTTATGTCGTTTGCGTTCGGCTTTTTCCGGTGTATAGTTACCCCTGCTATATGAGGGGTATGTGCGGCGTATCCTATGTTAAGTATGGTCGTCGTTCCCGCGCAGAGTTTTGAATTTTTTAAGTCGTTTGCGTAAGTCGTTCGCGAATACGGCTGGACGTAATTTACGTTCACGACGAAAGCATGACGAGTTGCCGACGTCATTTGGAGCATGCGCACTGGGATTCAGTCGCGGCCAGCGCGTGCGCAGTTCGTTCGGCGCGGGGATGCGCATCATTTAAATGATACACTCCCCCTACCTGCCAAAATTTGAATTCCGCCGGGTGGATTTACGCTACGCCGCCTCAACTTTACAGGCAAGTGCTTTGTGAATAAAGCACTTGCCTGAAAAACTTGCCGCGGCGTAACGTAAATGAAAGATCCGCTCACCGATCCTGACCTCCCTGGGGCCCTAAGCAAAATGACATGTCACATTAAAGTTGAGAAGTGGGGGGGGGGGTGTTCTGCTGTTGGAAATGACATCTTACATTAAAGTGAGCGGGGGTGCTGACTTCTTACCTTGTTTCCCATTAAGCCAGCGAGTTGAGATGCGGGGTGAGGGGCCGAAAATGACTTCTCACCAGACGGGGCCTCTAGTAATGTGGGGGGCCCTCCCTAAGCGTCTTGCATAGTGAGCCTATAGGTCGGATCGGCCCTGGCAGGTAGGTACGGTAACATACACAAGGTACAATAGATCAATGTTTATCAACTCCAGTCTTCAAGTACCCCCAACAGGTCATGTTTTCAGTCTTTCCATTATTTTGCACAGGCGATTTGATCAGTTTCACTGCCTTAGTAATTCCCTTAGCCATTTCATCTGAAGGGGAAATCCTGAATACATGACCTGTTGGGGGTACTTGAGGACTGGAGTTGAGAAACATTTCAATAGAAAACCCTTAGTTATATACTATACCGTGAGATATCAACACCTAAACAGTAGTGCCCTGCGCTTCTATCCAGCCAGCCCAAATGTTGTTGAATTGAGCAGAACAGTTTCGGCTGATGTACATAAGCTTATATAGGGGAAGAGCCCTGTTGATCGCCGCCTTCCAGCCAGACGAAGTGGACAGAGTAGGCAGCTTCCATTTCATCAGACTTTCCCTTCTATCATAATAGGCTAAAAAGAAAAAAAAAGTTTGAAATGCTTAGTGGCCTCCACAAAATCGTTCTAGCAGCAGCACCAAGGGGTCCATAGGGACAGAGAGGTTGCCAACGGTGTTAATAGCATCCAATACCCCTGCCCAGAAATGACACAACCTGGAGCAAGACCAACACATGTGAGCAAACGTGCCGCACTTTTTATATGTGAGCAGATCTTGTGGGTGATGTTAGCTGCTTGTGTACATACGTAATAAAATGTTAATGCACTATTAGATTTTCTCTCTGCATGCCTTCTCTGCTATGGTGAAGATATACAGAGGCGAGAGGCGTATTTATTCAGAGTTTTTCAGTATAGAATTTAAATGCTGTATTATGTTGTATTTCCTATAGAAACCACACATCAGATTAATCTATTGTATTTATAAATGGCACTAAAACAGACCTCCTTTTTTTTTTTAACAATAAAGATACTTTCCTGGTTTCTACATTGGAACATACTAGTGATAGAGCTCTGCCTCTAACCCCTTCCTCAGGACCAGTAAATACATAAAAGTGAAAAAGTAAACCCAGCCATACATCGAAATCTGTCCGGTTCAGCAGGGACTAGCTGAATTTTGATCTAGCTGGTTGTACACAAGTCAATCAATTCACCATCAATTGAGGTCACGAAGAGCCGGACATGACTAAATGAATGAACAACAACACTGGCCTACCCTGACCATGGCAGCAGGAAACCGTGGCAAAAGCGCAAACCATGTTTTTACCGCGATTTGCGGTTGCCCGTGACCGGCGGTCAAAATGTTCCTATTCTGAATGTGATACTTGCGCATTCAGTAGACGGAGGTTTAACCTCACCTAAATGGGGCAGCTCCTAAACTCTGCTTATAGCCTAATGCCGCGTACACACGACCGTTTTTCATTAATGGAAAAATGCTATTTTTTAAATTGGTCATTAAAAACGATCGTGTGTAGGCTCCAGAGTATTTTTCTCGACGAGAAAAATGGCCAATAAAAATTTAGAACATGCTCTATTTTTTCTCGTTGTTTTTCACGTCGTCGTTTTTCTCGTCATGAAAAACGGTCGTGTGTAGGCTTTAACGACGGGGAAAAAAAACGTGCATTCTCAGAAGCAATTTATGAGAAGGGAAATTTGCATAATCAGCCCAAAGGGTGGCGCCATTCGAATGGAACTTTTCCTTTATAGTGCCGTTGTACGTGTTTTACGTCACCACGCTTTGCTCAAGCATTTTTTATCACAATCGTGTGTATGCAAGGCAGGCTTGAGAGAAATCGCGTCGAGAAAAACTTCTTTTTTTTCCATGACATGAAAAACGGACGTGTGTATGCGCCATACGTGTACATGGACACACAGGTTTTTATGGCGTTCAGTTTAGGAGCTTTGGCAAAAAAACTGCCAAAAGTTCGGGGATGCCAGGAACTGCTAATGTACATGAAGCCTGACAGAAGAATGACATACCTATTTACTGGTCCTGAGAGAGGGGTTACAAACAGAACTGCCATTGATAGGCACTAGGGATGAAACATTATGGTAAGAATTTGATACCTTCAGTTTCTATATAAATTAGCCCAATTTCTCTTGGACCCATATGTTTTTTGGTACCACACATGCCCAAAAGGGTAACCGCATTACCCATAGCAGCCAACTGGATTGATCCTCTTATTTTATATTCTTTAATGTTTTATATGTTCTCTTTAGGTATTCGCGACGTCTGCATAAAACAGTGAGACGCTTGGTCCCTGACTGTGACGTGCGGTTCTTGCTGTCAGAAAGTGGCAGTGGTAAGGGTGCTGCTATGGTGACGGCAGTGGCTTATCGGCTGGCAGAGCAGAGGCGACAGATTGATGAGACGCTTGAGGAATTCAACCTTAGTAAAGAGCAGTTGCATGAGGTGAAGAGGAGGATGCGAATCGAGATGGAATGTGGATTGAAGAAAAAAACTCACGAAACTGCTAAAGTGAAAATGCTGCCAACATTTGTTCGCAGCACGCCAGATGGCTCAGGTACTTGTTAATATTTAAATGCCTAGGAAACAGAAAGGAAGGGAAATGCAGAGAAAGCTCTATCAAGCCTAAAAAGAAGCCTCCTCTACTAATGGAAGATTTTTCATAACTGTGCGCAGTTGTGATGTTTGATACAGGCAGACGTTTCCAGTGCAGTACATTACGGTTACCCATTGCTTTCTCTGGTGCCCTCTTGTGGTGTCATTCCATAACTATTTGTAGAGTGTCTGAGAAATGATATGGTTCAGCATACAGAAACGACAAATTTATACTCAAAATATATAGGGGCAGATCCTCAAAGAAATTACGCCGGTGTATCTCTTGATACGCTGCGTAATTTCAAATTTTGCGCGTCGTATCTTTGTTTTGGTATCCACAAAACAAGATACAACGGCATCTGTGTTAGATCCGACAGGCGTACGTCTTCGTACGCCGTCGGGTCTTAGATGCAATTTTTTAGCTTCTGCTAGGTGGCGTTCCCGTTGTAATCTGCGTCGAGTATGCAAATTAGCTATTTCCGACGATCCACGAACGTACGACCGGCCGTCATATTTTTTTACGTTGTTTCCGTTCAGCTTTTTCCGGCGTATAGTTAAAGCTGCTATATGGTGGCGTACTCAATGTTAAGTATGGCCGTCGTTCCCGCGTCTAATTTTGAACATTTTACGTCGTTTGCGTAAGTCGTCCGTGAATGGGGCTGGACGCCATTTACGTTCACGTTGAAAACAATGACGTCCTTGCGACGTCATTTGGAGCAATGCATCCTGGGAGTTTTTACGGACGGCGCGTGCGCAGTTCGTTCGGCGCGGGGACACGCTTCATTTAAATGAAACACGCCCCCTACCCGCCCAAATTGAATTCCGTGCCCTTACACCGCGGGAGATACACCACGCCGCCGTAACTTACACCGCAAATTCGTTGAGGATTCAAAACAAAGCCAAGTAAGTTACAGCGGCGTAGCGTATCTTACATCTACGCCGGGCGCAGCGTATGTATGTGGATCTGCCCCATAATATTTTAGTGGATCCTTTCCAATGGGAAGCTCAATTTAGCAAAAATAGGAACTCTTAACTACTTTCTATAAGTAAGTATATGTGATATTTAAGGATTTGGTAATCAAAAATGTTATCATTTTATTTATTTTTTGTTTTAGAAAATGGTGATTTTCTGGCTCTGGACCTTGGAGGAACAAACTTTAGAGTATTACTTGTAAAGATAAGAAGTGGTAAAAGAAGAACTGTGGAAATGCATAATAAAATTTATGCCATTCCTATAGATGTCATGCAAGGCACTGGAGAGGAGGTATGTCACATATATTATTTATAAATCATTTTCCTTCTGGTTTAAGCTTATACTTGTTAAGTTACTTGGCATCCTGCCCTACAACTTACCGTATATACTCGAGTATAAGCCGACCCGAATATAAGCCGAGGCACCTAATTTTACCACAAAAAAATGGGAAAACGTATTTACTCGAGTATAAGCCTAGGGTGTCCATCTGTATGCCTCACTGTTCTTCACTTTGCCTCACTGTGTCCATGTGCATGCCTCACTGTGTCCATGCCTCGCTGTGTCCATGCCTCGCTGTGCCCATGCCTCACTGTGCCCATGCCTCACTGTGCCCATGCCTCACTGTGCCCATGCCACACTGTGCCCATGCCTCACTATGCCCATGCCTCACTATGTTCATGACTAGACTGACGTTTAACATGGGAGTCTATGGAAGGGGTGCCCGGCTTTGAAAAATCAGTGCTCCCCAGCCGTAGGTCCCCCAGACAACAAACTTTGCACACTTATAGAGAAAGAGTGGGGCTACATGTGTGCCAAGTCCAGGGCACCTACGGCCGGCCGGTACCGGGTCCCCAAAGTCCGGGAGATCAGGTGCAAAAAGGTGACTCGAGTATAAACCGAAAGGGGGGGGGGGGGCATTTTCAGCACAAAAAAATGTGCTGAAAAACTCGGCTTATACTCGAGTATATACGATACTTTTTTAATACTTTATAAATTGGTTGGGCTGGATTATGATATCTTTTACGTATGTGGAGTAAATGACAATCATGGGAAGAGGAAAAGCAGTATACCAGAGGCAGCCACCTTGGAGCTGGCAGTTCTCTGGTTTTAAAACATATGTGAAATATTATTTCCGCTTATATAAAGCTGCATAGCCTGCTGTTTTGACAGTGTCTCGGTATGGAAAATATGTAATTGAAACTGTTTCAGTGAGCTTACAAATCTTTAATAATAATACATTTTATTTTCCAGCTCTTTGATCACATTGTTCACTGCATCTCAGATTTCCTTGACTACATGGGGATTAAAGGAGCCCGGCTTCCCTTGGGATTCACCTTCTCCTTCCCCTGCAAGCAGACCAGCTTAGATGCTGTAAGTTCACTAGGATGATGTGACAGTTTCTACCTCTGAAATCATGTGTTTTGCTTTTACTATTCCACTGTACTATTATGAATTAAAATACACCATACAAGTAGTGGCGATGCTATTGCTTAGTTTTCAAGATAAAAGCTCCAGGGCTTTTATTCGTATTCTTCATTTGCTACTCATTGAATCATTAGCTAATGAAAACAAAAGAAGTATGTCAATGCCTGTTAAATTAAAGTGGAACTTTAGTCATTTTTGCCTCAGGTAAGGTCAGTGTTCATGATTCAGCGATAAGAAGGAAGGAAAAAATGGCATCCATGGGAGAGTTCCAAGGCCACTGCTGACAAAAAAAGAACACAAAGGCTCATCTCACATTTACCAAAAAAACATCTTGATTATCCCCAAGACTTTTAAAGCGGTGTTTCACCCTAAAAACAACTTTATAGCATCTCATTCAGCATAGTAGCGCGAGCTACAGTATGCCTTTATATTTTTTGTTGGCGCCGTACTCACTGTTTAATAGCGTAGTAAAATTTCCGACTCCCCGTGGGGAATGGGCGTTCCTATTCAGAGGGCTCGTGATTGACGGCCGGCTATGGCGCGTCACGCTTCACGAAAATAGCCGGAGTAGGTCTCGGCTCTTCCCGGCGCTATATGGCGCCTGCGCACAGACATCGGAGCTGACTGCGCAGGCGCCGTGAAGAGCAAACACCTATTTCGGCTATTTCCGTGAAGCGTGACGCGCCATAGCCGGCCGTCAATCACGAGCCCTCTGAATAGGAACGCCCATTCCCCGGAAACTTTCGTACGCGATTACACAGTGAGTATGTACACATATTCGCCAGCACACCAAGGATCATTGAAAAAACGTCCAAAAATTTAATGCATAATAGCGATCCAAAAAGCAACGTTTCGAGGTCACGCAGGACCTCTTCGTCAGGCAAGAGGTCCTGCGTGACCTCGAAACGTTGCTTTTTGGATCGCTATTATGCATTAAATTTTTGGACGTTTTTTCAATGATCCTTGGTGTGCTGGCGAATATGTGTACATGATTTGCTTTCCGGTTCCCAGCTGGTGATCGTTTCAGCACCCTTTTACTTATTGGCCATTTTCCTGGAAGGTGTGCAGTTGGAATATTTTGTGACTACACAGTGAGTATGGCGCCAAAAAAATATATAAAGGCATACTGTAGCTCACGCTACTATGCTGAATGAGATGCTAGAAAAAAAATATATTTTTAGGGAGAACCCCCGCTTTAACCAAATATTCTGTGGACTGATGAGACAATAATGTAATGTTTTGGAAGGTGTGCGTCCCTTTACTTCTGGCATAAAACTAATACAGCATTTAATTTCATAACAAGAACATCATACCAACAGTCAGACGTGGTGGTGGTAGCATGATGGTCTGGGGCTTTTTTGCAGATTCAGGACCTGAATGGCTTACCATAATTGATGGAACCATGAATTCTGAGCTCTACCAGAAAATCCTAAAGGAGAATGTCCGGCCATCAGCTTGTGACCTCAAGCTTAGTGCACTTGGCTTATGCAGCAGTACAATGGTCTGAAACACAACAGCAATTCCACCTCCAAATGGTTAAAACAAAGCAAAATTTAGGCTTTGGAGTGGCCTAGTCAAAGCCCAGACTTAAATCCAATTGAGATGCTGTACCTTACACAGGCCGTTCATGCTGGAAAACCCTTCAATGTAGCTGAATTAAAACAATTCTGCATAGAAGAGTGGGCTAAAATTGCTCCACAGCAATGTAAAGGACTTATTGCCAGTTATCAAAAACGCTTGATTGCAGTTGTCGCCGCCAAGGGTGGCACAACCAGTTATTAGGTTTAGGGGGCACTAATTTTTTCACATAAAGCCAGGCAGGTTTGGACAGCTTTTTTGCCCTTAATAAATGAAACCATCATTTAAAAACTGCATTTTGTATTTACTCTGGTTATTTTTGTGTAATAGTAAAAAATGTTGATGATCTGAGTAATTTAAGAGTAACAAATATGCAAAAAACAAAAGAAAAAACAGAAATCAGAAGGGGGCAAATACTTTTTCACAGGATTGTATTAGACTGCTTTTACACTAATCCATGGGTGCAGTGCAGTGCACCTGCATGTTTCCTGCGGGCCATAGACTTCTGTTATATTCTGCAAGTTTGAAGCTAGTGACCAAGCTCACAAGATATAATAAAAGTCTATAGCAAAGCACATCAGTGTGAAAGCAGCCTCATAGGGGGCTCAGGACAGTAAGGGCGTGTTTACATTTGAGGTTTAGGGGCGGTAAAACCCCAACCACTAGTGTAGCATCTGGGGTCGCAATGACGACTCTGCCCCATTCTCCAGGGGCCTGTGCGGCCTCCCTGTCACATTCTGTTTTACCGGACAGGCAACAGGGGGTGGCATATACACGCTGAAAACCGGCTTCTCCTCCTCTTCCTCCTGCTGGCATTTAGCGGCTGCAGGAGGAAAATGCTATTTATGCTATTCTGAACCATTTTATTTGATTGTGGCCCACAACTGGTTACCAAATCACTTAAATGGCTTTTGTTTTTCAAAAATTTGAGCACCCCTGCACTAACGTATGCATTGTGAGTTACATGTATTGTGGTAACACGCAATGCATACATGTGAAGCACAGATGGGTAATAAAGCCCTCCATTTTGTCTGATTATATAGAAATTAAAAGCTCTAAATCAGTTTACATTTGCACTAGTCTGTAATCTTCTGCACATACGTGTTCAGACTGGAAACGAGAGGGTCGTGGTTTGCTGCATTGCATGATATTGTGATTGTAACAAATAGAGCTAGTTGATTGGAGGAGAGAGAGCACATAGATGACCTTTTCATTGAGCTACTTCTTCATCACTATCCAATCACAGCCTCGAGCAAGGTGTATTCATTTGTCTTCATTGACCTTCCAGGGTCGCGCACGTCGCCGCGTCATCGTCGTGTGTACAACCATCAGACCAAAATCCGGCAGCGGACAGTCCGTCCGTGTGTATGAGGCCTTAGGGAGGTCTGGACAAAAAAAAAACGTCAGAATGACAGAATTAAGGTTTCATTCACATTAGTGTGTCTCCAGAGTTGCACGATTTAAAGTGAGACTTTGAAGCGTGACTTTAATGCGACTTTTGGTACGATTTTGATCTAACTTTACATTCTGTGGATCAAAGTTGCATCAAAAGTCGCACTAAAGTAGTGCATGCACCTTTTCAAAGTCGCTGCAACTTTAAGTCGCACCAATTTAAACGGGTGCCATTGAAAAGAATAGGTTGCGACTTGTCATGTAATTTTGCTGTCCAAAGTCACATGACAAATCGCACTAGTGTGAATGGAACCTACATTTTTTTCTGCTACATTAGACATATTTCAGCTGTGTAGCTTAGTTACACTTACGTAAAGTTTGCTTACAATTTTGCCTGTAAATCAGTGTTCACCAACACAATTTAAAGAGGAATATTGTCTTTTGCTCCTAGGACTGTGTGGCTTTACCCTTCTTTAATTAAAATAAACTGACTGTTCTGTTTGATACCAATCCTTATCTCTATATTTTATAAAATATGCTCCATTTCACCTGAATTTAATAATGTCTTGGAATTTGATTTATAACTCCACAGGGTATCCTACTAACCTGGACCAAAGGTTTCAAGGCAACGGACTGTGAGGGCGACGATGTGGTGAGCCTACTAAGAGAAGGGATCAAGAGAAGAGAGGTATGTGGGACTATATCTCATCTGTCACATCAATACAGCCAGAGCACAAGTAATAACAGCCTGATTCTTCGCAGTGTTTTGTGCACTTTACTGTAATTACAGCACAAATGCACTTAAAGTGGAGTTCCGGCCACAATTTCACTTTTTAAATATAAATACCCCTGTAATACACAAGCTTAATGTATTCTAGTAAAGTTAGTCTGTAAACTAAGGTCCGTTTTGTTAGGTTGTTACAGCATTTAGACACTTTATAAAATAGAAATTGACTGGGGCCATCTTAAGTGTGGGCATCATGAAGCCAGACTGTATGACTTCCTGGATTTCAGCCTTGCAGATCTCGCACATGCTCAGTGCTGCACAAGCAGTGTCAGATCAGGTTTCAGCACCTGTGCTGTCCAAGTCACATGATTCTTTGAGACTGGGGAGTGCACAGACTCCTGGAAAGTTACACCCACTACATTCCCAGGAGTCTGTGCAGTGTAGGTTAGGAAGCATTAAGCACCTAGGTGCAGGAAGAGGGAAGATTAACTATTCTGCCTAGCAACAACACTTTGAAGGCATCTAAAAAAAAAAAAAAAAAATTCGTAAAGGACTAATGACATTTTTTTAAAACTACTGATGTAATGTTATATTTATGGGTGGAACTCCACTTTAATGATGAGCCATTTACTAACAAGTAGCAGAGTTATGTGACTTCTTGAGTGTTTTTACGGCTTTTACAAGTTATGAATGGAATCGGGCAAATGATTGCACTAATTGTAAAGCCCAACTCTAGCCCAAACTGTTTCTTTTTTTTATTTAAAACAAAGTAGATAAGGGTTAGAACATTTGTTTGTTTGTTTTTTTTGTTTTTTGCTTTATGTTTATCCATAGGGGAGATTTACCCTCACTTCCTGTCCAGGTGACAAGGTGTCTCCAGGGCAGGGAGTGATGAGATATCACCCAGATGGGGACAGGAACAGCTAAAAAAAAATAGCACAGTTATTTAGTAGAATGGGAAAGGGTTACAACATCTGTTTGTTGTTTTTTTTTGCGCCTTCCTAATCTGGTAAAACCTGTTCACTCTTTATTGCAGACGGCAATAAAAACCTGATAGTTCTGACTCTACTAAAAACAAAAAAATAATACTACTTTTAATGATTTTTAAGGATCTATAAGATGTACAGTGTGCACAAATGTGCATGCTTATACCCAGATCTGAGTACCTGAAAAAGGCTTGTCAGCATTTTCAGTGTTTCCACTTTACAACACACTAGGCGTACTTACCTTGTAATGGTGCATCTACCACAGAATTCAAAGGTGCCTTTAATAGCCTCAGTTATAATTATGGTTCAGTTGCCAACTAAGCTTTATTTCCCACTGTTGTCAGTCCTTACAAACATGATATATATTATAAATATATATAATACAAATACATTATACTGAAGTACTGTGTGTATAAATATATATATATATATATATATATATATATATATATATATATACACTGAATTTGTGAGCATGCCGCACTGTGCTGGAAGGCAAGGAGTTTTGGTTAAGATCATTGCTTGGTCGTCCCACTGGTTAGCAAGATTTAAGTGTTGCTTTTTTAAAAATGGAGGCAATAAACAATGGAAAGGGATCTCATACCCCTTATGCCCCCCGTACACACGATCGGAATTTCCGATGGCCTAAAATCCGATGGAATTTTTAGTCGGAATTCCATTCAAGCTGTCTTGCATACACACTGTTAGACCAAATTCCAACCGTCCAAAACGCGGTGACGTAAAACAGTATGACGAGCCGAGAAAAATAAAGTTCAATGCTTCCGAGCATGCGTCGACTTGATTCTGAGCATGCGTGGGTTTTTTCTCCTTCGGAGTTGCATACAGACAATAGGATTTTCCTATTGTTTTTTTTTACATCGGAAAAAAATAAAACATGTTCTATTTCTAAGCACCGACGGAAAAAAGTCTGATGGGGCCCACACACGATCTGAATTTCTGATGAAAAAAGTCCACCTGACTTTAGTCTTCTCTTCCAGATCATAGCACCACGCTGACCAGATTGAAACACTGAATATCATGCCAGTGGATCACCTGGATAATATAGGATCATACTGCCAACACAGCATTACTTGGATCACCATGCATCATTGTGATGACAATCTATCAGTACTTGCACAATGGCACTGCTACTCTGTTGGGTAGTAGGTTAGTATTTAAAAAAAAAAAACAGCAGTGTATATATTTGTACACATTGGGCTGTTGAGTCAGGAGAAGCAGTGAACTTTAGAGGCAATTGCCACAATGAGGGTATAAGAGGAGTGACCAAGATTTGGATGACCATTTAGTGATGCCTACTCTATATAAGCAGGTCACATGGGCATTGTACAGCAGTCAACTCTAAAGCTGTCATGTTAAACTAATTTACCATATTCAATGTTCAGTGTAAATTGCAGATGCATGTTGGCTTCATTGAAAAATGATTAATTGAACTGTACTCCTCCTTTTAAGGAATTTGACTTGGATGTAGTTGCCATAGTAAATGATACAGTTGGAACAATGATGACTTGTGCTTATGAAGATCCTAATTGTGAAATCGGTCTTATTGTGGGTAAGTTCACAAAGGAATAAACGTATGTATTTTATAATGCATAAAGTAGATAAGTACTTGGTCCAACTGACCATCCCTATATGTATAGAATTTGACAAAATGAAGGATGAATGGGATTATTAGTGGTGCCATAACCCTCCCACAGAAAGCAACTAAGAAAGTCATATTAATAAAAACCAAAGTTTTATTATAATTCATTGTTAAAAGATTTCTGGGGCAATAATCCCCTAAAATACATGGGGCTAGATTCAGCAAGCATTTACGGCGGCAAATCTCCAGATACGCCGCCGTAATTTCAAATCTGCGTCGGCGTATCGTTACGCAGATTCTCCAAGGTAGATACGTCTAAAAAATAGGCTTCCTCCGCCGACGTAACTTGAATGCGGCGGCATATAATTGTGTGCAATTCTACGCTGGCCGCTAGAGGCCGCTTCCGTTGTTTTCGGCGTAGAATATGCAAATTACCTAGATACGCCGATTCACGAACGTACGTACGGCCGGCGCAATTTATTTACGTCGTTTACGTTAGGCTTTTTCGGCGTAAGGTTGTTCCTGCTATTAGGAGGCGCAGCCAATGTTAAGTATGGACGTCGTTCCCGCTTCGAAATTTAAATTTTTTTACGTCGTTTGCGTAAGTCGTTCGCGAATAGGGCTGGACTAAATTTACGTTCACGTCAAAACCAATACGTCGTTGCGGCGTACGTGGGAGCAATGCACGCCGTTCGTAAAACACGTCAATCACGTCAGGTCATCACACATTAGCATAAAACACGCCCCCCCTTACACATTTGAATTACGCAGGCTTGCGCCGGCCCCATTCACGCTACGCCGCCGCAACTTACAGAGCAAGTGCTTTGTGAATACTGCACTTGCTCCTGTAAGTTGCGGCGGCGTAGCGTAAATACGATACGCTGCACCGCCGTTAAAATGCGCGCCCCTACCTGAATCTAGCCCATGCACGATAAACTATAACCTGCTCAGCCACCCTGACGTGTCATCCTCCCCCTTCAAACAGTCACAGTTATAAATAGTGTAAATGTTCAACAAATGTATGATACATAGACGAAGAGAGAAGATGATGAATAACCCAATGCGTTTCACAGTTGTAGCTACCTCAGGGGTTCAAAAGTGTGTTGTTGAGCAGGGTTAAGATGCTCTCCCAAAAGAGTATACAGTCCAAGATGGTGGAAGCCTTGCAGGACCTGGTCTGAAGATGGTATGTGGCAAAAGATGACAAGAGAAAGAGTCCACACAAAAGGCCCGTGAAGCCTATTGCCACGTACACGGTCGGAATTTCTGACAACAAATGTTCGATGTGAGCCTGTCGTCGTAAAATCTGACCGTGTGTAGGCTCCATCAGACATTTGCTGTCGGATTTTCCGACAACAAAAATTTGAGAGCTGGTTCTCAAATTTTCCAACAACAAAACGTATAATATAATATATTATTACATTTTTTATTTTGGTTTTAGATATGCTTTAATTGTGGTTTGCTAAGTGTCTTTCTGTATATACATTGCGATTTTATTTACAGAGTGAGTTTTCCCAATGGTAGCATAGCAAAAAAAAAAAAAGCTGACAGAGTTTTTAAATCTTCTTCATGCTAATTTAAGCTTTTGACCAGAGTAGCACTTTAATAATAAACATATGCTTAACCTCCCTGGCGGTATGATTCTTTCAGAAAAAACATGCTGAAAGCGGTACCATTATTTGCATGGAAATTTGGCGTTTTATACTGTAGGTCTGTAATTTTTAGGAATAACTCACTTAAATCTGACCAAACAAGAGACTAGTAGGCATCCCGGGTATGATATTTTTTTAAAAACAAAATTATAAATTATAATATAATAAATAATTATAAATAACTATAACAAATAATAATATAATTCTAATAAAAATTATTCAATAATGTAATCAACTCAAAATCACAGAAATTTGCTCAGTTGCAGAATTGTTGCTGTCATTATTTTTATTTTTTATGACGAATTTCCCCACAAATCGCTATCGCACAATTCTGCAAGTGATTATAATTTTTTATCGCTGTTTTCTAGCTGATCTAAAACCATTTTTGACATAAAGGGACACTTTTGGTTGCTATGGACAATCTACAGTTTGCAGGGAGAAAGAAAGGTTTTTATTATATAAAAGAACATGTAGGACGCTGGACAGACCACTAGGGACAAGTGTAATCTATAAGATTACAGTATACTGTATGTATTGTGTTTGTTTACGTTTTTGAATTTGGCGCCGTTCTCCGCTCCCGTGCGTCGTAACGTCACAGGGAACGGAGATCGGCGGCACAGGAGGACGCTGTGTGAATGGAGCGAGGTCCCGCTCGCTCACACAGCGCGGTGGCATCGCTGGATCCAGGGACAAGGTAAGTAACTTTGTCTGCTGCTGCAGCGAGGCAAGCCCGAGTCTGACTCGGGGGTTACCGCTTTTGGTATGAAAATCTCACCCCGAGTCAGACTCGGGAATACCGCCAGGGGGGTTAATTTGTAGTACCCAGTCTCCTACACATAAAGAGCAGTAAAGCCTTGCAATGCAGGCACAGCCCCACTGCAAGGGGGGACTTTTACTTTTCCCGGAGTTCAGCTTTTAAAGAAAATTTGCCCTCTGACCATATGAGGCATTCTTTGACATATGCTTTTGATTACAAGACAGTTATTGATAGCTGTATACTACAAACCACCTAAATGTGTCTTTATATAAAATGTGCATGGCTTCATACATTCCAGGTACTGGCAGCAATGCATGCTACATGGAAGAGACGAAAAACATAGAAATGGTGGATGGAGATGAAGGCAGAATGTGTGTCAATATGGAATGGGGAGCTTTCGGTGATAATGGGTGCCTGGATGACATTCGAACAAAATATGACAAAGAAGTTGATGAACTTTCACTAAACTCAGGAAAGCAAAGGTGCGTCATACAGTTATTAGAAGGACAGACTAAAGGTACTACTATACAAGTAATAACTGCAGCATTAATTAATTTGGATTATAAGTGTAGGTTCACACTTGTGTGGGTTTTGCATGCGCGTTTGCTCAGGCACAGCAGTCCATTTATTGAATGGGTTGTATACCTGCAAGAGAGATGGGGAAAGAAGTCCATACACACTGGGCTTGAAAGAACATTGCTTTTACTGTAGTTTTGTGTTCTGCCTGTAGAAGCAGCTCAATGTTATCCTATGTGTCCATGTACATTAGGACATTTAGAGGCATATTTTAAAGTGATTGTAAAGCTTCAATTATTATTTTTTTCTAAAAAAAAAAACTTACTTACCTCCACTGTGCAGTTCAATTTGCAAAGAGTGGCCCGGAACACCATCTTCACCATCAGATAACCCCCTAGGAGAAGCGCTTTCCTGTGGGTTACCTTGCAGACGCACTCCCATACCCCCCGTTATTCGGCGTCCATAGCCGTCGAATGTATGACTCCTCTGTATGGCCCCGGCACCCGCGTCATTGGATTTGATTGACAGCAGTAGGAGCCAATGGTTGCGCTGCTATCAATCTATCCAATCAAGAGCCTAGAACCCTGGGCAGAGACAGCGCGTCCTTGCCATGAGAAAATCCAGGGCTCAGGTAAGTAAAACGGGGGGGTTAGGGGGGCTAGAGGGCCGGTCACTGCCAGGTGTTTTTTTCACCTTAATGCATAAGATGCATTAAGGTGAAAAAACATGAGGGTTTTCAACCCCTTTAAGCTCAGTGTTTAGAGGCAGAAAAAAAAACCTTCTGGTTTGTGTTTCTGAAAAGAGCTTTCTGGCAGAAAAAATGCTAAACGTTCCAAAACACCCATACAAAAACTATCTATATAAGCATTTTTCTGCCAAAAGAACTGGTGTTTTTTTTTTAAGCACGAACCTTATAAACACGTCCGCACGGAACCTCCGAGTGCTGCTGCATCGTGTGATTTCGCACACCTAAAAATGTGCAGTGCTTGCCGTTGCTTGGGGTTCATTAAGAATGTCTGCTAAACAGCAGCTCTTTTTGCCTGCAGGTTGGGAATGCGTGCAATTTTGGGAGCGTTCCCGGCCCACACACAAGTGAATCTAGGCTCACTGTACATTGGCAGCTGTCCTAACAAGCGCTAGATAAGTGAGCTTTTCTGAATTGGAAATCATCATACATTGAAAAAAAGGTTCTTTATGGAAAAAAAAGACGTATTTAGAAAAAAAATCATAACAATGTTCTACATCATAGTTTAATCCAACGTGACATACAACAAAAGTGCGTGTTACAACAAAATTTATTTTGCCAGACCAAAGGAGCTAAGTACAATGGGCCAGATTCAGGTAGAAGTGCGGAGGCATAACGTATCGTAGATACGTTACACGGGCGCAAGTTTTCATCGCAAGTGCCTGATTCACAAAGCACTTGCGATGAAAACTACGCCAGCGGCCTCCGGCGTAAGCCCGCGTAATTTAAATGGGCGTGTGCCATTTAAATTAGGCGCGCTTCCGCGCCGGACCTGCTGCGCATGCTCCGTTTCGTAACTCCCGCCGTGCTTTGCGCAAAGTGACGTCATTTTTTAGAACGGCGGCGCGCGTAGTGTAATTCCGTATTCCAGGACGGCTTACGCAAACGACGTGAATTTTTAAATTTCGACGCGGGAACGACGGCCATACTTTATACAGCAATACGATTGCTGTGTAAAGTTAAGGCACCAAAAACGACGGCTAACTTTGCGACGGGAAACTAGACTAGCGGCGACGTAGCGAACGCGAAAATCCGTTGTGGATCGGCGTAACTCCTAATTTGCATACCCGACGCTGGTTTACGACGCGAACTCCCCCCAGTGGCGGCCGCGGTACTGCATCCTAAGATCCGACAGTGTAAAACAATTACACCTGTCGGATCTTAGGGATATCTATGCGTAACTGATTCTATGAATCAGTCGCATAGATACTCTGAGAGATACGACGGAGTATCTGAGATACTCCGTCGTATCTCCTTTGTGAATCTGGCCCAATGGGTATAGAAAAGTATCACCCCCTTTAAAAAAAATCACATTTTGTTGCTTTGCAGCCTGAAATGAAGACAGACACCGTTTTTGTTTTATCCAGCTATATGTACTTACAACCAAGTGAAAGATATAGCACCAACATGATAAAAAAAAACAAAAAAAAACTAGTCACTGAGTTGGAAAAAGGATTACCCCCTCTTAAAAATGACGTGAACTCAATCAGGTGTAGCTAATCACATTCTCAATTGCACACAAAGCCATTTGACTTTCAACTGTGATCAGCTGAGGTCATTGAATACATTAAGTTAATTTAGGACATGCGACAGCAGAATGATAAATTACGCTTTTCAGTCAGAATAAACACATTTAATGTTTTGGAGCCATCTAAGGACCCTTTCATCAATACAGCTGTCATGTACAGTACTTAAATGTCATTTCTTTCTATTGTTATGATTTTAGGTATGAGAAGATGATCAGTGGAATGTATTTAGGAGAAATTGTACGTAATATTTTAATGGACTTTACAAAAAGAGGATTCCTATTTAGAGGTCAGGTTTCCGAGGCGCTGAAAACAACGAGCATCTTTGAAACCAAATTTCTTTCACAGATTGAGAGGTAAGTAACTATAAGTAAATATAAAATATATGAATTATATTCAAATCTTTTATATTGTAAATTATTTTTGTTGAACCTTTTTGACATTGATAAGCTATTCTACACATTTTCTAGGATTAAGCCTAGGTTCACACTGCTGCGAATTCAAAATCGCGGTAAAATGCGCAATTTTGCCGCGATTTCGGCCGCAATTTAATGTAAATCGCGGCCCGAAATCGCAAAAAGTAGTACAGGAACTACTTTTTGAAATCGCAGATGCGGCGTCGCACTGATTAGGACAGTGCCATTGCCGACAATTGCCGCCGATTTGAGATGCGATTTGACATGTCAAATCGCATCTCAAATCGTTCCAAATCGTACCCAGTGTGAACCAGGGCACACTTTGTTTCACGTAGAGGCATTTTTCACATGTTTTAAGGTGGTTGGTGAGAGTTTAAGGAAAACTTCATTGAGAAAGCTGTAAATGCTGAGCTTCTAAAAATGTTAGTTGCTTGGCTGTCTCTGGCTGAGGATCAGCATGGCAGCAAGGGAACTAGTATATTCAGAAGTATAGGTCAACCCGTTGCTCCTTTGAGAGGCTTCTCCTGGTTCACGCCAGGGGAACATCTCTCCTAATTTCATACATCGGCAGGGGATGGAGAGGTGCGCTGTGGAAGGTACATAAAGGGAACAGGGTTTGGTCTCCTTGGATAGCCTCGTGATCAGTTTGGCTGCTTCCCGCTGGATGACTGGTGCTAGACAGTTACACCATTTTGTCTGCAGCTTACCTCAGGCCATCAGACCCCCAATACTCCCTGATTCTGTTTGAAAAACTACAATGGGGATCGAAAGTTTGGGCACCCCAGGTAAAAATTTGTATTAATGTGCATAACGAAGCCAAGGAAAGATGAAAAAATCTCCAAAAGGCATCAAATTACTGATTAGACATTCTTATAATATGTCAAATAAAGTTAGATTTTATTTCCATCATTTACACTTTCAAAATTACAGAAAACAAAAAAATGGCGTCTGCAAAAGTTTGGGCACCCTGCAGAGTTAATTAGCTGGATTCAGGTAGGGCGGCGTATTTTAGAGCCGGCGTAGCATATCGTATTTACACTACGCCGCCGTAAGTCAGAGAGGCAAGTGCTGTATTCACAAAGCACTTGCCTCCTAAGTTACGGCGGCGTAGCGTTAATGGGCCGGCGTAAGCGCCTAATTCAAATTGTGAAGAGGTGGGCGTGTTTTATGTAAATAAACCATAACCCGACGTGATTGACGTTTTTAACGAACGGTGCATGCGCCGTCCGTAGACATATCCCAGTGTGCATTGCTCCAAAGTACGCCACAAGGACTTATTGGTTTCGACGTGAACGTAAATTGCGTCCAGCCCCATTCACGGACGGCTTCCGCAAACGACGTAAAATTTTCAAATTTAGACGTTGGAACGACAGCCATACTTAACATTGGCTAGGCCAGCTATTTGTTCGACTAACTTTACGCCTGAAAACGCCTTACATAAACGGCGTATCTTTACTGCGACGGGCAAGCGTACATTCGTGAATAGGCGTATCTCGCTGATTTACGCATTCTAGGTGTAAATCAGCGTTCACGCCCCTAGCGGCCGGCGGAACTAGACAGCTAAGATACGACGGCGCAGGCCCTCGTATCTTGGCTACATTTAAGTGTATCTCAATTTGAGAATACACTTAAAGCGGAGGTTCACCCAAAAATCAACTTTCTGCCATTAGATCCAGCATACTGCTGACATCTGCAGTATACTGGGTTTTTTTTTTGTACTTATCGTTTTATCAGCCGTTGTTATCCGGCTCCGAGCGGGGATTCCTTCCGAATTCTTCCTTACAAAAGTCTTCCAGTTCTTTGAGATTTCTGGGCTGTCTGTCACGCACTGCTCTTTTAAGGTCTATCTATAGATTTCCAATTATGTTGAGGTCAGGAGATTGTGAAGGCCATGGCAAAACCTTCAGTTTACGCCTCGTGATGTAATCCCCCGTGGATTTTGAGGTGTGTTTAGGATCATTATCCATTTGTAGAAGCCATCCTCTCTCTTGAACTTCAGCTTTTTCACAGATGGCATCAAGTTACCATTCAAAATTTGCTGAAATTTTATTGAATTCATTTTTCCTTCTACTCGTGAAATGTTCCCTGTGCCACTGGCTGCAATACAACCCCAAAGCATGATTGATCCACCCCCATGCTTCACAGTTGGACAGAGGTTCTTTTCATTAAATTCTGTGCCCTTTCTTCTCCAAATGTACCTTTGCTCATTCCGGCCAAAATGTTCTATTTTAACCTCATCGGTCCACAGAACTTGTTTCCAAAATACATCAGGCTTGTCTACATGTTCATTTGCAAAGTTCAAACGCCGATTTTTGTGGTGCGGATGTAGAAGAGGTTTTCTTCTGATGACTCTTCCATGAAGACCAAATTTGTACAAGTATCCTGACAGATCTTTCTTTAACTTCCACTGTTCCTGATGACTGCCATTTCTTAATTACATTCCGAACAGAGGATATTGACATCTGAAAACGCTTTGCTATCTTCTTATAGCCTTCTCCAGCTTTGTGAGCGTCAACTATTTTCAGTTTTCTAGACAACTGCTTAGAAGAACCCATGGTGCTGATTGTTGGGGCAAGGTCAGATGAGTCTGGGCATTTAACACCTTTGAGATTGACATCACCTGGTCTTCCCAGACGATGATTGAGAACAATCCATGACACTGGCAGGTCTCACCTTTGCAAAGGGGGCAGTGCATGCTATAAATTCTGCAGGGTGCCCAAACTTTTGCATACGCCATTTTTTTCTGTAATTTTGAAAGTGTAAATGATGGAAATAAAATCTAACTTTTTTTGACATATTATAAGAATGTCTAATCTGTAATTTGAAGCCTTTTGGAGATTTTTCCATCTTTCCTTGGCTTCGTTATGCACATTAATACAAATTTTTACCTGGGGTGCCCAAACTTTCAATCCCCACTGTATGTATGTCGGCTGCCCCCATTCCCCACATTACTCAGTTCTTTATGAGAGTCTAGGGGTAAGCCGGCCTGCATATGGGAGTGGGAGAGAGACTTGCAGCATACGTTTATGGAGGCTCAACTGGACCATCTGTATCGCCTTACCCATGCGAGTTCCGTGGTTACAAAGATGCAGGAAAATCATTTCAAGCTGTTGACCCGTTGGTATAGAGTACCTACTAACCTGGCTAGGATTTCAGCCAGTTCCCATGCCTGCTGGAGAGGTTGTGGGCTTGCGGGGCGCTTACCTACATATTTGGTGGGAGTGACCAAAGCTCCAACCGTATTGGCAAGATATCAGGGCCCAGATCAAAGTGATCCTAGATATTGAGATGTCTGACTCTCCCTTAGAGTTTTTGCTCCACGTAAAATCTATTCCTCTCAGCCATTACCGTAAGTCGGTTTTACCTCATCTTTTGAATGCAGCTAGGCATTTGATTCCCATTCAGCTACGTGTAAACATAGAAAAATAATATAAAAAGCCATATGAAATAAAAGTAACACATTAACAACTGAATACTGTCATTACATGTACTAACCACATAGTTATCAGAACACAATAGTGACTCTCCAACAAATTCCACCTACATAGGAGACTACATACAGTATCAAAGTTCAAAAGATAGGGAGGGGAAACAAAAAAAGCACTCACATTTGCCAACATCCGAAATATTGAATCAAGAAAAAATTACTACTCAGGGTAGTGACAAGGCGGACTTTTTAAGGCAACACAGGGACATTGGAATTAGAAAAATATATAAATTTTAATTACAAAAAATACATACAGTAAAATACATAGAAAAAGTACAAAATATACATTCACAAGCAATATTTTCTTTCGTCTCGCCTAAGCGTTTCACCTAGCGGCTTCTTCAGGACTAGTTTGAGAGAGTTTGACAATAAAGTATTGCTAATTTCATAAATCTGAAATGAAATATGAAAAGTTGTAACATACAGAAAAATAAGGAATAATTAAAACACTATCGACCCTTAGTGTTTTACTTTACCTTATTTTTCTGTACGTTACAACTTTTCATATTTCATTTCAGATTTATGAAATTAGCAATACTTCATTGTCAAACTCTCTCAAACTCGTCCTGAAGAAGCCGCTAGGCGAAACACTTAGGCGAGACGAAAGAAAATATTGCTTGTGAATGTATATTTTGTACTTTTTCTATGTATTTTTTGTAATTAAAATGTATATATTTTTCTAATTCCAATGTCCCTGTGTTGCCTTAAAAAGTCCGCCTTGTCACTACCCTGAGTAGTAATTTTTTCTTGACTACATACAGTATCTTACAAAAGTGAGCAGACCCCTCACATTTTTGTAAACATTTTATTCTATCTTTTCATGTGACAACACTGAAGAAATTACACTTTGCTACAATGTAAAGTAGTGAGTGTACAGCTTGTATAACAGTGTAAATTTGCTGTCCCCTCAAAATAACTCAACACACAGCTATTAATGTCTCAACTGCTGGCAACAAATGTGAGTACACCCCTAAGTAAAAATGTCCAAATTGGGCCCAAAGTATCAATATTTTGTGTGGCCACCAATACTTTCCAGCACTGCCTTAACCTCTTGGGCGTGGAGTTCACCAGAGCTTCACAGGTTGCCATTGAAGTCCTCTTCCACTCCTCCATGATGACATCACAGAGCTGGTGAATGTTAGAGACCTTGCGCTCCTCCACCTTCCATTTGAGGATGCCCCGCAGATGCTCAATAGGGTTTAGGTCTGGAGACATGCTTGGCCAGTCCATCACCTTTACCCTCAGCTTCTTTAGCAAGGCAGTGGTCATCTTGGAGATGTGTTTGGGGTCGTTAACCTGTTAGAACACTGCCCTGTGGCCCAGTCTCCAAAGGGAGGGGATTATGCTCTGCTTCAATATGTCACAGTACATGTTGGCATTTATGGTTCTCTCCATGAACTGTAGCTCCCCAGTGTCGGGAGCACTTATGCAGCCCCAGACCATGACACTCCCACCACAATGCTTGACGTTAGGCAACACACACTTGTCTTTGTACTCCTCCCCTGGTTGCCGCCACACATGCTTGACATCATCTGAACAAAATGAGTTGTTTTTTTGTTTAAATAACAAGCATGTTATACTTACCTCCTCTGTGCAGTTGGTTTTGCACAGAGCAGCCTGGATCCTACTCTTCTTGGGTCCCTCTTCTGATATCCTGGCCCCTCCCTCTCTTTAGTGCCCCTTAGCCAGCAGCTTGCTACAGGGGGCACCCAAGCGGAGTCAGAGCTCCATGTATCCATTCAGACACGGAGCCCCGTCCTGGCCCTGCCCCTCTCTCCCCTGATTGGTTGGCTGACTTTTATTGACAGCCGCGGGAGCCAATGGCGCCGCTGCTCTGTCTCAGCCAATCAGTGTCCTGGGTGGCTGAGGGGATCGTGGACATCGCTGGAGAGAGAAGGGGCTCAGGTAGGTAAAAAGGGAGGTGCTGGAGGGGCTGCTACATACAGAAGGTTTTTTATCTTAATGCATAGTATGCATTAAAATAAAAAACCTTCAGCCTTTACAACTCCTTTAAGTATTGTTTTTGGTTTGTGGTGCTCAGATGCAGTAAAGATCTGATTTAAGGGATGCTGACCCTATATGTCTTCTCTCTTTCAGTGACAGACTAGCCCTTCTACAAGTGCGAGCTATCCTTCAGCAGCTGGGTCTAAACAGCACTTGTGATGACAGTATAATTGTGAAAGAGGTGTGTGGCATGGTATCGAGAAGGGCAGCACAGGTATGTGGTGCTGGGATGGCAGCTGTAGTGGAGAAAATAAGAGAAAACAGAGGCCTGGAGCATCTGGATGTTACGGTTGGCGTTGATGGAACACTCTATAAACTTCATCCACAGTAAGTGCTGATCATTTCAAACATGTTACTTGTATATACCCTAGTATTGATACAATATTGGTGCATAGGGACATGGATCTAGTGGATGTGAACCATCTCTGCACTGTGGTGTGATTTGTTAAAAAAAATACCCGTTAAAATATGTGTTGTGGTGCTTGGGTCGTCCATTCAAAATAAATGGCCTGGCTTACTGCAATTCATGTTAAAATGCTTGCAGTATTGCACCCCAATTCATCAGCTCAGTCTAAATACGACCTTATGTTTTTTCCATCATAGAAGTAGTGTTCAAGCTAAAGCCCAACTCCCTTGCAGAGGACGGCTGCACCCAAGAATGAATTGCTCGTTTAGGTCTAGGGCAGGGATATGCAATTAGCGGACCTCCAGCTTTTGCAAAACTACAAGTCCCATCATGCCTCTGCCTCTGGGTGTCATGCTTGTGACTGTCCGTGTCTTGCTATGCTTCATGGGACTTGTAGTTCTGCAACAGCTGAAGATCCACTAATTGCATATCCCTGGTCTAGGGGCTCAAGTAGATTTATTTACCCAATCACCTGTGCTACTAGACCGGTCCCCACAATAACTTCTCCCCTACACTCCAGTGGTCTAAGATCCTGATGTCATCAATACCAATGCAGGGTTCATAGCCCTGCGATGGATGTGATGATGTCGAGGGACTGTCACCTCCATACCGGGCCTATTCTGGCACTTCTCTCCTACATGTACAAATCATCATTCTTTTGCAAAAAGTTATATATGTTTTTTTAGCAGATACCCTAGGGTATTTTTTTGGGAAAAAAATGGTTTCATGAATTAAAAAAATAACAAAACAGTAAAGTTAGCCCAATTTTTTTGTAAAATATGAAAGATGATGTTACACCGAGTAAATAGATACCTAACATGTCACGCTTTAAAATTGCGCACACTCATGGAATGGCGCCAAACTTCATTACTTAAAAATCTCCATAGGCGACGATTTGAAATTTTTTACAGGTTACCAGTTTAGAGTTACAGAGGAGGTCTACGTCTAGAATTGTTGTACACGCTCTAACGCACGCGGCGATACCTCACATATGTGGTTTGAATGGCGTTTACATACGTGGGTGGGACTTACGTGTGCCTTCGCTTCTAAACGTGAGCTACCGGGGACAGGGGCGTTTAAAAAAAAAATATATATATATATTTTTTTTTTTTTTTACTTTATTTTTTTCTTACACTTTTTTTGTACTTTTTTTTTTGATCACTTTTATTTCTATTACAAGGAATGTAAACATCCCTTGTAATGGGAATAGTGTGTGACAGGTCCTCTTTATGTAGAGATGCGGGGTCAATAAGACCCCACATCTCTCCTACAGGCTGGAAAGCATGAGATCATGAAAAAAAATCACGATCTCATGCTTACTAGCTGCAATTGTAGCTTTGTTTACTTCTGGGTACCCAGAGATGACGTTATCACATCGCGCCCGGGCCTCCAACGGTCATAGAGATGACTGGTGACCATCTGGTCACCAGTCATCTCTATGCTTCCCATCCGGCACTGGACGATTCATTCATTCATTCATTCATTCATTCAAGCACCGGATGGCGGCAGGAGATGGGGGGATGTCCCCTCCCGCCACCTATAAGAACGATCATGCGGTGGAACCGCCGCTTTGATCGTTCTTATGGTGCGCAAAATCGCCGCCGGAAAACAATGATATCTGAATGATGCCTCTAGCTGCAGGTATCATTCAGATATCCTCCCACAAAGCCCAGGACGTCATATGACGTCCACCCGGGATGGGAGATCCACCTCTGTGGACGTCATATGACTATGGGCCGGTAAGGAAGTGGTTACACATGAATTAAATCGTGTTTTTGGTGCTCAGCTGCAGTGAGGATCCACTTTTAGGGAACATTAAAAAAAATACCTGTCAGGACAATTTTCTGCTTCCTGTACTTTCCCATTTCTTACCTATATATTTCCTTCTTCCAGTTTCTCCAGAATCATGCATCAGACAGTGGAAGAACTCGCTCCCAAGTGCAACGTCTCCTTCCTTCTCTCCGAGGACGGCAGCGGGAAAGGAGCAGCTCTTATCACTGCTGTAGGATGCAGACTTCGTGAAGCTGACCAGAATTAAGGATCAAATCATCTTGCTTGTGTTTTCCTGCCTTTTCAGCACTTTCATTTCAAGCAGTAACTGTAATGAGGCTGGGTCCATCCAGCTGCACTGTCCATAGGATTCTAACCATGGGGAGATAGGAGACCACCATAGAAAAGAGTGTTACCTGTAGCCACGGCTGCTTCTGGACTCCTCTCTGCATCAATCCCCATCTAATAACACATACTGTATGCCGTTGGAATATGTTTCTAATTTATTCTGTTGTTTTATACATTATTTATCAGTTTGTAGAGACAGTCGTACAATTTTTTGATTCCACCAGCTTTACCATTAACTCTGAGACTGGATTTTACCAACCATGCAGTAAAAGCAAGTCTACACAGTACATAGGGGTTGATTTACAAAACAGAATGTTCACTTGCAAAGTGAATTTTTACTTGGTAATGAAATTAATCTGTATTTAGTCCTCCAATTGTGTGCATTTTGTTAAATTCCATAGCACACATAGCTAATGATTGTCAAGTGAACTTCCTCTATCAGTCAATCAACCTCCGTATCTACATGTATTATGTTTTTTTTTTCTTAATTAAACTAAACATGTTGGGAAAATAAAACTCCATACCCTCCAGACACCCTGAATTTGCTTTACTTACCTATACACACCCCCTTCACCATCCCTGCAAATTCACCAGCAGGTTGTCAACAATACCTTGCGTTGAAAGTAATTGCGCAGCTTCCCTGCCCCATGTTGGCGATTGGCCACTCAGGCACCAAGTGCTGCAATGTGGGTGGCAGGTGGCTTGTCTCACACCTCATATCTAAAAGCACTGGGATTTATATAGTGCAATGACAAAAACTGAAGCAGTAAAAGTAAATATAGGATATGGACCCAGCGTAAGGTGGGGGAGGGGTGTTTTTTTTTTTCTTTTTTTAATATATAACAAGTACTGCAAACTATCATAACAAGCATCTTATAGTTTGATGTAGTACTGGGGCTTGGGACACTATGGGCAGTACTGGTTTAGACAACAAAGAGCTTATAGAAAAAAGCTGCATAGGGCACAGTAGACATCTGGTAATTCTGGTGTCAGTGGCATTTCTCATTGCTTGTATGAATAGTGTTGTGTTACTAGTATGCATCAATTCCACATGTGTGTTTTGTTCTTAATGTCAGACAAGAATCAACCTACATCTGTTCATGGGGGGGGTCATAATTTTTATTTTGTAGCTGCTATGCTTAATGGCCCCTACGACCCCACAATCAAAGAGGTTGTACACTTTTATATTAATATTTTGTTGCACTGTGATTGGATGTGTTGAGATAAGTGTGAATTTCTGTTTTAAATGTCTCTGTATGAAACGAAAAAAAAAAAACATACTGACAGAATCAGTTTAGCCCAGAGAACCATATTATGCCACACTAGAGTCACTAATGTTATTTATCAACTTATTAAACTTTTCCAATGTGTGTCCCTTGGTTTAGTCTGTTGATCATGTCTATGTATGATGAGAAATTCCTAAAAAAAAGGAAATGAATTCCAGAATTTTAAAGCTGAATGATTGTGATGAGCCTTTGTGACATTAAAGAAGGATGCCAGTGCTAATATTCTTCTGGGTATATATAAGAGGAAACACGCTAGTTTCTGACCTTTTGTAAAATTAATTAAAGCTTTACTTTTGGAACAGAAACACTCTATTACATATATTCCTCAATAGCCTGATGCAGTGATGGCGAACCTTGACACCCGAGATGTTTTGGAACTACATTTCCCATGATGCTCATGCACTCTGCAGTTTAGTGGAGCATCATGGGAAATGTAGTTCCAAAACATCTGGGGTGCCAAGGTTTGCCATCACTGTCCTAATGGATATAAACTCGCTTTTTGTTTACCAAGTGCCTTTACAAAACGTAGATATTACCTTGTAATAATAGCAGTGATATCAGCAGTGTGCCATACATAGCCTGTGCAGAGAGAAGAGCTGTTGATGGTTCTCAGCAGGACCTCATAGTACAGGCTGCCTGTAGAAATCCACAGGAAGGGGCGGATACATGACCAGTCACCCTGCACAAGGAGGGAGAGCAGCAGTGACCTGTCTCTTTTCCTGCTCGGATACACAGTGTAGGAGTTGTTTTTTGGTGGATTACTGCAAAGATCTAGAAATAGTCAAAGGACACCAGGATTCAAGTAAATATATACAAATATGGGTTTCAAACAGCTGAAGGAGCATTATGAAGGTATTGTGTTATCATACTTTAGAAAAATGTTTCTCAACTCCAATCTTCAAGAGATTGGTCAACAGGTCATGTTTTCAGTCTTACTATTATTTTGCACACATGATTTGATCAGTAGTAATTACCACAGACGTTTCATTTGAGGGAAATCCTGAAAACATGACCTGTTTGGGAGGGCCTTGAGGACTGGAGTTGAAAAATACTGCTTTAGAACAAATGGGGTAGCTGCACACTGGGATTGGAAATCCAAGTAGAAGTCTTTATTGCAATAAAATCCACCATACACAGTCACAGAAGCTGGGAACAAATGTTAATCATATGATTAAGTGCAGCTCAGCATGAAACGTGTTAACATTTGTTCCCAGATCCTGTGACTGTGTATGGTGGATTTTATTGCAATAAAGACTTCTACTTGGATCCCCGGTGTGCGGCCATCCCATTTGTTCTACAGTGTACTTTGGTTGCAAACTGGACTTGCACCCAGTTTTCGGCCTGTATATTGGGTGTTGAGCACTTACCTGGAGTGATACACCTATACACTGGTGTTTTCATGCTTGGTCATTGGAAAGGGTAAATGTATGTGAAGGCAATCTTTTTTTCTTGAATAGCGTATAGAAGGGTGCGATCCTTTGTCATTTTTACTGCTCTCTGTGCTCCTGTTGAGATTCACCCTCTCGGTTTAGATTTCCCTCACTTTCTATCTTAGGGGCAATAGCAATCAGGACAGACATTTTTGAGCAAGAAGTGAGAGTAATGCCCCGTACACACAATCGTTTTTTCCGTTGCAATAAACTCCGACAGGTTTTTCCGACAGAATTCTGCTTAAGCTGTCTTGCATACACACCGACACACCAAATTCTGACCGTCAAAAACGTGGTGACGAACAACACTACGGCGAGCCTAGAAAATTAAGTTCAATGCTTCCGAGCATGCTTCGAATTGATTCCTGAGCATGCGTGTTTTTTTCTCCGTCGGAGTTCCATACAGACGAACATGTTCTCTTTCTAACTCCGTCGGAATTTCCGACAGAAAAGGTCTGATGGGGCATACACACGGTCGGAATATCCAATGAAAAAATTTCATCTGACTTTTTCCATCGGAAATTCCGACCGTGTACGCAGCATAAATCCTCCATTAGAGACACCTTTTCCTATGGTAAGTTTCTAAGAACATGGAAATTGTATTATTTTTGGAAAGATGTCCTGCGTCTCCAGAATAGGAAGCTCAAGGAATTCTCCCAAGCACAGGCATAGTCTGCAAAAAAGAACCTAATAGAAGGTTTTAATCCTTCCCTAAACTATCTCAAATAAAAAAGTGAGCTATTAGATACACTTTAATATACTTTTATTATCTTTGCCTGGATTGGCCCCTTTTTCTATTCTCCACAATACGCACTCTAGCAAGTCACTGGGAACACCATTCACAATTTTTTTTCCCCCTTGCGATCTTGACAAAGCATTTTCCCGATTCTTTCTATGCAGAGAATTCTTTGCTCTGCTGAAGCTGACAGCCGTCATAAATAAAAAATAAAAAACAGGCAGTCTGCCAAGTATCACAACATTTCTCAGATGCTGAACTAACTATAAACATTGTAACCTTTTGTCCTTTAGATGAAAGGAATGAACTTTGGTATGTAAATGAGAGAGGTTTAACCACAAAGACTGAACGTTTTTCTGACATTTGTTGGTTTCAAGTTAAAATTATTATTTTTTGCTAGAAAATTTGCCCCAAACATTATATATATATATATATATATATATATATATATATATATATATATATATATATTAGCAGAGACCCTTGAGAATAAAATGGCGGTTGTTGCAATATTTTATGTCACCCTGTATTTGCGCAGCGTTTTTTCAAATGCAGTTTTTTTGGGGGGAAAAAATACACTTTAATCAATAAAAAAAAAAAAAATAGACATTAAAGTTAGCCCAATATGTTTGTATAATGTAAATAATGATGTCACGCCATGAGAATCTTGATCTTTATTCTAAGAAAATAAATTGTGATGCTCATTTTGACCAGAATCGTGCAACTCTATTCGGAAGGTAATACTATTTTTGTTAGCAAAGTCTGCGCAATACATGTACATACATTTAGAATTTTTAATACTGCACACTATAAATTCAGCAGATCCACATTAGTGAATTGAAAAAAAAAAAATTAAGATTAAAACGGATGTAAACCCGAAAATTTTTATTACTTTTTTAATGTCACAATGTAGAGTATAAGATTTCCTATCATCTGTGCCCAGTCTTGCCACACAGAGTTAATCCAGCTCTGAGCAATCCTCTTTTATTGTTCAGTGAAATAAAACGGACTAACAGAGAAAAATCTTAGTCCCTTCTGCCCCCTTGCTGTGAGTGGCAGGTTATTTACATATCTCATGCACTAGCCTGGAGACGGGCATTATTTTTTATTTCCCACTCCTTTTCTGAAGTCATGTGGTTACTTTTCTGGATTTTGACTGGATGTTAGTGATCATAGCAGAATTTAGTGTAAGGAATACATAGGAAAAAATGCATGTTGACAAGGGGAGTGTAGAGGTGGGCGGGGAGTCTACTGACATCACGACTCCACCCACCGAGCTCCAGACAACAGACCCACCCACAGAATCTGCAGTTTTTCAGGTCTCATAACAGACAGGAGGGAAGACATTTGACAGATAAGGATACATGCAGGAGGCATGTATATCCTTATAGATCAGCATTATGGCAGTAGTTTAGAAAGGATGAGAGTGGGTTTACATCCACTTTAACAGATATTAAATGCACAGGAATGAAAATAAATGTTGTGTTATATTTTTTAAGTTGAGGCCAATATGGTGGGGTTGATTTACTAAAACCGTAGGACCTAATCCTCAAAAGAGATACTCCGGCGTAAGCCGTCGTATCTCTGGTTCTAACTTTGGAACTGATCCTCAGAAGCAGTTTTCCAAAGTTAGGCAGAAGATCCGACATCTGTAAGGGACTTACACTGCCGGATCTTAGGATGCAGTACCGCATCCGCCACTGGGGGCATTTCGAGTCGAAATGCCTCTTCTGGTATGCAAATTAGCACTTAGGGCGATCCACAAAGCTTTTCAGCTTTGTTTTTTCGCCGTAAGTTTTAGTTTGCCAAGTGTAAAATTAGGGCTGCTTTTACATGGTCTAAAGTTAGTAACACCATGTAAAAGCACATTCAAGCGACGGCATTTGGTATGCATTCCCGAGGGAGAACTCCACGGCAATTTGTAAAATCCAAACCGGCATGGGTTCCCCCCCAGGAGCATACCAGGCCCTTAGGTCTGGTATGGGTTGTAAGGAGACCCCCCCCTCCGCCGAAAAATCGACGTAGGGGGTCCCCCTACAATCCATACCAGACCCGTATCCAAAGCACGCTACCCGGCCGGCCAGGAATGGGAGTGGGGACGAGCGAGCGCCCCCCCCTCCAGAGCCGTGCCAGGCCGCATGCCCTCAACATGGGGGGGTTGGGTGCTCTGGGGCAGGGGGGCGCACTGCGGGCCCCCCCACCCCAGAGCACCCTGTCCCCATGTTGATGAGGACAGGACCTCTTCCCGACAACCCTTGCCGTTGGTTGTCGGGGTCTGCGGGCGGTGGCTTATCGGAATCTGGGAGTCCCCTTTAATAAGGGGGCCCCCAGATACCGGCCCCCCACCCTAAGTGAATGGATATGGGGTACATCGTACCCCTATCCATTCACCTGGAGGCAAAAAGTTAAAGTTATTAAACACACAACACAAGGGTTTTTAAAATAATTTATTAGTCTGCTCCGGAGGCCCCCCCTGTCTTCTTTATTAGCTCTAATACCAGGGGGGGCTTCTTCTTCCGCTCTCCGGGGGGGGGGCTTCTTCTTCCGCTCTCCGGGGGGGGCTTCTTCCGCTCTCCGGGGGGGGTCTTCTCCGCTCTCCGGGGCTCTCCGCTGTTGACTCGGCGAACCCCGGTACTTCTGCAGCTGTCCGGTGCCTTCTTCTTCAGCGCTGGCTGCCTGCTATCTTCGTGTGTTAGCTCAATTACTAGCAGGCAGCCATCGCGGTCTTCTGTGACGTCACCTTCTTCTCTTCTGTTCTTCTCCCCTCTTCCGATGTTGACTCGTCGCCTCTTGTCACTGCAATGATGGAAGCGCGCCTTGCATCCCATTTATATAGGCATCACCGTCCCATCATGCTCCGGTAGGTACCCACGTGGTGGGTGCACGTGGGGAAGTTCCATGCGGATGGCGCCACCCTTAGGGCTGCTTTAGCTGATTCCTTGTTAGTAAAAGACGATTCACGCTTTTTTGTCTGTTACAGCGTGATGAATTTGCTTACTCCATTATGAATGGTAGTTTTACCAGAACGAGCGCTCCTGTCTCATAACTTGCTTCTGAGCATGCACGGGTTTTTTACATCGTTTTAGCCCACACACGATCATTTTTTACAACCCGAAAAACAACATTAAAAAATGCAGCATGCTTAAATTTTTTTTTTGTCGTTTTTCAGAACCTGAAAAATGATGTGAAGCCCACACACAATCATTTTAAATGACGTTTTTGAAAAACAATGTTTTTTTCATGCCGATCGTGTGTACGCGGCATAAGATTTCCAACACATTTAAATTAATGGCCAACATAGGGACTTGTGTACATGGCTATTTGTGAGCGTTAGAACTGCTTTTAGCCACATACAAGTCTATAAGAATACTAAAGCAGCTGAAAGTAGCTTCCTCGTGTCAGAGCCTGTAGAAAGGAGAAGGGTGGGTAGCAAAGTAATGAAATCACCAAACACGACTAGCACTGTAAGGCACCATTGTCTTAGATCTCACACTGCAAATATACAGGAATGAGGCAGAAGGAACAAGAGTGCTTAGGCACACTCACTTATCAGGAAGTACTCTCATTTTTAGGATACATTTTAAACTAAAAAGGTAGATTTTTTAGGGTATTGTTAAGGCACGATTAACCACTAGCCGACCGCGCACCGTCATTATACGGCGGCAGGTCGGCTCTCCTGGGCGAGAGCCCGTAGCTATACGGCGGCTCTTTGAGCCGCCACTAGGGGGCGCGTGCGCGCCGCCGGAGGCGCGCGAGCGCGCCCCCGCTCGCCCCCGACTCCCGTGCGTGTGCCCGGCGGGCGCGATCGCCGCCGGGCACACGCGATCGCTCGTTACAGAGCGGGGACCGGGAGCTGTGTGTGTAAACACACAGCTCTCGGTCCTGTCAGCGGGGGAAATGCTGATTTTCTGTTCATACAATGTATGAACAGATGATCAGTGTTTCCCCTAGTACGGCCACCCCCCCCCCACAGTAAGAACACACAAGGGACATACTTTTTTTATAATTACTTCTTTTCTTTATTCTGTTTAATAAATGGAAACACCAAATTAGATCAGTAAATACCATGACTACTTTTGAGGAGTGGTGTGTTAACCGCTTGGAACCAGGCCATATGTTATCTCGGATGCACAGAATGGTCCAGAGTGCCCAAGATAAGACAATCCCATATTACATGCGTGAATGGGAAAGGGAGTTGGGCCTTAAATTTACAGTGGAACAATCAAATAGGTTGATGGAAATAACACACCGGTCCTCAATAAGTTCATATATACAGGAGATGTCGTATAAGTTTCTGACTAGATGGTACCATACGCCGACCCGTTTGGCTCAGATCTACCCATTAATGAATGCCAACTGCTGGAGGGGGTGCAATCAAAGAGGTTCATTTCTTCATATATGGTGGCAGTGTCCCAGGATCAGGAGATTTTGGGAGGAGATATCCCCGTGGATAAAGAAACTGACATTTAGGCCCCATACTCACGACCAAACATGTTTGCTGAAACTGGCCCGCGGACCAGTTTCAGCATACATGTTTGGTCGTGTGTAGTTACGAGCGTACAGAATTTCACCGTACATTTGCCCGCCGGGCCGTTTTTCAGCAGACATTTATTTCCAAACTTGTTTTAAAACCGTCCGCTCAAATCCTGTCCGAACGTACATGTTTGGTGGTGAGTACACAAAACCAACGTACAAAAACCCCGCGCATGCTCAGACTAAATGAGGCCACGGGAGCGCTCGTTCAGGTAAAACTCACGTTTGTTTGGGATATGGCACATTCGTCAATAGAAAGATTAATTCTAGCAATAGAACACTGAAGCAAAACACACAATAACCAATGCTTGATGCCGTCGTTTTATTCATTCTTCTCTTGCTATAACTAATCAGTTATTTAGCTCATGTTATTTCAACTGAGTTGTTCCATACTGAAAAGTGACATTTGTTAGCTGTGATGTAGTAAGATTTTTGCAAACTTTTATTGGCCCGACGTATCATATTTTTAGTGGTCCTCCACATTTCAAATTTTTTGCTTTTAATGTTTAATGGTTATCTTTCCCACTTTCTTTAGGTGTTTATAGTTATGTCACCATTTAGAATATTTTAATAGGAAATAGTTTTGATTTAGCTTTTGTTTGTATATTTAACATGATTTTTTTGAAGGTTGTTTAAATTGTCTACCATGTTGGCACACCAAATGACCCCCCCCCCCCCCCCACATGAGTTAGTGAATATTTTAGATTAAACATTTTATTTGTTTGTAATGTTTGATGCCTAAAATAATACCCACAGTATTACAAACAATAGGCACGTTTTTCAAATCAACAAAAAGGCTTTTATTTGAGCAAATTATAAAAAGGATCAAAAACAGAATGGCAGCACTTGAACAGCTAGCAACATACATGCAAACTTGCATTTGAAACATGGTGAAGGATAAACTAGCCAACCTCAGGAAGCACACAAAATAAAATCTGAAGCAGCAGCACATAACCAAAGGAACCCAAGCTGTGGTAGTCCAAACAAGATGCCATTTGTGGGGGATCAAATGGAAGGCAGGGCATCAACGTCTCCTCTTCCTTGCAACCTTCCTTCCAGGCTGCCTTCCAGCGGGTCTTCCCTGGGCCCTTGCAGGTGGGGATGATGTGGCAGCAGGAGTATGATGTTCAGCAAGCCGGGCCGGGTCACATAGCCCAGTGTCTGGGGTCAGCAGCTCCCTCTGCATCCACCAAAGGGCCTGGTTGATGATGCCCTTGGCCAATTGCCTCTGCTCCTCCGTGCCTTTATTGAGGTCATGTGCCACGGAGGCACTGTAGGCCTCAGTGGGGTTGAGGGGGGCCCTCATGATGGCACTCGCCTCCTGAATCATTTTCAGGCTGGCTTCCTCCACTGCCCCCAATTTCTTCTTACGGCCTGGTGGCCTAATATAAAGGGGAGGAGCCTGGCTGGTGGTGCTTGTCCTGGGGAGCTGCTGAACGCCACTGGGCCCGGCCTCCTCCTGGCTGCCACTGACCCCTTCGTCCTGGCTGACAGTGAGGAGAGGATCTGCCACCTCCTGGCTGGTCTCTTCTTCCTGTGTAAAAAAAAGGGACATGTTGTAATATATTTAGGAATATACTCACTCACATTTTCATGCTTGAATCTTATTTTTTGCCTTGAATTTAAACTTGAAAACAGACTCACCCTCTGACCCCTGCAGTTGTCATCCCTGACACCTATTTGTTTGCCCACGATTTTAGATTTTTACTTCCCAGCTTGTATTTTATTAACCAATATCAAGTCAAGAATCAAACAATAATTAAGATTATTACATAAATAGTTATGAAACTACTATACCTCATCATCGTAGAGGCGCAGATCTGCCTCTCTGTCAGCCAGGCCCTCTTCATCCGACTCTGCAGGGCTGTGGTGATCTGGGGAAGTCCCGCTGGGAGGTAGCGTGGAGGAAAGGTTGGGATTCAGACTTGACATTGATGCCCTGCCTTCCAGTTGATCCCGCAAAAATGACATCTGGTTGTAATACCACAGCTTGGGTTCCTTTGGTGGTCTTGCTGCTGCTCCAGATCTTAGCTGCTTTTGGTGAGCTTTGTACGCTCTCCTATATGTGCCCCTGAGGTTGGCAAGTTTATCCTTCACCATGTTGGCACTGCATTCTGGCACCCATGTCCTCATGTATGCTGCTAGCTGTTCAAGTGCTGCCGCTCGTACGTCCTTATTGTGGTAATGGTCCTGCTTTGAATCCCACAGGATGGGCATTTCCCTAAATTTATCCAGCAAGTGCTGGATAATCTCTTGGCTCTGCAGGAGATCCATTGGGAAATTAGGATTTACTCTTTTTTTTTCTAGATTGAAAAAATAAAAAGAAACCAAAAACACTATTAAAAAAAGCCTCAGCATTTACATTGATAGAATATGTTGTTTAAAAAGTAGTACCTATATAGAAATACAAACACAGTGTCTCTTGTTTAGAAAATGCTGGCCAGCTCTGCCCCATTGGTTGGTTTTAGCTAACATTTTTTTTATACATGCCGCCCCTTTGGTTACATTGCAGGAAATAATATAAATCTACAACCATACACAATTATTACAAATGACAGCATTCATCAAGGCACTATTGCATGTGTAGATATCCTGCCCCTCAGCATTGATTACATGAAAGAAACTTCCTAATGACCTCTGTCCAACCAACACAGAACAATACTTGGCCTGATCTGAATACACCCTACATAATTGATAATGAGTCACAGCATTTTTGATCTCTCTATTTTGTGATGTCTACAAAAGCATTTGGGTATGAAAATCACATTCTGGTATCCAAGAGACATAATAGCTTAATAAAACTGTGCAACCAACAGACCAAACCCCCATCCCATTGCTCTACATTTTAGAGCCCGCTGCTGATCCCATGTTTAAATTTCTTACCTGCCTCTCTCACAATCCTCGTTTCTTCCGCTCGCTGAATTAACACGTAACCTACGTAATCACGTCAAGCGCCTTTTATACACTCCGCGTATGTATGAAACGCCGCCCTCGTCACCTTTGCCATGCCCCTAATCAATTGAAAAAGTAAATATGGCGTTAACTGTGTAGGTTCTGGAATCGCGCGAATATTCTCCGCGTAACCTACGTCAATACGTTGTTGGCATTCGCGACACTCCGCATATGCAATAATCCCCGCCCTCATCTCCGCCCCTGACGGGACATTTCCTCGTTTCCACGCCCCTAATCTCTGTGGGAAGGAAAGATGGCGATGTCACACGAGCGGGCACGGAGCTCTCATGGCGCAAGTGAAGGGACAGAGGCTGGACCGTCCCGATCCAGGCCTAAAAGATATAAAGCCACTAATATGGCGTTCGAAGAAATGGTGGAGTTGGTTTACATCATGAGGAGGAAGGATTATGATGGTGAATGTGGGCCCTACAAAACACCGAACCGTAGGAAGTCACACATAATGGACAAGGTGGCAAGGAGAATGAGGAGAATGTTTGGTGTCACCAGGTCAAAGGAGCAACTACGGAAGCGTTGGTCCGATTTAAAATTGAGGGAGCCACATCACATGAAGAAGATACTCAAAATTCTGCGTAAAAGTAAGTCCATATTATTTAAGGGGGGGGGGAAATGTCTGCAATAATGTGTTGACATGTATTTTTTCACATCTGCCTCCTTGGCCTGCTTGTACTTTTGAACACGTGTAGATACTGTATTGTGTTTATGTCAAATAACAACCTTAAACAAATTTTGTGAAATAGTAAACACGCGTAATATGACATTGTTTAGCAAAAATGTGACGTTACTCCAGGAACAACACACCTGGACATGGCTGACTGGCCCCAAACTTGGTTTTCCAACATTGTTGAATAGCAAAATCACAGAAATTAAATTGAGTGAATGTGACAGGCAAACAAGATTCATTCTCCAAAATGCAAATAAAGCTGATGTTTTAACATCTTGAAATGCAAAGCACCTGTGTCTCAAAAATCTAAGTATATTTATTTGGAGGGTCGACGAGAATTAATGTTTTGGGGTGACATCCATTTGTGTCACTTCTTTGCAAAAAAGGGGCAGGATCAGAGCTTGGCCTAGAACTACGCCAAAAATGGAGGATTGCTGAAAGAATAAACAACCAAAAATCATCATAAATGTATCGTCTATGCAATGTGTGCGATTTATGATATCCAATATCTGTGTGCTGATGAGTATACCTTTTGTTTTTTATTATTTCTTATAGGGGAAAGAAGACGCCAGCAATTGGAGGAGGCAGAGAGGGCCAGACACCCGGAAAATCAAACACCTCCACATGTTGAGCAGGAGGAGGCTGGGGAAGGAAGAGAGGAGGATGTGGAAGGAGAAGAGGATGTGGAAGGAGAAGAGGATGTGGAAGGAGAAGAGGAAGGAAGAAAGGAGGAAGGAAGAGAGGAGGAAGAAGTTATTTTGGACTTAGAATTTATATCAGATGAAGGGCAAGTGGCGGAAGAACAATTTGGCGAATTGCAAGAAGGTGGATTGATGGATGAAGGAGGAGTCGAAGATGATGGGGAGGTGGTGGAAGAAGGAGGAGTGATAGAAGATGATGGGGAGGTGGTGGAAGAAGGAGGAGTGATAGAAGATGAAGAAATTGGGGATGTGGAAATTATCAGGCCATCAGGTCAGTGTCACCCCTATATTAATAGGGCCAAACATATGCAGATAGGCTGGAAATTATTTACATATTTTGAATGCCAATTTGTTTATTTTTAGGGGATGAAGATGGAGTAGCACATTTTTCACGTGCAAGTGCTTCTATCATTATACAGCAACTAATGGAGTGCAGCACGGAAATGGACATTATGCGGGAAAGGATGCTAGTCATGGAGCAGAATGTGCGAAATGTCATTTCAGAGTGTAGCACGGAAATGGAGAACATGCGACAAAGGATGCTAGTCATCGACCAAAATTACAAAAATATCATTGACATGATGGGCCGTGTCAAAGACTGAACCACAGAAGCCCATCCCCCGCCCATCCCCCGCCCACAAAACCCTTTTTAATTTTTGTACTTTATAATACGCCAAAATTTCTAAATGCACACACAGTGTGCCAATATGTGCTATCTGCCATCACAGACTATCTATTGTCTGTGCTTTGTGGGTACAAACCCCTCCTCGATCCTCAAGTAGTTGAGAGGAAGGGTTTGCTCCCACAAAACACAGACATTGATCACCCATGATGGCAGATAGCACATGTGGCCATTTGTCTGTTTAACCAATGACATTTGGCGAGTTTGCACTGAATGTGTGCATTTAGAAATTTTGGCGTGTTCCAGTGTGAAAGCACACCATCCATATGACTGACTGCTGTTCTTTTTTTAAATTTTTGTTTGGTGTTGATCTTTTTTGGTTTGTAAATGTTTCCAGTTTCAGATCACAAAACGAACAATAAATCTCACCTAAAGAAAGAAGTTAACTAATTTTGGTAAAAAATTAAAAAATTTTTGTGTTGTGTTAAAATCTTGTTGAAAAAATTAGACACAAACAAATGACAAGCCCAAAAATTCTTGCGTATAGTTTCAGTGAAATTATTCTTACATTGTGTTTCGATCATTATTATTGATAATCACTGTCAATAAAGACAAAAAAATAAATAATTAAAAGCCAATATTTTGTCTCAATAATTTGCAGGAAATGTTTTCTGCCTAAAAATACACATTTCTTGTTAAAAAATGAATAATAAAAAAAAAAAAATATGAGACATCAAAAGCAGAAAAATGAGTGGCTTCTTATTTCTAGACTGAATACCCAGTTAGTAGATGAGTGAATAATGTGCAAATGTGGTTAGTTAATACATCTGAGTAAGTAAATCTGGCACTAGAAGTGCACTATTTTTGGAGATAACCTGGAAGACAGAAAAATAGAGAAAAAGCAGTAATGACAAACAACTGTATAAAGTCCAATGGTCTAATTATTTATTAGTTGTGAGAATATTCCTTTCTTTGGGGGCCGAATTAGAAAGAAATATGATCTGGCATAGCAATGGCCCCCCGACCCATGAAGTACTCAACATATTTGTCGCGTACCTCACGAGCAGATTGGGGGGCCAAGCCAGCGCGACCAGTGTCCAGGCCAGGAATGTTCTCTGAGGGTAGTCCTGCCTCAGAGCCCATGGAGGCTAGGTACGTCTGGGAGTGCCTGCGTAGAAAATTGTGCAAAATGCAGCAGGCAAATATAATGGTGTTCAATTTATATTCCGCCAAATGTATCGATGTCAGGAACAGGCGGAACCGGTTGCTGAGGATCCCAAAGGCATTCTCGACTACCCTCCGAGCCCTGGACAACCGAAAATTGAACACACTCCTCTCTAAGGTGAGGGTCCTCTGGGGAAAAGGCCGCATTAGGTGAGGTCCAAGGCCGAAAGCCTCGTCCGCTAGGAACACAAACGGAAGTCCTTCCACATTATCTTCATCTGGTGGCAATGCCAGACCACCAGTTTGGAGACGATCATAGAAATCAGTCCGTGCGAACACTCCCCCATCTGACATCCGGCCGTTCTTCCCCACGTCCACATATAGAAACTCATACTGTGCCGACACCACCGCCATCAACACGATACTATGATAACCCTTGTAATTATAATAGTAGGACCCCGAGTGGGGTGGGGGCACAATGCGGACGTGTTTCCCATCTATTGCTCCACCGCAGTTAGGAAAATCCCACCGCTCGGCAAATTGGGAAGCCACAGACTGCCATTCCTGTGGTGTGGAGGGTAGCTGTGGGGACAAACAAAAAAAGAGATTTAGTACTTTGGCACATAAACATTGCAAACATAATCCTACAAGCATCCTTGTGCAACTTTACATTTTTAAAATAGCATTTGCAAATTATGAAGGGAGAATATCGGGGCACAAATATATAGGCCCACTTAATTAATAAGAGACTCCACAGCCCTCTGATGGGGACAAAAACACTTTGAAGGGGGGGTGGGGGGTGTTAAAACTGTTTTTAGAAAAAAAAATAAAAAAGTGGCATGGTGGGGGTTGGCCCGAAGATAGCATGCTGGACAGGTTAATATTGGGTAAGATCAAAATATGCAGGTAGGCCAAAATAAAAAGAACATGTAAAAGCTGATATCAACATGCATAGTGAGAAAAGGGAACGTTAGTTAAACACACAGCATATCTGGGAAATAAAATAAAAAGTTAGTTTGCCACATTATTAAAGACACATTGTGAGGTTAAAATGAGGAAACTTACCTTCATATACTCCTCGTGCATAACTTTAATGATGGCAGCACACGTGTCCGGTATGATGACCCCAAGCGCCTGCGGAGAGATGCCTGTCGAGAACTTGAGGTCCTGCAGGCTCCTCCCAGTCGCCAGGTACCGCAACGTGGCAATAAGCCTCTGCTCGGCCGTGATGGCTTGGCGCATCACAGTGTCCTGCCTCGTGATATAGGGGGACAGAAGATCCAGCAGACTGTTGAATACGGGGTCCGTCATGCGGAGAAAATTCCTATAGTCATTAGGATTATTCTCCTGGATTTCCCTAAGCAGAGGCATATGAGAGAACTGGTCACGCTGGCGCAACCAATTCTTGGTCCAGAAACGCCTCCGCCCCCTGTTTCTGGCCAAAGTACTGGAATAATGAACATATCCAGCAGCCATCCCATAAACAGCACCAACTCGCGAAAATTGACGCTGCTGCTCCATCATGGCTTCAAACCGGCCGGCTGGTCAGTCAAGAACACACTCCAACAGAAAGCACAATCAAATCCAGTGGTACCTGCAAAGAACGCACGACACACAGATACGAACGCACAGTACGAATCTGCTAAGCAGAACGAACTGCACGCCTGTACCCGAATGCCAACTACGTACCCACAAGCACACGCACTGAACGAGAAAATACTACCTGCTAAAGCCTGGAGACCGAGAAGCGCGAATCAGCTCTAACCAAACCTTCACTAACACGAGCAAAGCCGTAACTAGCAAAAGCGGAACAGAGGGCGTCGCCATTGACTTTGGCCTTTCCCTTTATAGTGACGTCAAACGTGGATTACGTGCACGCGTTCAGGTCCGCAGGGAAATATCGTCCGCTGGTGTGTACAAGCCAGCGGGCCAAATGAAAAAACAGCCTTGTACGCCGGAAACAGCCCGTCGGACATTTCGAACGGACATGTTTGCTCGTGAGTACTCGGCCTAAGACCTATTGAGCAATCCCCATTGCATTTCCTGTTTCATGGAATGCCAGCATCCATAAAGTTCTACAAAAGAAGTGTTACACCACACCTATTAAATGCAGCGAAGGCACTGATACCTAGATACTGGAAACAACCTAAAGTCCCCAATATAGTGGAATGGAAAATCGAGGTAGAGAGGATAATGGAGGCAGAGAGATGGGTATACATGGTCAAGGACCAACAGGACAAATTTAAGGATATATGGGCAGGGTGGATATACTACTCTCCTGAAGTAGGGAAGGATTAGTTTGGGGCGGAGAGGCTAGGAGGCGGGTGGGGGGGAGTGGTGAGACGGCGAATAATCTTTTTTCCTTTTTTTTTTTTTTTTTTTTTTTTTTGTTTGTTTGGTTTTTTTTTTTTCCTGTCTCCCTACCCTGCGGGCACCGGAGGGGGGAGGGGGGAGGCGCGGCCCCCCCCCTCCTATTTTTTCACCCTTTTTTTTTTTTTTCCCCTCCTCTTTTTCACAGCACTAATTTGGATCACTAAAGAGGAAGAAATAAATAGTCAACTAAATCACATAGGAGGATAAGTATAGAGGCTCCCCTTATGGAATTTTATTTGGGAGTCATAAGAATGGGAACGGGGGTGTTAAAGGAAGGTTATAGTCACAAAAGAAAGACCACTAATAAGGGAAAGGAGAAGAACACACTCAATATTGTTTTTTTTTTTTTTTTATTTATTCATTTATTTACTTATTTTTTTTTCCTCTCCTCTTTTTTGAGGTGGGTATGAAACTTCTCCCCTTCGCATGGTAGGGGGGGGGGGAGATAAGGTGATGGGGAGTTAATGAGGCACGAAACAAAGGAAACATTTTTTTTTTTTTTTCTCTCACTAAAGTCACGAAATTAAGGACTATTAAGCCCTGCACAAATACCTTTGCTTTTTTTTCTTTTATTATTAGGGTGGTATTGAGCTCCTCCTTTTTGTGCCATAGGGAGGTCATAAGGTGATGGGGTCTAGGGGGTCACGAGGGAGGGGGGGGGGTCTCGTCTCTCCTTTCTCCTCCTCTTTCTCTCCCTCCCTGGCGTCCCTCCCACCTCTTGTAGGTGGGGAGTGGGACGGGGGATTGGAGGAGAGGGAGGGGGAGGCCGAGGGTGCCCATGGGGGGGATAATGTAATGTATGAAAGTAATTTTTTTTTTTTTTTTTTTAAGTTGTTTGTTGTTTTGTTATGGTGATTTGTTTATTGTATGTGATGTAATTTGGAAAATAAACACAAGGGACATACTTAACCCCTTCCCCGCCCCCTAGTGTTAACCCCTTCACTGCCAGTGGCATTTTTATAGTAATCCAATGCATTTTTATAGCACGGATCGCTATAAAAATGCCAATGGTCCCAAAAATGTGTCAAAAGTGTCCGAAGTGTCCGCCATAATGTCGCAGTACCGAAAAAAAATCGCTGATCGCCGCCATTACTATTAAAAAAATATATTAATAAAAATGCCATAAAAATACCCCCTATTTTGTAAACGCTATAACTTTTGCGCAAACCAATCAATAAACGCTTATTGCGATTTTTTTTTACGAAAAATATGTAGACGAATACGTATCGGCCTAAACTGAGGAAAAAAAAAGTTTTTTTATATATTTTTGGGGGATATTTATTACAGCAAAAAGTAAAAAATATTCATTTTTTTCAAAATTGTCGCTCTATTTTTGTTTATAGCGCAAAAAATAAAAACCGCAGAGGTGATCAAATACCACCAAAAGAAAGCTCTATTTGTGGGAAAAAAAGGACGCCAATTTTGTTTGGGAGCCACGTCGCACGACCGCGCAATTGTCAGTTAAAGCGGCGCAGTCCCGAATCGCAAAAAGTCTTCTGGTCTTTGGGCAGCAATATGGTCCGGGGGTTAAGTGGTTAAAGGAATTGTAAAGACAGAAGGTTTTTTATCTTTATGCATTAAAATAAAACTTTCTGTGTGCAGCAACCCCCCTAATTACTTACCTGAGCCCCATCTCTCTCCAGCGATGTTCACAAGTGTCTTCTTGATTGGCTAAGACACAGCAATGGCCTCATTGGCTCCTGCGGCTGTCAATCAAAGTCAGTTAGCCAATCAGGGGAGAGAGGGGCCAGGTCGGGGCTCAGTGTCTGCATGGACACACAGAGCTGTGTCTCGGCTCGGGTGCCCCCATAGCAAGCTGCTGTCTGTGGGGGGCACGCAACAGGAGGGAGAGGCCAGGAACAGCAAATAGGTACCCGAGAAGAGGAGGATCCAGGCTGCTCTGTACAAAAACAACTGCACAGAGGAGGTAGGTATAACATGTTTGTTATTGTTAAAAAGAAAAGAGGATTTACAATCACTTTAACATTTTTACATACCATCTCACATACTATAATAATATACTGTATAGTAAAATATATATATATATATATATATATATATATATACACACGCACACACTCACCAGCCACTTTATTAGGTACACCTGTTCAATTGCTTGGTAACAATTTGCTAATCAGCCAATCAGCGACACAATCCTTTTAGGCATCTAGACGTGGTAAATACGACTTGCCGAAGTTCAAACTGAGCATCAGAATTGGCAAGACAGGATTTAAGTGACTTTGAACATGGCATGGTTGGTGGTGCCTGATGGGCTGGTCTGAGTATTTTAAAAACTGGTACTCTACTGGATTGTCACACACAACCATCTCTAGGGTTTATAGAGAATGGTCCGAAAAAGAGAAAATATCCAGTGAGTGGCAGTTGTGTGGACAATAGTGCCTTGTGGAGGTCAGAGGAGAATGGGAACGCGATGATAGAAAGGTAGCGGTAACTCAAATAACCACTCGTTACAACCAAGGTATGCAGAATACCATCTCTGTAGGCACAACACATCAAACCTTGAAGCAAATGAGCTACAGCAGCAGAAGAACACACCGGCTGGCACTCCTGTCAGCTAACGAGAGGAATCTACAGGAGGCTAATTCGCACAGGTTCGCTAAAATTGGACAATAAAAGATTGGAAAAACATTGCCTGGTCTTATGTCGATTTCAGCTCCGACATTAACCACTTCAATACCAGGCACTTACGCTATTTCCTGCCCATGCCAATTTTCAGCTTTCAGTGCTGTCGCTCTTTGAATAACAATTGCGCGATCATGCTACACTGTACCCAAACAATTTTTTGTGCTTATTTTTTTACATGTGGATGGCCATGGGGGATGTACCTGGCCAACCACATGTTGCCCCATTCCCTGGTGGTCCTGGCGGCTTCCCTGGTGGTCCAGTGTGGGCATCTGAGGGGGGGCTGCGCTGATAAACAATTAGATCAACGGCTCTTCCTGTTTACATCGTGATCAGCCGTGATTGCAAACGGCTGATCACGTGGTAAAGAGCCTCCGCGAGAGGCTCTTTACCGAGATCGGAGATGCAGGGTGTCAGACTGACACCCCACATCACCGATTGCTGCTCCCCCCACGGGAGCGCGCCGGCATGTTATCCTGCTGGACGTCAATAGACATCCAGTCAGGATAACACAACCACTTCCCGGACGTCAATTCACTTTTTTTGTGTTCTATTGGCACTAAGCCTTTTCACCTAGCAACAGGCTCCCACAGCAGAAAGAGCTAAAGAGCCCCGAGCATCAGTGACCATGCATATATAAAGACCCGCGGACAGCTGTGACCAATAATGAGGTACCAGGTAAGATGTGGACCTAGAAATGGAGACTTTAACCCACCCAGAGCTCTACAAAGCCTCCGGACCCCAGTCCCTAGAACAGAATCTAATACAATTCTGGGAAATCACTTTCTATCTTAGGGACAAGAGGATAAACATTTTTAACTTGAGCAAGACGTGAAATAAAATCCTCCATTTAGGAAACCTGTTTCTATGGAAAGTTTCTAAGAACATGGAAATTGTATTCTTTTTGGAAAGATTTCCTGTGTCTCCAGGATAGGAAGTGTAGAAAGGGAGGACCCTCACTATGCCAACATCCGAAAAAGGATCAAAATGAGTAAAAACTCTATAAAAAAAACAGTATTACTTTGTGGGCATAACATGAGACAGTATTTGTCCAAAATTCTACTAATTAAGAAACATATAAACATACAAAGCACCCTACTGGCTGACAGGATCAACAAGTACCCAATACAATAGGCATGGAGATATAAAAGTAAATCAAGTCTATGTGGACACACAGGGGCAGATCCACAAAAGAATTACGTCGGCGTATCTATTGATATGCCGGTGTAATTTTAAATTTCCTGCGTCGTATCTTTGTTTGGTATCCTTAAAACAAGATACGAAGGCATCTTGGGTCGATCCGACAGGCGTACGTCTTAGTACGCCGTCGGATCTAAGATGCAATTTTTCGGCGGCCGCTAGGTGGCGTTTCTGTCGAATTCCGCGTCGAGTATGCAAATTAGCTAGTTACGGCGATCCACAAACGTACGTCCGGCCGGCTCATTTTTTTACCTCGTTTGCGTTCGGCTTTTTCCGGCGTATAGTTAAAGCTACTGTTATGAGGCGTACTCAATGTTAAGTATGGCCATCGTTCCCGCCTAGAAATTTGAAATTTTTTACGTTGTTTGCGTAAGTCGTTCGCGAATAGGGATTTGCGTAGAATGACGTCACTGTCGGAAGCATTGGCTTGTTCCGGGTTAATTTCGAGCATGCGCACTGGGATACCCCCACGGACGGCGCATGCGCAGTTAAAAAAAAACGTTGTTTACGTCGGGTCACGACGTATTTACATAAAACACGCCCCCATCACAGAGATTTGAATGCCGCGCCATTACGCCGCCAAAGATACACTACGCTGCCGTAACTTACGGCGCGGATTCTTTGTGGATTTGAAAAAAAAAAGTAAGTTATGGCGGCGTAGTGTATCTTAGATACGCTACGCCCAGCGGGTAAATGCACGGCTGTATGTGGATCTGCCCCATATACTGTACAAATTGTAGAAGTACGCTTCTCCGTGCACTCTTGTCTGTCAACGCGTTTCACACATTGCTTCTTCAGGACATTTTTTGGGTAGGTGCTGGTGATCCCCAAGGTCAGGTATCGGGGACACCCTATTTAGTAATTGTAATCTTTTTAGTCCACCAATACAGATTCACAGCTGGTGAACCACCAAGTCAGGAATCCTGATAATTGGATTTTTTTGGATTGGATTTTTGAAAGACGAAGATTCCACCTCTGATCTAACCAGGATCATTGGTAATTCAGTAAGCGTTATTGGGGAGCCCAAGACATCATAGCTGAATATTTCAGCTGGAGTAAGTTGTCAGTCCTCTGTGAGCTTCCTCCTAGTGAGGGGGGCTCACAATGTATGTGGCCTCTCCCGCATGTTCCCTGGTTAGGATATGGAAGCCTGCTCGTCCAAAAGAAGTGGTACCATCAGGGCCGGATTTTCTCTCCCTGCCGCCCAAAGGCCAGGTTTCACAATGCACCCCCTCCCCGCCAACCAAACCCCCCCCCCCCAATCAACGGAGAATGGCAACCGGAGGGGACAGGGGCGGCACGGTTAGTTCAAATATTTTTTGTTTCTTTTTTTTACTTTTTTTCTTGTATTTGTAGCTTGTCGTTTACTTTTTTTTTATTTTTGTGTAATTTTCTTATTATTTTGAATATTATTTTTCTTATTCTTTACTTTTTAATTACTTTTTTAATTTAATTATTATTATTTTTTATCATTTTTTTTCACTTAACTTTATTGCTATCACACAGGAGAAAACAATTCCCTGTGTGATAGCAATTGGAGGTGACAGGTTCTCTTTATTGACCCTGTCACCTCCAAAACAGAAGTCCTAGCACTGTGCTAGAACTCCTGTCACAGCTGAGCTAGGAAGAGCACAGCTCACCCCTCTCACTGTGTACATCAGTGGCAGGGACAGGAGACAGACTCTGCGGCTGGGGGGAGGACGGAGGAGTCCCAAAGGCAGAGCCAGCAGAGAAAGTTATGTGGGGGGAGAGTAGGACAGACAGCAGCACACATTTGACAAGTGATTTTGGCGACATCGCCGCAATCAATTAACGAGCGAGTGGATTCCCCCACTCAATTCTCCCACACAGCAACTTACCGCCCTCAACTGTATGTTACGGCCGTCGGGGGACTCCATGCCACTGCCGCCCCTTGGCACCCTGCCGCCCCGAGGCCTGGCCTCGGTGGCCTTGTGGGAAATCCAGGCCTGGGTACCATGGAGCCAACAGGGAGATACTTACTTGTGAAGCTGTCGCGTGTTCCTTCATAGCCCTGTGCCTTGAATAGCACCTCCCGCGTGCATGCTCGGGAGCGACGCTTTCGCGGCTTGTCCAATCAAAGTCCGCCAACCCGGAAAGAAGACTGAGTGAAGATAGAAGCCCTGTCAGCGGTGACAGTGTACCGCTGGAGGGCTTCGTTTTAGGGTAAGTTTCACATAATATGCTAGTATGTGACTAGCACATTATAACTTTTCCTTGCAGGTTTAAAAACAAAAAACGGCGGTTTACTGCTGCTCTAATGAGGGCACAGGTGTTCTAATCCCTCTCCATTTTATTCAAAACTAAAAAAAAATTGTTTTTCCTTTAGTTACAAAGTTAATATCCCCACTGATAATCGCTCTCGGAGTTTAGATTATTGTCCTGCGAGCTGGAAAATCTGTGTGCAGTTTGAGGCTGAGAATGTAATCTGTCACCGCCACCAATGACTGATCTGATTGTATTCTTCAGGATCAGTGTAATACATTGGGAACGTGCTGCTTAGTGTACATTTAATCTTAGTGTACATATTGGGCCAGATCCACAGATAATTAGATGGGCGCAGCGTATCAGAGATATGTGCCGCCGTACCTTACCTGGCAGATCTTCGAATCCTCAAAGAATTCGCGCCTTAAGTTACAGCGGCGTAGTGTATTTCTGGCGGCGGAATTCAAATCGGCGGGTAGGGGGCGTGATTCATTTAAATGAAGCGCGTCCCCGCGCCAAATGAACTGCGCATGCGTCGTTCCAAAATTTCCCGCCGTGCATTACTAGGACGGAATTTTTTTAACTTAGACGTGAGTTACGTCCATCCCTATTCACGGACGACTTACGAAAAAAAAAAAATTAAAATTTCGACCAGGGAACGACGGCCATACTTAACATGGCAAGTCTATCTATACGCCGCAAAATACCAGCTTTAACTATACGCCGGAAAAAGCCGACTACAGACGACGTTAGAAAATGCGACGGCCGCGCGTACATTCGTGGATCGTCGTAAATCGCTAATTTGAATACCCGACGCGGAAAACGACGCAAACTCCACCCAGCGGACGCCGAAGTATTGCATCTAAGATCCGAAGGCATACAAAGCCGTACGCCTGTCGGATCTTACCCAGATGCCGTCGTATCTTGGTACGACGCGGGAAATTTGAAAGTACGCCGGCGTATCAGTAGATATGCCGGTGTACTTGCTCTGTGGATCTGCCCCTTAATCTTAGTGTGCATTTAATCTTAGGCCCCATTCACACCTAGGCGTTTTTACGCCTGAAGCGCACTGCTCACAAACACCAGAGGGGAGAATTAACATTATTCCCTATGGTGACTGTTCACACCTGAACGCCTGAACGCCCAAACGCCTGTCGCGCGAAGCTCAAACAAGTCCCGGACCTTTTTTTGTCGCACGTATCGTGCGGTTTGGGCGTATTTGAGCGTTTTTTTCCCCCATAGAAAGTAATGGGAAACGCGCGAATTGAGCGTATCGCGCGACAACGGGCGATTGCTACGGGCGTTTCGACGCTTTAATAAATAGAACTTGTCGCCCATGCAGAAGATTAAAAAAATCTACCAACATAGCAACAAGTGATCAAAAGATGATAATTTTTCCTATTGGCTAAAATAAAAAACGCCGAAGTACAAAAACGTCGCACGACGCTGTATGCAAACGCGCAAATACGCGCGACAAAACGCCAGAAAAAAACGACCGAACGACCGACGCTCAGGTGTGAATGCAGCCTAGGTGTACATTTAATCTTAGTGTACATTTAATCTTAGTGTACATTTAATCTTAGTGTACATTTAATCTTAGACCTCTTTCACATTGAGGCGTGGAGCCGCGGTGACGGTATAGCCACGCTATTTGTAGCGCGGCTATACCGTCGTATTTACCGCAATATTCAGGCGCCAGCGGTGAGGTTTTAACCCCCGCTAGCGGCCGAAAAAGGGTTAATACCGCGCTTTCCCATTGATTTCAATGGGAAGGTGTGGTATAGGAGCGGTGAACACACCGCTCCTATACCGCGGTAAAGATGCGGCTAGCAGGACTTTTGGAGCGCTCCTGGTAGCGCACCGCTTCAGTGTAAAAGCCTTCAGGCTTACCCATTGAACACTACAGGGCAGGTTTTTTCATGCGATATAGCAGCGCTATTTTTAGCGCTGTACCGCATGAAAAACGCCTCAATGTGAAAGGGGCCTTAGTGTAAATGTAATCTTAGTGTAAATGTAATCTTAGTGTAAATGTAATCTTAGTGTATATTTAATCTTAGTGTACATTTACTCTTAGTGTACATTTAAGCTTAGTGTATATTTAATCTTATTGTACATTTAATCTTAGTGTATATTTAATAGAAACCTATCTGGCAGACAAGTGAGCAGAACAGACCTATACAGCCCCTTCTGCATTCAGATCCTGACTGCCAGTAATTTGTTATCAAGTGGATATAGTTCCACTTTACTATTCATATAAATATCCATTTCATTTTCTATACACATGACAGGCAGGATAAGGAGTGATCCCCGGATGCTGATCATACAATGACAGCTCTGTATAGAGATAGCGCCGGTGTAGTACACCGGGCTCTACCATCAGCACCTCGGACAGCCGCCCACCACACCTACACTATGTGCGTAGCGCGCTATTCTTCAATCAGACGTAACAGTGACGCTGAGGTCATGCGCAGTTCGTGCTGACACTGGGCGGACTCTCCGGGAGCAGAGAGAGGTTGGTGAACGTCGTGCATCTTGCTGAGTGCGGTAGGTTGTTTCTCTTGACAGATCTACCTGAAGGTTATGGGGTGATGAGAAAATGTGCAGGCAGCTATCATGCCTAGCAGACATGGAGGAGGTTTGTGGATGCTGCAATGTAATGGTCTGCCATCAGTCAGCACCGGTTGTGTCTGTCTGTATGTGTTTGTGTCTCTGTATGTATGTCTGTGTGTGTATTTGTGTCTGTGTGTATTTGTGTCTGTGTGTATTTGTGTCTGTATGTATGTCTGTATGTGTGTGTATTTGTGTCTGTATATATGTGTCTGAATGTTTGTGTATTTGTGTGTGTTTTTGTGTCTGTATGTATGTCTGTCTGTGTGTGTGTATTTGTGTCTGTATATGTGTGTACTTGTGTCTGTACGTGTGTAAATTTGTGTATGTATGTATGTATGTATGTATGTATGTATGTATGCATGTGTGTGTTTGTCTGTATGTGTGCCTGTGTTTATTTCTGTAAGTGTCTCTCTGTCTGTCTGTTTGTTTCTGTATGTGTGCGTGCGTGTCTTTGTCTGTATGTGTGTGTGTCTTTGTCTGTATGTGTGAGCTTGTGTGTGTCTGTGTATGTGTCTGTGTCTGTGTGTGTATCAGTGGTGCCGACTCTTTGCAGCTCCACACTGCGTGGATGTCATCTCCAGTCCTGGCAGGGGAGCCCAGTGCCCGACAATTCCAGGGGAGATTGTGTGCACACTGTTATCTGGGAATTCACAATCAGGGCCGGCCTTTGGGGTGTGCGAGCTGTGCGGCTGCACAGGGCGCCATGGGCAACATGGGGCGCCCTGCGGCACACACAACTCACAGAATGTGAGTCACATCAGGGCCGATGCAAGATGGGGTGCAGTTCACCCAGGCGCCACAGAGGTGGGGGCGCTCAAGCCTCAGCCTGCCCTATACCACCCCAACCTGCCCTATACCACCCCAACCTGCCCTATGCTACCCCAACCTGCCCTATACCACCCCAACCTGCCCTATGCTACCGCAACCTGCCCTATACCACCCCAACCTGCCCTATACCACCACAACCTGCCCTATACCACCACAACCTGCCCTATGCCACCCCAGCCTGCCCTATGCCACCGCAACCTGCCCTATGCCACCGCAACCTGCCCTATGTAACCCCAACCTGCCCTATGCTACCGCAACCTGACCTATGCCACCACACCCTGCTCTATACCACCCCAACCTGCCCTATGCTACCGCAACCTGATCTATGCCACCACACCCTGCTCTATACCACCCCATCCTGCCCTATGCCACCCCAACCTGAACTATATTGCCCCAGCGGTCCCAATACCACCCTATACTTGAATTTACAGGGGCCATTTGGGGGGGGCGCCACAGGATTATCTCGCACAGGGCGCCTGAACACCTAAGGCCGGCCCTGTTCACAATGATCAATGAAGGTGATCAGCAAACTGTTGCTGTAAAGTTGGCTTCACAATAATATTTTGTCCAATCTTATAAATAAATCAATAAATATTGTTTAGATACAAGAGGCAAGTATATTCTTCCTAAGGCTGCATTCACACCTGAGCGTTTTGTCGCCTGAAGCGCGACGCTCAAAGACGCTAGAGGGGAAAAATAACATTATTCTCTATGGAGATGGTTCACATCTCCAACGCAAAACGCAGAAAGAACGCAGAAGCCCTGAATTTCAAACTAGTCCTGGACCCTTTTTTGATGCGCAGATCGGGGGGCTTGGGCGTTTTACATTGATGCCAATGACCTGTACAAAACCGCGGGGAAAAACGCCGCAATTTGGCAAATCGCGGTAAAAAACATTGCAAATCGCCTTAAAGCGGAGGTCCACCCAAAAGTGGAACTTCCGCTTAATCCACTTCTTGCCCCCTTACATTCCACATTTGGCATGTATTTTTTTTGGGGGGGGGGAGTGGGGGCTTCTGGAGGAGTGGGACATCCTGAGCCACTTCCTCCTTCCGCCCAGGGACCGCTAAGGCGATACGTCATATCGCCTTTTAGCGGCCCCTTTCTGTAGGCGATCGCCTGGGACACGTGGCGATCGCCTGACCAATCACAGTGCGCAGCGCAGTGAGTGCCTAGGCGTGAAGCCGAAAGCTGTCACGGCCGGGTGCCCACACTAACAATGAGGACGCCGGCCGGAGAGGGAGGGAGAGGAGTGGAGCTCCGGCCGTCGCATCACTGGACCATGCAGCAGGTGTGTATGTTTATTAAAAGCCAGCAGCTACACTTTTTGTAGCTGCTGACTTTTAATAAACATTAAAACCTGCTGGAACTCCACTTTAAATCTCAGTGTGCTTTGTGTATTTCTTCCAGATCTGTACAGTATTCCAGTGTGACACTTTCCATCTGTGCAGGAGCTTCCTGTAATAAAGACCGCTCACTGCTGCCCTCTCTTCTTGTGCAGGCTGACTGGTCTTGTCTCCACCCCTTTCTGTCGGTTTCTGCAGGCAGGCTGTTGTGGGTGGGGCCTTCTGGGTCCCTCCCACAGCTCTGCTGTCTGCACAGGCTTTAGGGGCATAGGGGGCGCAAATGCCTAGTGCATTACCCGATTTATTATGAAAGGAAAAATAAAATAGGCAATTGAACTTAACATTAATAAGTCACTGGGACCAGATGGCTTGCACCCTAGGGTCCTTAACCACTTAAGGACCGCCTACTGCACATTTACGTCGGCAGAATGGCACGGCTGGGCACATGCATGTACAGGTACGTGCTGTGCTATTGTCCAGCCATGGGTCACGAAGCACCGGGACCGCTGGACCCACGGACCCGATTGCCGCTGGAGTCCCGCGATCGGTCCCCGGAGCTGAAGAACGGGGAGAGCCGTGTGTAAACACGGCTTTCCCGTTCTTCACTATGGCGGCGTCATCGATCGCGTGATCCCTTTTATAGGGATACATAATTGATGATGTCACACCTACAGCCACACCCCCCTACAGTTGTAAACACACATGAGGTCACACACAACCCCATCAACGCCCCCTGTGGTTAACTCCCAAACTGCAACTGTCATTTTTACAATAAACAATGCATTCTGAATGCATTTTTTGCTGTGAAAATGACAATGGTCCCAAAAATGTGTCAAAATTGTCCGAAGTGTTCGCCATAATGTCGCAGTCATGAAAAAAATCGCCGATCGCCGCCATAAGTAGTAAAAAAAAAAGAATTAATAAAAATGCAATAAAACTATCCCCTATTTTGTAAACGCTATACATTTTGCGCAAACCAATCGATAAACACTTATTGCGATTTTTTTTTTACCAAAAATAGATAGAATACGTATCGGCCTAAACTGAGGAAAAAAAATTTTTTTTATATATTTTTGTGGGATATTTATTATAGCAAAAAAAAGAATATTGCATTTTTTTCAAAATTGTCGCTCTATTTTTGTTTATAGCGCAAAAAATAAAGACCGCAGAGGTGATCAAATACCACCAAAAGAAAGCTCCATTTGTGGGAAAAAAAGGACTCCAATTTTGTTTGGGAGCCACGTCGCACGACCGCGCAATTGTCTGTTAAAGTGACGCTGTGCCGAATCGCAAAACCTGGCCTGGTCTGTTAGCTGCATTTTGGTCCGGGTCTTAAGGGGTTAAAGAACTCAGTCAAGTAATTGCCAGACCATTGTTCCTATTTTTTTGCGAAACAGTCTACTGACTGGAACGGTACTAGCTGATTGGAGAAAAGCCAATGTAGCACCAATATTTAAAAAAGGGCCAAGATACATCCCTGGGAACTACAGACCAGTTAGCCTAACATCAATAGTATGTAAGCTCTTGGAGGGGATGATAAGGGACTATATACAAGATTTTAGTAATGAGAAGGTTATCATTAGCAGTAATCAGCATGGATTCATGAAGAATCGTTCTTGCCAAACCAAACTATTAACCTTCTATGAGGAGGTGAGTTGCCATCTAGATAAAGGAAGGCCCATAGACGTGGTGTATCTGGATTTTGCAAAGGCATTTGACACAGTTCCCCATAAACATTTACTGTACAAAGTAGGGTCCGTTGGCATGGACCATAGGGTGAGTACATGGATTGAAAACTGGCTACAAGGGCGATTTCAGAGGGTGGTGATAAATGGGGAGTACTCAGAATGGTCAGGGGTGGGTAGTGGGGTCCCCCAGGGTTCTGTGCTGGGACCAATCCTATTTTTTTTTATTCATAAATGACCTGGAGGATGGGGTAAACAGCTCAATCTCTGTATTTGCGGACGATACTAACCTAAGCAAGGAAATAATTTATCCGTAGGATGTGGAAACCTTGCAAGAAGATCTAAACAAATTAATGGGGTGGGCAACTGCATGGCAAATTAAGTTTAATGTAGAAAAATTTAAAATAATGCATTTGGGTGTCAAAAATATGAATGCAATCTACTAGAGGGTTCTTTACTGTAAGAGTAAGGATGTGGAATTCCCTTCCACCACCGGTGGTTTCAGCTGGGAGCATTGATAATTTCAAAAAACTATTAGGCACCTGAACAACCACAACATACAGGCATATACAAAGTAATACTGACATATAATCACACACATAGGTTGGACTTGATGGACTTGTGTCTTTTTTCTACCTCACTATGTAATACTCACAGAAAAGCAGAAATTTGTGACAGTGTTGGATTGTAAGTCTGTTTTACTTGCTGCACGTTTTCACTTGCAAGTTGTACACTTGCAGAGCACTTGAAGCACAAGTTCTGGTTGAAATTGGTGTTCAATGGGAATAATGGCCACTTACAATGGTGGTAAGTGGGATGAATTCCCATTTACATTTGTAGTCAGTGGGAAGAATGGCCACTTACCTTGGTGGGTCAGTGGGAAGAATGGCAACTTACATTGGTGGTCATTGGAAATAATGTCCCCTTACATTGGTGGTCAGTGGAAAAAATGTCCACTCACATTGGTGGTCAGTGGGTAGAATATCCCTTATATTGGTGGTGGGTGGGAAGAATGTCCATTTACATTGGTGGTCATTAGAAAGAATGCCCCCCTTCCATTTGTGGTCAATGGTAAGATTGCTCCTTACATTGGTGGTCAGTGGGAAGAATTGCCCCACTTACATTGGTGGTCAGAGGGAACAATGCCCCCCTTACATTGGGGGTCAATGAGGAAAATGACCCCCTTGCATTGGGGGTTAGTGGGAAGACTGCCCCCCTTACATTGGGGTCAGTGGAAAGTATTGCCCCCCTTACATTGGGGGTCAGTGGGAAGAATTCCCCCCTTACATTGGTGGTCAGTGAGATGAATGCCCCCCCTACATTGGTGGTCATTGAGATGAATGCCCCCCTTACATTGGGGGTCAGTGGGAAGCTCGCCCCCCTTACATTGGGGGTCAGTGGGAGGAATGCCCGCCTTACATTGGGGGTCAGTGGGAGGAATGCCCGCCTTACATTGGGGGTCAGTAGGAAGAATGCCCCCCTTACATTGGGTGTCAGTGGGAAGAATTGCCCCCCTAACATTGGCGGTCAGTGGGAAGAATGCCCCCCTTACATTAGGGGTCAGTGGGAAGAATGCCCCCTTGCATTGGGGGTCAGTGGGAAGAATGCCCCCCTTGCATTGGGGGTCAGTGGGAAGAATGCCCCCCGTGGATTGGGGGTCAGTGGGAAGAATGCCCCCCTTGCATTGGGGGTCAGTGGGAAGAATGCCCCCCTTGCATTGGGGGTCAGTGGGAAGAATGCCCCCCTTGCATTGGGGGTCAGTGGGAAGAATGCCCGCCTTACATTGGGTGTCAGTGGGAAGAATGCCCGCCTTACATTGGGTGTCAGTGGGAAGAATGCTTACTTTTACATTAGTGGTCCAAATGCCTTCCTTACAGACAGCCAAAAAGATCATAGGTGTCATGCAGCTGGCTCTGCCAAGTGGCATTGATCCCAGAATCTGATGTAAATAGCTCGAGGAACCCCTAACAACCTCTGAAGGATCCTGGTTATGAATGGTTGGTCTAGATATCTTCCCTTTTGGAATGACTGACAGCAGCACTATGAAATAGAAATAGAAAGCAGGGACCCTTCTTTTTGTTATATTAGTATCACTGTTACATGTACTATTCACGCGGGCATTTTGCCACACTGCCAATCCCAGCGGCAAGAATCTGCTGATATTTTCTGCTGGGATTGACAGCAGTGTGCAGGTAGCAGAGGCCCCACAATGCAATGACAGGCTTTATCCTTTATGTATGTAATTAAATATAATTTCTACATCACATGATGCGTCCTCATGATTTCCAATCAATATCTTGCTAATTATGTGATTGTCAGCACATTTATTATTAATTACGTGTCTGTAGCGTTAATATCTTGTATCTCTCTCCTCTACAGATCACTGAAATAAGAGTGGCATCTCCTAGTGATTATGGCTCAGTTTGGAGCGCCAAGGAACCCCGTTAACTGGGTCTCCCATCTCACTGCAGCTGTGGTGTCTCAGCCAGGTACAGCATTCTACCGACTGTGCGTTATACACAAATGGATTTGCCTTTAGTAAATAATCCCCATAGTCTCATAGGCTGCCTTGGTCCAGCTATTGTCGGTGCTCCCTCCTCTCCCCTGCAGCAGCGGCTCACTAACACAGGGAAGCCAGGGCTGCGAGTTCACTTGACCGCATTGGAGCAGATTAAAAATGGGTAAAAAAAAACCACGTCTTTGACTACTTAAGGACCGCCTAACGCCGATATACGTCGGCAGAATAGCACGGCTGGGCACAATCACGTACAGGCGATCGGGTCACAGGAGCTGAAGAATGGGGAGAGGTGAGTGTAAACACACCTTCCCCATTCTTCTGTGTGGCAGTGTCACTGATCGCCTGTTCCCTGATATAGGGAACGACAATCAGTGATGTCACACATACAGCCACGCCCCCCTACATAAAGAATCATTACCTTAGGGCACACTTAACCCCTTCACTGCCATTGTCATTTTCACAGTAATCAGTGCATTTTTATAGCACTTTTTGCTGTGAAAATGACAATGATGTCAAAAGTGTCCGCCATAATGTCGCAGTCACGAAAATAAATCGCTGATTGCCGCCATTACTAGTAAAAAAAAAAAAAAATATTAACAAAAATGCCATAAAACTATCCCCTATTTTGTAAACGCTATAACTTTTGCGAAAACCAATCAAAAATATGTAGAAGAATACGTATCGGCCTAAACTGGGGAAAATGTATTTTTTTTTATAGCAAAAAGTAAAACATATAGAATTATTTTCAAAATTGTCGCTCTATTTTTGTTTATAGCGCAAAAAATAAAAACTACAGAGGTGATCAAATACCACCAAAAGAAATCTCTATTTGTGGGGAAAAAAGGACGCCAATTTTATTTGGGAGCCACGTCTCACGACCGAGCAATTGTCAGTTAAAGCGACGCATTTACAAATCGCAAAAACTGGCCAGGTCCTTTACCTGCATAATGGTCCGGGTCTTTAGTGGTTAAGACCTAGTTCACAGCTATGCATTTTTTTGGTGCGTTTTCAGTTTTGCAGAAACACACTACAGTCCATTTAATGTGGTTTCCTATGGATGTAGTTCACGCCTGTGCAATTTATGGAAAGGACCTGGGATTTTTTTTCTGATTTTTGGTTCCATAGACTCCAATGGATGAAAAGCATGTATTGAAAACCGCAAAATGCATCTGCAATATGCAAACTGCAACCTGCATAAGTGTGAAAACCTGATAGTGTTTTCCAAGCACTAGATATGTAAAACAAATGGCATATGACTACAGGTGATGTATACTAATGGGCAAGGGGCAGAAGTCCAGAGGATGGAACCACTAACCATGGTCTGCATTGGCAAGCATTGGCTCCACTGGTCCTTCTTGGAAGGGAAATGACCTAATTTGATGCATTCTCCTAACTGGAGACAACACAGTGTGGTCCTTACTAGAAACGATAGAGTGGTTACTCACAATACTTTAGTATAGGTGGTACACATTGCACCAAAGTATGGGAGACTCTACCCTATAATAGTAAACAAGTATTGTAGCTGTCACATTGCCTCTTCATGGTAGAAGAGTAAAGCAAGCCAGATGATAGAGACAACCCTGTCAATTTTATGCCCTATAGGAATTTTTTTACACCTGCCTAAAACTTTTGCACAGTAGTGTATAATTATTGTTTTAGACAGGTGTGAGGAAATGCTGTAAAATAAGAAAGTTCAGAGATAGAAATATTAATAACTTTATTTTTATCAATTAACAAAATGGAAAGTAAATGAACAGAAGAGAAATCCAAATTAAATCAATATTTGCTGTGACCACCCTTTCAAAACCGCATCAATTCTTCTAGGTGTCCTTGCACACAGCTTTTGCAGCTTTTGAAGGAAGTCAGCAGGTAGGTTGTTCCAGAGCTAACCTTGGATCTTCTGTAGATGACTCAAATCCTTCAGTCTCTGTATGTAATCTCAGACAGACTCGTGATGTTGAGATCAGGGCTTTGTGGGGGGCAAACCATCAATTCCAGGACTCTTCTTTACGCTAAAGATAGTTCTTAACCACTTAAGACCTGGACCAAAATGCAGCTAAAGGACCTTGCCCCTTTTTGCGATTCGGCACTGCATCGCTTTAACTGACAATTGCGCGGTCGTGCGACGTGGCTCCCAAACAAAATTGGCGTCCTTTTTTCCCCACAAATAGAGCTTTCTTTTGGTGGTATTTGCGGTTTTTATTTTTTGCACTATAAACAAAAATAGAGCGACAATTTTGAAAAAAATGCAATATTTTTTACTTTTTGCTATAATAAATATCCCCCAAAAATATATATAAAAAAAATGTTTTTTTCTCAGTTTAGGCCGATACGTATTCTTCTACCTATTTTTGGAGGAAAAAAAAATCGCAATAAGCGTTTATCGGTTGGTTTGCGCAAAATTTATAGCGATTACAAAATAGGGGATAGTTTTATTGCATTTTTATTAATAATTTTTTTTTTACTACTAATGGCAGCGATCAGCGTTTTTTTTCGTGACTGCGACATTATGGCGGACACTTCGGACAATTTTGACACATTTTTGGGATCATTGTCATATTCACAGAAAAATTAAAATGCATTCTTTATTGTGAAAATGACAATTGCAGTTTGGGAGTTAACCACAGGGGTTATGTGTGACCTGAAGTGTGTTTACAACTGTAGGGGGGTGTGGCTGTAGGTGTGACGTCATCGATTGTGTCCCCCTATAAAAGGGATGACACGATCGATGCTGCTGCCACAGTGAAGAACGGGGAAGCTGTGTTTACACATGGCTCTCCCCGTTCTTCAGCTCCGGGGACTGATCGCGAGACTCCAGCGGCGATCGGGTCCGCGGGTCCCGCGGTCCCGGTGCTTCGGACCAGGTCGCGGGAGCGTGCCCGTGACCCATGGCTGAGTACTAGTACAGGACATACCTGTACATGCTTGTGCCTAGCCGTGCCATTCTGCCGACGTATATGTGCAGGAGGCGGTCCTTAAGTGGTTAATGACATTGGGGGGTTATTTACGAAAGGCAAATCCACTTTGCACTACAAGTAAAGTGGATTTGCAAAGTGCACTTGAAATTACACTGAAAGTGCCCTTGGAAGTGCAGTCGCTGTAAATCTGAGGGGTAGATCTGAAATGAGGGGAAGCTCTGCTGATTTTATCATCCAATCATGTGCAAGCTAAAATGCTGTTTTTTTATTTTCCTTGCATGTCCCCCTCAGATCTACAGCGACTGCACTTCCAAGTGCACACTCAGTGGATTTTCAAGTGCACTTGTAGTGGAAAGTGGATTTGCTGTTAGTAAATAACCCCCAAAGTCTGTATGTTTGGGGCCATTGTCCTGCCGCAGAATAAATGTGGGGCCAATCACACTCCTTCCTGATGATTTGCATTAATGGATAAGTATTTGCCTGTATTTCTTAGCATTGAGGACACCATTGATCCCGACCAAATCTTTCAGTCCATTTGCAGAAATTCAGCCCCAAACTTGCAACAAATGTCTACTATGCTTTTCTGTTTCCTGCAGACACACTATTGTACCACTCTCCATCCCACCCCGAACAAACTGCCAAATATTTCACATTCTATAAATATCGGGTCATTTTTACTGCCTATATAGTATATAATGTTATTGTTCTCACATGTCTATCAACAGCAAAAGACCCAGCTGTAGTTGAGCGTGCAAATCTGCTGAACATGGCTAAGCTAAGTATAAAAGGACTCATTGAATCAGCTCTGAGCTATGGCCGTACTTTGGATTCAGATTACCCTCCTCTTCAGCAGTTCTTTGTTGTAATGGAACATTGCCTCAAGCATGGCCTTAAAGGTACAGTATGCAACTGGAACGAGTGAGAGTTATTATTATTACAATATAACATTTTACGTTTTCTGAAGCATGTATGCATAAGTAACTGTATGTCTGTACGGTCTGTGTACATAAGTAACATTACATATAATAGTTTGGTGATAGTATGTAGTCATAGGCCCCATACACACGGGAGGATTTATCCGCGGATACGGTCCAGCGGACCGTTTCCGCGGATAAATCCTCTCAAGGATTTCAGCAGATTTTAATGCGATGGAGTGTACTCACCATCGCATTGAAATCCCCGCCGAAATCCTCTGGCGATGACGTGTCGCGCCGTCGCCGCGATTATGACGTGCGCGACGCTGTCATATAAGGTATTCCACGCATGCGTCGAATCATTACGACGCATGCGGGGGATCCCTTCGGACGGATGGATCCGATGAGTCTATACAGACCAGCGGATCCATCCGTTGGGATGGATTCCAGCAGATGGATTTGTTTGGCATGTCAGTAAATATTCGATCTGCTGGAATCCATCCCAGGGGAGAAATATCCGCGGAGTGTACACACTATAGGATCTATCCGCTGAAACCCATTTGCTGGGATTTATCTGCGGATGGATTCTATGGTGTGTACGGGGCCTTATACTTTTACTTGTTTCTAAATGAAAGATATTCCTGTTGATAGTACAGTGAAAGTGTTCTTAGATTGATTAAATCTCCAATTCTTGTCTTTTTTTCATTCTAGTATCAGTATGATTTTTCTTTGTTGTTGCAGATGTGTTAGTTTAACACAGAATAACTGTTTGCAGTTGTACTTTGTCCAATCCTATTTAGAGATAGCCTGATGTAAATGGACAGCGGAGTCCATTTACACCCGGCTGTCCATAGAGCTCACATGGGTCTGCCCATGCCCCCTCTGCAGACATGGAATGGGCATGAATGTGACATCCATCCCAATAGGCTACGATCTGCTCACAGATCCCTTGCTGATCAAAGCAGGCTCTACTCCATGTGAAAAGAGACTTAAACCGGCCAAAGACTAAGGGCCAGATTCTCATAGATCCCGCGTTGGCGTAGTGTAAGCCATTTACACTACGCTGACGCAAATTACTTGAGCAAGTGCCGTATTCGCAAAGCACTTGCTCCGTAATTTGCAGCGGCGTAGTGTAAATGGCCCGGCGTATGGCCGCGTAATTCAAAGGGGGCGGCTTGTATTCAAATTAAGCGCGCCCCCGCGCCGATCGAACTACGCATGCGCCGGGCGGGAAAATAGCCCAGTGCGCATGCTCCAGCTCACGACGGAAAATGTCAATGACGCCGACGTGAGCGTCATTGACGTAAAGTCGTATTCGCGAACGACTTGGTAAAACGACGTAACCGGCGGAAAAAGACAACGCGGACCCTACGCCATACTTAACATGGCATACGGCGGACTGGCGTAAGGTTACCCCTCATATAGCAGGGGTAACCTTACGGAAACGAAGACGATGCGGCGCAAATTCGTTCGGGAATCGGCGTATCAGGCTCATTTGCATAGTCAAATGAGAACTGAACGTAAACGCCACCTAGCGGCCGGCGTCGAATTACATCTAAGATTCGACGGTGTAAGTGACTTACACCTGTCGGATCTAGGCCGTATCTATGCGAAAATATACATTTTTCCATAAGTACACTGGCACAGTTACTGTCTCACTTTAAGTGAGGAAATACATAGGCAGAGCTTAAACAACGTTTGAATTTTGCATTGCTATACATTACAGGCACTTTGCTTTTATTTTTTATTTTTTTATTTTTATCCTACAGTGAGAAAATCATTTTTGAGCTTTAACAGAACAATATGGGGTCCCTTGGAACTGGTGGAGAAGCTGTGCCCAGAAGCCGAGGAGATCGCAGCCAGCGTGCGGGACTTACCGGGGCTCAGGTGTGCCATTTCATGTTGCCAGGCAACCTATTCCTGCACTGCTATGCGGAAACCATAATTGCTGCCTTGGTGTTCATGTGGATACTTTAATCTAACCGTCTTTTATCTCAACTGCAGAACACCTCTTGGTCGAGCTAGAGCCTGGCTGAGGTTATCAATGATGCAGAAGAAATTGGCAGACTATTTGCGTTGCTTGATCATGCGTAGGGATCTCTTGAGGTTTGTTACTCAGTTATATATTGATTTTTTTTTTTTTTTTACATTCACTTGGAAAATAAAATAAAATACACCCCACCAGAAAAGCATTGACAAATACTGTATTTATGGCGTATAACACTCACTTTTTTACCCTGAAAATGGAGGGTAAACTGTGCCTGCGTGTTAAACGCAGGGGGCTGTGGAAATTTTTTTTCCTGAAAATTCCCTCTTAAAGCGGATGTGCCACTAAAAAAATATATTAAAAGCCAGCAGCTACAAATACTGCAGCTGCTGACTTTTAATATAAGGACACTTACCTGTCCTGGAGTCCAGCGCCGATCGCTCGTCACCCTGCTGCTCCCCCCTCCATCCACGGTGAGGGAACCAGGAAGTGAAGCGCTCCGGCTTCACTGCCCGGTTCCCTACGGCGCATGCGCGAGTCGCGCTGCGCCCGCCGATTGGCTCCCGCTGTGTGCTGGGAGCCGAGTGTTCCCAGCATACAACGGGGGACGGACGGGAAGCAAGGAAAAAACCCGTCTTTTGCCCGTATCGTAGGGCCGGAAGTGGGTGCAGATGCCTGTCTGTAGACAGGTATCTGCACCCCCCTCCCCCCTGAAAGGTGTCAAATGTGACACCGGAGGGGGGGAGGGTGCCGATCAGCGCGACTTCACTTTAGAGTGGAGATCCGCTTTAAAGTTAGGGTGCGTGTTATACGCTGATATTATTGCTTTATGTATTATTAATTCTCGCCCTGTATAGCTTTATATGTATGTTTGCAATATGCAATATTTCTGTACCTTCCAGTATTTTTCAGACTTTGTTGGCTCTAACACTCACACATTTAGGCCGCATGCACTCTTCAGCTCAAAAACATTTGACTTTTTATTTTCTGCATCTAAATATCCCTCTATGTTAGGCCTTAGGGGGTTATTTACGAAAGGCAAATCCACTTTGCACTACAAGTGCAAAGTGCACTTGAAATTGCACTTGGAAGTGCAGTCGCTGTAAATCTGAGGGGTAGATCTGAAATGAGGGGAAGCTCTGCTGATTTTATCATCCATTCATGTGCAAGCTAAAATGCTGTTTTTTATTTTCCTTGCATGTCCCCCTCGGATCTACAGCGACTGCACTTCCATGTGCACTTTCAGTGCAATTTCAAGTGCACTTGTAGTGCAAAGTGGATTTGCCTTTTGTAAATAACCCCCATGTGTCCATGCACACATAGCTGTTTACAGGAGTTTAGAGGTGGGGCGTTTAAGGGCAGAAAAAAAAGTGCTGCGGCTGAAAAAATGCCAAAACTTGTTAATGCATCTAAACCAGAATAAAATTAATATTCTGGCTAATAAAAAGGAATAAATGCCCAAGTGCTTGAAGCTTCTAAAAGCATTTGCATAAACGCAGCTTAGGCCTGTATTTGAAGCTGCTTTTCTCCTATCAGGAGAAAAGTGTTTACAAGAGCCCCAGTGTGCATGTACCATTCTGCTGCTGCAATGAGAAGTGGTAAAACAAGAAGAGGCCAGGTGTCCTTATAGAACATTAGTGATCGGGCCTAACCTGTGGGATTGCTAGTTGTACCCTGACACCGGATAGCTGGTCCAATTTGCAGGCAACCAAAAGATTTTTTTCATGTTTGTGGGTACTTTTAAGGAAACCAAATAATAAATGATGTAGGTACCTAAATGTGCTTGTAGTACATCTCATTGTCTTCTACTATGCCATAATGCTGGGGATTGAGAATGGGCAAATTTTTACAGGAGGTGTTAGATCTGAAGACAACTAAGACCAGGGCCAGTACAAGGGTGGAGCCAAGCGGGTGCAATTAAATGTAATTAAAAACAGAGGTTTAGTTGCATGTATTTGCAAATACCTGTTTAAGCTGCAGGCCAAACGTCAAGGCACTCCGTGTACTGCAGTCCTAGCTATGATTTCAAAGCCTCCTAATAAGGAGCACAGGCATGCTAATCAATAGATATGGGGCAGGTGGTAACATTTATGGAAACATTTTTTATATTCCATATATATATTTAATCGCATACTGCTAAAAACGCATCTCATTCAAAGTCCCAACTCTCCCCCCCTTTTTTATAGTGTTAATTTAATTTCCATGTTGGTAGAAACATTTGCTATAGTATGGTCAAACTATATAATTAAGGTAACCCGCACCTCCTATGTTCTTATGTAGCGAGTTTTATGAAAATTATGCAGTAATGATGGAAGAAGAAGGAACAGTAATTGTTGGATTGTTGGTTGGATTAAATGTGATTGACGCCAATCTCTGTGTCAAAGGAGAAGATCTGGATTCACAAGTATGTTGCATATAATACTTGTAATGTTTTTGCATGATGTTTGAAGTGCAGTGGTACAAGTCTGTAAGGCTGTTTTCCTATTCATAGTGAGGGTATAAGAAGCTTGCCATGCCAAAACTTTTTGCCATTTTAATTTACATTTTTTTAAGTGTAAACACTAACTGACTGACATTTAATTTGCTAAAGTACTGTTTATCATAAACAACTGCCTATTTTTCCACTTTAACCCTTTTTCATGCAATTTTGCATGTCATTGCTGCTAGGCCTCGTACACACGATAGGTTAACCAGAGGATAACGGTCTGAAGGACCGTTTTCATTGGTCCAAACCGATCGTGTGTAGGCCCCATAGGTTATTTAACCTTAGGTTAAAAAAAATGGCAACTTGCTTTAAAATTTTACCGATGGATTGCTAACCGATAGGTCAAAACCGATCGTTAGTATGCAAAACCATTGGTTAAAAACCAGCACATGCTCAGAATCAAGTCGACGCATGCTTGGAAGCATTGATCTTCTTTTTTTTCAGCACGTCGCCGTGTTTTACGTCACTGCGTTCTGACAGGATCGTTTTTTTAACTGATGGTGTGTACGCACGACGGACCATCAGTCAGCTTCATAGGTTAACCTAGGACAGCGGTCCTTCAGACCGTTGTCTTCTGGTTAACCTATCGTGTGTACGAGGCCTAAAAGCTCTGTGAAATATTGGTGTTTAGGTTTATATAGACTTTAAGTAAGGTTATTTCTGCAACCAAATGCATAGTCCTTGATTTGGTAAGAATGAATAAAATATATAGGCCTATATGCCATCTGTGAGATGCAAAGAATTGTGAGGAATGGGTGGGACAGAGTGTGATTTCCTTTCACTTAATAGAAGAGGCATGAGTGAAAAGGACACATCCTACTGACTGTAAGTTAAGTCCCTTGTGCTCATTTTTGTGTTGTTTGTTTTGACTGCACTTAGGCTTTAACCACTTCCCACCGGAAGGACGTCCATGGACAACCTCGGTTATACCGGGATGGTGCCTGCGCCTGCAGGCATCATCCCAGTATGAATATTTTCAGCAGAAGTGATTTGAATGGCTGAACAACCACTCAATCACTTTTGTGGGTGGCAGAAGGGAGTCTCACCCCCCGCTGTCGCTGCTTTTCTTGGGCTGTGCCATCCGATCACGGACCCCCGGGATTGATGCGACCGGCGGCGATGGGTGTCCAGAACAGAGAGAGAGGAACTGATGTTGTTTCTCTCTCTCTGTGACCCCAGAAACCGGAAGTGACGAGTATGTTGTCACTTCCGGTTCCACCTCTGTATCTGATCAGCTGCTAATAGACCCCAGATCTCTCCATAATGAAGACCTGTCACAGAAAGCACAGAGGTAAGACGTTTCTTAAAGCTAGTTACCAGGTTTGCACACATCTCGGGAGGGATTTGGTCCATCTTGACCCATCTTCAGTGTTCTGAAGAAGGTTCTCATCCAAGATTTTACAATACATGGCTCAGTCCATTGACCCCTCAAACCCCCCTCCGTGCTTGACTGTAGGGATGGTGTTGAAGTAAAATGAATCGTTCCCTCTATCATACGTCACTCTGCACATTTTGGTAAAAATAACAGAAAAAAGTGATATAAGAATAAATTCAGTGGTAAACACCATCAAGCATTATGGTTACATGGCTTTTTTTTATAGGTACAGTTTAATCTGCAGGTTTTTGCGAACTGTTAACTTTTAATAGCTTACATACTGTGGGCCAGATCCACAAAGAACTGCCTATCTTTAGGCAGGCGTAGTGTATCTTAGATACACTACGCCGCCGTAACTTATAGCGGCAGGTTCCTTATCCAGAAAGAATTTGCGCCGTAAGTTACGGCGGCGTAGTGTAAATGTGTCGGCGTAAGCGCGCAAAATTCAAATGTCTGAGATGTGGGCGTGTTTTATGTTAAATCATCGTGACCCCACGTAAATGAGTTTTTTTTTTTAATGGCGCATGCGCCGTCCTTGGAGGAATCCCAGTGCGCATGCTCGAAATCACGTCGCAAATAGTCAATGCTTTCGACGTGAGCGTAATTTACGCAAAGCCCTATTCGCGAACGTTTTACGCAAACAACGGAAAATTCAACGCTGTCCCGACGTCCATACTTAACATTGCGTACAGCTCATAGAGCCAGGGGTAACGTTACGCCGAAAAAAGTTTTCCGTAAACGACGTAAAAAAATGCACCGGGCGGACGTACGTTTCTGATTCGGCGTATCCAGCTCATTACCATATTAGACGCGTAAATCTACGGAAGCGCCACCTAAATATGCAACTAAGATACGACGGCGTAAGACACTTACGCCGCTCGTATCTAGGCAACTGTGAGGCGTATCTGATTCTATGAATTAGGCGCCGAGTTGCGACGGCTTGCATTAGGAGTTACGACAGCGTATCTGGAGATACGCCGTCGTAACGTCTTTCTGAATCCGAGCCTGTATGTCTATTTTGACCACATGATCTACTTGGCCATCATAGAAAGAGATGCAGTTATGGCTTTGATAGCTCATGTTAGTGAGAAGGAAAAATTCAATAAAAGTGTCAAAATAAGTGTAATGTCAGTGTCTTGGCTGCCCATTACTACATTGAGTGTTCTGAAAATTGGTACCAAGTTTATCGATCCATAATTTTGGGTACAACCTTCTTGCCGGATTATCTTGCGATTATCGCTAGCGATCATTACTGTCTTCTACCGGGAGAAGACAATTGCTGATTCCCCTGTCAACATTGTCTGTGTTGATGGGGGAATCCTGCAAATTTCTTTCCTGCAACCACGAGTTGCAGGAAATAAGTTTGGCCTGCCTTACTCTCACATTTACATGTTATTGATCCATCAACCAGATAGAGAGATAGTATTTTTATTTGTGTTCTTTTCCTTAGGTTGGGGTCATTGATTTTTCCATATATTTAAAATCTGATGAAGATAATCATGATCGCGAAGGAAGGTAAGGATATTAAGGGATAATTTTTTCATGTTGTGTTTGATATTCAAATCAAAAGTAGGATCATGTCTTTTAAACTCTTCTTGGCTACATACACCGTTACCGTGACACATACTTTTTGTTTCTGTTTAGCTAGTTTCCCTGTCAGTTCATTTTGCAGTGTACAGTATGGAGACAGAACAGTAACACAGAAAGCTGCAAAGCTTAAATAGGAGAAGTGTGTGTGTTAGTTGGAGAGTATTACAAATTCTCAAAATGTGCAAATAAAAAGTTTACATACACGCAGTTTTTTTACAAAAGATTTTCTGAAGCAAACTTTAAAGTGTTTGTAAACCTAAAAAAATTATGTTACTACCTCTTTAAAGCAATATAATATGCGTTGTTTGTTTAACTATTTTATTTAGTCCTGCCAATGTGGTATAATACCTGGTTGATCCTGCCTGTGTGCCCCTCCTCCTAAAAAGTAAATTGACCACGCTAGCATGGCTGCCGATCAATGGTAGTGTGGTCAGTTTATGTGTTGTGTTACCTTGAAACAAGTTCCTAAATGTTGCTAAGCACCGGTCTCCAGCATTTTTTTTTCTCTGCGGGTGGCCGCTGTCATTCTTTACAACGGATGACGCATCAGCTGTCATCGATATTCCCCGCTGACAGCTGAATTTAAACAAAAGGATGTTGGCATTAAAATATATTTTTTAAACTGCGTGTGGGGGTCCTCCCCAATCCAGGCCCTTGCGTGGTCATTCAAGGCTGTAACATTTTTACTATTTTTTTTGAGACAGATGAAGCTTTCTTTCGGTGGTATTTAATCACCACAGAGTTTACTTTTATTTTTTTCTAAACAAATGAAAAAAGACCAAAAATTTTATTAATACAATTAAAATAAAAAAAGCTTTTCTTTGTTTCTGCTATAAAATGTTGTAAATAACTAGGTTTTCTCCTTCACTGATGTGCGTTGATGAGGTGGCACTGATGGACACTGATGAGGTGGCACTTCTATGCAGCGCTGATAGGTGGAACTGATATGCAGCACTGATATACAGCACTGATGGGCGGCAATGATGGGCACTGATGTGCACTGATAAGGATACACTGAGGGGCATTGATTGGTATCACAGATGGGCACTGGCAGGCTGCACTAATAATCACTGCACTGATTCAATCCAGATCCCCCTATCAGGAGATGGCAATAACCAGCACTTCCTAGTTACATTGTGATCAGCTGTGATTGGACACATCTGATCACATGGTAAAGAGCCTGCGCCATAGAGATCGGACATCTCCCCCGGGTGCATGCACTAGCAGCAAATCTTGAAGGATATCATATGATGCCCAATCAGGATAACTGATCCACCTCCCGGCTGTCATTTAGGGGAACCCCACTCTAAAAAAAAGAAAAGACCCCCCCTCCAAAAAAAATCCTTACTGGACTGTTATCCGAGCATGCAGCCTGGCACGCCAAGAGGGGGGGGGGGGGTGAATCAATCCCTCCAGAACCATACCAGGCAACATGCCATCAACATGGGAGGGGGGTGCTTTGAGGCGGGGGGGGCATGTTGATGTGGACAAGGGTGTCTTCCCCACAGCCCTGGCTGGTGGTTGTGGGGGGCTTATTGGAATCTGGAAGCCCCCTTTAATAAGGGAGTTCCCCCTGAGCATGCCCCGTTTGATGGGGGTCACCCAGTGATGTCATCAGGTGGCCCCGCCCCTTAGTTTATTTAGCGGCATGAGCTGTCATTTGCAGGAGCCAGCATCGGGTGTGAACCTCCCTTTTTTTTTTATCATAATTGACTTGGACAATTTAAAACATTTTTTTTTAATAAAGGACTTTAAAACTGTATTTGTGTTATTTTTTTACAGTTTTTTTGGGTGAATGAGTAGGGGTACAATGTGCCCCTACTCAATCACATAGGGGAAGACCCAGATATGGGGGCCCCCTTGTTAAAGCGGGCTTCCAGGCTCCGATAATCCTCCCACCCGCAGACCCCCACAACCACGGCCAGGGTTCAGGGGGAAAGGGAACTTGTCCCCATCAACATGGGGACAAGGTGCTTTCCCTAAAACACCCCCCCCCCCTCATGTTGAGGACATGTGGCCTAGTATGGTTCGCTCGCCCCCCTCCCACTTCTTGGCCTGCCGGGATATGAATTTTAAGAGGGGGAAACTGCAAGTTTTTTTTTGTGTATGGTATAGATTGGGGGGCCCATGCAGTTTTTGGTTTCATTTTTTGTTTTCAATGCTGGCATTCTTTTTTGTTTATACTATAATCTCACTGACAGCTGATCAGTTATTGGTTGCTAGGGATGCGGCATCCGCCGCTTCTTAACAACCAGCTAGCCGCTGCTGAATGCAGACACAAAAAGTGCTAAACGCCAGAACAAAAACACAAAATATGAGCGTTTTTGTTGCATTGTTTGTTTTATTAAGCAGCTAGTGTGCATGGAGCATAAAGCCTAAGGCTCCATGCACACCAAAGCTGATAAACTGCAGTTTATTGGCGTTTTGGCTTTTTTTTTAAAGCCCATAAACAGAACTCTATGTTAGCCTATGTGCCCATGCACACATGGGCGTTTTTAGTGTTAATGAGCCTTGGAGTTTATTGGCTTTTTTCTGAACGCCTGAAATTTGCGTTTTGGATTTTTTTTTTTAAAGCCCATAAACTGAACTCAATGTTAGCCTATGTGCCCATGCACACATGGGCGTTTTTAGTGTTAATGAGCCTTGGAGTTTATTGGCTTTTTTCTGAACGCCTGAAATTTGCGTTTTGGATTTTTTTTTTAAAGCCCATAAACTGAACTCAATGTTAGCCTATGTGCCCATGCACACATGGACGTTTTTTAGTGTTAATAAGCTTTGAAGTTTATTGGCTTTTTTCTGAACGCCCAAAATTTGCATTCAAAGTGACTTTTTTCGGCGGGGAAAAATGCTCAAAAACTATCAAAACCGCCGGCACCAGCGTTTTTTAGCTTTTTTTTATCCATTGGAAAAAAAAAGCTACATTGAAAAACGCTGATTAAAGCTATTGCAAAAACGCTAAAAAACGTTGAAAGGCTCCCTGCAAAGCTACTGGCGTTTTTTTATAGCTTTTTTTAGCTTCAGTGTGCATGGAGCCTAAAGCTTCAACTAAAAAGTAACTTTGTTCCTTTAAACCCTCCACCCCTTTGTAGCATGAATAACTGTATTTATTTTGCCCCTTTTGTTTACTTTCCCCTGCCCACGCTCCCTCCATTCTTACCTAGACAAAAATGACGTGCTCTGCTCCAGGTGCCTCCTGGGATATATCCCAGGAATCGGCCTCCATTCAGCTGACAGAGAAGGAGCGTGGGCCTTGCAGCCTGTCATCAGGAGTAGCTGCCTGAACCTTGAAGACGGCTGCCTCTCAATAACGCCATAGAAGAACATGGCAGCACGGCAACCCAGGCGGTGTTAACAGAGAAGTGGGTTGCAGCAGGGAAACACTGGATCTGCAAAGCCACTTTAACTGGCTAATTATTTATTTTAGTTTAGCTGTTTTTCTCTTCTGATTTCTTTAAAAGAAGGACGCCACTACCGTTTACAAATTGAGCATGTATGGGTGGTGGTGGTGGGGGGATTGCTTATGTCCAGTTTGATCCAAATTAGGAATTTGCAATCAGCTTCTGTGTTTCACTTCAATATCAGAGGCTCCGATGTGGTCGAAATCTGGCACTTGGTAAAAAATTGGTCACATATCTTGAGAACTAGGACAGCTTGTCTAGAACAACAAGCAAGACTGTTTTTTGAGTAGCCTCTCCACATTTTTAATTCACAAGTATAAAGTATAAAGTATTCACATGGAGCAAAGTTTGTCTAGTTCAGCAGGGACCAGACAAATTTCCATCCATGTATGGGCAGGGATTTTGTACAGAAGTTGATCTACCATTTGGCTTCTATAAAACCGCCCTGTCAGGTTTTCTCTGCTGAATCAGTGGCGATGGCTAAAGCAGGCAGCCCTGATCAGTGTATTCTGATGGCGTGGAAGTCTCCCACTGTCAAAATACAATCACTCGGTCGCGAGGATTCCCCTGGCTAAACAAAACAAATTACTCTCATACATGGGCTGGCTAATTTTCTTTTTAAATATAATTTTATTGAGGCAGAATATTTGCGCTTGCAAGAGATAGTTTTCTTCAAACTAGCATATTTTAGTGTTATGTTTAATTCCTTTTAAACTGGATATCTGCAGTGATATTGTAGAGTTATTAACACTTGTCCTCCCTTTTGAAAGGAATGTACACATTTCTGCAATACTGGATCAAAAGAATTACGTTGAAGAACTTAACAGACAACTGAAGTAAGTCCATGACAAAATAAATGTCATGTAAAAATGTCATTGCATGCAATTATAATACTTTTTAATAATTTTTATTTATTTACATTTTTACGTTTTATTGCATCCTTCAGCAAAAGCATACAGTTTAAATGTACTGCAAGGACAAGATTCAGACACATAACCAATTCTGGTTCCAAAATAAAATACAATGCTTATCTAAAGCTGTAAAATTGGTAAATTGGAAATAACGGTTAAACTTGATATAGAGAGTTACTATAGATCCCTTTCAAGATCAAAATACCCTCGGAGAGGTTAAAAAGGACCTCTAAAAAAATAAAACAAAGAGAACCACAGTTTGGGGCGGGACAGAGAGAAGCTGGAGGATGCTAAACAGGTCAACAATGATCCTGTAAAAAGTAACATTGTGCCAACCATGGCCCACTACGAAGAAGAGCTTTTAGAAAATACAGCGGCCATGTATGCAGCATAATCCCAAGAGTATTGGAAATCATGCTAATAAAACCATTTTTACGGAACTGCTCATCTTTGCACTTCAGGCCGCGTACACATGGTCGGTCCATCCGATGAGAACGATCCGATGAAGCTGACTGATGGTCTGATGTGCCTACACACCATCAGTTAAAAAAACTATCGAGTCCAACGCGGTGACGTAAAACACAACGACGTGCAGAGAAAAATGAAGTTCAATGCTTCCAAGCATGCGTCGACTTGATTCTGAGCATGCGCAGGTTTTTAACCGATGCTTTTGCATACTAACCGTCGGTTTTGACCTATCGTTTAGGCGTCCATCGGTTCAATTTTAAAGCAAGTTCTCAAATTTTTGACCAAAGGATAACTGACCGATGGGGCCCACACACCATCGGTTTGGACCGATGAAACGGTCCTTCAGTCCGTTTTCATTGGTTTTGACCGACTGTGTGTTCGCGGCCTCAGAGTTGCCTTCAATCATTCAATGTCATCAATCTCGTTCACCACTGACCAACCTTTGCTGGTTCTGTACTTCTCCATTCTGTGGCAGCATTGAGAAGGTGAAACAGGAGGAATCGTTTATACTTGCGCCTTTAGAATGTGTAGCATTAACACCTGTGTGCAAAGTTCCAACGAGATCTCAGTAATTTTGTAGATTAATCTGTTAATATCTTCCCAGAGCTGACGTATACAAGGGCACAACCAGGATATATAGATCAGAGTGCCAGTGTCCTCATGACACCGCCAGCATAGAGATACCAAAGGAAAGATCCTGTGTAAGGGGGGAGGGGGGGTCCTATACCATGGAGTCAACAATTTGTAACCTGTGTCTTGATATCTGCTAGCGATGGAGGACCTGTGAGCAAAAAAAAAGAACACAAGCTTTCTGCTTATGCGTAAGGGTCCTATTCAGGTCCCTTTCCCATCTCTCTAAAAAAGGAGGGACGTAATCTGCTGGGGAGTTGTTCACCAGGGAATAGGAAATCAATAATGTGTGGTGAGGTGTTTAAGCAATGATGTTCGAATGAGGAAATCGGAGCCAGAGACTCATTCCGCAGTTGGATAGTCATCAGAAAATGGCGTATTTGTAGGGCTCACAAAAAGTCCTTTGGGGAAGAGAGCATATTCTTACTTTCCAAGGAGAAAATCTTTGAACCTGAACTGATTTGATAAAAATTAAGCCATACATTTAGAATCGATTAAACCTGGCACAAAATCTCAGGCACTGATTACTGGGGACATAAGAGTGGGCATCTGAGAATTATAATCCCCTCTATTGAAATACATGTTTTATATAAAAGCAGAACTTTACTCATAACAATAATTTTTTTATAACAAAACAACATATTCCACATTAATAATTCAATTATGCTACCGAAATGATTGTGTACTGTAAATTGCCTCCAGCATTGCTCCTGTTTCTTCTTGCCGGAGGCTGCCATTTTGTTGAAGCCCAGAGAAGTCCCTTTCATATTGGAAACCCCCCCCGTCTCAAAAACTGTGACTTTCTAAAATTAAATTATATACATTTCCAGTCTTGGTTGTATGTTTTGATAAAGAGGAAGGCTGCCAGAAGCTTTACAGGTCTGAAGTTCAAAGGCTGCCATGAAGGAGGAAGAAGAGAATATCAGGGAAATAGAACACTATCCTTGCAAGTTTAACTATTTTGTGTCTCTTGGCAGCAGAGTAGTGTTATAGCAATCCCTTAATTTAGATTGTAAGCTCTAAAAAACAGGGCCCTCTGATTCTTCTTATATTGAATTGTGTTGTAACTGTACTGTCTTCTTCCATTTTGTAAAGACCTGCGCAAACTGTTGGCACTAAATTTACCCTGTATAATATTAATAATATAATGCTTGCCCACAGTGGTACTGTTAGCAGTCTTCATGGAAGAATCGATACAATGGAAAAGTCAAATGCAAAGCTCATTGAAGAGGTATGGAAGTGCTAAAACGCGTATGCATAAATCCATTGTTATATAATCTTCTTCATGTGTAATAATACTGTCTATAAGGCAGTGCAAATGTGAGCAAATGAATACCTATACCACAGAATGAAATACATTTAAATCCATTTAAAAATTACATAAATAACATTGTCAAATGTTGGCATTATAGTTGACCAAATGATCATTCTTCAGGGTTACCACTGAAGCCGTTAACAAGAGTATATGTGTGTATGCTGTGGGCATGATGTACATATGACTGCCGCCTTTATTTACATATCAAGGCTGCCGGCCGCAGCTATTTACATATGAATTCTACCATTATTTACATATGAATGCTGCCATTATTTACATATGAATGCCGGTTATTTACAGGTAAACACAGGGTCACAACAATAGGGCAGAGCTGGGCAGCATTAGTAGCAGCACTTCACACTGAGATATCTGGACACAGCACAGGACTAAAACTTCAAGGGAGAAGGGAATTTAGAGTTGAAAATATATTTATTAGAATTTTAACAAGTTATACATGAACAGCATAAGGTGTCACAGTCAGGGTACAGTCATGAATACGTAGTGGTGGAGAGTCAGCCCAATGGCTATCGCCCACAGCAGGACTCCCACCAGCATATAACTCAACAGGAACAATTATGACAGGAACCCGAAACAAAAAATTGTGAGCGGCCAAAATGGCCGGGAGAAGGGAATTTAAACTGGTATAGTTGGCAAGTATGAGGCAGCTGCTTTGGGCCCCACAACAATGACATGACCCAGGGCAGCTGCCCCTTTTTCCCTGCCTTAAAGATGGCCCTAGATTCATGTAGCATTTTTTCTCTGGAATACATCTACTCTTTGATCAGGCATGCAGGCAGGGGGTGTGCTTAGCTAAGAAAACCCTCCTGAAGACTTTTGGGATTTATGACATCATTTGCCTAGGCCTGGAAACCAGGAAGTAACTATAGAAATGTAAAAAAATAAAAGTTTAAAACAGGAAAGTATATCATATTTACTTATCTGTTTACTAATAGGCTAGCAACATAAGGATTAAAAAAAGTCAATTTGATAGAGAGATTGAATTTCCGCTTTAGGCTGGAAAAGATTTAAGGCAAATAGTAAAGATGACTGCAGTATCTTACTAAGAAAAAATAACTGCGGCCTTTACTTCTTCATACATACGTTTTACCTGATGGCATCTTTGGGAGCATTGGTTTGGGCCTTCCTACACCCAGAACTAAATTGTATTCATTGAATTGCTACCCAACTTTGCCAAACCCCCTTAATTCCAACTGTAGCAAATTTGAATGTGCTCATGTTTGATAAATATTTACAAACTTTGTCAGGACTTTTGTATTGGATTGTTTTATGTTTACCTATTTTTTCTTAAATTTGTATTTCTGTTTTAGTTGGCAATAGCCAAGAATAACATTATCAAATTGCAAGAGGAAAACCATCAATTAAGGAATGACAATGCCATGATTTTCATGAAAGCTCATCAACATCTAGAGGTAGAACTTTTTTTTTTTTTCTACAGATAAATGGATGTTGGTATTTTTCTGACATGCTTGATCATTTAGAAGTAAAACCCATGCCACTCCTGCCACCTCATACACAGAGAGGCCAGGGATAATACCAGCCTTGCAATTACCCCTTTTTCCTTGGCTCAGTGCAAATTGATCTCTCTTTGCAGTCTGACAATTGATGCAGAGAAGACCTTTGACTGGGTACATTGGTCCTTCCTTAAAGCTACCCTTCTACAGGTAAACATGGGAGATACCTTTATATCAAAGGTTATGGCTTTCTATACAAGCCCCATGGCGGAGATCCTCATTAATGGTATACTGTCTGGACCCCTGTCTATGTTTAACGATATAAGACAAGGTTGTCATCTGTCCCTACTAATATTATTGTTAGGGTTGTCACGATACCACTTTTTTAGGACCGGGTACAAGTACCGATACTTATTTTCATGTACTCGCCGATACCGATTACCGATACTTTTTTTTTAAATGCAGCCTTGTGTCCCCAAATGCAGCCAAGTCCCTAAATGCAGCCTTGGGTCCCCAAAGAGAAAGCCAAGCCCCCCGCCGCTGCCGACATCTAGTTGATTAGCGCTCGGGGAACATAACAGCTTTCATTTGAATAGCTGTGTGTTCCCTGCCGCGCCTTGTCATGTAGACACTCCCCCTTGCTCGGCACTTTGATAGACAGATCACCTGTCCAATCCTGGGACGGGTGATATGTCTATTAAAGTGCCCGGACAAGGGGGAGGAGCTATACATGATGAGGCGCGGCGGGGAACACAGCTATTCAAATGAAAGCTGTTATGTTCCCCGAGCGCTAATCAACTAGATGTCGGCAGCGGCGGGGTGCTTGGCTTTCACTTTGGGGACTAGGCGGCAGCAGGTCTCCTCTCCTCCATACCCGAGGACTGCTCTGCTCCGCCCGCTCTCCGCCCCCTCTCCACCCGCTCTCCGTCCCCTCTCCACCTGCTCTTGGGGGGGGGGAAGCATCGGGAGCATTTGGCAAGTACAAGTGCTCAGTATCGGTCCCGATACTAGTATCGGTATCGGGACAACCCTAATTATTATTATTATTATTATATATCCTTATGGTGGAACATTTGGCGGTGGCCATAAGGAATAATCCGTTTGTTCTGGGCTTACAGATCGGAAGATATCATCATAAAGTTTTGCTGTATGCAGATGACCTGCTTTTATATTTAATCTTCCCCCTTGACTATGCTGCTCAGTGTCCTAGAAGAATATCAAAGATTTAGTCACCTTTAGTAAACATTTCCCATTACCCAGCCACATTATCCCTCATGAGTTACTCCTTCTCTTTTAAATGGCAACCCAAGACCATGACCTATTTAGGTATCAAAGTCCTTAATGATCATAGATCTTTGCTATCCCTAAAGTTTCAGGACCATCCTCTCTGATATGTCCCCATAAGCAACTTTCTGCTTTTTTGGCTTGTTAGGTTGGACCTTCAAAAAATGGACATCCTCTCACATGAAGTAAGAACCACCCCAACCTTCCCCATCAGTATAAGTTCCAGGTGGTCCTGATATGCCTTAGATGCTTATACATAAACTCAGCACTGTTGCTATTTAATTTCTGGGGTCACAAAATTCTGTCAAGACCAAATTACAATTGTTGGGTTTGTCTCCCAATTTCACATTCTACCATAAGGCACTGGTCTCCATGAGTGGTTTTACGCCACTGAAACAAAGATGTAAGTAGGTCTGAAGTGGGATATATCTCTGATAGCCATTCAAAGCTTACCCTTGCTACTTTCTATGCATAGACCATTCCCTGCCTTTCTCCCTTCCATGTTGAGGCTTAGTTATGCACCAGTCCTGTCCTTTCTCAAGACCATGCCCCCCTTACTCCCATGTTTCATACTCCTCAGTTTCCTCCTAGCATGCACTCCAGGAAAATCCTCACAATTGTGTCCTCTTCCAGCATCCAGCGTTCTTATGTACTGCTCTGTGCACATCGTACCGTGTAACGTCATCACTAGCCAGGTGCTCAGAGGATAACACAGGACTGGTATGTGGCCACTCAACTGACGCCTTTGTCTGCTCTTTGAAACCTAGGGATTTTCTTTCACGTCCTTTCATGCAATTGAATCTCTACAAATCCCTCTGAAAGAACCCACCATACCCTCTTTTATATGCAAGAATCCTTTATAGGCAAAATTAAAGAGCAAAAAAATGTACTACTATCTAGGTGGTAATGCTGCCCCACTATTATACAGTGTGTCGTTAACCCAACACCACCCCCCACTCCCCTCCCCCTGCTGTTTTGTGCTGGAGCTGCCTACAACATAGGAGTACATATCTACACATCAGGTGGAATTGCAGTAAAGTATGATTTTTTTTTACTGTACATACCGTCGTATAGCTATTTCCCCCCACCCCCCCCCCCCCGGCTTCCGGGTAGTGGCTCCCGCGGGAGTGTGCGTTCCTATGCAGAGGCTAAGTGATTGACGTGATGACAAAAACTTCCCCCGGCGCATAAGTGCGTCACCAGTTTCCGAAAGAAGCCGAACTGCAAGTCGGCTCTATACGGCGCCTGCGCACTGACGTTCAGCTTCTTTCGGAAACTGGTGACGCGCCTTATGTGACGGGGAGAAGTTTTTGTGGGACCTAACAGTATGACCTCTCTGAGCCTGCCCCCCTCCCCCGGGCCCCGACCAATGTAGCTGGAGAGCAGAAAGTAATGAGTGAGGTGGAGGATTGCCAAAATTACCACTCCGGTGCAGCGCTCACTGAAAGTTGCCCTGACATGAGAGCGGCAGCCTTCTAGTTTGTGCAGTTTTCTTCTCCTTGTGCTCGAAGTGTCCAACAGTTTAGCCTGAGCACTGTGAACAGACTGGTCTCAATGTGTGCTGTGCGCTGTCAGTGTGTGCTGTGCTATGGTGTCAACGGCTGTGCAGTTGTGTGGATCTCAGCGCTGGATTGTATTTCCTCCCGCTGTGCTGCAGCTCCTCTCCTCTCTGCCAGCCTGAATAAAAGGGGGAAGTGGGGACATGCAAGCGTGGAGCTGCACACACAGGCTCCTGATGATGAGATGAATGGGAGAGAGAGAGAGGATGGATGGGAGTTGCAGAGGAGACAGCAAGAGAATGGGGAAGAGACCCAGTTCTAGTGCCCTGTCCCTCTGGTCTGCCACCAGTGCCCTGTCCCTCTGGTCTGCCCCCAGTGCCCTGTCCCTCTGGTCTGCCCCCCAGTGCCCTGTCCCATTTTGTTAAAGTTGTTGTTGGTAATATTTAATTTTGTAACTTGATTCTGCATAAAACATTGTCATTCCATGAGATAATCTACGAGGGCGTGTTTACGGGTGCAATTAGGCGCAGGGCAGTGTATGAATTAGGTGGAGCAACTGGTGGCGAGTAACTCTTGAGGCCTGGCTAGTAGCTCAGGACTTGAAATTTTGAGCCCTGCTAATATACAGATTCATTCTTCAGACCTGTACCTGTGCTTAGTATTTATGCCTGCAAAATAAAAACAACCTATCACCAAAACTTTAGATCATTTCAAAGTAATGGTAGAGAGACTGGTGGTGGTAGCATGGTTATTCTGTGTGGTTCTTATAATGAAATGCTGTTTGAAATTGCCTGAACAATTCATTGTGTGGCCAGTATTATATGTTGTTGAGATAAAGATTCTGTTTTTTTTTTTACTATATGTTAGCAAAGGTGAAAATAAATCCAGCAAAGCTGATTGTGTATAATTTATAAAAAACTTACCACCTGTTTTATTGATTACATTTTGCCAGTTGTCTACTTGTTGCCATTTTTTACACTCCACTTAATTACTGCAAAGTTTAATGTCATATTATAATCATGAGGTTTACAAACAGGCAGCCAAGGCCAGTATTGAAGCAGAACAGATGTACAGACAGCATGCAAGACATGGACTGAATGAAATCTTTACTGACATATGTACGCATCATGAAGATGCACAGCTGAGACAGGTAGGTATAAATGCATAACCAGTCATTACACGGATAAGTACAACCTCTAGGACTGTAGATGCATGGCTTTCCCCTTGCCAATTTAACCACTTGCCGACCGCTGTACGCCAATATACGTCGGCACAATGGCAGCGGTGGGCAAATGGGCATACCTGTACATTCCCTTTAATTTGCCATGTAGCAGGCGCACGCGTGCCTGCCGCGTACTCCGTAAACATGCCCGCGGGCCCCGCAAACTCGATGTTCGCCAGCAGCCCTTGATCGTGACACAGAGAGGCAGAACGGGGAGATGTAAACAAGGCATTTCCCTGTTCTGCCTAGTGACATGACAGGGATCTACTGCTCCCTATCATCAGGAGCAGTGATCACTGTCATGTCAGTGGTAGGCCACCCCCCCCCCACAGTTAGAATCACTTCCTAGGACACACTTAACCCCTTGACAGCCCCCTAGTGTTTAACCACTTCCCTGCCAGTGTCATTTACACAGTAATTAGTGAATTTTTATAGCACTGATCACTGTATAAATGACAATGGTCAGCTATGAGCTGTGAGCTATGACTAAGCACTAGTTTCAGTGCGAAACACGTCAACAGTCTGGTTTTATTTTATTTTGCTGTGACTTGTAGTGCTGTCCTTCTTTTCATAAAGGCTCCAATTTGTTCAGAGTGCGGCTGTCCAGAGAAAATTTTTGTTTCTGCTTTTTTAAAGGACAATGATCCCAAAATAGTGTCAAAAGTGTCTGATCTGTCCACCATAATGTTGCATTTCCGATAAAAATCACAGATCACCGCCATTACTAGTAAAAAAAATAATATATATAATAAAAATTCCATGAATCTATCCCCTATTTTGTAGAGGCTATAACTTTTGCACAAACCAATTAATATATGCTTATTGCGATTTTGTTTTTTACCATAAATATGTAGAAGTATACATATCTGCCTAAACTGAGGAAAACATTACATTTTTTTAAATTTTTGGGGATATTTATTATAGTAAAAAATATTTATTTATTTTCAAAATTGTCGCTCTTTTTTGTTTATAGTGCAAAGTTAAAAACCGCAGAGGTGATCAAATAAAACCAAAAAAAAGCTATATTTGTGGGAAAAAAAGAATGTGAATTTTGTTTCGGTGCAACGTTGCATGACCACACAGTTAAAGCGACGCAGTGCTGTATCGCAAAAAGTGCTTTGGTCAGGAAGTGGTAAATCCTTCCTGGGCTGAAATGTACAAGGGTGGCTTAAAAAAATCAATGAAAATAACCATAAACCCTGAAAATATATTCAAGAAAGCCTATTTCTGATCACTTCCCATCTATTTGACAGCTGCCAAACAGAATAGGAACAGGGGACTGACAACAATATAAATGATTACATTTCGTAGGGTAAAAAAGGTTTAGAAATGCTCCCTTTTCATGTTTTACACTTCAGTTTTTTAGCTAAAGGTAACACTTGGATGTATGAAGATATATGACCTTATTTGTGTTGCTTATGTGACTCCTCGTCCTGTTTTCTCTTTTTCCACCATCTAAGGAATCAGATACTGATCTTGAGCCAGCAAGAGTGCAGCATGAGATTGAACTTGCTGTTAAGTTGTTGGAGAAAGACATTTTAGAAAAACAAGATACCCTCATTGGTCTAAAAGAGCAACTGGAAGAAGTAAAGGCAATTAACTTTGAGATGTATCAGAAAATGCAGGTAAGAGGACTTGAAGGAACTGTTTAAGGTCCATTCACACCCAAGTGTTGCTTTGTGACACATTAATGCACACCAGTATGCAAAATGGGGGAAACCGATGCACACGCCCCCTTAACTAGTTTGGTTCAAGCTGGCCCAAACTAGCTATTTTCACTGGGTGTGCTGTAAAAAACTGTATGTAGCCCCAGCTTCCTGTCCCACACCCTTAAAGCGGAGGTTCACCCTAAAAATCAACTTTCTACCATGGCATCGAGCATACTAGCGTCAGCTAAAGTATGCCTTTATTTTATTTTTTTGTGCTGTACTCACAGTTTAATCCTTTACTTTAGTTTCTGACTCCTGCGGGGAGTAGGCGTTCCTATGCAGAGGAGAACATGATTGACGGCCGGCTATGGCACGTCACGCTTCCCGAAATTAGGCGGAGTAGGACTCGGCTCTTCGCGGCGCTATACGGCGCCTGCACACAGACTAGGAACTGACTGCGCAGGCGCCGTAGAGAGCCAAGTCCTATTTTGGCTATTTCCGGGAAGCGTGAAGCGCCATAGCCGGCCGTCAATCATTTTCCCCTCTACATAGGAACGCCTAGAGTCTGAATGGATTAAACTGTGAGTACAGCGATAAAAAAAAAATAAAGACATACTGTTGCTAACGCTAGTATGCTGGATGGCATGGTAGAGGAAAAAAAAAAATTTTTTTAGGGTGAACTCCCGCTTTAACAAAATTCAGTCTGGCTGAGTGCTGCTCAGCCATTCATAGGTACCTTTGTATTCTCTGAATAGTTTGTTTGGGAAGCTTGGCCCAACCGATCTAGTTAAAGGGACAGTAACTCTGCAGATCAGCATTAAATAATGTAAATAGTGCTAGAAACACGTATATTTTACAAAGGTTCATACAACTACAGATTCTTTTATTTTCTTCCCTGATCAATGTCTTCCATCACCAATACCCCTGTAGTCAGAAATTCACAGGTAGACCCCTAAAATATAAGGGGTCTAATGCTCTGTGTTAAAAAATAAAACACCCCCCTCAATAATATTTCCCCAGCAAGTGTTGTTACTTTTCTTTCAATCTATCTGCTAACAGCTGCTATATTCCGTTAATCCTCCTGCAAAAGAAAGAAAAGGCTTCCATACTGTAAAACTAAAAAGTTAAAATAATACTTACCTCTGATGGTGTTATTCCTAGCACTAGACAAAAAAGCTTTTCTTTCTTTTTTTTATTGGGTACATTTTTAATGAAGATTTTTCACATTATAGAAGTAAGTAGGACCTTTAAGGTCATTTCCACTCCCTCCCTCCTTCCATCGATCAAAACAACAAAACAGAGAACTATACATAACTTCTAGTAAATCTACACTTATCTTTGTCTGTTGGCACACTAATATTAATATTGTGAATTATGAAAGTCATCAAAATTATCTTTAACTGCAGTCAGTGCAGACACAAAAAAAGAAGAGAGATAACAAGGTTAGCATTCCAATGTGGGACCCAATCAGTGCAGATTTGGTACAGAGACTCAAAATAACTGAAGAGTGCAATCTCACCCATCTAGTGCATATAACTCTTGGGGTGCCAAAGTAAAGATCAATTTGTTTTAGGAGACTAGCCCAACACAATCCATGAATGGGGGGCTAAACTAGGGATGCTAAGCCAATCTCCCCTCGATTGAATTTTTTTTATTTTTTTTAAATCAGATAATTTGTACTAGAAAACAAACACATTTTCATACATTTTTGCATACATACAAGAAATGGCTATAAGTGTACTGGCCGCACAAGGTATGGCCTTGGTATTAGTAATAAAATTGTGTAGCAGTGTACAAAAATAATAAAAGTATGTAATGTACAACAACAACAACAACAAAAAAGAGAAAACCGTTACAACGATCATCAGACAAAACCCCTGCTTTTTTATATAAACTTTTCATGAATAAGAATAACCTGGGAACTTCCCTCTCAAATGTCTTGCACTGATGTCCGCCAGTAATTATAATTTAACAGAGTTTCAACACTACGCCCCTTCTGCTCCACTTGTTTTGTTGGATAAGGCCTCATTCACACTGTGCGGATCAATTGAAGTGGAGCCCGCCAGCTCAGCGGGAGATCTCTCCGTTGATCTCCGCTAACCCGGCAGATGAAAGGTCCCTCACTAAGCAGGGAGGGGCTTGTAAAGCGTCGCTGATTCCTATGGAGACATCGGACGAAAACAGACAGCATGTCCGTTTTCATCAGATCTCACCCGATCCGATCCGCCAGGATGGATGGCGAACGTGTCACCACTGACATCTGTCGCTCCATAGACTTGCATGGAGCAATCGTTCAGATCCGCCAAAAAAAGTGTGAAAGAGGCTTAAGACTCTCAAGAGCATACAGTATGATAGATAGCATTAGGTGATAGAAAACACTGATCATGAATGAGATATATTTTTCTTTTTTTTGGTTGGGGGGGGGCTGTAGGGAATGGGGTAGCAGTCATGTTATATAAAAGAGTATAATTTTTAGATGTGGAAATCTAGTAGCACAGAATTTTAAGATTTCTTGGTGCAATTATATAAATGCATTTTAAAGTGTTTGTAAGCACTAACAATGGACTTCTCTTATTTGGTTCCTTTTTGTCTGCTTAATATACTATATACTTAATATACTATTGAATATACTATTGAAAATGTTTTGTTATATCTGTTTGGCAAATACACTGTTGTCGCCATAACTAATACCTACCTTCAGAAATGCCATGGAGTTGGCTGCAGATCACAAGCATTGAGATCCAACAAAGGATGTATCCTTCCTTTTACTCAATGGAAAAAAATAAAAATTTGTATTTGGTTGCTCTACATAGCCGAAAAGTAGTGCAGAGTAAAAGTACTGGTGTCTGGTGTTCCAGCATGTAAACTGGTGGTATTTAAAAATAATTATTTTAAAGCAATATACAATATCTGATTGAAACCTATTCTTGACAAACAGTGTTCAGAAGAGGAAGCCAGAAAAAGAGATGCGAACGATGGTCAGGATGGGAAGTCTACCCAAATGTCAGCTTGCAGAAAACCATATGAAGAGAGGTAAGAAAATGCCTGGAGTATACTTCTAAAAGTAGGATTTTTGTACTTGCCATAAAAATTATTTTCTTGGAGTCCATTGAGGATCACAGTCTTAAAACTTCAGTTTTTTGTGCAGCCTACAGGAGGATTGTAAACTTGCAAACAAAAAAACGTAGGCCAGCCCTGGATAACTTCTACAGCATGATCATAAAAGCAGAGGGGTGGGACCTATGACCCTTAATGGATTTCAAGACAACAATTTTACTATAAAAAATACAATTTCCTTTCTTGTCCACTGAGGGCAACAGGAAGTCTTAAACCTTTGGGATGTCCAAAAGCAGTCGAAATGAGGGTTGGACAAATGAGCAAACAACTGCTAACAGGCCCAAGAAAACAACAGAAAACTGGGAACTTCCTGCAGCTCAAAGTGCTGCCTAAAAGAGCTTACACTGAAAGCTGGCGTCAGGTGATGCTGCAGTGTTCACCTGATAGAATTTTGAGAGCATGTAAGTAGAACAGGTGGCAGCCTTGTAAATCTGGGAAACGGTTGTTTGAGGCTGAAAGGCCCAGGAAGCACTCACAGATGTAGAGTACCTTGAGTGGAAAGTGTTGAACCCAATACTTGAAAGCATAAGTATGAATGATGGTCTGAGTCACCTAGAGATGGTGGAATGCAAAATTGGAACACCCTCATGGAGTCTATCCAGGATTACAGAAAGAAAACCTGGACTTCAAAAGTAATGCCATTTAAACCCAGCGACTGTAGAGCAGGGTGGCAAATCGTTCCATGGAACAGAAGACCTTGACGACCTGGTGGAACCCACATTGTGCAGGTCCCTGTACCTAGGGGAGGTTCACCAGAATGCCTTCCAGCTCAATCCTGCAAAGCAGTTTGGGAAGAAGTTCCAATGGACGAAAGGCATTGATCAGCATGTACCAATCCTGCAGAGCCACCAAAGTATCCACTGCTTCTGCCTTAGAATCCCTGTATTTGGAGACAAAGTTTTTAAGATTTCTGATGAACCTGGTGACCAGGAGATCTGCATTTGGCAGCTCCCAACTTCGACACAGGTCCTGGAACATCCCCATGTCAATGAGCAGAGAAAATCTGCCTGCCAGTTGTATACACCTGGCATTTACATGGCTGACAAGTTCTGCTCTCTTGCTACAGTGAGACTTCTGGTTCATCCTTGATTGATCAAGTCCCTTGCACTGACAGAGTGTCCAGTGCTCTTCCCCAGCTAATATCAGGAACTTCAAAAAAGCTTAAGCCTCTATTAGATAATATAAATATATAAGGGTAAAAAGGTACTGTCATCCAAAATTGATTAAGGAGATTGGAACAAGGATAGCCTGTCCCCAACAGATCACCAAGGATACTTCAAAAGATGGCAAGGAAGGACTTCCCAGAGCCAGATTCCTGAGCCACCAGGCTGGGGACAACCTGGTCTTCAGACCTGTCCCATGACAACAGAATTCTGTGTTGTAGAAAACTAGTGAAAGTGGACTATCTCAAAATAGGCTACCATCAGACCTAGGACTCGCATGGAAAATGGAGAGTTGGATGGTTCCTGGACTGGAGAGTTCAAATCCAAAACTAGAGTCATTGAAGTTTTCCTATGGGGGGAACACGCTGTCCTGAGCTGTGTCCAGGACTAGGCCCATATATTTCAAATGATGTCAGTTTCTTTGACATTTTCTAAAGGTTCGGGATCCATCTGAATCGCTGTCTGGATGTGAACTTCATGTTGTTGACTGTTTCCTGAACAAGAGGTCATCTAATTATCAGACAGCAGGCAGCAGGCATACCATGAGAACAAAGCAGGGCTAGTATAGGAACCAGCACCTTAGTGAATACCTGAGGTGCAGCCAAGAGGCCAAAGGGCAGAGCCACAAACTGCAACAAAGAGTAAGAATTGCTGATGTGCTGTAAAGATAGGGACATGTAAGTAAGCATGTCTACAGAAGCCAAAAAGTCTCCCTAGTGAAGGGAGGCAGAGATTTTGTAGATTCCACACACAATTTTAGGACTCAAATTAAGACATTTAGAGCTTTGAGATCCAGAATGGGCTTATAAACAGTGAACAGGTTGGCGTAACAACTGTTCTGCCATAGGCACTGGGGAAATGATGTCTTGGTTCAGAAGAACTGAGGGGGGTTGATGGAGATTTGTTAATCTGTGCAGTGGCACAGGAAGGCCGGAGGCAAGAAATAGAGATGGGACAGGGAGCAAAACACATTGCTATAGTCCCTGGCCAAGCAAACAAAGAGCATTTAAGTGAAAGACTGAGGTTAGGGCTGGAAGGAGATAGAGCATTCCAGGGACAGGCACTTGGTGTTTGATGTTTTAAAGTAAGCGCCACACCAGCCAATTCCAAAGCAGGGGGAGGGTTAGTGTGGCCAGACTCATTAGCCTGCAACTGATAAAGGGTCTGGGAGGTGTAGTGATAGCGAGTAACACCTAAGAGGTTGTCTGGGAGCGTCTTAATGTAGGAGTTAGTGGCATGGAGAAATGAAAGGAACATTTCTTAAAGTGGATGTAAACCCGATTAATGAAATTTGAGCCGGGCACATCTCTCTGCAGTGTTTTGTTATCGCTCTTCAAAGCCCTATGTCCTGTAGATTTATCCTGCTCTGTTCTTCTGTTATCAGCCTAATAACGTTTGACAAACTCTCCGACAGGAGCCTGAAGTATGTGTCAGGGGATGTTGCTATAAATAGATTAGCACAAAGCTAAACTATTCACAGGCAAGCTCTGAATGTGTGGGGAGGGGGTGTGTGCCTTTCCTCAGCTGTCTCACAGTGTCTAGCAATAATCCACTCCTACAGGGGAACCAGGATGAGAAAATTCTAACAGGACATTCACTTTCTAAACCGTATATAAAGCTGAAGACAGCAGATACGTATACATGTAAAAGATATGTAGGGAGATTTGTTTAATCTCTGTGAGGCTGTTTACTTCACTGGGTATATGTGAGGGTATACATCCACTTTAACAGTGAAAGACGGAAAAAAGTAGCAGTTTGGTTCTTAGGTTTCTTTGGCTGAGAAATAAACCAAAGTAAAAATCCTTAAGAAGAATCCAATGCCGAAGATCACTTCCAGGCTGGCCTGCATGTCAAGTCCAGTGAGGTCTGGATATGGTACTCCAAATACCAGGCGGAGGATGACCATGCCAGAAAGCTGCAACTGAAGAGACAAATCTCCAGTAGCGATGTAGAATCTTAATTGAAGAAAACATCAAAGAAGAAAATTGTGTTGGCAAAAAATAAATAAAAAAATCTAACAAAGCAGAGCTGTAGAAAATATGTCAATCCTCTTAGGATGCTTTCAGAACAAAATAAAAAATGAGGCATGCTGGTAATAGAAAAGGTTATCCTGAGCTGGACTACAGTATTTATCATTTTTCAGTGTCCAGTCCTCCAGTAGGCAGCTGTATAGCCCCAAAGGTTTAAGACTCCCTCAATGAACGAGAAATGTCCTCTGGTCTTAGCCAAAAGGCCCGGCCCACGAGGCAGGTGTGAAAAAAAAAAAATAAGTATGATGGTGCAGTGACCTAGGTGCCGGTAAAAACTCATAGTGACACCCTTATTCACAGTGAGAATTACGGAACCCCTAGACTGCCACTCCAGGGGCTCATACACCACAGGCCTCTTTTGGTACCCGGCATTTCGGCCAGACCAGTGCCTCTACAGCTATCCCTATCAGGAGGTAACCCTTCTGGCTTTCTCTAGAGGAGACCTATTAACAGCCCTCCATTCGTCGAGTAGTCCGGTTTCGGCTCTCCCCAATACTAACCATCCAGGTTACCATTACACCAGTGGATTTGCATAGCCACCGCCATCCCTAACCCACCACCGTAGGCTAGGGACAGTAGCACAGCGCCTCCACTGGTAACTGATAACAGATACTATCTTAGCCAAAAGCCCTGATGTTAGTACAGAAATCTCCCTTGCTGTTCTATTGTGTCCCCCCCACCAGAACACTCCTGTCAGCGCTCTCAGCTATTGGCTGCGACTGCTGTTCGGGAGCCGACCGGTAGACTTTTTTCCGGTCATGTCCCATCGACTGTCGGACCGCCTGCAGTACACACGGGCCCAATGTTGTCCGGTTTCTATTAAACCGACTGATGCCCCCGACATTTGGCCTAGGCTTTAGTACCATACAGCCCACTGGTACTATGGAGGATAAAAGAGTTTTGCATGCTGATCTGAGGTCTGTGGTGGGTACAGATACAATGAGGGAAAAGCTGGCTACACATTATATGTAGTTATTCTTAAAGCACTGTTTACAGATTTGATACATTCTAAAAAGTAATTATATTGTATAATAATACAAATGCAACTCTTCCTAATAAACTTAATTTGTTTTCTCTCCTTTTTTGTTTCCATTTTCTTTCTTTTTATCTCCTCATTTTGACACTATTTTAAAACAGTGATAAAGATGTTTTAAGCCAATCTAGAAACATTGAAATATCATATATGAAGGCTGCAAGTGTTGAATCTGCCCCTCAATATAAACTTATTAAAGATATATCATTCTAGCGCTGTATGACCAAATATGCAATATACAGCAATTTTATTAACGTATACTATATATTGTAAAATATATGTACTACAATATCTGACTTACGTATATGTTTGTTATTTAAAACATACTTATACGGATACTCAAGAGAACAGTATATATAATATATAAATATATATATATATATTATTTTGTGTACTACAGTAAGTGCTCCCAGTTCTCTTTGGATAGTAAAAAATGATTTGTATTTCAACTTGATCATTTCATTTTTATTTTAACTTTGCCCAGTTATGTCTGTTTAACATTATTTTAGGTTTTACCTATTTTCACCCAACTGATTTGCACTAAAGCAATGAATAAGTTAATTGGATGGATGTCAAGTTCCATATTGTGGTGCTGTAAGTTGAAAATGTTATTTAATCGATTGCCTTAAAAAGGAGGATGTAGGACAAGTTATTGTGATGTATTTTATTTATTTTTAGCAAAGTGCGAGACCCCTTTTATTATGAAAATTTTGTGCAAGGAGGGTAGTGGTCACCTTCTTGTATAAGGCCAGGGATACATTGTTATGGATAAAGCTGGGAAGCTCCTCTAATTTGTTAAGTGGGTAGGAACCCTCTAGCTCAGGGATCCTCAAACTACGGCCCTCCAGCTGTTGTAGAACTACACATCCCATGAGGCATTGTAACACACTGACATTCACAGACATGACTAGGCATGATGGGAATTGTAGTTTCTGAACAACTGGAAGGCCGTAGTTTGAAGACCCATGCTCAAGCTGATCCTTTGTAAAAATGTGGATTTCTACAGCTGGTGTAAATATATGGCAGCAGGTCTACAGTATCTGGATTTTCCCAATCATGCATCCTAACACCGAGATTTGATTGCTTTTTCTCCTAAGAGCTGCTCCTTTACATTTTTCCTCCAAAGAGGCCAAAGAGCACTTGCGATATACATGTACACAGTGCAGAGCTTAGAGGATCAAATAATACAGTACAGTTGCATTATTCTGAAAATAAAAATACAAGGTGTGATAATTAAATTCCAGGAATGCCCACGGCATAGCACTACGGTGGTTAGTCGCACATCTATTCGCACTCAAGCATATTCTTAAACTCACCTGGGTTGCAGACCAGTTGACTCAGGGGGTTATTTACTAAAGGCAAATCCACTTTGCACTGAAAGTGCACTTGGCAGTGCAGTTGCTGTAGATCCGAGGGGTGGGAAATGCAAGGGAAATAAAAAACAGCATTTTAGCTTGCACATGATTGGATGATAAAATCAGCAGAGCTTCCGCCCATTTCAGATCTACCCCTCAGATTTACAGCGACTGCACTTCCACTTGTAGTGCAAAGTGGATTTGCCTTTAATAAATCAACCCCTTTCTTAACAGAGTAGTAGAAGAAATAACGTGTGTGTGCGTTACGCTGTTGGTGGAAAATAAGGGACAGGAATTTGAAGCAGTGGATTAACATCACATTTTTCATAACATTTTGCAAAAGTGTGAGTGAAACTTTTTTTGAAAATCTTTTTTTTTTTTTTTGCTTTTTAGCAAAACAAAAAAAAACAGACGTACAACAAAACAGCCAACACCTGGCCACGCAGGGGTCGCAAGTCAGCATAACGGAACCAAGAGGTTTTAGATTATTCGCGATTACCTTGATATACCATCATCCATGTGTTGGCCCGGCTCATGCTCCAGGGGTAGGTAGATAGTTAAAGCGGAGTTCCACCTAAAAATGGAACTTCCGCTTAATCCACTCCTTCCCCCCCTTACATGCCACATCTGGCATGTAATTTTTTTGGTGGGGTAGTGGGGGGTTCAGGAGGAGTGGGACTTCCTGTCCCACTTCCTTCTTCCGCCGAGGGGCTGGTAAGGTGATTAATCGCCTTATTGCTTATTGCAGCCCCTCCCTGTAGGCGAGCGCCTGTCCAATCAGACGGCGCCGCTCGCGCATGCGCAGTGCCGCTCGCGCATGCGCAGTGGGTGCCCGGCCGTGAAGCCAAAAGCTGTCACTGCAGGGTGCCCACACTAGGAATGAAGACGCCGGCGAGGGCCGGTTGTGTATGTATGATTAGATGTCCAGAGCATCCCCTCCCCTTTACATTAGCTGTCAAGAGCCACCCCACCATCAGAAGTTGAGTTCCCCACTCTCCCTTACATCCCTTACATCACAGTGCTCCCCCCTTTCCTTATGCTGCTGCTGGGAAGAAGATGGATGCATTGCTTGAAAGCAAAAAGTCAGGGTCTGGGGTAGGACCAGAGGAGGGATGGAGCTCTCCTGCAGCTGCAGGAGAGGTGCAAGGGCCACGTGGAGGGCCTGATTCGGCCCGCGGGCCTTGTGTTTGACACCTGTGATCTATGTTTTGCCTTACTCTTCTAAACATTCCTGTTGGCTCAGTGGTATAGCAATCATTTTGTGTAATAAATTAAACTATTTATTGTGCCTTCTTCAGAAGGAGAGTAAAAACATGCAACACACTAGCATACCACAGTCACAGTCTTGTACAGGAGGTGCAACAAATCTGTACATAAAGACAAAACAAACATTTAAACCCAGTGGTTTTTACCCATATCATACTGTAGATTCACCATGTTTCTACTAAGGTTTTTTCCCCATTGGCATCTTTATATACTTTTCCTAATGCCCAAAAGTGCCTTGTACATAACTAGCGTGTAGCTGTTTTTAGTGTGTTTCTCTCTTTATTTTAGAATACCATAGGTGGGTTTGTGCATAAGTACTTTTAAGTTCTGGCTTTGTAAATCCTTTGTACTATTTATTACATGGACATTGTATGCGGTGTAGCACACCCTTTAGTATCACAAGTTAAAAACACTTTTATAGCAAACCTTTTTGTGTTAGTTGAAATCTTTTTTTTTTCTTATTTGCTGTTTCATATTTCATTATCATACATCTGCAGACAATACTTTTCATATATCTCACAAAATCACCCTTGACATACAGTGTAGTAAACCACCTTTTTGTCTGTGGATTTTATTTAGGGGGGAGATCGGGTGTTTTTTTTGTTTTTTTTTAAACAAACTTTTCAATTCAGATATGTTGTTTAAAGAATTACGAGGGTTCTTCAAAAAGTTTCCACACTTTTTTAACTCTATTATATATATAAAAGTGCAGAAACCTTTTAAAGACCCCTCATAGATTCAAAGCAAGCTTTATATCTATTCAATTTTTGCAGATGCTCCCCAGATTGATCCTTTTTGTTATCCACACATACACTTTTTATATATTGTTTTATATCTTTGTCATCAACACTTATACACTGATCAGCCATAATATTATGACCACTGACAGATGAAGTATATACCATTTAATACTTGGTTACAACGGCATCTGAAAGTGAGTAGGATATATTAGGCAGCAAGTGAAATTGTTGTCCCCTGAAGTTTTTTATGTGCTAAAAGCAGAAAAAAATTGGCAAGCATATGGATTTGAGTGACTGACATTTAAAGCACTTACCCCCACATTGACTGTGGCTTTGAAATCGCATGACTTCATCTGAAATTGCACAATTTTAAAGCCGCATCTCAATGTGACTTTGGGTGCAACTGAAGACATATGTGGGACTTCATGCACAGATGTCTATTCAAGTCGCACCCAAAATCGCCAAAAGTAGAGCATGTACTACTTTCCCAAATCGATGAGGCACCACAAAGTCAGTGTTGCACCAATTTGAACAGTGCAATTCCCGGCAGGAGGATGCGACTTGTTATACAATTTGATCGCATGACAGGACGCTCCAATGTGCATGGGGGCTAACTGCCTCTATGAAGAAGGCTGCCATATTTTAGACTTCATTACTTTCCTGTCTGGGCATGGCAGCAACATTTCTTAAAGGGCAGAATTGCTACAGCAGATGCTGTTAGCAAGGTACATGTTTGTTAAAACATGTGGGGGTCCCCACTGTTTGTGTACAAAGGGTTAACTGCAGATTTATCCTGCCTGTTAACATCCACTCTCAATCTAATGTCACTTAGATTGTTGTCTTGTGAGCTGGAAAATCTGTCAGGGTGTTCATGCTGACTCATGTCCACAACCAAAAGCATCTACAATGGTCATGTGCGCATCAGAACTGGACCACGGAGCATAGAAAGAAGGTGGCCTGATCTGATTAATTAAAAAATGGTTTGAGGACCACAACAATGAGTTTGAGGTGTTGACTTGGCCTCCCAAGTTTTACAGATCTCAATGTAATTGAGCATCTGTAGGATGTGCTGGAAAAAAGAAAACAAGTCTAAAAGATAAAAGCTGCCAACTTGCAGGTGCTACTGATGGCTTGGTGCCAGATACCACAGCATACCTTCAGAGGTCTTGATTGGTTATGGTGGGTGGTCATAATGTTATGGTTGATTGATGTATATGTGTATGACTGGAGGGTAGTGGTTGTGCTGACATACCAATGAACTGAACTAAGTTAATTTTGATACAATTTCCATAATAATTTCGGCTATGAATTTATATTAATAAAATGTGACCACACTTATATATAAAAAAAATGTAATAAAAATTCTGACACCAAATACAAGCAGTAGAAGGCTTATAAAATACATTAGATCTCATAGGCAAAACAGGCATAGAACGTATCTCATATTTGTTCACTATAAAATCGCAATTTAATTCTGTGCAATATTGGTTGTCAGATTGCAAGACTTTTTTCCGATTGGAAATATGGATGCATTACAAAAATGAACCCCTTCACGCTGAGAGTACGCAAATACGCGGCCCAACTGGACTAGGCTTTTCTCCCCAGGGAGCTGCATATTTAGGTATCTTCCTTTGTACTGAGAGCATGCCGCATGCTGTGCTCCCAACACTGAGCCCGTACTAACGTTTGGGACCCAGAACTCCCGATTATGGGCCACCTGATCACTGTAATAGCCTCTGATTGGCTATCACAGTGATCAGTCACTGTGAAGCCCTTCCCCATGTTTTCTATCTCTGTGAATGGAGGAGAGAGATACCTAGATCAAATTTTGATCTAGGTCAGTGCAAGGGTTGGTGTTTGGGTCAAGGTCAAAGTCAGTTTGTTTTTTGTTCTGGAAAGGTTTGGGTAGGATAAAAAAAACAAAATGCACACTATTGTTTTTGGGCTGTACTACGGGTACAAACAACAACCAACATACACATGTATCACTGCGATCATGAGGAGTAGGAGAATTTAATTTGGGTTGTTTGGTCGCAAGAATTATATGGTTACATATTGTGGGTCAGTTTTCTTTTGATAATAAAAAATAAATAAAGAATCAGGAAATATCTATTACCATTTACCACCAAATGAAAGCCCAATTTGTCCTGAAAAAAACAAGGTATATCATTCCACCTGGATGCACAAAGTAGTTGTGATGATATGTACAGTTTTACTAACACATGTCAAAGTTGCAAAAGTATGCTTAGGCATTAACATTTGTTTTAACCTTAGGTGTGAAGGGTTTAAGGGTGTGTCTGCCGAACATTAGGAAAACATTTCAACACCCCTTCAGCACACTCCTCAGACCTTTTGATTGGTTATGTTAATCCTGTAAATGTTCTTGTCAAGGTCCAGAAATATGACTGCTTTTGCAGCTCAGTAGCTCTTGCTTACCATTTAAACTTTCAGGATGGTAAGGGTAAATCACGAGAGCCAATGACTTTAATACAGCAGACTGCAGCCAATTGGATTTCAAAACCAAAGACCAGGCGAACATTTAAGTATTTATTTATTTTTTCACTTTTAAGCTTGTTTATTTTACTGTTGCTAAATGTTTTGTAATATATTTTATGTAAATATCTTGCACTGTTTTTCATTTCATTAAAAAGATATTTTAAAATTTTCTAAAGCATTTTAATTTTTTTTAAGTACTCAAAATTTGTATGCTCTAGCCTGAAATGAAAGGACTTACTGCCTCTTTATAGAAAGCTACTATATTTTAAACTTCATTACATTCCTGTCTGGGCGTAGCAGCAACATTTCTTAAAGGTTAGGTCCTCTCCACGGTGTCGCTGGAGTTACGGGAGTTTCCTCCACCTCATTTTCTGAGGTCAAATGCTCCAAAAGAGAAAATCTCTTTTTTTTGGCACTAGACCGATTATTGTCCCAGGGGGTAACTAAGGTAAGGTCCAATATTCCACCCTTACGAACTCTAAATTTAACGGCTTGGCTGTTGAATCCCACAATCTAAAGAATTCTGAGACTCTCTGAGTCGGTAGTGTCTACCCTAATTAATGCAAGGAAGCGGGTTTCCAGAGTCATTTATTATAGAGTCTGGAAGGCATATGTGTCCTGGTGCGAAGCCAAGGGTTGGCATTCTCGAAAGTATGTCATAGGCAGAATTCTTGACTTTCTACAACTGGGTGTAGATATGAAGCTAGCCTTGAGTACGATCAAGGATCAGATTTCGGCCTTGTCGATATTGTTTTAAAGGCCACTAGCTATGCACACTCTGGTTCGAGCCTTTTTACAGGGAGTAATTTGGATTAATCCACCGGTTAAGTTTCCCTTGTGTCCTTGGGATTTGAATTTGGTCCTGTCAGCATTGCAGAAACAGCCCTTTGAGCCTTTGCCCCATATTCCCTTTGTCCTTTTGACTAAAAAAGTGGCTTTTTTGGTAGCCGTATCCTCAGCTAGGAGGGTGTCAGAATTAGCTGCTCTCTCCTGTAAGGAGCCGTATTTGATTATTCATAAGGATAGAGTAGTGTTACGCCCTCGTCCGACCTTTCTTTCTAAAGTAGTATCAAGTTTTCATTTCAACCAAGATGTGGTTCTCCCTTCATTTTTTCCAGAACCTAGTTCTGCAGAAGAGAAGTCATTACATACCTTGGATGTAGTGAGAGCAGTTACGGTCTATCTTAAAGCTACTGCTCAGATTAGAAAAACAGATGTTTTGTTTGTACTGCCAGAAGGGCCCAGGAAAGGTCAGGATCTACTATTTCAAAGTGGATTTGGCAAATTATTATGCAAGTTTATGGTTTGAAGGGGAAAGTTCCCCCGTTTAAGGTTAAAGTGCACTCTACCAGAGCAGTCAGTACTTCTTGGGCAGTGCATCACCAAGCCATCATGGCTCAGATCTGCAAGGCCACAACTTGGTCTTCAGTCCATACATTCACCAAATTCTATCAGATGTTAGAAGGCATGAGGATATTGCCTTTGGGCGCAGGGCGCTGCAGGCTGCAGTATAGGTCCTCACGTCTGATGGCGCCCTTCTTTATTTGGTGTCTCCCTCCCCTCATTGGCCATTGCTTTGGAACATCTCATGTAGTTATTACTATGTTGTTCTGTGTCCCATGATGTACAAAAAATAAATTAGGATTTCTTGTTCATACATCACAGGACACAAAGACTTAATTACTTGTGGGTTAGATCAGCCCCCAAAATTTCCACTCTTTGCTCGCAAAATGCGAGTGGAATTTAGTCCTGGGCGAGTGAGGAGCGGGGGTGAACCAGGCTGACAGTGTCCTGGCTGAAGCGATCAGCCAGGAAACTGTCAGCCGAATGACACAGCGAGCGGCAGGGCTGGACAAATTAAATTGAGGCGTACTAAGTGGGGGGCAGAAGGTACAGGCCGCACCGGGGTTCCACACACTGGTGGGTGTCAGGTCGGCGCCACCCCCTATGTGACTGAAGCAGTGACAGCGCCGCCGCCACCACTCCATGACGTTAGGCAGTGGCATTGGCAACTAAGAGATGCAGGCAGATACCGCGATAGGGGGGGGTGACACAGCTGTACCATTCCCACCCTCCTCTCACGGCCGCAGCTGAGCGGTCCCGATTAGCGGTGTTCGGCACATGGCTCTTCTAACAGAACACCTGACAGCCACAGGCACAGCCGAGTGAAGCAGCCGCCTCCCCCTCCTCTCTGTTTATGTGTACAGAGGGGGAGGGGACCTTCTGTGCATGTGCCCGCTCGCTGATCTGAGGTACTGAAAGGGGGGGTTGCACTGGGCGGGGGACTGCACTGACAAGGGTTTGCACTGGGGGGGACTGCACTGATGAGGGTTTGCACTGGGGGGGGGACTGCATTGATGAGGGTTTGCACTGGGGGGGTGTTGCACTGTGGAGGGGTTTGCACTTAGGGGGGAAGGGTCTGCACTGGGGGGTTTGCACTGAGAGGGGTCTGAACTGAGGGGTGTTTGCACTGGGGGTCTGCACTGAGGGGGGTCTGCACTGGGGGGTTGCACTGAGGGGGTCCACACTGAAGGGGGTGTGAACTGAAGGGGGTTCAGAGCTGTGGGGAGCTGTGTAATGTAAAGGGGTGCAGAGCTGTGGGGGGCTGTGTAATGTAAAGGGGTCCAGAGGTCCAGGGTGCTGTGTAATGTAAAGGGGTCCAGAGGTGCAGGGGGCTATGTGATGTAAAGTGGTGCAGGGTGCTGTGTAATGTAAAGGGGTGCAGGGGGCTGTGTAATGTAAAGGGGTCCAGAGGTGCAGGGTGCTGTGTAATGTAAAGGGGTCCAGAGGTGTAGGGTGCTGTGTAATGTAAAGGGGTCCAGTGATGCAGGGTGCTGTGTAATGTAAAGGGGTCCAGTGATGCAGGGTGCTGTGTAATGTAAAGGGGGTTCAGAGGTGCAGGGTGCTGTGTAATGTAAAGGGGTCCAGAGTTGCAGGGGGCTGTGTAATGTAAAGCGGTCCAGAGGTGTAGGGTGCTGTGTAATGTAAAGGGGTGCAGGGTGCTGTGTAATGTAAAGGGGTCCAGAGGTGCAGGGTACTGTGTAATGTAAAGGGGTCCAGAGGTGCAGGGTGCTGTGTAATGTAAAGGGGTCCAGGGGTGTAGGGTGCTGTGTAATGTAAAGGGGTGCAAGGTGCTGTGTAATGTAAAGGGGTCCAGAGGTGCAGGGTGCTGTGTAATGTAAAGGGGGTCCAGAGGTGCAGGGGGCTGTGTAATGTAAAGGGGTCCAGAGGTGCAGTTGTGGAGAGGGGGTTACACAGTAGTAACAAAAATATATTGAAGGATGCAGTGGGGTGTTTTTACATTTTACCGTGGGGGGTGCCAGATATAGGATCCGCCCCGGGTGCCAAATGCTCTAGGTACGTCCCTGGCCTGGACTGCCCTGGCGCCGCTTTGAGCCGTGGCTGCAGCTCTCTCCTCCTCCTTTCGTATCACACACACACAGCGCTTCCGCTGTGTGTCATGGAGCTGGGTCTGTATTTGGCTGCAAGGTCTCGCTCCCCTAGATCGGCTAATGCGATAGTAGATTGAATCAGTGTTCTGCCTATCGCATTAACCGGTCTAGGGGGGCGGGACCTTGTCACAATGTACCGCCAAACACAGACTACGCTCCATGACACACAGCGGAAGATGCACGCTGTGTGTGTGATACAAGAGGAGGAGAAGGAGAGCGCTGCAGCCTCAGCTTAAAGCGGCGCCAGGAAGTGATGATGGGGGCACAGTAAGGCTGCAAGTGATGGGGACACAGTAATGCTGCACTGATGGGGGCACAGTAATGCTGCACTGATGGGGGCACAGTAATGCTGCACTGATGGGGCACATTAAGGCTGCATTGATGTGGCACAGTGAGGCTGCATTGATGGGGCACAGTGAGGCTGCATTGATGGGGCCTCTCTTCGGAGGTCTGGGCTCTGGGATCCAGTTTTTGGTGTACTAACCTAAGTGGCACGAAAAGCTCCTGGCAGAGTCTTCTAGAGGTCCAGGGAAGAGGTTCCTTTAACTATGACCCAGAACCATGAAGGTTGGCACAACATTGCCCGCCGTGATGGGTGAAGGCTGGATCTGTTGTTTTCAGCAGTTTTTCCTGCGGCAGGGGTTAATGTGAATGAAGATTTTTTTTTTATATTATCTTCTATGAGTAGTTGCATGTCTTACCTGGTTTCTGCCACCAGGTGTATACTTGCATGCCGTCCAGGAACACGCTCAGTGAAGTTGGTCTATTACGTTTAAACCACTCACCGCCTCCGCTGCAGGCTCTGCCACATCTCATGTAGAGAGACCCCACGCAGTCCACGGGTCCCACGAAGCCCTCCATCAGTCTTCTCTCCCCCCTCACTCCTGGCCGCCACCATGATGGTCGCGCGCGCACTCTTGTGCTTACAGGTGGCAGGGAAAGAAGGGGTGGCGTGGTTTGCGCGTGCGCCAAGCGGCAAGTTTTTTAAAAGCCCAGCATGCTAGAGCCTTCTGTAAAGCGGCAGAGACACAGAGCTGTGGGCTGTAAGCATCTCAGTGGATCGGATCCAGGCATACCAAAGACACCTACTCGGCATCAGGTTGTGCAGTGAGCTGATATATATGTATTGTAAGACAAGATCACAAGAGTTTTTGCACTTATACTAGTACCTTAAGGACTATGGGCTAGAGTCACGTAGATCGGCAGATCTTTAGAGTGGCGTAGCGCATCTCATATGCGCTACGCCGACGTAACATAGAGAGGCAAGAACAGTATTCACAAAGCACCTGCTCCCGTTGTTGCGCCGGCGTAACGTAAATTGGCCGGCGTAAGCCCGCCTAATTCTGAGTAGGGAGGTAGTGGGCGTGATCTATTAAAATGAAGCGTGACCCCATGCAAATGAAGGGCCGAACGAACGGCGCATGCGCGTGCATTTCTTAGAATCACGTCGCATATACTCCCTAAGATACGACGGCTCAATGCCTACGATGTGAACGTAACCTACGCCCAGCCCCATTCACGTACGACTTATGTAAACGACGTAAAATACGATGGCTGTTCCCTGGTCCATACCCTAACATGACTTACACCTGCTTTATGAGGCTTAACTTTACGCCGGACGTACGCCTTACGTAAACGCCGTAGATTACAGCGACGGGCGCAAGTACGTTCGTGAATCGGCGTATCTCGGTCATTTGCATATTCAACGCGTAAATCAATGGAAGCGCCCCTTGCGGCCAGCGTAAATATGCGCCCAGGCTCCGACGGCGTAGGAAACTTACGTCGGTCAGATGAAGCCACAATTCAGGCGTATCTAGCTTTAAGAATCAGACGCATAGATACGACGGCGCATCTGTGCACTTACGCGGCGTATATAAAGATACGTTGGCGTAAGTGCTTTGTGAATCCGGGCCTATGTCTCACAGTAAGAGGTGTTCAGGGGCAGGTAAAGGAAGCACTAACAGATCCTCACCTAGGGCTGGGAAATTCTTACCATAACCCCCTCACAGGCTGATGGCAGCCCCCCAGGATGAATCTGTACCCCTGTCAGGCTTTGCTACCTCTCCTAATCCTGCAGCTCCTGCATATGTCACTGAAGACGCTATGAAAGCTGCCCTGAATGGCTTAGAAGGAAGGATTGGTACATTAATCGCAACCTCCTTAAAAAATAGCAGAATATGGGGTAGATCCCCTTCCTCTGCTCTGGATTCCTTATCAGAGGAACATTCTGATGGTGAGATTTTCCTGTATGCAGATGGCATTTAGGAGCAGTCTGAGGTTTCAGAGGATGAGGAAAAGATCTCTTCTACCTCTCAAGTGTTTAAGATGCAGGTGCAACATTACACAGAGTTGGTGCATACCACATACATATTGCCATCTGCTGAAGCTGCCATATCCTGTTTCCTCCTTGGGATCCCGGAAATCCCCACAGGCTGCATACTCCTTCCCAATTTATCCTCTGTTGGAGAAGTTGATGTATGATGACTGGAGTCACCCAGATAAACTGTTTTCTCCTCCCAAGAGGTTTTCTCTTTTATACCCGGTGGAGGAAGGATTTACCAAGAAATGGGGGGCACCGGCTATAGACACTGCTATTTCTTGTGCAAATAAAAGCCTGACCTGTCCCGTGGACAATGCTCAGGGCTTCAAAGATCTGACTGATAAAAAGCTGGAATCTTTGCTTCTCCTTCTCTATCGCTGGTGCTGTGGTCCAGCCTGCTGTTGCAGCAGTTGGCATGTGCCAGTTCCTCAGGGAAAAAATTAAACAGGTAGTTAACCTCCTCCCTGCAGAGGAGGTTGAGGTTTATGCAGACCTTCCTAAAGCTCTGTGTTTTGTGGTTGATGCGATTATGGATTCTGTTCAACAAGCATCCCGCCTATATCTCCTGCTGGTACACATGCACAGGTCCCTTTGGTTAAAGCATTGGAAAGCCAAGCTTTCTTGCAAAAGATACTTGGCAGCGTTTCCATTTAATGGAGAACACCTATTTGGGGATGATTTGGACAAATATATCCAAAAGATTACCGGAGGAAAATCTACTTTGTTACCGGTTAAAAGGAAGAGTAAATGTCCCTCATTTAAACGTTCTCTTTCCCCAGCCCCTGGAACTTTGACTTCCAGGCAGTGGCGACGGCCTCCCCAGTCAAATACTAGGGGAAAGGCTCAGAGCCAAGCCCAAGGGCAGAAAATATCTTGGGGTTCGAGATCTGCTAAGCAGAACCCCAAAACTTCGCTATGAAGGGGCACCCCCGCTCGGCCGAGTGGGGGGAAGGCTGCTGCAGTTTGCAGACGCCTGACGGGAAGAAGTTCAGGACAAACGGGTCATCTCCACGGTATCTTTAGGCTACAAGCTAGAGTTTCGAGAGCTTCCGCCATCCCGTTTTCTGAGATCAAGAATCGCCAAAAATCCAGAAAAGAGGAGACCTTTAATTTAGGCCTTGGAGCACCTGTTGGCCCAAGGGGTGATCATAGAAGTTTCCCCAGAAGAGCAGGGCTCGGGTTTCTACTCAAACCTTTTTAGGGTTCCAAAACCGAACGGGGATGTCAGACCTATTCTGGATCTCAAAGACCTAAATCAGTTCCTGAAAATTCGCTCATTCGGTCTGGCTACCGCACCTTGAGTATTCACAAAGGTGCTAGCCCCGCCCCTGGCAAAGCTAAGAGCATGGGGCATAGCGATAACAGATTATCTGGACGATCTACTGCTCATAGATCAGTCCGTGGCACACCTAGACAGCAATGTGCACAGCACAGTGGAGTATTTAAAGTACATAGGCTGGGTCCTCAATTGGGAGAAATCCTCCTTAGGCCCCGTACACACGACCAAACATGTATGCTGAAACTGGTCCGCGGGCCAGTTTCAGCATACATGTTCGGTCGTGTGTAGGCGCGAGCGGGCCGAATTCCAGCAAACATTTGCTCGCCGGGCCTTTTCCCAGCGGGCAAATATTCCTGGACGTGTTTTAAAACCGTCCGCTGGAATCCTGCCCGCTCGGACATGTACGGTCGTCAGTACAGACCTACCGTACATGTCCAGGCGCCCGCCGTCCCTCGCATGCGTCGAATGACTTAGACGCATGCGTGGAAGCCTTTAAATGGCAGGCCCGCCCACGTCTCCGCGTCATCGCCGCGGCGACGACGCGGACACGCCCCGCGTATTGTTTACGCGCGGACTTCTGTACGATGGTGTGTACAACCATCGTACAGAAGCCCTCTGGCAGGCATGTACGGTGAAAACGGTCCGACGGACCGGTTTCACCGTACATGTTTGTTCGTGTGTACCCGGCCTTACAGCCCCAAAGAAGGCTGGAGTATTTGGGCATGGTCATAGACACAGTCCAAAACAGGGTATTTCTACCAGAGTCAAAGGCCAGGGCCTTAAAAGAGTTGGTCCAGGTGGTCAAGATAAAGAGGACTCCTTCCATTCGCCTTTGCATGAGATTATTGGGGAAGATGGTAGCCATATTTGAGGCTGTTCCTTACGCCCAGTTTAATTCAAGACCATTGCAGAGCAACATCCTGTCTGCCTGGAACAAAAGGATTCAAGCCTTGGACCTTCTAATGCACCTGTCACCACGGGTTCAACTGAGCCTCAATTGGTGGTTGCTCCCTCAGAATCTGTTAAAGGGAAAATCCTTTATTCCGGTTACTTGGAAGATCGTAACCACAGACGCCAGCCTTATAGGCTGGGGGCAGTTCTGAAGGCAGCTTCTACCCAAGGAAGGTGGTCCAGAGTCGAAAAGCTCCTGCCCATCAACGTTCTGGAGATACAGGCAATTTGTCTAGCCCTCAGAGCCTGGACTTACAGGTTGCAGGGTTGTCCTGTTCGGATACAGTCCGACAATGCCACGGCAGTGGCTTATATCAATCACCAAGGAGGCACCAGAAGTCTGGATGCCCAAAACGAGGTACATTTAATTTTTTCTTGGGCGGAAACGCATGTCCCCTGTCTCTCTGCAGTCTTCATTCCAGGGGTAGAAAATTGGCAGGCGTATTTTCTAAGCTGCCAGCAGCTGGGTCCAGGAGAATGGTCTCTACACCCCAGCATATTCCAGGCCATATGTTGGAAATGGGGTACCCCGGATGTAGACCTGTTGGCCTCCAGGTTCAACACAAAGCTAAACAACTTCGAGTCAAGGACAAGAGATCCGTTGGCACAAGGGTTGGATGCCCTAACAATTCCATGGGATCAGTATTCTCTGATTTATACGTTCCCTCCAGTTCCGCTTCTCCCACGATTCCTTCGGAGAGTCAAGAGAGAAGGAAAGTCGTGATTCTGGTAGCCCCGGCTTGGCCCAGGCAATCTTGGTATGCAGAGATTGTGAAGATAGCAGAGGGGACCCCTTTGGTTCTCCCGCTCCGCTCAGATCTGCTTTCGCAGGGTCCGATATTCCATCCTGCCTTACAAAGTCTAAATTTGACGGTTTGGCTGTTGAGACACACCTTCTGAAAACCGTGGGATCTCTGGTCCAGTCCTATCCATTCTGGTTAATGCTAGGAAGCCGGCCTCCAGGCTCATCTACTACAGAATCTGGAAGGCATATGTTTCCTGGTGTGAATCCGGGGGTGGCATCCTAGAAAGTATGCCATTAGCAGGATTCTTGCCTTTCTTCAATTAGGCATGGAAATGAAGTTGGCCTTGAGTTTTATCAAGGGACAGATCTCGGCCTGGTCGGTCTTTTTTAAGAGACCGCTTGCCACTCGATCTGGGCCTTTGTTCAGGGAGCGCTGCGCTTGAATCCCCCAGTTAAGCCTCCTGTGTGCCCGTGGGACTTGAATCTAGTTTTATCTGATTTACAGAAACAGCCTTTTGAACCATTGCACCATGCTTCTTTAGTTCTTTTGACAAAAAAATGTTTTTTATTGTAGCCATATCCTCAGCAAAGAGGGTATCGGAGTTGGCAGCTCTTTCCTGTAAAGAGACATATTTGATTATTGATGACAAAAGGGTGGTGTTGCGACCGCACCCTGCTTTTTTTTTTTTTTTTACCAATTCGGGATTCCATCTGAATGAAGATGTAGTCCTACCGTCCTTTTTTCCAGATCCGTGGTCCGCGGAAGAAGAGAAACTACACTCTTTAGATGTTGTAAGAGTGATAAAAATGTATCTGCAAGCTATGGCTCAGATACAAAAGACTGTTTGTCTATTTATTATGCCTGCCAGAGGGCCCAAGGAAGGGCCAGGCAGCGTCAAAGTCCACTATTTCAAGGTGGATCCGACAAGTTATTATTCAGGCCTATACTTCAGAAAATAAGTTTACTCCTTTTCAGGTTAAAGCGCACTCGACTAGAGCAGTTTAGCCCCTTTTCACATTGAGGTGTTTTTCATGCGGTACAGCGCTAAAAATAGCGCTGCTATACCGCATGAAAAAATCATGCCATGCAGGCTTCAATGTGAAAGCCTGAAGGCTTTCACACTGAAGTGGTGCGGCAGCAGGACCGCTCCAAAAGTCCTGCTAGCCACATCTTTGGAGCGGTATAGGAGCGGGGTGTTTACCGCTCCTATACCGCGCCTTCCCATTGAAATCAATGGCAAACCGTGGTAATACCGCCCACATTAACCCTTTTTCGACCGCTAGCGGGGGTTAAAACCTCACCGATAGCGCCTGAATATCGCGGTAAATACAACGGTATAGCGGCGCAAAAAATAGCGTGGCTATACCGTCACCGCGCCTCCGCTGCCCAATGTGAAAGCAGCCTCAGTGCTTCATGGGCAGTGCATCATCAGGCCTCCATGGCTGAGATCTGCAATGCTACTACTTGGTCTTTAGTCCATACATTCACTAAGTTTTACCAAGTGGATGTGAGAGTGCATGAGGATGCCGCCTTCGGGCGCAGTGTACTGCAAACAGCAGTTTAGGCCCTCTTGTCCGATGGCGTTCTGTGTATTCTGATCTGTGTCTCCCTCCCCTCAATTTGGGCATTGCTATGGGACATCCCACTAAGTAATTAAGTCTCTGTGTCCTGTGATGTATGAACAAGAAAATAGGATTTTTTAATACAGCTTATTTGTAAAATCCTTTTCTTGGGAAATACATCACAGGACACAGAGCTCCCGCCCCTCTTCGGGATTATACGTTGGGACACTTATTGCTTTGCTACAAAACTGAAGTACTCTCCATATGGGAGGGGTTATATAGGGGAGGAACTCGGATTGTAATTAGGGTTGCCAGTGTCCTATCTAACCCACTAAGTAATTAAGTCTCTGTGTCCTGTGATGTATTTCCCAAGAAAAGGTTGTCATCCCTATCCCTCATTACCGCTGCCTAATGTCATCCCAGTGTGTGTATGTGTATTCTGTGTGTATGTATACTGTGTTGCTCCATAATCTATTTCCTGGGGGCCCCATAATCTCCTATTGCCTGGGGGCCCCATGAGTTGTCAGTCCGCCCCTGCACATGCACACACACAGCGGGGAGAACAGGCGGGCAGGACCCCTCACAGTGGCAGAGCTTTAGGGCCTGGTCGCAAGTGCAACCTTTGCGACCCTGGTAGTTCCGCCACTGTATGTAGTATTTTTAATATTATCACAGAGTAGTGTTTTCTTTTATTTATTTTTTTTCTATTATCAGGTACAAGATGGCAGCAGCCAACGTGAGCAGAGCATGCAGAGGGGCCCAGCTCAGTGCCTAACATCTCTGGCACAGCCCTGCATGCTGCACTGACCGACTGACTGCCAGGAATGAGGGCCGAGGGTGAGGGGAGCTCTGAGAGAGACGGGGACTGGTATGTAAACACAAGAGCAGAGCTGAACCCTCTATTCCGGGAGGTAGGGGCTTCTACAGGCTAGGGGGGGTTTGGGGGGGGTGGAGACTACTACAGAGAGATCGGGTGATGGGGCTACTATAGAGAGGGTATGTAAGGCTAATACAGAGAGAGTATGGGGTGGCTACTACAGAGAGGAGATTGTAGGAGAAGAGACGCTTGAGAGGAGATATGTTTTCAATACAAATACCGTGCTGTTGCCCTGCAATAGGGATAAAAAAAATTCAGCAAAGGGGCATTAAAAAAGACTTCAGCTATTCACAAAGATTAGAGGAAAAGCGATTTAACCGGAAACTGCATAGAGGGTTGAATGTGGAATTCTCTTCCACAAGCAGCGGTTTTAGCAAGGAGCATAGATCATTTAAAAAACTATGAGCTAGGCACCTAAACGACCACAACATACAAGGATATACATAAAAGCGCACACATACAGGTTGGACTTGTGTCTTTTTTCAACCTTACCAACTATGTAACTATGTAGGGGCTACTACAGAGAGATTTGGGGATTGGGGCTACTACAGAAAGGGCAAGAGGGGGCTCCTACAGAGAAGAATTTGGGACTAGGGCTACTACAGGGAGGCTACTACAGGGAGGAGATAGGGGCTGCTATAGAGAGGACATGGGGAAGTCTACTACAGAGAGGAAATTTGGAGGGGGAGCTACTAGAGAGAGGAGATAGAAGAAATGAGGGGGCTACAACAGAGAGATTGGAGAGGGGGTTCTGTAGAGAGGAGATGGGGGCCACGTACAGAGAGTTGATTGGGGTTCTTCTATAGAGAGGAAATAGTGGTGGGGGCTTCTACAGAGATGGTGGAGAGGTTTATTTAGGATCTTTTACAGATTGGGGTCTACTACAGAGGAGATTGGGAAGGAGATCGTTTACAAAAAAAGAAGATGGGGGGGCTACAACAGAGAGGCGATTGAGGATGGGGTTCTACAGAGAGGCAATAGGGGACCAACTACAGAGAGGAGATCAGAGGGCACTTAGAGATAGGAGATCGGGGTGCTTCTATAGAGAGGAGATGGTGGGGGGGGTGCTTTTACAGAAAGGACATGGGGGAGGCTTCTATAGGGAGGATACTGGGAAGAGGGGGAGGTAGGTTTACAGAGAGGAGATGGGGGGGAACTTCTACAAAGAGGAAAGGACATATGGAGGGGGAGGCTATCATAGACTTTAATGGTAGCGTGGAATAACTGCAAAGAACAGTCACAGGTTAAAGTGGAGTTTTTGGACCTTCTTTTGTCCCTTTCACTGCCAGGTCTCCTCGTTTTTTCTTGGTGTTCCCAGACACAAATCGGGCAAAGGTTAAAGGTTCATACATTTTATGATTGTACCATTTTTTTTTTTCTCTTGGGATCTCTCTTGAGACAAGACAAAAGAGAACAATAGGGTGGCTAATATCAAATTCAACCATAGGATATGGTAGATAAAACGTTCTGCATAAAATCTTTGAACGTGCGTGGAATGAGGGACTCTATTAAGAAAACGACTATCCTAGATATGCTGGGGGCGAGAGGAGCAGGCCTGCTCTGTCTGCAGGAGACGCACTTAACCGCAAAAACAGCTGCACAGATGTGCGGTCCTAAATTCCAGTCCACTTACCACTCTTACCACACATCCTATTCTAGGGGTGTGAGTATACTGGTGGGAAGAGGATTGGTATTCTCCTGTAGAGAGAGCAGGATAGACGATCAGGGAAGGTTTATATTTTTATTCTGCTTAATCGAAAATAAACCATTTGTGATAGCCAGTGTTTATATCCCCCCCCCCATTTAAATTTGAAGTTCTACACAAATTGATTGAGTTCACATTGGATAAACCAGGGATTCCGATACTTATTATAGGAGATTTTAATGAAGCCTTAGATAGGACCCAGGACAGGTTCCCCCCGGGAAACAGACCTAAAATAAAAGGAGAGGATCGATTAGCTCTATTTCTGGATGAGTTGGATTATGCGATATTTGGCGCACGCGCTATCCGTTGGAACGCCAATATTCCTGTTTTTCGAAGACTCACCACACTTTATCCAGAATAGACATGGCGTTGGGTAACGACGAGGCAGCAACACTAGTAACTAACATAGAATATGGCCCAAGAGGAATCTCCGATCACTCACCGATTGAGTTGATAATAAAAGCTAGGGGCAAATGGTACCCCAATGAATGGAAAATTAGCCCTCATTGGCTCGAGCTAATGAGTGAACACAGTATGGTGATGTCTGCTCTCAAAGAATTTCTACAGATAAATGTGGGAACTGCATCAGTGGGGGTGGTATGGGACACCCTAAAAGCCCACCTCCGAGGTCTCCTGATTCAAAAGATAGCAGGGATTAAGAGGAAAAATAGGGAGGGTGAGAGCGAGATAAGGAAGCAGCTGCTACAGGCAGAGAAGAGATACATTGAAGCCCCAACCTCGCACAGTTTAAAAGAGTGGTTAGAAAAACAACAGATATATAAAATGACTACATAAAAAAAAACAGAGGGAAAACGAATATTCCAGAGACAGAACCAGTTTGGAGAGGGAGAGCGAGTGGGGCGCCTATTATCTCTGCTTATTAGAACTAATTCCCCCCCATCCACTGTTACAGCAGTCACGTCAGCAAGAGGGGAAACTTCCACCGATAAAACTGTGATATTAAATACTTTTAGAGAATTTTACGTGTCCCTTTATAGCTCCAAGAGGAGGGAGGGGACCGAAGGACCGGGAATTTTTTTCCTGGGAATGTCCGTCCCGTCACTGTCGGAGGAAGATAACATTGATATGGAGGCGCCAATCACTTTAGGTGAACTAAAACAGGCAGTGGCGGGGATGTCAACTCAAAAGTCACCTGGCCCAGACGGGTTGCCCTTAGAGATCTACAAAAGATACGGGGATATTCTGCTACCAGAACTCCTCAAGACATTAAATTGGGCACTGATTCATGGAACACTCCCCACCTCTATGTTAGAAGCCACCATTATTGTCTTACATAAGGAGGGGAAGGATCCAACTGAGGCCTCATCATATCGTCCCATCTCACTACTATGTACTGACGCCAAGATCTTGACTAAAGTATTAGCAACTCGTCTAAACCGGAATATCCAAGCGCTCATACATCCTGACCAATCTGACTTCATCCCAAATAGGTCAACCAGTATTAATATCAGGAGACTGTTCCTGAATATGCAAATTCCAACAGAGGGGGTAGGTTCCAGAGCTGTTTTAGCCCTGGATGCCGCCAAGGCTTTTGACAGTCTGGAATGGGACTACCTATGGAAGGTCTTAGAGAAATTCGGGTTTGGCCCCAGGTTTATTAGTTGGGTGAAGCTGTTATATAACCAGCCAAGAGCTAAAATTAAAATCAATAACAAATTTTCCGAAACCTTCCAGCTAGAGAGAGGAACTCGACAAGGCTGTCCCCTTTCCCCCCTTCTGTTCGCGCTGGCGATGGAACCATTGGCCATCAAAATCAGAAAATCAGAAGATATACAGGGGTTCCGCAGACTAACCATAGAGGATAAGATCGCACTGTTTGCGGACGATGTCCTGTTTTTTCTGGGAGATACCGGAACATCGTTAAAAAATGTAATCAAAACGGTGGGCGAGTTTGGGCTATGTTCTGGGCTGGTCATCAATTGGGAAAAGTCAGCACTACTGCCAATTGATTCCCTTGGTGTCCGGATACCCCACGGAATTCCTCAGTTAAAAGGAGTAGCAATGATGAAATACCTCGGGATATGGATCACGAGGGACATCAATAGCTTTGTCCCAAATAACTTAATTCCCCTCTTGGCCAAATGGGAACACAAAAGAGACATCTGGTGTAAACTACCACTATCCATAGCGGGGCGATGTAATTTAATAAAGATGCTATGGTTGCCCCAGCTACTCTATATCCTTCATAACTCCCCAGTCTGGATAGACCAAAAATGGTTTAAAAGGATAGAATCCATTTTCAGAGATTTAATTTGGAAGAAGGGACAAGCCCGGATTTGTCTCCAGACCATGCAGTTACCAGCTAAAGAGGGGGGAATGGCAGTTCCGCACCCGAAAACATACTTCCTAGCTTCGCAGTTACAACATATTGCGAATTGCGGATTGGAGGGAGACGGGAATCCCGGGATACTGATGCTAATAGGGGCACCACATAGGACAATATTGGAGGCACTCGAGGCTGGTTCGTTTATTCATAAATGTCCAACTATAAAACTTATCCTTAAAGTATGGCAAACAACAAAAACACTGTTGGGCTATAAGGGAATAACAACGTTTGCCCCTCTCTGGTGCAATCAAAACTTAAAGGAATTAAAAGACATTGAGAGATGCAAGGAATGGGAGAGACAAGGGATAAACCGCTTAAACCAATTATATGAGGGAGAGCATATGAAATCATTTGCAGACTTGCGACAGGAATTCAATATAGCAAACAAAACATTTTATAGATACCTCCAGATCCGGCACGGCATCCAAGCCCAGTTTGGGTCACAACCTATAGTATGGTCCTCGGCTCCTACCCTCCTGAAAATAACCTCTTCAAAAACAACTAAAGGCCTGATCTCCGAACTGTATTCCAGAATAGGAGCTAAAACAATAAGTAGGGCAGGCCCCATTAAGAGCAGGATAGGGTGGGAGAGAGACTTAGGGCAAATGTCCACGGAACAGTGGAGCGCGATCTTGAGGAGGGGGGGTACTGGTCTCGATCTCTCCATCTCAGAAAGTATCACACTTGTTCCTCTTGCATAGAGTATACTATACCCCCAAGAGAATGTTCAATCTTGGGTGGAGAAGTACTGATGAATGTCCAAGGTGCAGAGCGACAGGCAGTCTTATCCACATGATGTGGAAATGCCCTAAGCTATTCAGATACTGGGAGGAGGTGATAGACATAATAAATAAAACTTTTAAAACGAATTTGGAAGCTGAGTCCAAGGCATGCCTATTAGGCAGTATTGAGGAGGATAGAGTGCCTGTCGGCGCCCTTGAAGTAGTGCTGAGATGCCTCTTCCAGGCAAGGAAGTTAATTGCGTGGAGGTGGCAGGCCCAGACTCCACCCACTGTCAAAGCTTGGGTTGAAACCATTGACACAATGATCTGGAGCGAGAGAGTTACACTTACTAGACAGGGCAACTATAGAAAATTTGTGAGGATGTGGAAACCTTGGCTAGACACAAAGGGATGCTCTATATAAGAAGAGGAAGTCTTTCACATTTAATCAATACTTTAACCCGCTACTGGACATCCCTTTATGGGGAGGATTAATTTATTGAAGCAAATTAACCTAAAAAACCGGCCCAAGGTGTGATGGGAGGGCGGATGGGTGGGCGAGGGCTGGAGGGCGGTGGGGGGGATGGTGGACATAAGGGAAGACAATTTTGAATTCAAGAGGTCTTTTTTTTCACTTAAAATATAATGATACAGAGATAGGGGGGGGGGGAATGTATGCTTGTGTATGCACTATGTCAAGTCTATGTAACTTGGCGCACTATTTTTGTAATTTACACATGCAAACAACAATAAAAAAATCTTATAATGAAAGTGGAGTTCCACCCATTTTTTTATGTTTGTCTGTGCTGCATGCTCTAATCTCATAGTGTTCAGAATGGACAATTTTTATTTAATTTGTTGCTTGTAAATACCTTTATTTTGTAATCCTTCATTACTTACTCCTCCTTATTTGCCTAGGCTATTTGCAAGGGTTTCTGGGATAGGCATCATGTTTCCCAGTAGTCCTTGCAAACCTGACTGAAACCTAATACATTGCTTGTGCACTGAGCATGTGCGAGATATGCAAAGCTGAAATCCAGGAAGTCATACAGTCTGGCTTCATGATGCCCACACTTAAGATGGCCACGGTGTATTTCTAGATTATAAACTATCTAAATGCTTTAACAACCTAACAAAACGGACCTTAGTTTACAGACTAACTTTACTAGAATACATTAAGCTTGTGTATTACAGGGGTATTTATATTTAAAAAGTGAAATTGTGGGTGGAACTCCCCTTTAAATTTTAATACAAAAATACAAATATTGATACAATACAAAATGATTTTTAAAACAAACTAGGGTAATCTGACAAACATGTGTTTCATAGTCACAAAGTGTGGCATCTGGAACATTTTACCATCTGTGCATTTGCTTGCTCTACATGTTTTGTGGATGAAATTTTACCACTTCTTCAGGAGTTATATTGTACATATACACAAGGACTTTGAAAATGATTTACCATAACTATGAATAAAAAAAAAGCATACATTAGTCACAAATTATATATATAACAAGGTTAATAAATATACAGTAAACAGTTATAATGATGAGCAGCTGCTGCGAAAGAGGTGTGTGTGTGTGTATAAGAACACTGTCCCTCATAGTCACCTTCTCTGTGACACACGTTTCTGTATTACCACTCCATTTAGCAGTTTATTGGTTGGTACCCCTGGTTTAGACATTACTCACACTAGATTTTTATTAAACTTTAGCATGAAATGTTTGTAAAAAAAAAAGGTTACATAAAAGTATTAAAAACTGAAAATTGCCCTGGGCAGGAAGGGGGTGAAAGTGCCTGGTATTGAAGTAGTTAATGATCTTCCTCCCTGTCTCATGCCCTTGTTCTACATGAATTCAGTTTCTATCCTGAAATTAACTGGAACAAATCAGTCATCTTTATGCTACATCCTTCCTGCCCCAGGATCCACATGGGTACTCTTCTTCATTGTGTTGATGAACTTACCTACCTGGGGGTGAAGATTGGAGGGAAGCTCTCTATTCGGAACTCAAACTACTTATCACAAAAGTGCAACTTATAGAGATTCCTTACGCTCTCCCTGGTGGATAGTCAATCTACTTAAAATGATTTTTCCACCTAAATTTCAATATTTTTTTCAGGAATACCCCTTTGATAATCCACAATTAATTTTTTATTAAGACTGAGTCTTATCCTCTCTCTTTGGACGGGTAGAGTACCCCATCTGGCTAAATTGACACGCCAACTGCCGCTTTACCAAGGTGGACTTGCTCTGCCTAATTTTCATATTTATTAATGGGCAGCGGTGATGGCAACATTCAGATGGTGGTTCTCCAAGCCCAAAGATAATCCTGCTGTCACTCTTGATCACTTCATCAAGTCACGTGATGTGGTGTAACATGTAAGGACCGGAACCCGGAAGTCAAAATGGAGCTCGTTTGTTTTACATGGACCTGTAAGTTATTCTTTTATTTTTAATAAACAACCATTATATACTTCACCATGGGATCATTCTTCTTTCTCTGAGCAATACCTGAGCAGCAACAAGGGATACACAAGTCGCAACCCACAGTACCGGACATCAGCTGGGGAACACTCCAAAGGAAACAACAAGGAAAGAACCAGCCGGATATACACCTTCCTAAAAGGCAAAGATCTTTACACAGGAAGGTAAGCGCTCTGTGAGCTCAATATCCAGGAGAACAGTATAGAAGATTTCTGGAAGATTCACTTTTATTCATGAAGATCATCATTATTTTGCATTTATGTATTGATGTGCCATTTTTTTTGCACATTGTCACTTTAGGTTATTATAACCACATTTCCAGTGTCTTATTCACTAATGCGCTGATCATATCATATTCATTCACTTTTGGACATATTTACTTACCCAATTAGATTTAGCAGCATTACATTCTGTACATTATATTTATATATATTTTTTTTACACCTCTTTCATTTATTTGGTGGCGCGAGAGCACTTTCTAATATTTGAAGCCTTTTGGATACCCTTTTCATTGCAGGGACAAGTCCAAGCCGAGTACAGCAGTAAAATTAACGTTGCAGTGCCAGCCCCTGGAGAAGTTCACAGAAGAGAACAAGAATTTTACCAATTAAAAAAAATGTATGAGGAGGGGGGGGGGAGAAAGGGGGACCTGTGGAACCCCCCCCCTAAAAAAAAGCCAGCAAGGGAACACCTCTTAGGCCTCGTACACACGATGGGACCAGTCCGATGAAAACGGTCCGCCGGACCGTTTTCATCGGACATGTCCGCTGCCGGATTTTGGTCTGATGTGTGTACACACCATCAGACCAAAATCCCCGCAGACAGCGAACACGGTGACGTGGCCGCGACGATGACGCGGCGACCCTGGAAGGTCAATGCTTCCACGCATGCGTCGAATCACTTTGACGCATGCGAGGGCTTTCGGCTGAGCGGACATGTCCGGTGAGTCGTACAGGCGACCGTACAGACGACCGAACATGTTCGACGGACAAGCTTCCAGCGGACATGTTTCATAGCATGCTATGAAACATTTGTCCGCTGGAAACCTGTCCGCTAGGCCGGGAATCCGGTCCGGTCAGCCGCACAGACGACCGAACATGTCCGCGGACCAGTTTCAGCAGACATGTTCGGTCGTGTGTACGAGGCCTTATGTAAATGTATATACCCGACAAAGTATACTCTATCCTAGATGCAAACCTGGGACTTGTAGTTCTCCAAAGAACCTCCAAGTGTGTGTGTGTGGGGGGGGGGGGGGGACACCTGCTCATGGAATGCAGCAGAGTATTGTTGTAGGTCAGTGGATCAAAGTATTGAGAACAGAGGGATTCAGCATAGCAGTCAAGCAACCAGATTTTTTGCTTCTAGAAATATTTAATAGTCTGGAGTTTACATACAACTTTTAACCCTTGGGGCAATCAGCTAGGAGTGAAGTCTGATTTGCAACTCTTTTGTTGATATCCAACACACCAGAGAGACTTCTATTTTTTTGGGATGATTTGTGTATGGTCGCCCCACGCGCAGTTTCGTTACCTCAGCTCCCGGGACAGACAATTATCCGAGTGGCCCTTGTGCTGCACATTTATTAAACCGTAGCTCCAAATGAGTAATTAGGACTTTTTTCCTTTTGTTCATGTTATCCCCCCCCCCTTTTTTTTTTTTTAAATCTGAGTTTATTGGGGTGTTTGTATTTTTTGCAGACATGTGGATGCATCAGTTCCTGAAGAAGTGTCTTTACACTACCAAATGCGTCGAGCACTGTAGGATGAAAACCATGCTTTTTATACATTATTGTAGGCATACCATGATATTTTTTTCTGATATTGCAAAAGAATTCTCCAATACAGTTTTAACCATTGCACAGTGGATTATGTGAATGTGCTGCTACACCATTTGTGTGTGTGTGTGTGTGTGTATACATATATATATATATATATATATATATATATATATATATATATATATATATATATATATATATATAAAATGAAAAAGCTTTTATATGTATTTACTGTTTAATGCTATATGACCTTTTATAATACTGAGCTGTCTGTTCAATTGCCTCATTCAGTCCCAAAACCTCTTCTTTTAAATGACTTGATATAAGGATGGAGGCACATGTCCAAGTGTGTTTCAATTAAAGTCCCACCAACCCCCCCCCCCACCCCCTATATTATTTTATATATATATATCACACACACACACAAAATAGGGATGGAGGCAATTGACCAGTGTTTGTACAGCTTTGCACTGCCATTTAATCTTAGGTATCCGATAGACTTATGGGTCTGCACACAAAGGAGATATTTAGTTTCAACACCTAGTAACGTTCCTTACCTGTTAAATACTTACATTGTCTCTTGTTTGTTTTCTACTATGCGGCCTGTCCATATGGGGCTGCTTGGCCATCTGAAACCCAGGAGCTGCGACGCGCACCAGTTTTCATGATAGGATGTGGGGGACTGGGAGGTTGTCTCCCGTCACGTCAGGTGCTGCACTTACGATATCATGATGTGTGCGCCTTTTCCATTTATTGGCCGATTTCAATGGGGCATATTTGCAGCCAAATTTACAGATGAAGGACAATGCCCTTATGGGGATGCCTCTCCTATTCTTTCAAGCAAGCGTGATGATGGGAGGGACCTGCGGATGTGGTGTGCAGCAATAAAGCACCCCGTTGTCACACTTCTCCAGCTGCACATTGGGATATATTACATGTGGACTATGCAGACACGAGTTGACAACTTTTGGGTATATACTATTCTGCCACAGCATGAGGAATATGCTGGAAGATGAAAACACCTACAGTAAGTTACACGGCAATCCCATGCCAGGTGCAGAAATGCACTTGAACAAGTAGTACATCTAGGGTTAAATAAAAACATACTGAATAAGAAAGAAGCTAGATTTTTAATACCGGATTCTTGCCGTATACCTATCATATATTCCCTTCCGAAAATACACAAAGATAAGACTAAACCACCACCTAGACCAGGCATGTCCAAAGTCAGGCCCGGGGGCCAAATGCGGCCCCCCTGTTGATTTAATATGGCCCCCCTGGGGATTTGGATATATATATTGTTTGTGGCCACAAAAGATATATACTGTATTTATTGGCGCTGCCTTGGAAGTCTCGTCTCCTGGGATGCCATTGGATAACTGTTCTGTATATCATAAGAGGCAGGACTTTGTATTAAAGAGGCCACAGGGTAAACAAGACATTCTCCTGTTTGTAATCTGTCGGCACTCGTCCCGCCCCCCTCCCTCTGCCCTCCGAGGGTGCAAATGGGCATCGTTCAGGCTGCATTGATAGCAATGGTAAGGCTGCATTTAAGGCACATGTGAGGCTGCATTTATGGCACATGTGAGGCTGCACTGATGGCAATGGTAAGGCTACATTTATGGCACATGTGAGGCTACATTTATGGCACATGTGAGGCTGCATTGGTTGCAATGGTGAGGCTGCATTGGTTGCAATGGTAAGGCTGCATTCATGGCAATGGTAAGGCTGCATTCATGGCAATGGTGAGGCTGAATTCATGGCAATGGTAAGCCTGTGCGTGTTATACGCCGATAAATACTGTATATCCAAATAACACGCCCAAGCTCATCTCTTCACCACACACAGCCGCAAAGGCAAGAAAATTATTGTTGGGCCGTGTATTAGTTGCTTGGAGGAACACACTTAGACTGAATTTTAATGGTTCAAAGAATGTTGGGCAAAATAGTCGGCCCTCACGCATGTTCACTTAATCAAATCTGGCCCTCTTTGAAAAAAGTTTGGACACCCCTGACCTAGACCTATAGTGAATGGAATAGATTCACTTACTTCTAGAATAGGTCAATATATAGATCACTACCTGCAACCTGCTGTACAGAGCCCAAGGGCATATCTGAGGGACACAAAACAGATGTTGCAGATTATTGAGAATATCCCGAAAGAAGAAGGACCCTGGATTATGGCCACTGCAGATGTGGCATCCCTGCTAAATGGGGTCTGAGGACGCATACCAAGTTACCATGTGTACAGAGGAAGTTCTTAATAAAATGTCTTGATTTCTGTCTAAAAAAATAGGATTTTTGTACTCACCGTAAAATCAATTTCTCTGAGTTCATGGACGGACACAGCAGCCCTTGACCTTAGGGTTATATCCACTTCCTTCAGGAGAGTTAGGCAGAAAAAAAGCACTTTAAGTGTTAACAACACTTTCCTCAGTGCAGCTCCTCCCTGAGGGCGTGGTTCCCCGGGTATAACCCACACCCTGCTCTAGCAGCTCCAGTTCGTAACAAGCAGTACAAACAAAAGGAGAGGTGGGTGCTGTGTCCGTCCATGAACTCAGAGAAATGGATTTTACGGTGAGTACAAAAATCCTATTTTCTCTTCCGTTCATGGACGGACACAGCAGCCTTTGACCTTAGGGAAGTCCCCAAGCAGTGTCAAAAAATTCGAGGGGTGGGAAAACAACACAGCAAACCAGGTTACACCCCAAACAAAACTGGAGATACTCAACAGAGGAACTCCAACCTTAAACTGCTGCCTGTAACACCTTGCGGCCGAAGGAGGCATCCGAAGATGCACTCACATCCACCTTGTAAAACTTTTCAAAAGTATGGACCAACGACCAGGTCGCTGCCTTACACACCTGTAACATAGGAGCTTGATGCCGGGAAAGCCCAAGAGGCACCGATCGCCCTGGTCGAATGCGCCGTAACCCGAAAGGGAGGCGCCCGCCCCTCAGGGCATAGGCCTAAAGCACAACCTGTCGGATCCACCTAGAAATGGTGGCCGACAAGACCGCCAGGCTTTTTTTAGGACCAGCCACCGACACGAACAGTGAGTCCGACTTCCGGAACGGAGCCGTAGCAGATAAGTACACTCGTAGGGCCCGAACCACTTTGAGAGGAATGTAAAGTGACCTCCTTCTGGTTTTTCGGCTGAGGACATAAGGATGGAAGAACAATGTCCTCATTAATGTGAAAAGCCGAAATGACCTTTGGGAGAAAAGACAGCACCACCTTATCCTTATGGATGACCAAGTAGGGAGCCTTGCAAGACAAGGCCGCCAGCTCAGACACACGTCTGATCGAGGTAATTGCTACCAGAAAAACCACCTTTTGTGACAGAGTCAACAAAGGAATCTTCCGAATGTCCTCAAAAGGGGCATCCTGGAGCACGAGAGGACTAAATTCAAGTCCCATGGGGGAAGTGGATGGTGCCCCGGAGGGGCCACATGCCGGACCCCCTGTACAAACGTACGCACCAAGGAGTGCGACGCCAAGGGTCGCTGAAAGTAAACAGCCAGAGCCGAATTTTGACTCTTAACCGTACTTAAGGTGAGAGCCTGATCCACTCCCCTCTGTAAAAACAGCAGAATCCTGGACACCACGTATTCACGAGGGTGCCACTTCATCTCCTCACACATAGAGATGTAGGCCTTCCAAGTACGATGGTAAATCCTACGTGAGCTAGACTTCCGTGCACGCAGCATGGTAGAGACCACCGAGCCCGACAGGCCCCGGTCCATCAGTACCTGGCTCTCAACAGCCACGCCGTTAAAGCCAGCGACTGTAAAGCTGGGTGAAAGATCGGACCCTGCGACAGAAGACCTTCTCTCAGGGGTAGATGCCAGGGGGCGTCTGCCACCAGACACACCAGGTCCGCGTATCAGGAGCGGCGCGGCCAATCTGGGGCGATTAGGATTGTTGGAATCCCTTCGGCTTCCACTCTGCGCAGCAGGCGAGGAAGAAGCTTCAGAGGAGGGGAGGCGTAAATTAGGCGATAGCGACCCCAAGGTGCCACCAACGCGTCCGCCCACGGGTCTCTTGACCTGGCCACGAACCGTGGCACCTTCCGAATGAGACGGGACGTTAGAAGGTCCACGTCTGGAGTGCCCCACTTTTGGCACAGACTCTGAAACACCTCCGGGTGAAGTGACCACTTTCCTTGGTCTAGTGTTTGGCGACTTAGGAAGTCGGCTTGCCAATTCTGTAGTCCCGGAATGTACACGGCCGACAGAGCCGGAACAGACCTTTCGGCCCACCGAAGGATGCGCGCAACCTCCGTGTGCCCCCCTGATGATTGACGTACGCCACGGCCGTGGCATTGTCGGACTGGATCCTGACTGGTCGGCCCTGCAGATCCAGGGACCACCTGGCAAGGCACAGCTTGATTGCTCGGAGCTCCAGTATATTGATTGGTAGGCGGGACTCCTCCTGAGTCCAGCGCCCTGGGCTGACTGGGTGCCACAAACGCCCCCCCAACCGGAGAGGCTGGCATCCGTCGTGACTGACGGTCCAGTGGCATGGCAGAAACGACTTCCCGGTCCGAAGCACCGGAGATGCCAGCCACCACACCAGGGAAGACTTGACCAGTTGACTCAACTGAATCTGGTAATCCAGAGATGACGGGAGCTTGTCCCAACGTGACAGAATTTCCTTCTGTAGCACCCTGGTGTGGAATTGGGCATACGGAACCGCCTCGAAAGAGGCCACCATCAGACCCAGAACCCTCATGCAGAATCGAAGAGATGACCACTTCTGGGTCTACAACTGCTGCACTGCAGATTGGAGTGTCTGAAGTTTCTCCGTTGGGAGAAAAACTCTCGCCTTCGCGGAATCCAGGACTAGCCCCAGGAATTCCAGTCTCTGAGACGGAACCAACACTGACTTCTGGACATTCAGAAGCCAGCCGAACTCTTGGAGAGTCTGACACGTGATAGACACGTCCTCTTCTAATTCTGAGCCAGAAGAAGCTTGCAGGAGAAGGTTGTCCAGATATCCCACGATAGCGATCCCCCGCTGTCTCAGCAGGGCCAGAATCGGGGCAAGCACCTTGGTGAAAACCCGTGGTGCTGATGCCAAGCCGAACGGGAGAGCCACAAATTCAAAATGGTCCTCCCCAACCGCAAAGCGCAGAAACCTCTGGTACTTTGTGCATATGGGAACATGTAGGTACGCGTCCATGATGTCCAAGGACGCCAGAAAGTCCCCCTGAGGGAGCGCTGCTATTACTGAGCGAATCGACTCCATCCTGAATTTTTGCACCTTGACAAAACAATTGAGGGCCTTGAGGTCCAGGATTGGACGGACCCCTTCCTTCTTGGGGACCACAAACAGATTGGAGTAAAACCCCTGAAACCGTTCCAACGAGGGAACTGGTACAATCACTCCCCTGTCCAGTAGATCCTGGACAGCCCCTGACAGAGCCTGCCGGCGAGCCGGAGGAAGCTGGAGGTTGGAAGGAAAAAACTGTTCAGTGGACAAGAGAGAAACTCTGTCTTGTACCCCGAGGAAACTACTTTGCAAACCCAACGATCGAAAAGAAGAGACCTCCACCAAGGCCGCGAACTCGCGAAGCCGGCCCCCCACCCGAGACACGGGCGGGGGCAGACCGTCATGCGGAAGCAGGCTTGTCCGCAGGCTTGCGGAACCAGGGACACTCCTGCCCTGTAGCGGGGGCCTTAGCACCCTGCAAATTATTCCCCGCCGCACCGGGCGCACGAAAAAAACGCTTTGGGGTTCCCAGACTGTGGGAGCAGTGTGCTCCTACCACCTGTGGCATCCTTAATTATGTCATCCAGGGACGCCCCAAAAGTCGCTCACCCTTAAAGGCCTTCTTGGAGGATTGGTCCGCAGACCAGCATGTCAGCCACACAAGGCGGCGTAGCACCACCGCATAGGCGGAGGCTCTGGAAAGCAAGGGAAGCGTATCCAGGGCCGACTCACAGACAAATTCTAGACCCTGAACCAATTGTTCTGCCTGGCCCTTGCAGGTCTCGGAAGCATCCTGCTCCTCCAGCTTCTGCAGCAACAACTTTGCCCGTTTTTACCACTTTTTCAAAAAGTCCTCCTCAAAGGGATAACGGACCGCAAAGTTTTCTGTGCACCCTGATGTATGGGGGGACTCTATGTGCGCCCTGATGTATGGGGGGGACTCTCTGTGTGCCCTGATGTATGGGGGGGCTCTCTGTGCACCCTGATGTATGGGGGGGGCTCTCTGGGGACCCTGATGTATGGGGGGGCTCTCTGGGGACCCTGATGTATGGGGGAGCTCTCGGGGGACCCTGATGTATGGGTGGGGCTCTCTGGGCACCCTGATGTATGGGGGGCTCTCTAGGCACCCTGAAGTATGGGGGGCTCTCTGGGGACCGTGATGTAAGGGGGTGCTCTTTGGGGACCCTGATGTAAGGGGGCGCTCTCTGGGGACCCTGATGTATGAAGGGAGGCTCTCTGGGGACCCTGATGTATGGGAGGGCTCTCTGGGGACCCTGATGTATGGGAGGGCTCTCTGTGCACCCTGATGTATGGGAGGGCTCTCTGTGCACCCTGATGTATGGGGGGGCTCTCTGTGCACCCTGATGTATGGGGGGGGGCTTTCTGGGCACCCTGATGTATGGGGGGGCTCTCTGTGCACCCTGGTGTATGGGGGGGGGGCTTTCTGGGCACCCTGATGTATGGGGGGGCTCTCTGGGCACCCTGATGTATGGGGGGGGCTCTCTGGTCACCCTGATGTATGGGGGAGGCTCTCTGGGGACCCCAATGTATGGGGGAGGCTCTCTGGGGACCCTGATGTATGGGGGGAGGCTCTCTGGGGACCCCGATGTATGGGGGGAGGCACTCTCTGGGGACCCCAATGTAAGGGGGAGGCACTCTCTGGGGACCAAAAAGGAAGGGGGAGGCACTCTCTGGGGACCCTGATGTATGGGGGGAGGCTCTCTGGGGACCCTGATGTATGGGGAGAGGCTCTCTGGTGACCCTGATGTAAGGGGAGCTCTCTGGGGACCCTGATAAAGGGGGGTTCTCTGGGGACCCCGATGTATGGGGGGAGGCTCTCTGGGGACCCCGATGTATGGGGGGGGCTCTCTGGTGACCCTGATGTAAGGGGAGCTCTCTGGGGACCCTGATAAGGGGGGTTCTCTTGGGACCCCGATGTATGGGGGGAGGCTCTCTGGGGACCCCGATGTATGGGGGGAGGCTCTCTGGGGACCCCGATGTATGGGGGGCTCTCTGGGGACCCCGATGTAAGAGCTTTCTGGGGACCCTTATAAGGGGGGCTCTCTGGGGACCCTGATTTATGGGGGGAGGCTCTCTGGTGACCCTGATGTAAGAGGAGCTCTCTGGGGACCCTGATAAGGGGGGCTCTCTGGGGACCCTGATGTATGGGGGAGGCTCTCTGGGGACCCCAATGTATGGGGGGAGGCTCTCTGGGGACCCCAATGTATGGGGGGAGGCTCTCTGGGGACCCCAATGTATGGGGGGAGGCTCTCTGGGGACCCCGATGTATGGGGGGCTCTCTGAGGACCCCGATGTATGGGGGGCTCTCTGGGGACCCTGATGTAAGAGGAGCACTCTGGGGACCCTGATAAGGGGGGGCTCTCTGGGGATCCTGATGTATGGGGGGCTCTCTGGGGACCCTGATGTAAGGGGGAGGCTCTCTGGGGACCCTGATGTAAGGGAGGGCTCTCTGGGAGCATTCGTCTGTGTGTTGGGAACGATTGCGACAAAGGCAAGAGACTTCTTGTTGGGCAGTACATTTGTGCTCGAAAAAACACATTTAGACCAAATTTTAATGGTTCAAAGAATGTCAGGCAAAATGGTAGGCCCTCACGCATGTTCACTTCATCAAATCTGGCCCTCTTTGAAAAAAGTTTGGACACCCCTGATCTATAAAGTTAAAGACTTGCTGCAACACCGAAGGAGCCGTATATGCTCTGGAATGTAGTTGCAGTCTGCAATACATTGGGCGCACTAAAAGACCCTTAAAGCGGGGGTTCACCCAAAAAAAAAATGTTAACATTACATTCAGCCGAGTTGTCAGAATGACAATCGGCTGTTTTTTTTTTTTATTTTATCCCCGTACATACCGTATTTTCACCGCCGCTTCCGGGTATGTCTTCTGCGGGACTGGGCGTTCCTAATTGATTGACAGGCTTCCGACCGTCGCATACAGTGCGTCACGAGTTGCCGAAAGAAGCCGGACTGCGAGTCGGCTCTATACGGCGCCTGAGCACCGACGTTCGGCTTCTTTCGGCAACTCGTGACGCGCAATATGCGACGGTCAGAGGCCTGTCAATCAATTAGGAACGCCCAGTCCCGCAGAAGACATACCCGGAAGCGGCGGTGAAAATACGGTATGTACGGGGATAAAAAAAAAAAAAAACAGCCGATTGTCATTCTGACAACTCGGGTGAATGTAATGTTAAAAACATTTTTTTTTGGTTGAACCCCCGCTTTAAATGTGCACATTAAAGAGCACGTTCAAACATTTCTAAGCATAGTACGTCTAAACATTTCCTCATGTGCCACAATAAAGACCCCACGGACTTGAAATTCTGGGGGATAGAACCCTATACTAAACACTGGCGGGAGGGACATAGGGTGAGGAATCTAAGCCAGTTAGAACTCAAATGGATATTCACACCAGATACTTTTGCGCCCAGAGGCCTGAATATCTAATTTGCCCTCAACTGCTTCTAGCGATTTTTAGTTTACCCTCAGTTGCATTGCACTGCCCTTTTTAATAATGTTTTATATAATTTTTCTCAGTGTGCTACTATTTGCCATTATGCGTTTTTACATCTCCCATGTAAGGATATCACCCTCCCCCCATACTCCCTCTCCTCTTCCTTGTTAGGTCTTTTATACATATTTATATTCCATTTTATATTTCATAAATATCATTTATGCAGCCTTTCATCTACAAGATGTTCTTCTCTTACCAGATATTTTAGAGATAATCTTAAAGGGTCACTAAAGGAATTTTTTTTTTTTAGCTAAATAGCTTCCTTTACCTTACTGCAGTCCTGGTTTCATGTCCTCATTGTTCGTTTTTGCTTTGATGTTGCTGTAATTCCTTTCTGTTCTGGACACTTCCTGGTTGTCTGTTTCCTGATCACCACAGTACTGGGAGATTTCTCTCTGTGGTCACTAATCAAGGAGGTGTGATCACTGTGTGTCTAAAACCCCTCAGCACCAATCCAGTTTAGTTTTACAAACCATCACTGCCCTCTATTGGCTCTCTGGCTCTGTACATCAGAGAACCAGGAAACAACAGCAAAAATGAAACTAAACTGCAGGTACATTATATGGATTGATTTTTATCTATTTTTAATCATTTTTAAAAGGAATCAGTTAACTATTATGTCTCTATACCCTGTAAACAGTAATTTCAGCTAAAAAAAAAAAAAATTCCTTTAGTGACCCTTTAAGTTGTTTTATATATGTATTCTCAAGTCAATGCGGGTGTCCATCCAATCCTGACTCTATATGGATATATTAAATTTCCCCTTGTTTTCTTTTATCCTTTATGCCAGGGGTATGCAATTAATGGACCTCCAGCTGTTGCAAAACTACAAGTCCCATCATGCCTCTGGGTGTCGTCCTTGTGGCTGTCAGAGTCTTGCTTTGCCTCATGGGACTTGTAGTTCTGCAATAGTTGGAGGCCTGCTAATTGCAAATCCCTGCTTTATGCATTCACCGGCTAAGCCTGTATGATACAGTTACATCGCGGCCGTAGTCTGCCCCTTTACATTCATATTTTAATGGTGGCAGTGTCCCAGGTACTTGTTACATTACCCTAAATTAATATATATGCCCTCTATGGAGCTGTTTGCGAAGCTGGAAAGATCTGTTTGTAGTATACGGCTGCGCTATACATAGTATTCAGACCACCAAGAAAATGGCCGTGCGCTGCAGCAAACATTGTCTCTGGGAAAATGGCCGCTATGGAGTTTTCACATTGAACTTCAAGAAAACGGCTATTTAAAGACATTACTGTACCATCCCTGATGAAGTCACATGTGCGGTGACGTTACGCGTTGGGACGGAAAGGCACTCTTATTAATGACAGCTGATGAGCTCGCTGCTCGTAGGAGATAAGAATTTTACTTGTTTATGTTAGCGAGTACCTTGTTTTATGAACAAAAGTACCCACTATTTTTAAAACGTACTATACTATCTGAATTCCCCTTTCTTTTACAATCTTGCTGCTGAGGGACAGAGACTTAATACTGGATTTTAAGGGACGAACGGTTACCCCAGGCTTACATTATATGCGGTTGCCTCATTACCGCAAGGTAAGAGTCCACTTCCACTAGAGTGCATCTCTGCACAAAGAAGAGATTGACATCTCTCCAGCACTTTTTGTACACCTGCACATTGGAACATTTTACTGCACAGAGTAAAGAATGTTCATTCCACTGTTTGGTCACAATTTTATTGCATTTGCACTTGATTGGACTACATAAAATTAGTGGTCCAATTTTTGTCACGTGTTTGCACGAATATTTTGCACTGTGCACAGAAAGCATATGTAGTGTTATTTTGCACATACATTTATTTTTTGCAAGTTTTGTGTTCTTTTGCACCTTATTTTAAAGATTGCACCATTTGTACCCATTGTACATTTACGTATGCACTTTATTATTACATTGTTTTTTTTTTCGTTTCTAATATTTATCAGATCAGTATCAATGTTTGCACTTCTCTATTAGCTACGCTCTGCACTACATTGATATACTAGCTCTAGTGGCACGTTATGGATGTAGCGCCCCCTTATTTTCAGTATGGGCACTACGCTAAAGTTAGTGGGGAATGGGAGTTATTTTGCTCCCATTCATAATTTGCTAAATTCTGGGCTGCTGTCATTTCAGAACTGTTCTGTAGGTCAGTCTGCGCTCCAGCTGTGCAGATTCCACCCCTGGGCGACAGGTGGCGCTAGAGGGGTTCTGGCGGGGCATGCTGGGGGAGAGTATATCTGTGGCAGACGCCATTTTGTGTGGTTCTTCGCAGGTTCCAGGTGCTGCACCCACCTTCAGGGTGTGCGCATCCAACGGACCCCGGCGATGGCCTACCAGGCCGGGGTCACACGCTACGCGAAGCTCCATGATGATGAAAGGCGCCCCAGTGACTTACTGGGTTCCCAGCTCTACTGAGGAGATCCCAGGCTAGATGCCGTTCGATGGGAGGTCGGCTTGAGGAGAACCCGGAGGCAGGTTGTCAAACAGGGCTTGAACGAACCATCTGGGATCTGGTGACCGGGACATTGACAGGTACACTTCAACTGTCACCCAGTGACCCTTATTTAATCTACTGGGAGGATTCGCTCAATCCGTTCGGTTCATTTTAAGTACTAGGCCTGTGGCAGAAGCCTGTTCCTCCCAGCAACCTTAAGTGACACTTCGGCTGCCAGGCTTGTGGCAGGAGTCTGTGCGGGGGCACTCCACCCACTCTGGCTAGAGTGGCGACAAACTAACTACTACTACTGAGCTGTTGAGAGCAGGATTGCTCGGTTCTTATCCAGGCCTGAAACTGCAAAGCTCTCTTTTGCTTCATCAACCTTTTTGCTATACCTCATGTTGATGTTGGCCCTGGAAATAGAGCATTTGAAAACCTTTATTCATTGATTGGACATTTGCTCACTACTCTACTCATCAACTACACCCCTAGATGACACAGAGGTAACTAAATATGCCGATCCCAACAACCAGCGGCTTCTGAGGGGGTATCGCTACTCTGATAAGGAATAGCGCAGCACCAACCCCCACTTTAATTCTGCCACACCATTTCCCTTTCAGATGTTATTTAGCCCTTTGTAGATATATAAAACCACTTCACACCATAGTCTTACTTTGGTATATGGTTCATAGCTATACTTTTAGCTGATCTCTTGCTCTTCACACCTTTTTCAACTGTCTCACATTTCCAAAGAATATGGGCCTTTAACTATTTTTAGCACGCTATAATAGAGAAATGTTCATTTATTTTTCTTCACAGACTGCTTTAGCACCAACATGTCAACTTTTGTTGCCATCCAACACACCAGAGAGACTTCTATTTTCTGGGGATGATTTGTGTATGGCCACCCCACACGCAGTTTCATTACCTCAGCTACCAGGACAATTATCTGAGTGACCCATTGGTTAAACCGTAGCTCCAAGTACGTACATTTTTTCCCTTTTGTTCCCCCCATTTTTCCATTTAAAAAAAATTTACTGGGCATTTGTATTTTTTGCAGATGCTGAAGAAAAGATTTTTTACCACAAAACAGGTCATTATGGGCCAAGTTTGTTGTCTGGGGAGCACAAATTTTTCAAAGCCGGGCATCCCTTCCATAGACTCCCATGTTAAATGTCTAGGCATGGACACCCTAGGCTAATGCGAGTCAATAAGTTTTCCCTTTTTTTGTGGTAAAATTAGGTACCTCGGCTTATATTTGAGAAATGTGTGAGAAGTGTGTGTGAGAGAGAAATTAATGTGTGTGAGCGCGTTTTGAAAGACAAGCTTTTTTTTATAAATGTACTTGATCTACAAGCAAGGTCTTGATATAAGAGTAGTGTCTAGTCACAACTAAGTATTTAAAAAAAAAAAAAGTGCCTCCAACTGTAGCAATATGGTTACATTTAATGAAGGTGCAACATATTGCTACACTTAGAGGCACCTACCTCTCTCCTCTGTTGCTCCTGCTGGATTGTGATTCCAATCCCCTTGTGGAGGCTTCCATTTGTGGCTAGACATGTTAAGGTTATACAACCTATAACATTGTTATAATTGTTTATATATATATATATATATATATATATATATATATATATATAAACAACAAGACTATAAACTGAAGGACTTCTGAATAAATTGTTGCAGAAAAAAAAAAATCTGAATTCATAATTTCCTATGGAGAAATTCGCTTTGATATACAAGTGCTTTGGATTACAAGCATGTTTCTTGAACGAATCATGCTCGCAATCCAAGGCTTTAATAAAAAAAAAAAAATTGTTTTTATATATAAATATACAGATACTTGATCACTAACCTCTGTAGAATAGAGCGCATATAAAGGTCGAGAGACCCAAAACGGCCATTAGCTGGATAATTTTGAGCAGAGGGTCACATGTGTTCTTCAAAATACAGGAACAGCACCAGTCTGAAAACCAGGTTCCAAGACCAACAAATTTTTTTTTTTTTTAACACTGGGGCAAGAGTTGCCCAACTCCACCCTCTTCTGAAAGGGATAGCTGCCTACATTATGCGCAACACAAATCTTTAGAACCTTAAAAAGGCGCCGACTCAAAACGAGCATGTAGATAGAGACTTCTGACTTTTATACTATGCTTACTTATTCTGAAATCAGTGGGGGAGATTTATCAAAACCAGAGTGTGCAAAATCTGATGCAGCTGTGCATGGTAACCAATCAGCTTCCAGGTTGTCACCACCAAAACGTATGTAGGGAGATTGGGTATAGGAGAGTGTTTACATCCACAAAAAATAGAAAAAAAAAAAAAAAGTGCAATTTTTTTTTATGTAAAGCACTGCACCAGCAGAATACTGGTGCCATGCCAGTCTCCTTCAGAACTGTCTGGATTCTTCCTGTCAGATTGTGTGCCCATTCATTCTATAGGGGCAGGAAGATATAATTACAAAGTAGTGGTAGTTCAGATTGTTGAGAACTACAAGCCGACAGCCACAAAGGAGATTGTAGTTTATACATGCACAGCTGTGTGAAGGAATGCCAGGGCTGTGTGGGCGGAACCCTGTATGGCCACACCGATTTAAAAAAAAAGTGACAACTAGTAGAGGGAACTTCTCCCCATACTGCGGTCACAGGCAGTGCAGCCATCGGCTGCAGCATTGTGAACATGTTCCACCCTAAAAACAGGTGAACATGTAATTTTGCCAAAAGGTGAACTTAGCCTTTGAGTAAGCTGAAGTTAGAAGCGAATTGGCTACCATGCACAGCTGCACCAAATTGAGTGCTCCAGTTTTAGTAAATCTCACCCAGCAATTCCCAAGGGTCCGCAATAAAAAGGAAAATTGAACTTGGCAATAGTGGCATCCATTAGGAAAAAAGTTTACTTTAATAATAAAAAAAAAAAAAAAAAATACATGACTCCATTAATGCGAATCTTCCTTCACAAATTTTTACAAAAGTGAACAAAAATCCTCAAGAACCCAGATGGGATATAAGCAGATTTGCATATTCATGTAGTTAACTAAACAGGATTTAAAAAAAAAAAAAAAATCTAAACAAAACAAATTTATATAAATAAAAAAAACACAATAGGGCAGCTTAATATGCACATTTTTTAAAATCACACCCCATATCCTTTGTGGACCAGCCTTCAGGCATGAGCGGGGGGTGGGAGGGGGCGTTTCATCTTCCTGAGACCTTCGTTGTTGCTGAAAGAACTTGTCTGAAGCATTACAGGAGTGTATTCTGTATGTCTAAATACATGCACAAAAGATGTAATCATTGTTTACAGTACAAACATATTAAAGCATAGACACATCTTTGATTATAAAAAAAAAAATTTATTCAAAGTTAAATGTTTGCATTCAAACAAATGAAGATTCCTACAGTAACAATGTCCACTGTACTCTGCTCACTAAAATTGTTTTAAGATCAACTTTCTTGTACAAATTTTGTACAAGAGCTAAAACACAAAAACATAACTAAAAAAAGAACTTTCATCCACGAACGCCTCTAGACAAAATCTGTTCTAGTACATTCCACGCCATCCAGCTGTTCCCATGCTATCATGCTGCCCAAAGTAGCCCCCACTGTTTCCAGAATTTCCCCTCCCTGTAAAGAGAATATTGTTTTAATGACAATATAAAAAGGGTTCTAAAGACAAACATCTACATACAAGTGCAAACCAGCCTGCTGAAGAGAAATGTAATCTTACAACACAAGCCATAAGACCTAGAAATCACACTTCATGTCTGATAATCTCTCAAATTCCTCCCCCCCCCCCCCCCCCAACATCGAGCACCCAGGCTTCCACACTAGGGCTGCAGGGAGGCGTTTTTCAGCGCCTGAAAAACACCTTCAGTGCGAAAGGGAGCCAAGGATGCACGGCATGGTAAAAGGAGTTACCGTAAATTATAGTGGCCACAGTCCAAGATGTAGTAGGTTACTCCATTATTATTTTAATCAGAAGATTTACCCCCCCCCCTTCATGACCAGGTCACTTTGAGATACAGCACGACATGTATCCAAATAAAATTAATTTATTTTCTGTTTGCACGAAAAATATATATGTGGATTTAATCTGTAAAAAAGGTGCCAATATGTATTCTGCTACATGTTTTTGGTAGAAAAAAAAAACCCACACATATTGCGCAAAAGGTATATAGCATCTACAAACTATGGTAAATCTTCTGGAATTTTTTCTAGACTAGCAATGGCGGCGATCAGTGACTTATAGCGGGACAGATATAATGGTGGATAGTCGGACCCTTCATGGGAACCAGTGATCAGTGCTAAAGATATGCAGACACTGGCTGGGAAGGGGTTAAACATCTAGGGCAAGCAAAGAGTTTACTGTGCCTAGCCAGTGTTTGTGACATGTGCTGCTTTTTCTAAAGGAAGTGAAGCAATTGATTTTATTCCCTGCAGGGACACAATCCATTACTCCTACCTCCATTCGGTGTCTCTGCCAGAGGATCGGTGGCAGACATCCAGAGCGTGGCACCCACAGATCAGCTTCTGCTGTAAGTAATCACAGTAGAAGAGGGCTGGCGGCAGCACACACCCCTAGGCGGAAGTGCAGAATCATGTATATTCTGCACAGAAGAGCCACCCTGTAGCAGTAAATTTATGGGACAGTCCTTAAGCGGTTAATTAGAAGAAAATTCATGCAGGGGAGCAGTGGCAATTTTAAAGGACACCAGTGCAGAGTAGTAGCATCAGTGTCACATGACAGATGGCAAAAAGGGGAGGACATTTATACAGGTATGCTACAATTTAGAGGAATAAAATCTATGGGAGACAGGGGACATTTTTCAAGAAAATTTGCAACACAATTAGATGCAAACCAGGCTCTTATTAAGCAAAGTCTGTGCATTTAGAACCACTGGAATCCAGGGAAGTCAACTGACATTTGCACAGGTCTGACACATTAAGCAGGGAAGGAACTTCACTCCCAGTTAGGAAGTGGACAGAGGCAGTTTTTTCTTCTACTGTAGTACTTAAAAGCAATGTTTCTCAACTTCAGACCTCAAGCACACTCAACAGGTCATGTTTGCAGGATATTTTCGATTGCATTAAGCCAATGCTACAAGCCACCGCAGGTTAACTGCCCATGTTCTGGCAATGCCGTAGCCAGGAGGCCCCTGCCACCTAGCATAGAAGCCAGATAAAACTAAAATTCATAGGTTTCCCGTGTTAGGTGGGAGGAGCCTCTGTGAGCCATCCTGGAAGAGGACTTGGAAAACATTGCTTTAAAGGAGCAGAGGGAGGAAAGAATGAACCCGAACCCTTATAAAATAGTTTCAATATTTAGCACTGGCTGTTTAATGGAACTAATGCGTTCTTCACAAAATGATATTGTACACAGGTAATGAACTTAAAAAAGGGGTTGTAAAGGAGAAAAAAAAAAAAATCCCCCTAAATTGCTTTTTTTTTTACCTTTGTGCAGTCCTCCTTCACTTACCTCATCCTTCGATTTTGCCTTTAAATGTCGTTATTTATTCTGAGAAATCCTCACTTCCTGTTCTTCTGTCTAACTGCACACAGTAATGCAAGGCTTTCTCCCTGGTGTGGAGAAAGCCTCTTAAGGGGGAGGAAGCGAGCAGGAGTGTCGGGACACTCTACTTTGCAGATAGAGAAAAGAGCTGTGCGTTAGTGGGTGTCCTGACACTTCTGCTCGCCCCCTCAAGAGGCTTTCTCCACACCAGGAAGAAAGCCTTGCATTACTGTGTGTAGTTACAGACAGAAGAACAGGAAGTGAGGATTTCTCAGAAGAAATGAGGACATTTAAAAGCAAAAATCGAAGGATAAGGTAAGTGAAGGAGGACTGCATTAAGGTAAAGGAAGCTATGTAGGGGGATAGATATATTATACACACACACACACCCTTTACAACCCCTCTTTTTTTGGGAAGTGTGCTCGAAAGGTTCATGGTCCTTTAAATCAGACCTGGGCAAATTTGCAGCCACAGGGTGGAAATCCAGTCTTTTGGCTGCCACTTGGCCCTCAATGCCTATCTGGGCAGAATGTGGCAAGAACTGGGAGGGAGACTGAGGAGTAGAGCAGTACAACAGGGGGGCTTGGTTCTGGCGGTAGAAAGTTACCTAGGAGACATCCCAACGCTGTGCTACCCAAACAATTTCTTCCTCTGTTAAAAACCTACACACTAAACCCCAGGTCAGGATCTGCAGAAATCTCTGCTGCATCAATCTCAGACTCTTCCAACCACAGCGCATGTAACAGGTGGTGTCGAGTTACCCCCATAATGCCGCATGACAGCTCCACAATTTTGTGCATTGCACAGTTGCAGCACACCTCATTGGGCACTGTGGGCGAGATTGAAAAGCAGTGCCACGTCAAACTATTCCCAGAGTTAAAAAATGCAGCTGCGGCAAATGACACAATCTGGCTGTTATTTTACAGTCCAGGTAGCTTAGCCATCCGTTTACATACTTATGGACATCCCCAGGTCCAAAATTAATGCAAAGAATCAAGTTCATCCCTCCCAAACATTCCCAGTTTCCCACATTGCCCATTGGGAAAAGTGCCCCCCATATTATAATCTTGAAAAACTCAAGCCAAGCACGTACGTAAAGGCTGTATTTGTAGAAGCACTACATTTTCCTTAAAAGGCAACCTCTTCCTATGCACTTTTCACAGAAGCTTGAGTTGAATGTTCCATGTTTGTGATAAGACTAAGTAAACCTATGTCTAAAGAGCAAAAAAAACATTACTAAGATCTTTACTTACCATAACCACCTAGACCATCTGGATTTGGATAACATCCACTGTAGTTTCCCGTCATTCCCATTCTGCCAACGGCACCATAGCCCGTACCATCTGGATCACATGACACCAAAATTAGAAGTGGGGACAAACATTTCTCCTTCTATTCACATGTATAATATAATTTCAAACTTAAGTACCGTAATACTACATACCTAAAGCTTCTCTGCCATAACATCCCATTCCACTTCCCATTCCGGTGCCCATGCCACTTCCCATTCCGGTGCCCATGCCACTTCCCATTCCGGTGCCCATGCCACTTCCCATTCCGGCGCCACCACCAGCAGTGGAGTTCAAAAATAACTCAATGTACCGATGCTCTGGAAAAAATAAAAAATAAATTCAGGTCAACAAAAGCAGAATAAAGTTTACACATGGATGTCAAATTAAAAAGAATGCTAATCTGAACAGGCAACAATCTGAATAGCATAAAATAAGTTTACATACGCATGTTGTTTTTATCTTTGGACATGGCTGCTACTGCATCTTCATGTGTTGCAAATTCCACATCTGCTTCTCCAGTGGCTCTTCCATCTGCCCCAATATCAATATGTACTCTGATGGGCGTAAGTGGGGAAAAGAACTAAAAGTAGGAGAGAAAAAAAAAAAAAAAAAAAAAAAAACCCTTTGTAAATCTTTGTTTTAGATGCACCAGCCTTTCATATTTCAGTGAAATGTGGCAATTTCATAAAACACCCCGTCAGGGAGAGGGGTCAGCCAAAACGTTTGTGAAGCAAGGTACTTTTTACTTGGCCAGCCCAGCAAGCTGGTCATAGAATCTTATGCTGCAGAGCTAAACCCACCCTCACAAATCTCTTTACAACTTTTTATATTTTTTTCCCCAGCAAATATCAAAACATGCGTTATACAAAAAATAAAACAAAAATGAATATCAAATATTCAATTGCATACAATATATTGCAACAGTGCCTTCATTAATTTACCCTAGACCAGGGGTGTCCAAACTTTTTTCAAAGAGGGCCAGATTTGATTACGTGAACATGCGTGAGGGCCGACTATTTTACCTGACATTCTTTGAACCATTAAAATTCGGTCTAAGAGTGTTTGTCTGAGCACTAATACACTGCCCAACAATAATTCTCTTGCCTTTGTGGCTGTGTGTGGTGAAGAGATGAGCTTGGGCGTGTTATTTGGATATACTGTATATATTTTTTTTGTGGCCCCAACGAATCCCAGAGTGCTGCTTAGGACTAAGGATGAGCTTGGGCGTGTTATTTGGATATAGCGTATTTATCGGCATATACCACGCACAGGCTTACCATTGCCATGAATGCAGCCTCACCATTGCCATGAATGCAGCCCTACCATTGCAACCTCACCATTGCAACCAATGCAGCCTCACATGTGCCATAAATGCAGCCTCACATGTGCCATGAATGCAACCTTACCATTGCAACCAATGCAGCCTCACATGTGCCATGAATGCAGCCTGACATGTGCCATTAGTGCAGCCTGAACGATGCCCATCTGCAGCCTTGGAGGGCAGAGGGAGGGGGCGGGACGAGAGCTGACCGATTACAAACAGGAGAATCTCCCTGTGGCCTCCTTAATACAAAGTCCTGCCTCCTATGCTAGACAGAACAGTCGTCCAATAGCATCCCAGGAGACTCTCTTCATCTAATCTGATGGTGCTTGTCCTGCCCCCTCCAAGGCAGCGTCAATAAATACAGTATATATCTTTTGTGGCCCTGGGGGCCACAAACAATATATATATCCAAATCCCCAGGGGGGGCCATATTAAATCAACAGGGGGGCCGCAATTGGCCCCCGGGCCGGACTTTGGACATGCCTGCCCTAGACCAATCCCAAGCTAAACCACCCCCCTCCCACTCAATGTAATCATTTCCTGGCGTGATCCGGCTTTATTTACCCAAGGAGAAATGGGTATACATATCTTGTGAAAGTGTACATGCTCCAGTTAGGGTCAGGAGAGAAGAAGAAGGTTGGACAAAAAAAAAGATAAAAACCCTGAGGAAAAGAAAAAGGGGGGCCCCCCCAAACGCTGGTTAGTAGATTGTGCTGGCTATGGCGAGGCGTTCCTGTGAGGAGACCTAAGGCAAGAGAAGTATTAACCCCTTAAAGAGGGAATCTCATTGCCCCCAAATTCTCTCAAACTTTATAGTTGCCTTGTCTAATAAAGGCCACTCTCTCGCTCCAGATCATTACATTAATAGTCTCCACCCAATTTTCCACCGATGGGGGGGTGTCTGCCATTTCTGTGCAATTAACTTTCGTGCTTGGAATAGGCACCTTAACACCCCTTCCAAGGTACCTGGTGGGACTCTATGATCCTCCATACTCCCTAGGAGACGGGTTATGGCCACTGGCTACAATGAGGTCCTAAGGATTTTATTAACCCCATCTGATATCTCCACCCAATATCTAAATAGCTTGGGACATTTCCAGACCATACGTATAAAGTCGCCTGTCGCATTTGCATCTAGGGCAGTGGTTCTCAACCTGGGGGTCAAATGACGATTTGCCAGGGGTCACCGAATCCTGGGCTGTTCCTGAAGCCCGCGCTGCTCTCAACCTTTTCACGGCCACCCAGCAGGGCTGTTCCTGGAGGCCGCAACCGCCCACTCAGTCTCTTCGCAGCCGCCCATTCTGTTCACAGCATGGTTGGGGGGGCAGAGATTAGAGGTCAGCTGACTGGTGAGGAATGTGAAGTGGGAGGGGCTGGAGACCTCATCTCCTGATTTCGGCATAGGTGTCACTGCTACAAGACACAGTGAGTAACACTTATAGTTGCCATTAAAAGTCCCTACAACAGTTCTCAGATCAGCAGATGACCTTAATCAAGAGCACCTAAGTTGGCTGATCAGAACTCTCCCCAGCACTACCAATCATCCCAACTCCCCACCAAGGAGTAGGAGTAAAAATAGAGAATACATGGAAGGAAAAGAGGGGGGAGGAACAAAGAAAAGGGGAGAGAAAGAAGAGAAAGAAAGACGGCAAAAAAATAAATAAAAAATTAGGATAGAGAGAGAGATAAAATAACAAAGAAAGAGTGGTACATCCTAAAATGTACCATAAGGGGATTTAATACTGTATGAGTGGAAGGGAGCGCTAAATGTCTATGGGTTAGGGGTGCAAATTACTTGTCTTGCCTTGGGTGCCGACAACCCACGCTACAATTTTTTTTACTGTTGGGGTCCCCATAACTTGGGCAATTTTATTAAGGGGTCACGGCACTAGATGGTTGAGAACCACTGATCTAGGGCATTCATCACTCTGTCTCCACCCAAGTTTAAACATTTTTTTTTCTTGGGGAGTATTATAGACTGTAGTAGGAACAGGTGAGAATCTCTGTGTAGGAGCAATTGAAACCAGTGCTCCTCTTTCTAAGATCTTGTTCCAAAGTTACTGTCCCCAGATCTCTTTCCCATCCTTCGACTCTTAGAGATTCCTATTTTATTTATTGCTCTGGCCCCCAATTTACTGTACATCTGAGATTAGGCCTTTAGATGTATTAGTCTGAATTTTTAGAAGAGCGGGAATCTGAATACATTCAATCGTTTGTGATCTGGACCGTGCTTGGATGGCATGCCTAATCTGCAGATATTTATTGAACGTCTCATTTGATATATTAAATTTGTGTCTCAGATCTGAAAAACGTTTTCATGAGGTTGCTCTCATACGAATGGATTAACTTAAAGTTCCAGTGTGAGAAGTTTGCATCTCCCACCAAGCTGTGTCCTGTGACAACATAGTGGTCTGTGGGTAAAATCAATAACGTACACCTGAAGACAAAGGCATCAAAACACCCAATACAGCTTTAGAGTGAACATAGCTTTGCAGCAGGAAGAAAATATGAATCTGGGCTAGACCAGGTAAGTGCAAAGTCTTTTACAGGGGACATTCTGCCCTCAGCCAGACTGGGTGACTATGCAAATTACCCACCATTTATCAAACTATATGCATAATAGTCTTGCATGACTAACCCTCAACAAAATTTAAACACTTACACCGGCTATATCGCTTTCTGATGCACGGAAAGGTAAGCCCCGCATATGGACAAAATGCCCACTGTGAAAACCAGTGCCACCATCAGCTGCTCCAGGGTAACCTTGAGTCATACCTAGGAAAAAAATAAAAAATGGTTCCCATTTAAAATGTATACAAGTGTACAGGTCATAGGTGCTGTGCATTAACAAGGTCCTATAAATTGCATACCAAGACAGTTTAATCACTAAGAGTTTAATGCAAATCCAAACCAGCTAATTTACAAAGTTAAATATTAGCTTAAAGCCTGGAGAAGCCCATAGGTAGTGGGTCACAGACATTTCCATAGAGCACTGGAGGTAGCGATAAACAAAATGTGCTAAAAGTTTTAGTGCTCTATGGAGTAGTGCAACATATGTAAGCACACTGCATCCAAGTGACTACGCACCCATTTATGACATTTTATGTACCCGCAAGGATTTAGGATGCACTCTAATTTTTTAAGATGCCTTAGACAAATACCGTAGCTATGCTCTGATATATCTTACTCTGAGGACAACAGTTACAGGAGACAAACCTCTATTTTCTCTAAGTCGATCATCAAAGCCATCTCCAAAGCCATAGTTGTTATAACCACTGTACTCATCGAATCCACCATAGCCTAGAAACAAAGATCACAATGATAGCATGTTTAGTTTATAGGAGACTTGCATGCAAAATTTTGAAAATGTTATGGCAACTAGAGAAAAGTAAAAATGCTGGAACAAAGATTGTCTCTGGACAACCCCACACTGAACAAATTGTAGCCTTTTATTAAAAGGACAGCACTACAAGTCACATCAAAATAAAAAACCTGACTACCGACGCGTTTCGCACAGAACCTAGTGCTTGCTCAGTCTATGACCAAGCACTAGTTTCTGTGCGAAACGTGTCGGCAGTCGGGTTTTATTTTGCCGACTTGTAGTGCTGTTCTTTTAATAAAAGGCTACAATTTTTTCAGAGTGCGGCTGTCCAGAGACCATCTTTGTTCCTGCTTTGCCAAGTGCATTGCCTGCACCCGAGTTGTCTGCAACGGAGGATATTCATCTGGGTTCCCACCTGGAGCGGCTTTTTACAAAGTAAAAATGCCAGTGGTGCCTAGGGATACCCCTTTTTAAATTAGGTCTTGCATAATTAAAAGGGGGGAAGCCAAAGAAACCCCAATTAAAAACAAAAAGCATGTTACAAAACTCAACTGGGTGAAAAAAAAAAAATTTAAACAAAGCCCCAAAACAACCCCACACACACCTGGTGATATAGAAAAACTTTACTTACCACCTCCATAACCTCCACCACCACCTCCTCCTCCTCCTCCTCGCATACGATCATACATGTTGCCACGGCCAGCTCCGTAATAGGCACCTCCTCGTCCACCGCCGGCACCACCACCACCTCCACCCATTGGTCGATCATAAGGTCCTGGACGCTGTCCCCCCATCATTCTTCGAGGTGGATCATAGGATGATCGGATTTCACTTCTGCTACTTTTAAATATTTCAATGTATCTATGCAACCATTTAAAAGAAAAGTTAGTATGCTTGTAAAATAAAAGATATGAATAAAAATAGTGGCTTCACAGACTATACAAGAGACAAAAGCATTTCTACAATCAAGATTTAGAAGTTCAGAAAATGTGAAGCTGATTCTTAAAAGAAAGCATTTGAAGAGAAGAGATACCAATTTGCATTGTTATATTGACTGAACAAAAAATAATAAATGTATTTTTTTTCAAATCAGATTAGAACCCCCTCCCACCACCATAAAGTCCCCAATAAAACAAACAAACAAAAAACAAAAATCAAAACAAAGAACAGAAAGCCGTCCCCGTTCTGTCCATCCCCACCTGTGCCCTATTCTTTCCTTGTGTTTCCCCAGAGCTTTTTCTGCTATCTCCTTTGAAGCAAACTGTACGAAGGCCTCCCCTGTGCTTCTCCCCTGGTAGTCCACCGTCAATGTAATCCCATTTGGCACGATTCTCAACCCTTTAACCCAAGGACAAATAACCCCGTCAAGGGGAACAGTGTTAAAGGCAAACCCATCTTAACAATACTAACAACTTTAAATAAAAATCCCAAAAGCCTAACATCATTTCACATTACAACTATGGATTTATCCCACCACCCCACAATGTTATCTACATTAACAAGAACTTTAACAGTATACAACATTTATGAATCTATAGTCTACGATATCAAAAGCTCAAAACCAAAAAATACAAGTGGCATATGTAGAAAACAGCTATAAAAAAACATTTACAAAAATAAAAATACTACATGAAAATAAAAAAATAAATAAAAAAGACAAAAATCAGAAGTGAGGCATTTGAGACATGACAAGCTAAACACTACTGGCATTATAGCAAATTAAACTGAAGCCAACTACATTTAGCTGCAAGTTTAGAATTTATTTATTCATGCTCCATTGTGGCTTAGCAAATGTTAAATCTCAAATATCCCATTCAGTCAGGTTCTGTAAACAACTGCAATCATTTGTAAATGTTATCAATAGCCGATGTATGAGGCAACTTGTGTTTTAGGGTTAACGGCCTGAAGTTAAAGAATTATTTTTAATCAAAGAGATCCGACTTTAAGGCTATAGTTCTACTCCTGAATTCCCAGACCTAACATATTACAGATTTTATGAAACTACAAGTACCTGAGAAAAACTGCACAATCTCCTCTTTGCTGCAGCCGAAGGGTAGCCCACGGAGCCTCACAGTTCCATCTGTGGAGGATTCTGCATCGTCGCCAGCACTGCTGTGTTTTAAGACCCATTCCATTTCCGTGTTGTTAGACTTGAAAACTATAAAAAGTGATACTCAAGTCAAAATTTATTTTGCAAAACACATGCAGCAACAAGAATTTTCATTCTACAGCATAGCTGAAAGTGATTGTAAAGGCTCCACTCCCCCCTTTATAAAAATAAACATGTTATACTTGCCTGCTCTGTTGCAGTGAATTTGCACAGCCACCCAGCCCCTCTTCTGGGGTCCCTCCATCCTGTTCTGTGGCCCCCAAAGCAAGCAGTTTGCTATGGGGGCACCCAAGCTGAGTCACAGATCCTGTGTCCATTCAGACACGGAGCCCCAACCCTGCCCCCCCTTTCCTGATTGACTGAGATACAGCAGCTGCGCCATTGGCTCCAGCTGCTGCTGCCAGCCAATCAGGAAAGAGAATCTTTGACAGCTGAGACACTCATGGAAATCGCTGGAGAGGGACACCAGGTAAGTTTTAGGGGGCGTTGCTGCACACAGAAGGCTTATGTTAGTGCATTAAAGTGAAAGTCCACGCAAAAACTAAAATCCCTGCATCTTTAGAGACCAGGGATCTAACACCAACCTCTATCCCTGTAAAGAGAGAAAGAAAGACACAAAAAAAAGGGGGGGGGGGGGAATGAGTATACATACCCTTTTGGAAGCCAATCTGACCCGTTCCGACCAGATCCCACACTGAGCCGCCAACCACGGCTTCACTTTAGGAGGTGGGTGCAGAGGAGAAGGGCGACAACGGAACTCCCATAGTAACTATGGGCAACATCACTTCCCATTCATTTCACAGCCGTTGTCGGCCGTGTCCTCTGCGGAGCTTCCAAAAAGGCATATATACTCATTTATTCTTTACAGGAATAGAGGAGGTTGGTGTCGATAGATGCAGGGATTTTAGTTTTTGCATATACTTGCCTTTTAAAGTTAAAAAACCTTCTGCCTTTATGACCACTTGAAAGCGGAAAATTATACACGTGTTGACTGAGCCTTACCTTCAATATATCTGTGACCCATATATTTCCGGTCTTTTTCTAGTGACTTCTTAAGATCTTCTTCGGTTTCCAATACAATAAAGGCTTCTCCACTCGGACGGCCTTCCTTGGACATTGTGAAATGAATGCCACCAGCTCCATCGGCAATAGTGCAGTCAGCTGCATTGAAAAGCAATTTACATGTTACATGCCTTGTTCAAGCACAATTCCAAAAAAAAAAAATTATATATATATATATATATATATATATATATATATATATATATATATATATATATATATATATATATATATATATATATATATAAAATATACATATTCATTGGGGCTGCACCCACACTACAAAAAGGTCCAATGTCAATTTAGCTCTAGGGCAGGGCTCGACAAATCCCAGTCGCCAGGCCGCCATGACTAGAAATAGCCTCCTGGCGACTTGGAAGGTGGGCAAAAACATTTTTTTTTGTGTGAAGTCCCCAGCGTGAGCTGGCGCCATCTGGTGGTGGCCGTTGGCATTACAAACTAAGCATTACAAGTTAAACAGAAATTCTAATGTAATTTTTCACAATTTTCACTGCCATTTTCTTCCCTCTAATTTGAACCCCCAGACATATTTTTTTTCCCCCTAACACCCTAGAGAATAAAATGGCGATCGTTGCAATACTTTCTGTCACGCCGTATTTGGGCAGCGGTCTTACAAGCGCACTTTTTTGGGAAAAAATTACATCTTTTTTAATTAAAAAATAAAACAGTAAAGTTATCCCCATTTTTTTTATTATGAAAGATAATGTTACACCGAGTAAATTCATACCCAACATGTCATGCTTCAAGATTGCATCTGCTCGGAATGCCGACAAACTTTTACTACACTTTAAAATCTTCATAGGCAACGTTTTAAAAAAAATCTACAGGTTGTATGTTTTGAGTTAAAGAGAAGGTCTAGAATTATTGCTCTCTACCAATCGCGGCGATACCTCACATGTGTGGTTTGAACACCATGTACATATGCGGGCGCTGCTCACATATGTGTTCGCTTCTGTGCGCAAGCTCGTCGGGGCGGGGTGAGTTTTCTGGCTCCTAACTTTTTTAGCTGGCTCCTAGATTCCAAGCAAATTTGTCAAACCCTGCTCTAGGGGATAGGAAAAGCCGCTTTACTCCCATAGTATACCAATTTTTGGCATCCTCCATTGCAGAGCTAAGAGCGCAGCATTGGATTTGTTGACATGCAATTGCCATAAGGCAGAAAGGAGGCAGGAGGAGAAGTGGCTGAAGGGACTGGTTTTACAGAAGGGCTTGACAAATTTGCTTGGAATCCAGTCTTTTGGCTACATGCTCCTCTATCCCCCCCCCCCTGCTCAGGTCCCCATGCTCCTCTATCCCCCCGCAGCGATCACCTCTTCTCCCTGGCTGGGGTTAACTTCAGCGTGACTGAATGCAGACATGCTCCTCGAGAGTCGCTCATCATACGATCCGGAAGGACGGTGGCCACACACAGCTGTGACATAAGCTTCCTCTGCACTCGTTCTTGCCTTTCCTTCCCCGCTCTCCATCTATATTCTCTGCATACAGGATGGAGAGGGGGGGGGGGGGAGACCAGGAGAACGGGTGCCGAGGAAGCCCATGTCACAGATGTGTGGCCGGCTTTCCGAATCGCATGAGGAGCTTCTCGGTGCGATTCACGAGGAGCATGTCTGTATTCAGTCACACTGCAGTGCATAACTAGCCAGGGAGAGGAGGTGAACGTCACGGCGAGGTGGAAACAGGAGTGGAGGGTCCGCTGTCACTGAAGTCCTGATGTACGCTGTAAATGCCTGGATCTGCAAACATAATAGGGACATGCAGTCACTTTGACTTTTCCGTTCTTTACAATCCAAAAAGGAAGTGATCAGAACCGCCATCATTTAAATGTGACTCCTGCCGATTTAGGAGCTGACCCTTATGTGGTTAAGCAGACAATTTCAAGACCACAAAATCTATTCTTTACATGAAAAAGTCAACACAGGAAGCATAACTGGGCAGTCACACTGCAACACCCAAGTAAAGGTGGTCAACAAGTGACTCCATCAGGGTATACCACAGGAGTTGTAGTTCAAACTACAGCATTAAAAAAAAAAGGGGGGGGGGGGGGGGGGGAAGGTTAACCAGTTGCCGACCATGTCACGCAGATATACTGCGGCACAATGGCACAGCTGGGCAACATCCCCAACGGTTGGTTACGTCCTACCTGTTTTGGGCCACCAGATGGTGATCGCATGCACAAGCGCCAGCACGAGGATTGGTGTGTAAGCACACCAATCCCTGTGCTGTCAGAGGAGAGGAGCCATATTGTTTCTTCCTGCGAATCAGGGAAAAACTATATGGCTTCTCTCCTAGTCACTCACATCCCCACAGTTAGAACCATGCAGAGGGAACACCAATTTAACCCCTTGATCACCCCCTAGTGTTAACCCCCCTTCCCGTGACATTCACACAGTAATCAGTGCATTTTTATAGCACCGATCGTTGTATAATTGACAATGGTCCCAAAAAGAGTGTCAAGTCTCTGATCTGTCCGTCACATTAAAGCAAATTTAATTTGGGTACAGTGTCGAACGACCGCACAATTGTCAGTTATAGCGAAGCAGTGCCAGTCAAATTGTAAAAAAATTGTGGCCAGGAAGGGGGTAAAACCTTCCAGGGCTGAAGTGGTTAAAGGATGGAATCAGGCTGCAAGTTTAAGAGGAAATTACCAGTAAACTGTTTTTACTAACCTGAAAAAAATTCCAGTACTTCTTCCCGGGTGCAGGACCATGGCAAACCACGGACTCTTACAATGCATTCTTCGGCCATGTTTTCTGGAGGGAAAAAATAAATAATGTGTGTATTTAGAAAACTGTTTAGGATCAGTTTACACTACAGTTCAGATGTGTTTGGTGCATTTTCTCCCCTCCTTTAACCTTAAGGGCCAGTTCACACCATAGAAATGCAGTCCAGGGGCATGCCAGATGCTTTTCTGCAGTGCATTTCAGGACATGTTAGTGAGTTTTTGATTGCGTTTTACATCGTTCCAGCACAGTCCAAGAAAAATGCAGCATGTTCTACATTTTTTCTGGAACGCATTGGAACTGCAAGCACTGGTGTGAACTAATCCATTGAAAACCATATAACCAACTTTCCATATGTTTTTGATGAAGAAAGATGCACTGGACTGCATGTGGTACGAACTGTACCCAAATATATTCGTATTTTAATATTGTGTAAGTAGGGCTGCAACTAACGATTTTCATAATCGATTAGTTGGACCGTTTCAATTAATCGGTTAATAAGCTTAAAAAAAATGTTTTTGGCCAATTTGTTGTTGGGCAGATTATAAAACAAATTGCAGCAAGAACACATTACATGCTTTTCTGCAGCTTCTCCATTAAATAAATAAAACCAAAATAGCACCGTTTTGCATTAAAAAAAGCCCTTGCCCTTTCGAAATACGCAGCGGCTGAAAAAAATCATGGATGTGAATGTGTCCCATAGGAAAACATGTAAAGGTACTGTAGTGTTTCCACAAAAAGCACAAAAAAAAAAACCAACAGGTGTGGCCCAGGCCTGAGATGTTAACATAATGGGGTTAAAAAAAAAAAAATTGTACGAAAAGGATAAAAATAGTTACTGTAAGGGGTTCATTTTTACTGTGGGACAGTGAAAGTATTACTTACAGTAGCGATTTGCTCTTTTTGTACCATAAAAAGCATTTTTTTTTTTTAACCCCATTATGGCTGATCAATTATGAAAATAATAATCGATTAGGCAGTAAAAAAAAAAAAAAAAAAAAAAAAAAAAAGATGCCAATCAGTGCCCACAAATGGGCATTGACTGGCAACATGGATGCATCAGTGCCACCCCACAGTGCCCACCTGTGCCAACCATGAGTGCCCATCAGTGCCCGTAATTTAAAGAGAAAACTTATTTACAAAAAAATTAACAGGGAAAAAAAAACATATTTTTCAAAATTTACAGTGTTCTTTTTAGTCACGCAAAAAAAAAAAAAAAACAGGGCAGTGTAGCATGACTGCGCAATTGCAGTAAACAGTGCTGAAAATTGGCTTGGGCGGGAAGGTGCGCAAGTGCCTGGTATGGAAGTGGTTAAAGCAGAGTTCCACCCTAAAATGGAACACTTAGATCCCAGCAGTATTCATGAATATCTACGCCATCCAAGACACCAGGGACCAGTGCAGCTTGTGTAATATGGAACTCGGAACTGAGGCCGCAAAGGCTTCACTTCCTGGTTGCCTTATCGAAGATGGCGGCACCTCCACCTGAGAGGCTTCGGGTGAGTGCATTGCGGGCACCCTGGACAGGTAAGTAAGTGATCATATTTTAAAAGTCAGCAAGTGCTAAACTCAGATTTAAGTGGTTAAAAAAATAAAACTAGATGCAGCCACCGCGTGCAGGGATTGGCAATGTCGCATTCGCGCCAGTCACGCGTGACCTCCTTTAGAAACGACGAGATCATCATTTCTCAAGTGAACCGTAGACATCGGCGCCCATCATTATTGTAACGATCTCCCAAACTGTGGAGGTTTAGGAGATACTTCGAGCACCTACAGGTAAGCCTCAGTCTAGGCTTAGCTGTAGGTGAAGTGGTTGTAAAGGGTTTACAACAACTTTAAAAGTGAGTTTAAAAACAATGGCAGACAAACACCAGTGCCTGGAGAGGATGATCAGGACAAAGGCAAGACAGATAAGGCGAATGAGGCGTGGAGTGCCTCCTGTAATCAGTACATGCGGGTGGGAGTTCAGGTTAAACCAGATAAGATGAGCCCATTGTGGGGAGAACATTCTATGTACACAGGGGCCTCCTCTCACTGATCACACACAGTAATATATATATATATATATATATATATATATATATATATATATATATATACACATATATATACACACACACACACACACACACACACCTCACTGATCAGACACACTGTATACTATGGACCCCTGACTGATCACACACACGCTGTATATACTACAGACCCTCACAAATCTCACACGCTGTATACACTATGGGCCCCTCACGGATCACACACGCTGTATACACTATGGGCCCCTCACGGATCACACACGCTGTATACACTATGGGCCCCTCACGGATCACACACGCTGTATATATTACGGACCCCTCACTGATCACACACGCTGTATATACACACCACGGACCCCTCACACGCTGTATACTATGGGCCCCTCACGGATCACACACGCTGTATATATTACGGACCCCTCAGTGATCACACGATGTATACACTACGGACCTCTCTCTCGCGCTGTATACACTGCGGGTCTCACACACACACACACACACACACACACAATCCGGTGTATGATCTCACACGCTGTGTATTACTATGTCCTCCTCACACGAGGGGGGAGATCCAGACACATGTAGAAGCTCCTCTGATCTCCTGTACGGCGTCACGGACTCCCATAGCACACAATAGAAGATCCTCCCTCCAGCGTTGTGATTAGGAGGCGATGAGGAAACCCATGCCGCCATACATCCGCCGAGCACGCACGCACACACCCCACCACCACGAGGTCGCGGAAACCAGCGGCCTTCTAGGCCGCGCCGCCTCCACCTGCTATTGTGCACAACCACAAGATGGCGGCCGAAGCCTGTCCGCTCCGAGCAGCGAGGCAACTTCCCACACTCACCTCAGTCAGGAACTAACCGCGGCGCGAAGTAGGCCCGAGTCCTAACCACCTATGTCGGGCAGGATCTATAGACAGATGTCCCGAGCCACCAGCCGGTACACACCGGGGGAAGCAGACATACGGCCAGAGAAGCCTGGCTATAGGAGACGATCGCTTACCTGATGTTTGAAGGGAGAACGGGCGCGCGGTGTGAGAGAGTGGCGATGGCTGGACACTCCTTTCATACACACCACTCGTGGAACGGGACGTGCTGCGTGATTGCGTCACCACCGTTTAGCCTGGAGAGCGGGAAAGGGCGGGAGGAAGTGACGCCTCTTGGGAGGGCACATTGTGGGGGATGTACTTCCTGTACTCATATCAGGAGCCATCTTATTAGAAGTGTGCATTATTGCAGGCAGCCCTCAAAATAGTTTATCTTCAGTAAACTATACGTGTTCATTAAAATAAAACTACGTTTATGAACCATATCTCTATTTAATTCCATTGTAACTAACATATTCCAGCTGGAGATTTTAACCTACTGACTGAAAGTAGTAATAAAGGCAAAACTTTTTATTTTGGATAGAGTGAGGGAAGGGTTATAACTAGGGTTGTCCAGATACCGATACCGGTATCGGGACCGATACCGAGTATTTGCGGGAGTACTCGTACTTCGCGCAAATACCCCCGATACCTAAATAGAATACTCCCCCCCCCCTTTCCCCCCCCGCCGCTGCCGCCGCATCGCGGGACATGGCTAGAGGGACATTGCTGCATATGTGAGGGACATGGCTGCATATGTGAGGGACATGGCTAGAGGGACATGGCTGCATATGTGAGGGACATGGCTAGAGGGACATTGCTGCATATGTGAGGAACATGGCTAGAGGGACATGGCTGCATATGTGAGGGACATGGCTAGAGGGACATTGCTGCATATGTGAGGAACATGGCTAGAGGGACATTGCTGCATATGTGAGGAACATGGCTAGAGGGACATGGCTGCATATGGGGGGGGACATGGCTGCATTTGGGGACACATTTAAAAAAAGTATCGGTATTCGGTATCGGCGACTACTTGAAAAAAAGTATCGGTACTTGTACTCGGTCCTAAAAAAGTGGTATCGGGACAACCCTAGTTATAACCCATATAAAGTTTTGCCATCTGTGTGCCTTTGGGGAGATTTCTTTTTACTTCCTGTCCCATAGCCAAAACAGGACGTGAGAGGAAATCCCTCCAAAGTGACACCGATTCTCTTGTCACCATAGCTAGTGTCCGCCTTGGACGATATCTTTACTATTCCTGTACAGATGACAACCCAAAGTTGGGATTTTCTTTCACTTTCAATAACAGTAAACAGGACAAATGGGATGAATCTCCCTAACGGGGAACAGGCAGAAATAAAAACATAACCCCCCCCTCCACTCTGTCCAAAACTAAGAAAAAAGCTTTGCCTTTAGTTATACTTTTTAAGGATCCCTAACAACGTCTGAGAGAACCCTGGGGTAACACAGAATCCTGGCTGAGAAACAATGTAGTGGAAAGGCCTGCCATATTAGATACCAATTGACTGGAGAGTGTAGATCCTCTTATTACATAGCTTTGGTAAATCTACAGAAGATTGTATAGTCAGATTGTAACATATATGGTGGGCTTATGAGTAAACCAAGCCATAGAAAGTCTAATGCCTCGTACACACAACCAGTTTTCCCATCTGGAAAACTGCCACGATGACAGCTGAACACTGCCCGTGTGTATGCTCCATGGCAGCTTTCCTGACAGGAAAACTGGCGGGAAGAATGAGAACATGTTCTCTTTTTTTCTGCCGCGATTCCTTGCAGTCTTTTTCCCGGCAGTTTTCCTATGGGAAACATTGCAGTGAAGCATACACACGGCCGGGTTTCCCGGCCAAAGCTCTCATGGCAGTTTTCCTGCCAGGTAAACCGGCCGTGTGGAGGGGGAAAAAGCTGCCAAGCAGTTTCTCGGCTTTCCCGGTGGTAAAAAGTCAGCCGGGAAACCCGTACGTGTGGGGGTTTCGGAAACCCTGTTACTCCGCATCCAATTCGCATGTCAGTCGATTCTGACCCCCTCTCTATAGAGCTGCCGGTTCACACATCTCCAGAGCAGCTCAGGTGCGAGTCTTGTGCATCTTCTGGTCCGTTTCAGGTCCAAATTCAGCCAAAAATTCAGACTGAAATTGGACCTCAAAATCTCTTGTTAAAAAAAGAAATTGGACCTGAGACGGAGAAGAGGGAGGCACCGGACTAGGGTCATAAATGTAAACAATGGGACTCCCGCGCTGTCAATAAACTAATCTAGGGGGGACTGCTGCAGACACCTGGTAGTCTGTCCTGACCAGAAAAAAATAGTAATGATATCTGCGCTGTGTGACTCAAAGGGTGAAAGAGCAGTGTGACCAAAGCCACACTGAATGAGTGGAAAAAACACAAAAATATAAAATGTGACAATAATATAAAGTGTAACAATAATGAAAGCCAAACACACGTGTTGAGGGAAGAGATACCTCAGTGCAAAACACCTCTTGTGCTCCCTAGCAGCTCACCTCTCAACTGTAGCACAGACAGCCCAAAACAATCCTCACATGTGTACTGAATGGATGGTGGAATAAGCTACTGTGTAGCTGAGGGACTCATAGCCAGATGTTACATATGGAAAGACAATGAGACAAATAATAGCGTAACTGTGAGTAACAGTACTGTGATAAAAAGGATCACGCGTATCTCCAACGAACGCCGAGTTCGTAAAGGAACCTCCTGTGTACCTCTTCTTATTTCTCCCTGCCCTTCCAGTGGCCTCAGATGTATAGCTCAGATGTTAATAGTGGAAAGAAAGGGAAGACACATCGCATAACCCCACAAAATGGAACACAATTTATTGATAAAATACAATGTAAAAACTCACACAAATGTAAAATCTGCGGCTTATAGCATTCACGAGCGGCGAGCTCGTCTCCTACCGTCAGATAATGCTGAATCTAGTGCTCCAAGTAGAAGTATCTCTGTGTTTGGCTTTGGGATCACCTTACAGAGACTTTCTATGCAACAATATTTTTTCAGTGCGTTTTTTGCCATATCTTTGGCTCATATATTCAATCACACATGCTATTTGTGATTCATGTTTGATTTATCTATTTCACTTAAAGCGGTTTTATACCCGCAAATATTTTTATTTATTTTTTGTTCACCTGCAAGGCAAAAGCCATAATGAACTAGTATGCACCGCATACTAGCTCATTATGAAATACTTACCTTAAAACGAGGTGTAGGGAACTTACCTGGTCCACGCCGAGCGAGATATCATCTTGCCTGGCGTGTCTTCCGGGTATCGCCGCTCCAGCGCTGTGATTGGCTGGAACTAGGGTTGCCACCTCATCCCTTTAAAAAGGAACACATATGAATTACACAGGTTCTGTGGCTGATTAAGGTGGTAATTAAACTCACTTGGTGCCTTATCTGCATTAAATTAGCCTCAGAATCTGTGTAATTCAGATGTGTTCCTTTTTAAAGGGATGAGGTGGCAACCCTAGCTGGAACGGCGATGTCGTCACTCCCGCGCATGTGCGCGGGAGACTTTAAACCGGCAAGGGCCGGCGGCTGCCGGTGATCTGATGATCTGGTTCCGGCTAACGAGCTGGTTCCTTTAGGACTGCGCAGGCGCAATCCTTGCCGACGGAAATCTCTGAACCTCGGCCGGCATCCAGGGCGACGTGGAATTTGAGGAAAGTGGCCAGTCGGCCTCACGTCCTTGCTTCGCTCGGACGGCTCGCTCCGCCTCCTGGCTCTTTTTTAACATCCTCCAATCCACGGGGATGTTAAAGAATGAGCCTGGATGCCGGCCGAGGTTCGGAGATTTCCGTCGGCAAGGGCTGTGCGCCTGCGCAGTCCTTAAAGGAACCAGCTCGTTAGGGGAACCTTAACAACAAGTCACCGGCCCCTTAGCCGAGGATCCCCTGCTGCGCATGCGCCGCTGCAATCAGCGGCGCATTGCGGGGGGGAATATCTCCTAAACCGTACAGGTTTAGGAGATATTCTTTATACCTACAGGTAAGCCTTATTATAGGCTTACCTGTAGGTAAAAGTAAAAAAAGTATACAACCACTTTAAGCTGTTTTCATTTACACTGTATGAAGATTAGTTGATGTTTTTTGGATTCATTATTGTTACACTTTATATTATTGTCACATTTAATTATTTTGTGTTTTTTCCACTCATTGTGGCTTTGGTCACACTGCTCTTTCACCCTTTGAGTCACACAGTGCAGATATCATTACTTATTCATCACCGGACTAGGGTCGCCACATCATCCCTTTAAAACTGAACACATATTAATTACACAGGTTCTGTGGCTGATTAAGGTGGTAATTAAACTAACTTGGTGCCTTGTCTGCATTAAATGAGCCTCGGAACCTGTATAATTCATATGTGTTCGGGTTTAAAGGGATGAGGTGATAACCCTACACCGGACCCCTGCTGCGAGCCGCATCCAGCATCAGTGTGAACCCAGCATTTTCCAACCACGGTGCCTTCTGAGATGCCTTGGCAAAATGCCTAAAAATTGCCCCAAAACTGTCAACAAGTGGGTGGGTGGGTGGATGAAGCCTGCCTTTTTTACAGTAGTTACACAAAGCCACAGGTTTTTATTGTGCAGCATTACAACTCTGGGTATCGTGCAGGTCAGCTGCCAACATCCTAACAACCAATGATGTCATCAGTGGATAAGGAGGACACTGGGCAACTGCACAACATCCTTGTTTACCCCTCTCTAGCTCTGGGGTCACATTAGCGGAATGAGGGAGAGAAACATTGGAATAATAGTGCAGTACTTGTGTGTGAAAGGGGTGTTTGCTTTGGAAGAATAAATCACCTCTAATGTTGGGTGTCTAAAGCCAACCATAGATGGTTAGAATCTTGTTTGGTTCGGCAGGGACTGGTCGTGATCCGAACCATCTATGGGCAGGCTGATTGTACCCAAGTCAAACCATCGAGCGACTTTGGATTTTTACATGTGATTATTGCCAGAGACAGGGACTGATTACCCACGCCAACCCGTGGTAGAACACAATAGCTCAGTGGGAGGGATTCCCTCACCAGCACTGACTGTGCGGATAGGGAATTGAGCGTTTTGTCTTTAATGCAACTCGTGGTTGCAGGAAAGAAAATGGCATCATTTAAAGTGGAGGTTCACCCAGAAATGTTAATTTTAACATTAGATTGATGCTCATTTTGTCAAGGGGAATCGGGTAGTTTTTTTAAAAACGAAGCAGTACTTACCGTTTTAGAGAGCGATCTTCTCCGCCGCTTCCGGGTATGGGCTGCGGGACTGGGCGTTCCTATTTGATCGACAGTCTTCCGACAGGCTTCCGACGGTCGCATCTATCGCGTCACGATTTTCCGAAAGTAGCTGAACGTCGCTGCGCAGGCGCCGTATAGAGCTGCACCGACGTTCGGCTTCTTTCGGCTACTCGTGACGCGATGTATGCGACCGTCGTAAGCCTGTCGGAAGACTGTCAATCAAATAGGAACGCCCAGTCCCGAAGAGGCGAAGAAGATCGCTCTCTAAAACGGTAAGTACTGCTTCGTTTTTAAAAAAAACTACCCGATTCCCCTTGACAAAATGAGCATGAATCTAATGTTAAAAATTGTTTTTCGGGTGAACTCCCGCTTTAAGGCAGGGGTCTAAAAGTGGCGGCCCTCCAGCTGTTGCAAAACTACAAATCCCATCATGCCTCTGCCTGTGGGAGTCATGCTTGTAACTGTCAGCCTTGTTGCCTCATGGGACTTGTAGTTTGACAAAACAGCTGGAGGGCCGCCAGTTTGAGACACCTGATCTAAGGCCTGCCTTACGTGTGTAGATGCTGCTGAGCTATGTAAAGTTTAGCTATTACATTTTAGAATGGAGTGCCTCAAGATTGTGCAGAATTTTGAAGGGTGCCCGAAGAAAGGTTGAGAAACACAGGTTTAAGTTACCCATAGCAATGAGATATAAGTTTTTATTCTTAGTTCCACTCAGGTCCTGTGTTCTTTTCAGGAACATCTTAGGTAGTTGTCACTGCAAAATGTGTCCCCATTGGAAGATTTAACCACTTGTTTACCGGGGCAATTATTTCACTTTTTGCACACGTTAAAATATGCATTTTTTGCTAGAAATTACTGTAAACTCCCCCAAAATATATATTTTCTGAAAGCAGAGAGCCTGGAGAATAAAATGGTTTTACTTGATATTTTTTATGCTGCACAATAGTTGCACAATTATTTATCAAATACATATTTTCAGGAAAAAATACACAATACCCAGTTTTTGGGTAAAATATAAAAGATGGAATTGCATCAAGTAACTGGATGTGAAACATGTCAAGTCTTAAAACTGAGCACTCCTTTGGAATAAAAAAACAAAGACGACGGTACACAAAATTCTCCATAGGCAACACTTTAAAAAGCACAATGGCTCAAAAGTGATATGGTCTAGAAATATTTAGACAGAATAAAGGTGGATAAAGCACCTGGACCTGATGGCATACACCCACGGATCCTAAAAGAATTAAGCTCTGTAATTTCAAAGCCATTGTATCTAATTTTTAGGGACTCGTTAATGTCTGGAATGGTACCACTGGATTGGCATGGTGCCTGTATTTAAAAAGGGATCAAAGTCTTTATCAAGTAACTTCAGACCTGTTAGTTCACCCGATTGTGGTTTTCTCAATCACAGTGAAATCCCTTCTTTCTGAGATTGGTAGTGGCAACCAAGCGAGTCATCTTCCACCAGATGGTGGACGGAGCTATCACAGAGGACACAGGGGCACTTTTTACGCCTAGAGCAGTGGTCTCCAAACTGCGGCCCTGGGGCCAGATGCCTGCCTTTATCCGGCCCTTGGGGCACTATTCCTCTTACTGTAATGAAGCACTTTTCGTCCAACTGACACCAAACAGCGAGGCATCATTTCTCCCCCTGACACCAATACTAAGGTATTATTCCTCCCCATGATACCAACGATGGGGCACTATTTCTTCCCCTTATACCAAATATGGTGATGTTTATGCCCACTAATGGCAGGAAAATTTCCACTACTACTGGCCACTGAAGAACAATAAACTGGCCCTTTGTTTATAAACGGAAAGGTTTCTTCACAGTGAGAGCTGGGAAAATGTGGAATAGACTCTCTCCAGAGGTGGTTCTGGCCAGCTCAGTAGATTGCTTTAAGAAAGGCCTGGATACTTTCCTAAATGTACATAATATAACTGGGTACCAAGATTTATAGGTGAAGTTGATCCAGGGAAAATCTGAGGGAGGGAGGAATCCGGAAGGATTTTTTCCCCTGCTGTAGCAAATTGGATCATGCTTTGCTGGGGTTTTCACCTTTCTCTGGAGCAACTGTGGGTATAGGATTGTGTATGTGGGATTGTATGATATTTTTTTACCAATGTATTACATTTTTATGGTTGAACTAGATGGACTTGTGTCTTTTTTCAACCTAACTATGTAATTATGTTAAAAACCTTTACAGCTCATCATTTATAATTTTAGAGGTAACCGTGAACTATGGCCCAAGAACTCTCACTCTGTCTTTGTGACAATACTTTGCATGTGTGGGACAATTGATGTTTACATACTGTACGTGTGTTCGCCCATAAAAATATAGGGTGTGTACAAGGGTGACGGGGGTGCTTTAAAAAGAAAAGGTTTTTAATTATTTTTATTTGCTTTATACAATTTTTTTTGTGGTTATTTTTTTACTTTATTGCCATCACAAGGCTACGAACAAGCCCCCTATGTGATAGATTAGGCAGGTGACATGTACTCTTTATGGAGACGTTGCAAGTCTATTAGACCCCCAATGTTTCCCCTGCCTTCCAATGCAATTTTTGCAGCATAGATTGTGCTCTAATAGCTGCATCCTTGGGTACACTAAAGGAATAAGAGCTGTGACCCTGAAAGTGAAGTGAATTACTAGTTCATTAGTCGCAGGAGGAATTGGGGAGATCCTCCTGCGCTCACTAGGGAAGCAGTTTCCCACAGTCCTGGGCTCCCTGGTGGAAAAGGAGGGCCCAGGAACCATTGTGGGTGCCACTGGCAGGTGAGGCACCCCTATAAGAGCCCCATAAAAGTCATCACTTTTGTCAGAAAGCCCTTTGCTGGCTGCAGCTGTGAGCTTGATTTACCGCTGTCTACCATGACATTTATAAACCTACCTTTGTAAACAACTGGCTAAGGCTGGCCACACAATATACAATTTTCTTGTACAATTTCCCTTTAAATCTACCAAAAACGATATGGAGGTCAAACCTAAACATGTTGATTTGTATGCAGTCAGGCAGGCCTTTGCTCTACATAGTTGAAGATAAATCTAAAGGAAATTGAATAGGAAAATTATATAATGTATGGCCAAGCTTAAGCCTCAGTCACACAGGTGTACCAATCTGTACATCTGTAGAAAGCGCTGTCTTTACCTGTGCAGGATGAACCACGCAGCCGCCTGCAGGCAGCCCCTTCAAATCAATTCCAGGTGGCCAGCTGCATGGATCTATTGTGTACATCCGTGTGGGTTGTATGCACTGATTAGAACACAGACAGGCTGTGTCCTGATCCATACATTGCACCCACAGATTTGTACACTTCAAGATGCGCGTGAAGATCCATAGGGCTGGCCGCCTGACATAGATTTGAATAGGCTGCCTGCACGCAGCTGTGGGGGTGATGGAAACACAGATGTACGTGTCTTTACGCCTGTGTGAATGAGGCCGTACAATCACCTTGTGGTCTGGTAACAACTCTAAAATGTAGGTTTTTACCACTTTCTGTCTCAGTGGCAGTGGTTATCAGGACAAATAGAGGGCTGATCCTCAGCAGATACACAAACAGCAATATAAATGTGACACGGGAAGTGCAACCCTTCCCTACTCTATCTAAAAGTAAAAAAATGCCTTTACATAAACTGTATGCACGTTTTGCCTTTGTATACAGTATATCTGTTTTACATTTGTTTGTATTGCAACCCGAGTACTAGCATGCATGCTTGCTGGGTTGATCTCATTTACATCCCACCATTCATCAATGTCTAGCTACTCTGTTGCATAAATCCTTATTGTTGCTGCAATTACCTTTTGAATGGCTGAGCCTTCAAAAATGTACACCCGTGTGTGTTTGAGCACCACCCTGTCTGAGCCCATTGTTGCCTCATTTACAAGTACTGGAGCAATACAAAGTGGATACACAGCACAGGAGTGACACGAGGCTGCAGCCCTCACCCTTCCATTTCAAGCAGCATGGGAAGCCTCACAAATGTGGCTTTGGGGGTCCAATTGATACCCCAGCAAAAAGAAGATGATACTGCATCTTGAACATAAAGCATAAATATGGAACAGGCTCCAAGACTTGGGGAAAAAGATTTTACTTAGGTTGTATAACAGTACCATCTGTGCCACACAAAATAAATCACCAAATCCCTGACTTATGCTGGTGACGTGGCACTGCAGCAGGCACAATGTCACATACACTATATTATCAAAAAGTATTGGGTCGCCTGCCTTTATACGCACATGAACTTTATTGGCATCAAAGTGATAGTCAGCAGGGTTCAATATTGAGTTGGCTTTGCAGCTATAACAGCTTCAACTCTTCTAGGAAGGCTGTCCACAAGATTTAGGAGTGTGTCTATGTGGGAATGTTTGACCATTTTCCCAGAAGTGCATTTGTGAGGTCAGGCATTGATGTGGACGAGAAGGCCTGGCTCACTCTAATGGCGCGTACACATGATCATTTTTCGGCATTAAAAAAACGTTGTTTTTCAAAAACGTCATTTAAAATGATTGTGTGTGGGCTACACATCATTTTTCAGGTTCTGAAAAACGACAAAAAAAAATTCGAACATGCTGCATTTTTTAACGTCGTTTTAAACTATGTCATTTTTCGGGTTGTAAAAAATGATCGTATGTGGGCTAAAACGACGTAAAAAACCCGCGCATGCTCAGAAGCAAGTTATGAGACGGGAGCGCTCGTTCTGGTAAAACTATCGTATATAATGGAGTAAGCACATTCATCGCGCTGTAGCAGACAGAAAAGCGCAAATCGTCTTTTACTAACAAAGAATCAGCTAAAGCAGCCCAAAGGCGAATGGAACTTCCCCTTTATAGTGCCGTCGTACGTGTTGTACGTCACCGCGCTTTGCTAGATCATTTTTTAAAAACGATGGTGTGTAGGCAACGTCGTTTTAATGATGAAGTTGGGAAAACTTCGTTTTTTGGACATGCTGAAAACAATGTTTTTTTTTCATGCTGAAAAATGATCGTTTGTATGCGGCATAATTAATCCCAAAGGTGTTCCATCTGATTGAAATCAGGACTCTGTGCAGGCCACTCATGTTCCTCCACCCCAAACTCGCTCATCCATGTCTTTATGTACCTTGCTTATTGCACTGGTGTATCTTTTGGCATTATCCAAAACGTTAATCATTTTGGAGTTACATACCGTCTTTATCTTCGTATAGCGCGCACCCCCAACCTGGAAGGGAAATTGCAGGAAAAAAAGAAAATACTGACAGTTTGAATGCCCCTCGTCGGTGTCTTGCCCGGCGTCCATCGACGGCCTTGTCCGGCCAGGCGTCCGTCTGTGGCCCTGGTGGTGTCCTCCCTGCTTCTCCCGCGCTGCTTCCGAGTCGATCCCCGCTTCCCGCGTTGTGTTTGAGCGCCGCCGCCGACATATACCGAGCGCAGTACACTCGGCCAGGCTCGGCTCCCCTCGCGGTCACGCCCTGTGCGTGACCGCGAGGGGAGCCGAGCCTGGCCGAGTGTACCCGAGTGTACTGCGCTCGGTATATGTCGGCGGCGGCGTTCAAACACAGCGCGGGAAGCGGGGATCGGCGTATATCGTGCACCCACGATTTTCCCCTTATTTTAAGGGGGAAAAAGTGCACGGTATACGCCGATAAATACGGTAACTAACAGGAAACAAGTAACTTTGGTAGACCTTGAAATATAAAGCCTCCTTTACTATCCATTTGCTAAACATGACAAAGGCCTGTATACCCCGTCTGTGAAAACAGACAACCACCTACTAAATCCTCTCATACTCCAAAATAAATTACATTCTTCTCATGGAACGTCTTACTTCTACCCTACATAACACAGAAGAAGATTAATTCAGAACACGTAGACCTTGCCATTATTTCCTAACTACAGCCCCCTACTTATTATTAATGGTCCAGAAACCCAGCTTTTAATCCTGGTAGTCTCTTTTTACTTGATAAAAATCAACCCCCACTTCATTTCCCCCAAGGACTCAGGGAGTGACATCTCTGGTTTCCCCAACCTGTTCTCTTGCCTTCCATTCTCCCCCATTACTTCCACCCCAGTATACTCATATTTCAACACCGATCTGAAATGCATTTCTCCCAATGTCAATGGAGAAAGGATAAAACTCTACATTTTACTAGTCCAATATCAGGGTCAATGAAATTAGACAATAGGAAATCTTGCCTATTAATAAATCCTTCTACACCGCACGAGTAAGCAACCTCGGCACTCCAGCTGTGGTGAAACTACAAATCCCATCATGCCTCTGCCTCTAGGAGTCATGCCTTTGATTGTCAGGGTCTTGCAATGTCTCATGGAATTTGTAGTTTCAACACAACTGGAGGGCCAAGGTTGCCTGCCCTTTTTCTACAGGGTACCTGATCATAGGACATGCATTCTATAATGTTTTCCTTTTCTGAATGTCAATTGCTTGGCAATATGTTTTCGAATACTGTTTTTACCTCTGATGGAACTTATGTTACTGTACTATGTCTAGAATGTACTAGGGTTGTCCCGATACCACTTTTTTGAGCCCGAGTACAAGTACCGATACTTTTTTTCAAGTACTCGCTGATACCGAATACCGATACTTTTTTTTAATGTCACGTGACAGTGGCGTTTTTTTTATTTTTTTAGTGATTTTTATTTTTTGACTTTTTTTTTTACTCCACCCCCTGACAGTTCCAGGGGGTGGAGGAGGAGTACGGAGGGAGAGAGAAACACGGAGGAGAAGGAAACACCGAGGGGGACACGGAGGAGAAGGAAACACCGAGGGGGACACGGAGGAGAAGGAAACACCGAGGGGGACACGGAGGAGAAGGAAACACCGAGGGGGACACGGAGGGAGAAGGAAACACCGAGGGGTACACGGAGGGAGAAGGAAACACCGAGGGGGACACGGAGGGAGAAGGAACCACCGAGGGGGACACGGAGGGAGAAAACACTGAGGGGGACACGAAGGGAGAAGGAAACACCGAGGGGGACACGGAGGGAGAAGGAAACACCGAGGGGGACACGGAGGGAGAAGGAAACACCGAGGGGGACACGGAGGGAGAAGGAAACACCGAGGGGGACACGGAGGGAGAAGGAAACACCGAGGGGGACACGGAGGGAGAAGGAAACACCGAGGGGGACACGGAGGGAGAAGGAAACACCGAGGGGGACACGGAGGGAGAAGGAAACACCGAGGGGGACACAGAGGGAGAAGGAAACACCGAGGGGGACACGGAGGGAGAAGGAAACACCGAGGGGGACACGGAGGGAGAAGGAAACACCGAGGGGGACACGGAGGGAGAAGGAAACACCGAGGGGGACACGGAGGGAGAAGGAAACACCGAGGGGGACACGAAGGGAGAAGAAAACACTGAGGGGGACACAGAGGAAGAAGGAAACACCGAAGGGGACACGAAGGGAGAAGGAAACACCGAGGGGGACACGGAGGGAGAAGGAAACACAGAGGAGGACACGGAGGGAGAAGGAAACACCGAGGGGGACACGGAGGGAGAAGGAAACACAGAGGGGGACACGAAGGGAGAAGGAAACACAGAGGAGGACACGGAGGGAGAAGGAAACACAGAGGGGGACACGAAGGGAGAAGGAAACACCGAGGGGTACACAGAGGGAGAGAGACTGCAGCAAAACGGAGGGGGGCTGGAGGAGGACACGGGACAGTCAGCGGTGATCGTGTGTGGGGGAGTTACAAGCACCGATCACCGTTGATTTTAAAGCAGCTAAAAGCTGCGGGGGTGAGGAGAGAAGCGGAGAAATGGTGAAACATCGGAAGCATTTGCCCGAGTACAAGTACTCGGCTAATGCTTGGTATCGGTCCCGATACCGATACTACGGTAGTATCGGTATCGGGACAACCCTAGAATGTACCCATCAATTGTCTGTGATGTTAAAAAAAATGTGGTTGCAGATGATCATATAAAATGTATATTATTGGATTGCTTCTTGGAGTTGCATTTAAAACAATGAGAAAGATTTAAATGTAGCACTGCTTCCCTAACCACATGTTTTAAGCATTCATTTTCAATACATTTTTATTGAGTTTAAAAATTATTAAACCCCAAAACAAAAATGTATTATATGGCAGCTTACCAGTCATTAGATGTTGTGGCTACTTTAGTTTTCTTTTCTTCTCTCTTTTCACCTGGTGATCTGGCCAGTAACATACCTCCTGTCTTCGTGAGACACAACTCTGTAGGAGTGAGAACAGCAGACACATCAGACAACAGCATTGTCAGTTTGGAAGGTGGGTAGTGTTAAGTGTATTAGCAGATTTAGACATATAAACAAATTAAAGTCAAATGCACATAATATAACTGGATACTAAAATGTATAGGTGAAGTTGATCCAGAGAATATTCAAATGCCTCTTGGGGGATCAGGAAGGTTTTTGTTCCCCCGCTGGTGCAAATTGGATAATGCTTTCTTGTTTTCTTTTTGCCTTCCTCTGGATCAACTGTGGGTATTGGAAAGTGTGTTGGTTTTCTTTTTTTGTTATTATTTCTTGTTTCTTTGTTGGTTGAACCGGATTGGATTTGTGTCTTTTTTTCAACCAGATTAAAGGGGTTGTAAAGGAAACATTTTTTTTTTCAGAATAAGCATCCTTTACCTGCAGACATTCCTCTTTTCACTTCCTCATTGTTCGTCTTTGCTCAGAAGTTGCTCTATTTCTTCTCTGTTCTGTTCACTTCCTGCTTGTCTGATTGTTACTCACCACCGTGAAGGGAGGCTTTACTGCGGTGGTCAGTGACGTGCTCGCCCCCTCCTGGGAACTACATCTGTGTGGCAGGACGCTCTCTACGTGTAAGGGCTCTTTCACACGGAGCGGACCGTTTCTGGGTCCGCTCTGTGTGTCCGCCGAAGCTCAGCGGGTATCCCCGCTGAGCTGTCGGCAGATAGGGCGGTCCCCGCACACAGTGCAGGGACCGCCCTGTCTCTGCTCCGCTGTCCCCTATGGGGGACCGGATGCAGACGGTCCGTCTGTCCGTCTGCATCCGGTCCGTTCCGCCGAACGGAAGAAAAATAGGGTTTCTTCCGTTCGGAAAAGCGGATCCCGACTGACGCGGACGCTAGCGGATGCTCCATCCGCTAACGGACGCGTTCCCATAGGGATTCATTACAAGTCCGTTAACGGACTTGTAATGAACGGACGAACGGTCCGTCCGTGTGAAAGGACCCTTAGAGACTTCAAGGAGGTGTGAATTACTGGGCGTGCCGCAATGCATACTGGGAAATGTAGATCTTACATGAACGAGCGCCGCAAACAGGAAGTGAATGAGAGAACAGAAACTAGAACGCCGGAGGTGATATAGATGAAGGAATTTAATAGGTATTTACTCGTTTTTTAACAGAATCATTACACTATTCTGTCTGTCTACCTTGCAGACATTCATTTTAGGCAAAACAAATATTTCCTTTACAACTCATTTAAACTGTGTAACTCCAGCTCACACTTTATAATAGTTTCTCTTTTTGGGGATAAAGATTTCTCATGAATAAAGAAAAAAAACATCATCTTAATCATTCCTGACAGTGTTAGGTGGTTTGTCTCATCAATGAAAACTGATACATTTGGCTGTAGAGCTTGCACTTGTAAAAACAGCAAACTTGCTGGCAGATTCACCAGATGAAAAAAGAAGAAAGCCTAAAAAGGAAACTAATGCAGCCATTACATCCAAGACCTGGTAAGCTGCAATATGATACATTTTTGCTTTTGGGTTTAAGCCTAGGTTCACACTGCTGCGAATTCAAAATCGCGGTAAAATGCATGATTTTACCGCGATTTCGCGGCCGCGATTTTGCCGCGATTTAATGTAAATCGCAGCCCGAAATTGCAAAAAGTAGTACAGGAACTACTTTTTGAAATCCCAGATGCGGCGTCGCACTGATTAGGACAGTGCCATTGCCGACAATTGCCGCCGATTTGAGATGCGATTTGACATGTCAAATCGCATCTCAAATCGTTCCAAATCGTACCCAGTGTGAACCAGGGCTAATACTGCTTTAATAAGGGGTTTAAAAACACATCAGGTATGCAATTCATCTGTGAATGGCAAACAATATATAAAGTATCTCACAAAAGTGAGTACACCCCTCACATTTTTGTAAATATTTTATTATATAATTTCATGTGACAACACTGAAGAAATGACACTTTGCTGCAATGTAGTGAGTGTACAGCTTGTATAACAGTGTACATTTGCTGTCCCCTTAAAGTGGTTGTAAACCCTTTTTTTGTACTTTTACCTGCAGGTAAGCCTATAATAAGGCTTACCTGTAGGTAAGGAGAATATCTCCTAAACCTGCACGGTTTAGGAGATATTCCCCTCGCAATGCGCCGTGGCGCATGCGCAGGGGAGATCTACGGCGAAAGGACCGGCAGCCGCCGGACCTTGCCGAATTTAAATCTCCCGCGCGCACGCGCGGGAGTGACGTCATCGCCGCTCCAGCCAATCACAGCGCTGGAGCGGCGATACCCGGAAGACACGCCAGGCAAGAGGACATCTCGCTCGGCGTGGACCAGGTAAGTGCTACAAACCTCGTTCCGAGGTAAGTATTTCATAATGAGCTAATATGCGGTGCATATTAGCTCATTATAACTTTTGCCTTGCAGCAGAAAAAAAATAAAATAATTTTAGGCGGGTTTACAACCGCTTTAAAATAACTCCACACACAGTCATTAACGTCTAAACCGCTGGCATCAAAAGTGAGAACACCCCTAAGGCCCCTTTCACACTGAGGAGTTTTTCAGGCGGTACAGTGCTAAAAATAGCGCCTAAAAACTCCTGCCCCAGCCTTCTCAATGTGAAAGCCCAAGGGCTTTCACACTGAGGCGTTGCACTGGCAGGAGAAAAAAAAATCTCCTGCTAGCAGCATCGTTGGAGCGGTGAGAGGAGCGGTGTGTATACCGCTCCTTCCCATTTAAAACAATGGGAAACCGTGGTAATCTGCAGAGGCGCATTGCGGGCGGTATTAACCCTTTTTCGTCCGCTAGCGGGGGTTAACACCCCACCGCTAGCGCTCGATTCACGGTGCAATTCTGACGGTATAGCGCTGTTATACCGCCACCACACCTCCGCTGCCCCGTGTGAAAGGGGCCCAAGTGGAAATGTCCAAATTGGGCCCAATTAGCCATTTTCCCTCCTCGGTGTCATGTGACTCATTAGTGTCACAAGGTCTCAGGTTTGAATGGGGAGAAGGTGTGTTAAATTTGGTGTTATTGCTCTCACTCTCGCATACTGGTCACTGGAAGTTCTACATGGCACCTCATGGTAAAGAACTCTGAGGATCTGAAAAAAAGTATTGTTGCTCTACATAAAGATGGCCTAGGCTAAAAAAAGATTGCCAAGAACCTGAAACTGAGCTGCAGCACAGTGGCCAAGACCATACAGCGGTTTAACAGGACAGGTTCCACTCAGATCAGGCCTCACCATGGTTGACCAAAGAAGTTGGGTGCACGTGCTCACCGTCATATCCAGAGGATGTCTTTGGAAAATAGACATATGAGTGCTCAAATTGGTCTGCAAGGCTGTCATCCCAGAAGGAAGCTTCTTCTAAAGATGATGTACAAGAAAGCCTGCAAACAGTTTTCTGAAGACAAGCAGATTAAAGACATGAATTACTGGAACCATGACCTGTGGTCTGATGAGACCAAGATAAATGTATTTGGTTCAGACGGTGTCAGGCGTGTGTGGTAGCAACCAGGTGAGGAATACAAAGACAAGTGTCTTGCCTACAGTCAAGCATGGTGGTGGGAGTGTCATGGTCTGGGGCTGCATGAGTGCTACCGGCACTGGGGAGCTACAGTTCATTGAGGAAACCATGAATGCCAACCCGTACTGTGACATACTGAAGCAGAGCATGATCCCCTTCCTTCGGATACTGGGCCGCAGGGCAGTATTCCAACATGATAACGACCCCAAACACAACTCCAAGACGACCACTGCCTTACTAAAGCAGCTGAGGGTAAAGGTGATGGACTGGTCAAGCATGTCTCCAGACCTAAACCCTATTGAGCATCAGTGGGGCGTCCTCAAATGGAAGGTGTTAGAGTGCAAGGTCTCCAACATCCACCAGCTCCGTGATGTCATTAAGGCAGTGCTGGAAAATATCGGTGGCCACACAAAATATTGACACTTTGGGCCCAATTGGACATTTTCACTTAGGGGTGTACTCACGTTTGTTGCCAGTGGTTTAGACATTAATGGCTGCCTGTTGAGTTATTTTGAGGGGACAGCAAATGTACACTGTTATACAAGCTATACACTCACTACTTTACATTGTAGCAAAGTGTAATTTCTTCAGTGTTGTCACATGAAAAGATATAAAATATTTACAAAAATGTAAGGGGTGTACCAACTTTTGTGAGAAATATATATATATAAATAAAAAGGGATTGAAATCGTGTTAAAGCGGGGGTTCACCCCAAAAAAAAAATGTTTTAATTGCATCTGGCAGAGCCAGCATACTAAGGGCATTACATTTCGTCATTTTTTTTTTCAAGGCTTCCGGGTTCCGATGACTGTGTGACTGGGCATTCCTATCCTTCCGTTCGATGATTGACGTCTTGTGAAACAGGTGACCTGTCGCACAATGCGCATCACAAGATGTCAGGAAAGAGCCGAGCTGCGAGTCGGAACTATACGGCCCTTGCGCAGTCAGTTCTACACGGCGGGCGCAGGCGCCGTATAGTGCCGACTTTTAGCTCGGGTATTTCAGGAAATCTGGTGACGCGCTTGGGGCGACAGGTCACCTGTTTCACAAGCCGTCAATCATCCAACGAAAGGATAGGAACGCCCAGTCCCGCAAGCATCGGAAGCCTGAGGCAGGGATAGGAACGCCCAGTCCCGGAGTCGTCCGAACGCGGAAGCCCTAGACAAAATCCGGATATAAAAGGTAAGTACAGAGCAAAAAAAAAAACTGCCAAAATGTAATGTCCTAACTATTGCACTTTTTAATGTAAAAAAATCGTTTTTAGGGTGAACCTCCACTTTAAGCCCCAAACACACTATCGGTTTTCCTGCAGGTGTTTCTCTTCATGTTTACCAAAACCATGTAGTGCAAGGGCCTGCCTGATTGCATACAAATTGAAACTCTTATGCCGCGTACACACGATCGGTTAAACCGATGAGAATGGTCTGATGGACCATTTTCATCGGTCAAAACCGATCGTGTGTGGGCGCCATCGGTTATTTAACCACCGGTTAAAAAAAAGCCAACTTGTTTTAAATTTAACCGATGGATTCCTAACCGATGGGAAAAAAAACAATCGTTAGTAGGCACAACCATCGGTTAAAAATCCACGCATGCTCAGAATCAAGTCAACACATGCTTGGAAGCTTTGAACTTCGTTTTTTTCAGCACGTCGTTGTGTTTTATGTCACCGCGTTCTGACACGATAAGTTTTTTTAACCGATGGTGTGTAGGCGCGACGGACCATCAGTCAGCTTCATCGGTTAACCGATGAAAACGATCGATCGGTCCGTTCTCATCGAATGGACTGATCGTGTGTACGCGGCATTAAGGTTTGACCTCATATTAGATGGTTTTGGTAAACCTGAAGAGTCTGAACTTGTTAAAGGAAGGTTGTAATGCCTATAAAATGGAAATGAATGTAAGGGAGAGCTAACCTACAGACTAGATTGACAGTCTAGACTTCAGCAGATATTTGAAGTCATGAATACTTTTGTGTGTACAAGTAAGTGGTCTATAGTTTAGGGCAGTGGTTCTCAACCTGGGGTCGGGACCCCCTTGGGGGTCAAATGAGGATTGGCCAGGGGTCCCCAAAATCTGGGCTGTTCCTGAAGCCTGCGGCCGCCTACTCGGTCTCTTCACAGCTGCCCATTCAGTTCACGGCATAGCTGGGGGGCAGGGACTAGAGGTCAGCTGACTGGTGAGGAATGTGACTTGGGAGGGGCTGGAGGAGACCCTATCTGCTGATTTCAGCATAGGTGTCACTGCTACGAGAAACCACAAAGTCGGAGACACATTGAGTAATACTACCTGTGATTAGAGTTGCCTTTAAAAGTCCTCACTACAGTTCTCAGATCATCAGGTGACCTTGATCAAGAGTACCTAAGTTGGCTGATCCCCAACTCCCCACCAGCACTGCCACTGATCCCAACTCCCCGCCAGCACTGCCACTGATCCCATACTCCTCACCAGGGAGTAAGAGAAGGAATAAAAATAGAGAATACATGGAAGGAAGAGGAAAAGAGGGGGAGGAACAAAGAAAAAGGGAGAGAAAGAATAAGAGAAAGAACAAGAAAGACATCTAGAGAGGGATGGGGATAACAAACAATAAATTAGGATAGAGAGAGAGATAAAAGGGAAAGAAAGGAGAACAAAGAGAAAGAGCTGTACATCCTTAAATGTACTATATAAAGTTTTAATATTGTACGAGTGGAAGGGACTCAGGGAGTGCTAAATGTCCGTGGGTTAGGGGCGCAAATTACTTGTCTTGCCTTGGGTGCCAAAAACCCACGATAGGAAAATAATTTTACTGTTAGGGGTCCCCACAACTTGGGAAATTTTATCAAGGGGTCACGGCACTAGACAGGTTGAGAACCACTGGTTTAGGGTCCGATATGAACCAGTAGGTAGGAGTAGAGGAGAGAGGTGAACGTTATGAGAAAATAAAAGAGGAATGGGGTATGAATAAGGGTGGGAAGAGGAGGGGAGGGGGATAAAGGAAGTTTGGGGTTTCTCAAACGTTCCCTTCCAAATTAGGGTGCCATAGCCTAGTTAGACGTTCAGTTGGCAATGCAGCACGGGAATGTTAGAGCAAGGTATGCATTTGTTTTTAGCACAAAACTGTTGCAAATGGTCTGTAATACAGGTTAGTCAAGCTTTCCTGGTCAGCTATCCAGTATAATAGAGGTTGCAAATGCTCCAATATGTATCTGATGATGCCTGAGCTTGTTTTATAAATCTCGCTCCAGGTTTTTCTAGAAATAGTTCAAAATGTATCTGATGTATGTATATACTGCATTTGTCGTATCCGGCAATCAGCTAATCTATTGGTCAGCTACCTGGGCACAATATCTGGTACGCCTAAGAACTTTTTCCGAAGCATTTTCCTGACAGATTTTTTGAGATTGCTGGGTCTTTCCTCATTTCTCCCCAATTGCTTGGGTTTGAGACCGGCCTGCAGATTGCGATAACACATGTGCATATTGGGCAAGTTTTTTTTTTGTGTATATACCCTTGTATGTGCAATAAATTATATAAAGATGGTGCAACAAGCAGTGTTCCTTTTCGCTGCATATTAACACATAATTATTATAGTGGGTAAGACCTCAGGGCTTGGTCTTGTTTTTTGTAATGCATACTCAATTTGTACACACATACTAGGGCCAATGTAGACAGAAGCCAATGAACCTACAAGCGCGTCTTTGGAGTCTTGGAGGTAACAGCAGTACCCGGAAGAAAACAATGCAAGTAGCAGGAAATCTTACAAACACTATGGATATTAATAGTGTAAAGTAAATACAAATATAGCCTGGGTTAGCTCATTTAAGTACCTAGGGGTGCAGGTCTCTGCCGTGGCCACCGATTTTATCTCGCTTAATCTATCCCCAGTTCTACTAGAGGCTCAATTAAGGCTCAAGGCCTGGGACAATCTTCCATTATCTGTCTGGGGGCGGGTTAATCTTCTCAAGATGAAAATTGTCCCAAAATTGGTATACCTCTTTCGCCACTCCCCTCAGTGGGTGCCCAAGTCCTTCTTCTGTAAATTAAATCACATTTTCTCCTCTTTCATTTGGGGTACCTCTCCGCCACGGTACAAACTAACAACGCTAATGAGGCCGCGAACGCAGGGGTGAATGGCGTTCCCCGATTGCTATAAGTATTTTCTAGCAACCCAGCTGGTGACCGCGGCCTGGTGGCTACGGCCGGACGGGACTAACACCTCCACCGCCCTGGAGGCCTCGGTGGTCGGTTCGCTGGAGGCCCTCCGGCTCTTGCTGTTCCGGGGCCCCCCGCGCGCCGTACCCCCTGACCCCTTCCATGCTTACCACTCTACGGGCGTGGCGGACGGGACTAGCTATTGAAAAGTGTAAACCTTCTGAGGTTTCCCCCAATGCCCCCATTTGGCTGAACCCCACCCTGGACCACCTCTATAAGCTTCTAGATCCCGCTGCGTGGTCAAGACGCGGCATCAAATTGATGTCGCACATTGTCTCGCAAAATAAGTTGATACCATTTGCGGAGCTCGTGTCCACGTTTAATTTACCTCCACACTATATCTTCAGATATCACCAATTGTCACATGCATTTGCAGCACAGTTTCCGCGGTCCTCATGCATCGTGGCCCAGTCGGAGTTGGAGAGAACACTTAGGTTTAGCTGTGATGCGAAGCCCACCTCGCACTTGTACTCCTATTTGATCTTTGTGTCTCTCCCCCCCCTGGACGGGCTGCGATCCAGGTGGCAGGGGGACATTCCCACGTTGGACACTGATGACTGGGACGATGTATGGGATCTTCCCTTTAGCACCCTGGTTTCGGTTCGAGACAGACTGGTGCAATTTCACCCCACACAGACTTCATAAGATGAACCCTGCGCATTCCCCAGAGTGCTGGAGATGCAGCGCCTCTCCCGACGACTTCTCCCACATTTTTTGGAAATGCCCTGCAGTGAAACAGTATTGGGAAGAGGTGCTAGAATTGACTAACAAAGTGGCGGCAGCTCAACTGCCCTTGGCAATGGAGGTCTGTCTCTTGGGTATCATTGAAAACATTGTTTCATCCTCCGCCAAGCGTACACTGATCAGCCTGCTCCTTTTTTATGCACGTAAGAATATTGCTATGCACTGGAAGAAACCCACGCCCCCCTCCCTGGTGCAGTGGAGACGTCTGGTTAACGCCAGCCTCCCCCTGTACAAAGACACATATTTTAATCGAGGCTGCCGCAGAAGTATGACAAAGTTTGGCGAGCTTGGTTGGCGGAGTCCGAAACTGCTGGCTAAACATTTCATGTAAACCTTATTTCTCTCATTTAGCCTGGGTCCCACTGTTGGTGTATGTCAAACTATTGTGTCGGCACGCGGAGATTGTGTCATGTCAGTGACTGGGTGCGCCCCCTGCTCCCCAGCAGTCCTTACATTTGTTATTGAAGCACACTGTAGTAATGAACTGTAACACATATTCTATTCTACACTGTATGCATATTTGAGCTGTGTAACTCTCTGTCCTGTCTATTTTATTCTTCTTTCTGTACTATCTGGAAAACTTTAATAAAAACAATTTGAAAAAAAAAAAATACAAATATAGCCTATAGATACAAGTAAAAGATTTTCATAATTAACATGTGCAGAACATGACTAAATTATGGAAATTTGTCACAACTGCAACGACTGATGTGAACATACAAAATATATGTAGAGCACTGCTTACATCGATAGCGCTATATACTGTAAGTACCTGTAATAAACAGACTAGAAAATTATAAAACTGAAAAATATATGACCTATTGTGTGGTATGATTTTTTTAAAATAAATATATAAAAAATCCTTTCTAGTGCTATATTAGAATGGCCGCTATGTTCTACAGCAATTCACAGTATTACAACACATGATACTCGCCTTGTTGTGCTTGAACAAGTCAAGTCCTTCTTCAGCAGTACACCTGGTTGGCATCCAATATTCTTCCCCATTACTGTAAAGAGCCTGGAACCGAGGAGCTTACTTCCAGAAAAAAAAAAAAAACAGGCACCCCAAACGTGCCAAAGTCAAAAAGTATACCAAAATTTAATTTGGCTTAGGTATATTTTTGAAAGTACCCAATTTGTAGATGCATATGGGACAATGTCACAGCTAAAATGGACTAGTCTCGCATGAAGAAGATTCACATATCTTGCGTGATCACATGATCAAAGAAGTAGAGAATAACCAATAAGGAACATTTCCATTAAAACCAGTCAAACGAAAATTTGACCCGTGTTAAAATTGTGCCTACGGCACAGATATTTTCTTGTTTGTTCTTAAAAGGCTGCTTTTTAATTGAAGTACAGGTTTAACTACAATAACATACGTCAAACTACATATTTGCATTTAAAATCTGTTAAAATGTTTAGCTTTTATGTACCTTTGCATAGTTAAATGGCAGTCGTGAAATGTAAGATTTGCAGTTTTAGAATGAGTCAACAGATCTCTGAACTCATATGTCATAATGTACAGTATACTGTATATTTGTAAAATTCCTTTCTTAAAGCAGACACCACAAGTTATCTGTCCATACATTTATCATCCAGAAAATCCTGCGTGCCACTCTGAAACTATCTACACTTTTTTAATGGAGTCTGGCTTTCTGGGGATCATAAACTGCTAATTGGGATGAATAAGGCAGATATGAAAGATGGGAAAACGCAATTGAAAACATCTTTGATGGCTGCAAAATGTTGGGCCCTGGAGAGAAATAACTGCCACAGAGATTCCTCTCACATTTCTTAAAGGGGTTGTAAAGGAATTTTTATTTTTCCCCCTAAATAGCTTCTTTTACCTTAGTGCAGTCCTCCTTCACTTACCTCATCCTTATATTATGCTTTTAAATGTCCTCATTTCTTCTGAGAAATGCTCACTTCCTGTTCTTCTGTCTGTAACTCCACACAGTAATGCAAGGCTTTCTCCCTGGTGTGGAGAAAGCCTCTTGAGGGGGGAGGGGGCGAGCAGGCAAGTTAGGACACTCTCTACTTTGCAGATAGAGAAAGGAGCTGTGTGTTAGTGGGTGTTCTGACACTCCTGCTCGCCCCCTCCCCCCTCAAGAGGCTTTCTCCACACAAGGAAGAAAGCCTTGCATTACGGTGTGTAGTTACAGACAGAAGAACAGGAAGTGAGCATTTCTCAGAAGAAATAAGGACATTTAAAAGCAAAATCGACTGCAAAGACTGCACTAAGGTAAAGGAAGCTATTTCGGGAAAACATTTTTTTCACCCCTTTACAACCACTTTAAGGCTCGGTTTTTACTGATGCGATGCAAATTGATGCGATTTCACAGTGCGATTTGTGTTATGACAGGTGCAAATTTAATGCAATTTCTGAGGGGACTGGGCATAGCACCTGCACTAAACTCACAGAGGACCCTTTCCCTTTTAACCTGATCAAAATTGCACCGCAAAATGTAAATGACCTTCATAGAAAACATGGTGATATATGGGGCTCGTCCATCAGTTGTTATTTGTGTTTACATTGATGAGTGTACGCGCATTACATCTCAAAAGAGATAGATAATTTCATAGAGCAGAAGACAGTATTTACTAGTATAATTCTCTTTTTCTGTTCATCTAATTTTTATATGTGGCCAATAGATGGAAGGAGAGACAGATGTACCCCAATCTCTTTATACCAGTTGGTGTTGATCAGGGTTTCAGTGATACCGATACTCATTTTCATACCGATACCGAGCATTCGGCACAAGTACTTGTACTCATGCAAATGCTCCCATGCCCAATCCAAAACCTAGGCAGTCAGGGGATGATCGGTGCGGCGGTGAGGGTTGTTATAGTCACCGATCTCCCTGTATAGATTTCAATAAAGCAGCTGACAGCTGCTTCTCCTCCTCCTCCTCTCCCTCCCGTGGCTTTCAGCTGCTTTATTGAAATCTATACATGGCGATCGGTGCTTGTAACTCCCCCCCACGGATCATCCCCGACTGTCCCTTGTGTCCTCCTCCGTGCTCCTAAGGCCTCCGCTCCCCCTCAGTGTCCTTCACCGCTCCACCTCCGCTCTTTCTCCGCTACCCCTCCGCGTCCTCCTCTGGTCCCCCCTGCCCCAGATCTGTCAGAATGGAGAGCGGAGGAAGGAGCCGGTAAATATGTAATTTACCGGCTCCTTCCCTTTCTGAATGCACAGAGTCATTTATAACTTAGCATTGTTAAAAAAAAATTACTGAAGAAAAGTTAGCTAGCATTTTGAATGATACTGTTTTGAAATTTGAAACGATCTGAGAACCTTGGGCCAGATATATAGGTATTTCTCTTACTCAGGATGCCTCTTCGATTACCACAAATACTGTAAATTAGGTATATAGCTTGTCTCATCCCCTTTCCTCCCTCTCTTCTTTGTCCTTTTTTTTTCTCTGACTTTTTCCGGCTTTCTTTTTATTTTTCTGCTCTTCTTTAGGGGAGCCTAGTGATGTTTTGAAGGGGATTTATCCTTATTATTATATAGATAATTTTTAGGGTTAGAAATAATAACCTTTGATTTTAGATATTAAGGCCTTTGATTTTAGATATTAAGGCCTTTTTTTTTTTTAATCTAGCAACATAGGGTTTGGTTCAGAGTGTAATTCAGTCAGTCGAAAGGATTCCGCTCCTGGTGCAGTTTGAACCCGATAGGGGCACCAGGAGATAAGTATCCTTATTTATATTGAGTTAGCTTATATAAGGAGTCCTTTCTCTCTCTTTACATCAATATATATATATTTTAATTGTTTAACTTTTAATACTCACATATTTTATTACAATGTATGATCTTTTTTAATTTTACTTTTTGTCTCTCCTTCTCAAATCTGAAGGGGGAGATTTTCTATCACCCTCTCTCTGAAAGTCTTTTTTTGTTCCTGCTGACATTTACTAGGTTATGTCCATATTGATATGTTTAGTGACCACCATTCAAGCTCTCGCATGACTGTGGTTACTAATTGCGGGAAGGACCGAGACAGCCGCCGAGGGACCCCAGAAGATGTGGATCGGGCCCACTCTGTGCAAAACTAACTGCACAGTGGAGGTAAGTATGACATGTTTGTTATTTTAAAACAAAAACAGTAGGGCTGTTACTGATCAAAATTTTTCTGTTCGATTAATAATTTTTTTTTTTTAATCGATTAATCGACTAATTTCGATTAATTATAACGGTGTCCATGACGTTACTGGATCTCCGACAGAACTCCCTGAAGGCCCAGAAGCCGGCGGAGAGGTGAGTACCAATCAAAAGAATTTTAAAATCGATCAAAAAGATTTTGATCGATCAAAAAAATTAAAGATTAATCGATTAATTAAAAGTTAATTTGCACAGCCCTAAAAAACTGTTTTTCATGTACAAACGCTTTAAGACCAGTTGGTGTTGGTGAGTAGACCTTGAGTTTATATATCCTCTAAACAGCCTAGAGCCTTTATATTGAAAGTAAGAGGCGATAATAACCCTCATATTGTCTATATCAAGAGAAGTGTCACCAATTGGTAGATGTTAATATTACCACATGTTATTTCATATATAGTGGCATTGACCTCACCCTATAGGTATACCTGTTATGGTCATTTATATACCTTTTATTAATTAATATACAGGTTACATGTTAGTTAAGTGGCCTTTTGGTGTGTAGGAAAGCGCACCCTCGTCTAGTTCTAGTTCATTTTTGCCACAGTTATTACCATCACAGGCTTAAGCTCAACTCACAATCTGCACTCTGCAAAGTAATTGCCAATATATGTAGGCACCTACCGACCTACACACTATGAGAAAATTGGAAGGAAAATTACGTACGAGGCACGATCAATTTTTCATATAGTGTGTACACAACTTTCGACATAGGATTCCGAATTTGCAAACAAAGATTTCCGAAGGGACAAAATCCTAAATTATTCTCGTACGTGAACAAAACAACGATTTTTGTTTAATGTGTACAGTTTTCGTGCAAGAAATATCAGATACGAAAGGCTGAGCATGATTAGAAAAAAAAGCCTTGGTCTTACGAGAATTTTCTAACATTATTTCTCTCCTCATTTCCGACTTGTGGGGAAAGATCGTTCACCCGATTTTCTTATAGTATGTACCCACCTTTTGTCATATGTGGAATTTAGAGGGTTTAGTCTGACAAAAGGTTTACTTTAAAATGTACCAGTTTCCATAATAGAAAACAAGCGAAGGCTAAATTTACCCAGAATTAGAAGACATTCACTCTATTATTTTGTTAATATGCCTAAATTTAATAGTTTTCTAGTAAAAATCATTTTAAAGTACACGATAGATAATGAAACAAAATGTTACAATACGATATTATCCTTTGGCCTTAGGATTTTTGAAGTGACAAGCACTGCCTTCTGAATACATCTTCACCGTTTTTCCAGTTTTTTGAACTTTGCTTCTGCAGGAAAACAAAAGATACCAAGATGATCAAGTAATACACGCTTTGAATATATATATCTATATATTTATTTATATTATCTATCAGGAATATACTAGCCAAACATGTGAAAGACTAGCTAGGTACGTGCTAGACATTTAGAATGTGCTATGCTCTTTGTAACACTTACCAGATTAGTATCCGCTATAACCACATTCTCTGCTTTTTGCAGGGCTCATAAGACATTAAAGAAGGTGGGAGCTTCTACATTAGTGTTTGTCAAACCTAATGATACACTTCTCTTATGCCCTGTACACACGATCGGTTCGTCTGATGAAAACGAACCAATGGATTTTTTCTTCAAATATCGTATGAAGCCGACTTTCATCAGCCTTGCCTACACCATCAGTTAGGAATCCGATCGTGTCCAACGCAGGGACGTAAAACACAACGACGTGCAGAGAAAAATTAAGTTCAATGCTTCCGCGCATGCGTCGACTTGATTCTGAGCATGCGTGGATTTTTGACCGATGGATTTCCCCACAGACGATCGTTTTTTTCTATCGGTTTTGTAACCATACGAAAATTTTAAAACAGGTCCTATTTTTTTTCACCGATGGGGGAAAAAACTGATGGGGCCCACACACGATCGGTTCGTCCAATGAAAACGGTCCATTGGTGCGGCACGCGTGATCGGGTCGGTGGGCCTTAAGTTATAAAGGCGAGTATAGTATCCCCGGAAGGCGGAGGATATACCCGTGTATTGAATGATTTGGTGTGATCAGGATGTGAAATAAAGGGGATGGAGCATAAACTTAAAGGAAATATCTGCACTAGCTTAAAATGTTTGTTAAGGTAAAAAAAAAAAATATGCGGTATAATAGCTTACTTCAGAGTGCCGTTCGACGCTCAGCTGACTGCCCGCTGGTCTCCTCTCCCAATGCGATAGCTGCAGGGGGAGGTGCCGGGAAACCTCCACTGACGTCAGCCAAGCAGGGGAGGGGAGGAGACCGGCAGGCAGTCACATGAGCTACTAAAATAAGCCATTACACCACAAATGTTTATAAATGACATGCTCTGTGGAGCTTACTGTTATACATCAGAGGGAACTATAAAAAATAAAGACAAATTTTTTAGAGCAGGAGCGGAGGAGGGGGGTGGATTCAGAGTCAGCGCAGGGATGGGAGGGTAGAAACTGGCAGGATTAGCCAGGTATTTCAGGTGACATAAGAAGCCAAATGACACAGCACAAGCACTGTGCTGTATAAAATGTGTTAAAGTGGATGTAAACCCGGAATTTTTTATTTTATTTTTTTGATGTCACAATGTACAGTATAAGATTTCCTATCATCTGTGCCCAGTCTTGCCACACAGAGTTAATCCAGCTCTGAGCAATCCTCATTTATTGTTCAGTGAAATTAAACAGACTTACAGAGAAAAACCTTAGTCCGTTCCACCCCCTTGCTGTGAATGATGGGTTATTTACATATCTCATGCACTAGCCTGGAGACAGGCATTGATTTTTAAATTCCCACCCCCACTCCTTTTCTGAAGTCATGTGGTTACTTTTCTGGATTTTGACTGGATGTTAGTGATCATAGCAGAATTTAGTGTAAGGAATACACAGGAAAAAATGCATGTTGACAAGGGGAGTCTACTGACATCACGACTCCACCCACAGAGCTCCAGACAACAGATCCACCCACAGAATCTGCAGTTTTTCGGGTCTGATAACAGACAGAGGGGAAACATTTGACAGGTAAGGATACATGCAGAAGGCATCTATATCCTTATAGATCAGCACTATGGCAGTAGTTTAGAAAGGATGAGAGTGGCTTTACATCCACTTTAAGGGAACAGGATTTAATTTTTTTTTAGGTTAACGAACACTTTAGGGAAAAACTGTGAAGTGAAAAATATGCTGCCCTTACTGGCTTGTTGCCCTTAGGGTTGTGTCTTTTATCCTTATTCTGGTTTTGCATCTAGTGAGTCACTGACCGTGAAAATACTTGCAGGAAGAGAATTCACCTGCATGCTTTTTCCAGTCCAGCGATTCACTACATAGTGAAACCAGGATCACAATGACAGCCCTATAAGACAGCAATTTCAATCAAGCTACAACTGGATAGTTGTACACAAGATGTAAATGATTGGTGACACTATCTAGAAGATTTTTTGAACATTGGGACAGAGAATTATCAGCTTCGGCATTTATGTGGACTTATTTTGCACTTTTGTTCATTTGATATTTACACGTTATTTAATAGTTGCGCTGATCATCATTTACCTAAATTTCCTTGTTTTGTGCACATGTTTCACACTATAAGTTAGCACGAAATAAACACTTTATTGTATTCAATAAGGGGGGATGGGTTAAGCTGGCCATAGATTGCTTGAATCTTGATCGATCGACTTGGATACAATCAGCAAGTCAGATTTATAGCATTAGATTATTGCCAGTGGCTATAGATGCTAGCAATGATCATTGTGTTCTCTCAGCAGTGACAGCTTCTCACGTCCCGCCCGCTAGGAGGAAATTCTTCCTATGTAAACAAGGCAGAACTCTGTTCTGTCAGCAGGGATCTGATGGGGATTTTCTTTCGTTGCAATGCAGGGGAAAAAATCCATCAGATCCTATAGTAAAAACAGCACACATAGTACACAAAAACACTGGTTAGGCACACATTTAACCCTTTGATCTCCCAAGAGGCCCCTTCCCAGCCATTGGAACAGTGACAGTGCATATTTTTCGCACTGATCACTGTATTAGTGTCAATAGTTCCCACAAAGTATCAGTTAGTGTCAGACAGTCTGCTGCGATATTGCAGTCGCGCTATAATTGGCTGATTGCCGCCATTACTAGTATAAAAAAAAAATTACAGTAGATATCCCATACTTTGTAATGTAGACGCTATAACTTTTGTACAAACCAATCACTATACGCTTATTGGGATTGTTTTACTAAAAATATATATAGCATAATACATATTAGCCTAAATTTATGAAGAAATTCGATTTTTTTTAATTGGATAGGATTTGCAGCAGAAAGTAAAAAATATTGTGGTTTTCTCTCTCTAACACAGTGCCGTACCGCAAAAAAAATGGCCTGATCATGAAGGGGGTAAATCTTCCATAGTTCTAGTGGTTGTATGCAACACCTTCTGACTTTTAACCTAATGACCATTGTCAGTGAGAGAAAAAGTGATGGGTGGGGGTTATAGCAACATGACTCACAATAACTAGCCTGTGGAAATCCATTGACACACCCAATTTATCAACTGTCATAGCCAATATTAACATTAATATTCAATTAATATTCAAGCACAGTATGAATTGATGCTAGCCTGTAAAGACGACTTCACCATTACATAAGAAAATATCTCATCCTAGAGCATCCAATTATCTAAAGGAGTGTAATCTGTAACTTTATCCCTAAATTTGACGTATCCTGAATTCATATACGAGTTAATTTTTGATGTTGATTATTATCCTTGTGTCTTTTTTCAACCTAACTAACTATGTAACTATCCTGGACCCATTTTCCTTTTACTTTTTTTCCTTCTCAATTTAAGTTTTAAAGTTTACATGGACGCAACTATCTAACCAACTTGGAGCCAGATTCTCGTAGATCGGCGTATCTTTGTGCGGGCGTAACGTATCCTATTTACGTTACGCCTCCGCAACTTAGACGGGCAAGTGCTGTATTCTCAAAGCACTTGCTCCGTAAATTGCGGCGGCGTAGCGTAAATAGGCCGGCGTAAGCCTGCCTAATTCAAATGTGGAACAGGGGGGCGTGTTTTATGTAAATAACTTGTGACCCGACGTGATTGACTTTTTTCACGAACGGCGCATGCGCCGTCCGTGGAATATCCCAGTGTGCATTGCTCCAAAGTACGCCGCAAGGACGTATTGGTTTTCGACGTGACCGTAAATGACGTCCAGCCCCATTCACGGACGACTTACGCAAAGGATGTAAAATTTTCAAAATTTGACGCGGGAACGACGTCCATACTTAACATTGGTACGCCGCATGTACGCCTCATATAGCAGGGGTAACTTTACGCCGGGAAAAGCCTAACGTAAACGGCGTATCTGTACTGCGACGGCCGGGCGTACGGTCGTGAATTTGCGTATCTAGCTGATTTACATATTTCTAGGCGTAAATCAGCGTACACGCCCCTAGTGGCCAGCGTAAGTATGCAGTTAAGATCCGATGGCGTAAGAGACTTACGCTGGTCGGATCTAATAGGAATCTATGCGTAACTGATTCTAAGAATCAGGCGCATAGATACGACCGCTCAGACTCATAGATACGACGGCGTATCTCCTTTGAGAATCTGGGCCTTGATGTCCAATCTATGCCTACAATTTGAACCCATTAGGGGTAGGCTGGTCCAGGATATCAAAATTTATATAATTACACAACAACATTTCGTATTACTGCAACTCTTCCTATTATTATTGACTAAAGTTGATGACAATTTTTTTTACCTAATAATTGTCAATAAAAATTATTGAAAAAGATGAAAAAATAAAAAAAGGAAAAGTGATGGGTGCTCCATTAGAGAACATCAGAGGAGGCCAAATCTTCTAATAAATTATCTTCACTTTAAAAGAGATTTCCTCCTCACCACCTGTTAAGTATTGAGGACAAAAGGGTAAATTTCCTAAACGGGACAGAGGCAGCAAAAAATTAACCAACAGGGGTTTTAACCCTTCACTGCTCTATCCAAAAATAAATAAATAAAAGTTTTCGCTATACATACACTTTAACCACTTAAGGACCGCCTAACGCCGATATACGTCGGCAGAATGGCACGGCTGAGCAAAGGGACGTACAGGTACGTCCCCTTAAAGATGCCCAGGCGTGGGTCGTGGGACCTGCGCACCCGATCGCCACTAAAGAACGGGGAGAGGTAAGTGTAAACAAACCTTTCCCTGTTCTTCCTAGTGAGAGTGTCACTAATCGTCTGTTCCCTGTCAAAAGGAACGACAATCAGTGACATCACACGCCAAGCCACGCCCCCACACAGTAAGAATCACTTCCTAGGGAACACTTAACCCCTGCAGCGACCCCCTACAGGTTAACCCCTTCACTGCCAGTGTAATTTCCACAGTAATCAGTGCATTTTTATAGCACTGATTGCCGTAAAAATGACAATGGTCCCAAAATGGTGTCAAAAGTGTCCGCCATAATGTCGCTGATCACTGCCATTACTTGTAAAAAAAAAAATTATTAATAAAAATGCAATAAACCTACCCCCTATTTTTTAGACGCTATAACTTTTGTGCAAACCAATCAATAAATGCTTATTGCGATTTTTTTTAACCAAAAATATGTAGAAGAATACGTATCGGCCTAAACTGAGGAAAAAACTTTTTTTTTATATAATTTTTTGGGGATATTTATTATAGCAAAAAGTTAAAAATATTGCATTTTTTTTTTAAATTGTCGCTATATTTTTGTTTATAGCGCAAAAAATAAAAACCACAGAGGTGATCAAATACCGCCAAAAGAAAGCTCTATTTGTGGGAAAAAAAGGACGTCAATTTTGTTTGGGAGCCACGTCGCACGACCGCGCAATTGGCAGTTAAAGCGACGAAGTGCCTAATTGCAAAAAGTGGCCTGTTCCTTTAGCAACAAATTGGTTGGGAGTTTAAGTGGTTAAAAAGAGCACACAGGAGGCGATATTCTTTTCTCGTAGCATTACTTGTGTATTTGTATGTAATAGGATCTGTTTTTTGTATATCTGTGTGTTGACAGAATAGGCACGTTTTGTCTGAATAAGTTAGCCATTGCACTTTGCACATTGTACTATACTTCATTCTCAGCATAAGCCTTACTTTTCTTATCTTGCTCTCAAGATAATTCCTTTTCCAGTCAGTAGTAGCAACAACTTATTTTTAAGGGAACCAAATGGTGTAAATCTTCCACAGCAAGATTTAAATAAACTGGACTCATTATAAAGAATCCCCAAACATGCCCACTTCTAGGTGGGTTAGTTGTCTTTTACATTATACCTAATCGTTTTGAATATGCATCGAGCTTATAAGCTGCATTTTCCAATGATGCTACTTGTTCTTCTATCTGATTTATCTGTTCAAGGTATGGCTGAAGGCTTGCATCTGTAAAACAAGGTGAAAACTATAAATTAATGGCACAAGACAACAAATAAAAATGGCAACTGAACATGATTTGTCACTATAAAACAAAAGGCAATCTTGCTTTATAAAGCTGCGTAGTCACATGAATGGGAGGATATACACAGAGATTTCACCAAGTCAAATACAATAACAGAAGGACTATTTTGTGGTGCTTTTGCACAAAAGGTCATTGATGGTGCCTGGTGGGTGATGTAATGCACCCCTATTTAACAGATGAAGAGGTTGCCCATTGAGGACTGTTGCAGACTGGTCCACAGTCTACTCAAAGACTAAAACCTTATGGACTTTAAAGCCTAGTCCACACAGGCCAAATGTCGGGCGGCATCGGCCAGCTCAAAAGAAACCGGCTGACACGCGGTGTGTACGGCAGTCAGTTCGACAGAAGCTGGCCGTTTGGTCATCTGGTCGATGAGGCATGACCAAAAAAGGTCTGCCAATCGGCTCACAATCATCAAACTGACCGGAGTGTTCTGGCAGAGGGTCGCCCCCCTGTCAGCACACAATAGCACAGCAGGGGAGATTGCTGTACTAACAACAGTTAGTACGGCGGCTCCTTCTTAGCTGTCAGCTTGTTTTTTGTTCGGCCCTGCTGGGTTGAATGAAAAACAAACAAACAAAAAAAACACCAAATATACATATGGCAACGTGAGAGAAAATTAGCATTAACGTTTTTCGCCATACTTCTCTTGTGGGTCACAAGCGTACACTTACTTTTGCACTCTGGTCACCCAGAGTCGACTGGCACCGGGCTATTCCACACTATCAGCTAATGTAGCTAAGCTGCTCCAGGCTCTCGAAGGATCCCGACAATAGTGTCGGGATCCACGTAGCCACCTTATTGACCAGCTGTGAGGAAAAAAACTCTTAAACAATTGATGCATTTATTGACAAGCCACAGTAGACAAACGCAATAGGAAAGGTTGACGCGTTTCAGCCTATAAGGCCTTAGTCATGACCAGCTGTACCTGCCTCTCCCCAGCCCAGCGCTCCAGTGAGTCACTGCTCTCCACTCTGGGCAGACCGCGAATTGAGCAATCAGCAATTGTGTGATCGCTCAGTTCTCAGGCTTAGAGCCAACATGGGACAGCTGGAGCATCACACCGATTCTGCAGCATAGAGGGGCGTATGGGTGTTTGTTAATTTACAAATCCTAAACTTCGCCTTTAAATATGTAAAAAACATAAATATTTGAAACTGTGCATTTGTAGTCCTTCACGTTATAGGAACAAAACTAAATTAGCATTTCAGCACTGCTTTTGAAGACGTTTCTTGGGTGAACCATCCAGGGGTCAAGTCCTGGGGAAAAAAGTGTGGGAACTCCCACCCAAGATCCACTCCCCCACCAAAAAAATTTAAATGATACGCTCATATGCATAATTACTAAACCACATGTTTTTTTTTTTCCGATCCACTGTACCTTAGTAATCCTTTATGTTACTAGCCGCAAGTTCTTTCTAAATCCCGCGATAACTCACGGCAGACCTCCGCAATGTCTCCTGGGAACAATGACAAAAGCTCCCAGGAGACATTGCGGCATGGAGGAAGTGACGGAATACCCGCACACTACACGATGAATCCATATACAGGAAGCAGCCAGTAACAAAGGATTACTAAGGTTCGCCTGCCCCTGACAATGACTCGAGCTGGGCATCGCTGCTTAGTGAAGGATTGGCTCGGGCTGCTCTCAGCTGCTCTAGTCCTGCAAAGGGAACTGCGTTCCTACTGTGAAAAAAGTGCAGGAACTCAGTTCCCACGCGTTCCCGCAGGACTTGAGCCCTGGAACCATCGTACGCTTGCATTAGACCAGCCATACACGGTTCAAATATCGGCCGATTCACCATGAACAAAGTAAAGCAGCTATCTACAGTATATTTCAATGCAATTTAAGAATGCTTCCTGACTGCCAATACCACTGCAGGCAAATATCCACCAGTTTCTACATGCGGGTGGGTTGCAGCACTTTGTGCAATTACCTTTGTATTCATCACAACATAATTTACTTCTCTCAGTTAGGCATTTGGAAGTGTACTTACACTTTTTGTTCAGATCCTTGAGATTCCTGCTGATATTTGTAGAAATGTCTTTCATCTCCATATACTTCAGACATGTGAGCTTATTCATATTCTCAAGAAGTTTGTAGTCTTCACTGGTGGCTGAAAGATGATTTGTATGTAATAAATAAGTTGAGTAATGCCACTTTAAACATTTAATCAGATGTATCGTGGTGGAAATTAATTGAAAGTTAAAGCAACCTTAATTGTTGGACTGAAAAAGTTAAAATGACACAAAACAATATACTAATTTTGCAAACATAATCCATACACATCTATTACTTAAAGTGTTACTAAACCCAGGAAATTTCACTCTAGATTTTCAAAGCCGGTAGAGACATTCCCAAAAAGACTTGCAGCTGTAATTGCAGTGAAGAGGTGGTTCTACTCAGGGGGGCTGAATACAAATGCACATCACACTTTTCAAATATTTATTTGTAAAAAAAAATTAAAAATTAAAACCCATTTATTAATTTTCTTCCATGTAACAATTATGTGCCCCTTTGTGTTGGTCTATAACATAAAACCCCAATAAAATACATTTGTTTTGGTTGTAACATGATAAAATGTGGAACATTTCAAGGGGCATGAATACTTTTTCAAGGCACTGTACATACAGTGCCTTGCAAAAGTATACACCCCCCTTGGCTTTTAACCAATTTTGTTAAATTACAGCCTTTAGTTCGATGTTTTTTTGTAATCTGAATTATACATCAGACAGGAGGCTCATATCTTATGCATTATCTTTCTTTAATAATGCCCATAGCAGAAATACAGTAAACATTTATTGTAACTTAAAAAATTCAAAGAACTACCCTTCCCAGCAGTCCCTGGGCCAGTGTAGCCCCTCCCAGACCGTAGCCTATATAAGGGACTGTCTGAGGTAACCTATTCCTCTTTCTTTCTGCTCATAGCCAGAACTCAGATAAGTACATTACTCTATGTTTATAATTTTTATGTAGGCTTGCTTGTTATTTGGTTATCAGCAGCCTTTTTAATTTGTGTAGATCCTAATGTCACATCGTCTTTCCACAGGGTGCTGGGGATCCCCCCCCCCTCCCACCCCGGCTTTTATTACAGCTACGGAGGTTTTTCCCTCCTCCGCTATTCCCTTCAACTTCCACCTGTATATACCCTCTGATCCCCTCAGACCTTCATCTGTGTGTTGTTCTATCAACCTTCTGTCTTATGAAGCACAACTGATATTTCTAAAAATGATAAACGTTTAGTTTTTGCTGTATGTTTTTCCCACTTTGCTATCTGTGCCACCCGTTTTGTAGAGAACGCGGTTTCCTCTGATGTGTACATCTTACAGTCATTGGGCTTCTTTATTTGTTTATTTTACAATATACCGCTGCTTTGCTTCTTTTGTTTCCCCCTGGTGCGCTCTGCACACTGCTCGTTTTCTGACTGGAGGTAGGACGGCGCCATTTTAACATCTCGGCGCCTTTTTTCCTACCTCCCTTCTTCTCCTTCTCCTCAGAGCGTCTCATCTCTGAGGGGGGCGTGGCGGTGAGGATCTCCCTGCACCAATCGCGCTATTGTCGCGAATCGACGGCGACATTGCTGCGGACCTGTCCTGGGGACCCCATCCTCCGTGTGCTAGACCGTCTCTCCCCATCGCCGCCACGCCAGGGTGCGGGCGGCTGTATGGTTGGAACTCTGTGTAGATCTCACTGATCTATGCGAATCACGTTAGGCCGTAGTCTCGTGAGACTACGGCCCCGAGCCTCACGTCTAGCTCCCCTTGTGGTGGGGAATATCTCCCCTCATCTAACTTCTGTCACTCACACCTAGCTGGTGGGGAATTCCTCCCCTCCCCTGCTTCTGTCACTCCTTCACCTTCAGTTACATTAACATCAGTTCTTGTTCTGGGAATTTATTCCCCTGTAGTCTATTCTACATATAATGAATATATTAATACATGTAAATAAATAATAAATTTAAATAATTATACGAATGAATAAATTATTGACTTATTAAATAAATATAAATAAATCAATGAAAATAAATGTCTATAAATAAATAATTTATACAATCTATATGATTAAATAAATAAATAAATATATAAATATATATATAATAAACAAATTTTAAAATATAAACTACTATTAAACTATACTTTATATATAATTGAATAAATAAAAACATATATATATATAAATAAATAAACAAATTATAACAATAATTGAATGAATTATAGAAATTACTATACAAGTTATAGTACATAACTTCCGTATCTTCCTGTGCTGCACGGCCGTGCTGTCCGCAGACAGCTGACTCTTCTCCTGTGGCTGGCGACAGATCCTTTACTCCCTACTGGTGCCACTGAAGTGGTGGACGCAGCCCTGGAAGGCCCTACCTACCTCAGTGCTGCACCGGTTCCTGAGCCGGTCGGTAGGTCCGTCCAGATTACCAGGGCATCGGTTGTTCCAACCCACATGCACCCCTATGTCCGGATCTCCCGGCAAGGATATAACGCCCCTGAGTAGGGCATGGCGTCCCGTATGCGCCGTCACATTAATGTGGCCTCCGTCTCCCCGGCAGGGGAAGTAATTAACATGCCCCAGGCAGTACCCTCCCAGGACTGCCGACCCATTGACTCCCCGACAGGGGAAGTAAATAACATACCCCAGGCAGTACCCTCCCAGGACTGCCGACCCTCTGACTCCCCGGCAGGGGAAGTACATAACATGCCCCAGGCAGTACCTTCCCAGGACTGCCGACCCACGGACTCCCCGGCAGGGGAAGTAAATAACATGCCCCAGGCAGTACCCTCCCAGGACTGCCGACCAACGGACTCCCCGGCAGGGGAAGTAAATAACATGCCCCAGGCAGTACCCTCCCGTGCCTGCCGACCCACTGCCTTCCCAGACTCCAATCGACCCCCGAGCCTCGGGGAGATGCACATGCAGAGGCAGCGATCCGCTAGACGGACTGAGCCAGACTCCTCGTGGACTCTTCCAGAGTCGTCCGCGGAGTACGAGGCGGCTAACACCTTTGAGTCTGAGGATGAAAATGATGATGATGATTATGTGAGCAGTGGGCACATGGCGCTCCATGACGACGCCAACCCTAGGTCCCAGGGTAAAACCTTATTGGACTCTTGTGGAGTACCATTTTTCGATCAGGAGGTGATTGGCCACCCACACTCCGGTGACTGGGCACCTCTACCTGAGGTGATCCAATAGATCGAATGCTGGACCCAGAGATCGATCGGTACGCTAATCGGACAAGTTGAGGGTGGAATACTCACCCTTCCATTACCAAATACGGTGGTGCTCACTCCAGAGGTGGATCCCATAATCATTCAGTATTCCAGGAAGGGAATAGAGAGGGCCTTTGGGACCTCACAGTACTGGGTCTTAGATCTCTGGACCTATCACCTAACCCTACGCCTTAGTGAGCAGGCTACCGCCTCTGTAAGCCGGGTTGACCTAGCACAATGGGATCACGCTAATTGATGATATCTTTAAGACGGTAGGACAAATGGAGTTATATTACCAGGCGTATACCTGGTTCACCATCCCATTCGGTTTTTCAAACCTAAACACCGTCCTAATGGACAACAGGTTGCTAGACCTTGGACCAAACAGCCGATAGTAGAGATGGACACGCTCTCTTTGAACTTCCTCAACAACATCTTCCCGATCAGGAAGAAGAAAGGCGGTTTTTCGTCCGGTGGGAGCTTGAGAAATCTCACCAACTTACTGCCCTGTGGAACAAGGGTGAGGTTGAACATCTACTTGAACGACCTACTTCTAATGGCTGGTTCCCCTCGCCTAGCGAACGAACACGCTTCCTGGATGGTCGGATCGCTTCGCGATCTGGGACTCCTCATAGATCACGAACACCTATTATCTCCCCATTTCAGGAGATAGAGTTTTTGGGGTTCTTGGTGGACACCAACCGAGCGATCCTTCGGCTACCCATACCCAATTAGCCGCCATCCGCAAAGACATCAGTATCATGCTGGGCAGCAGCGGGTGTCCTTACGCGGACTGACTCGCTTAGTCGGCCTGTTCCCGGTGTCAATCCAGGCCACTCTCCAGCCCCTCTTCACTGTCGAACCCTCCAGAGACTCGAGACTCTACATCTTCGCTAGGGGCTTCGCTATACAAACTAAGTGAAGCCATGGTGGACCTACGGTAGTGGTTACGTCATGCCGTCAAACGGAACGGCGAGACATTTTCAACTCCTCACCGGATTTCGTCATAGGGTCGGATACCAGCCGCCTCGGCTGGGGTGCTCGGTGCAGTCCCTCGTCCTCCGGTAGGACGTGGTCCGCAGAGAACCCTCGGCTGCACATCAACACGTACACCCCCGACGGCCTTTTTTGCCATCGGAAGTCTGTTGCCACGCACGTCCATCTGCTGTGTGCTATTGCGTTCGGACAACGTACCCGCAGTCCGATACGTCGATCGCTTGGTGGGCCCCTGATCCAGAATCCTAGCGGATCTAGTAAGACTTCGGGCACTTCTGCCTGGAATGCAACATCGTCCCGATTGCGGGATATGCCACAGACTATCCCTATAGGGTGGCAGATTGGATTCTCGTTACCTGACCGATTCCAACGATTGGCGACCGCACCGGTCAGGGTCCCTGATCCTCGCTCACTTCGCGGATCCTTCTCTATGGACCTGTTCGTTCCCCGTATCAACCACCAGTTTCCGCGCTCTTACAACCGGAGGCCGGATCCGGAGGCGCACCATGTGGACGCCCTCCACCAAACGTGGTCACAGGGGACACATTACGCGTTCCCCTGTTCCCGGTGACCCTCAGGGTCCTCCTTCACTTAGCGAGCCGGAGGGCATCAGTCGTGCGGTTCACTCCGTGGTGGCCGACGCAGCCATGGTTTCCCCTCCTTCTGAGGATGACGGTGGAACTCCCCAGGTTGTTTCCTCATTCCCCCCACCTCCTCGCTGGTCCGAACGGGGATCTGCACCCTCTACTCACGAAGCACATCCTACCTCTCCTCACATGGTAAGTATCGGGGTTCCAGTCGCAGACTACGACCTTTCGGGAACAGCTAGGGATTCCCTGCCTTGGACTGGGCTCCGGGACTAGATCGGCATCTCGATCTACCTGGGGACTCTGGGTTACTTGGTGTGATCAACGACGGGTCGACCCCGTTCAAGCGCCAGGGTCTGTAATAGCCAATTATCGGGCGGACTCTTTGGATCCGTTGGTGTGTCAATTTTGAAGGCGTTAAGTTTAAATCGCCCAATGTACCAGCACACTTGGGATTTTTCCAAGGTCATGATCATGTTCTCGGGCTGGGGGACGTTGACACTCTGTTTTGAGGTTACTGTCTTTCAAGCTTACTGTCTTCTTGTGTCTGATTTCCATCATCGTGGGTCAGACGTCAAGGCTTTGGACATATCCAAGCGTCATTCCTCGCCTCAGAGACTCAAGTCTTTTTCCGTCGTGCGTTGGACCAGACGGTACTTCGATCGGTTTTCTACCCGTTCTTCCCCGCACATCCACAACTGTATGTGGTCCGCTGTCTACAGACTTATATGTCCTTGACAGCCTCGCTGCGATCTTCGCAAAGTCTTTCAACTCCTCGTTTCCTACGTTAATCCTCTCTTCCCGGTTTCCTCTGTGACTTACTATAGCGGCGGACTGTTGTCAGAGACCGCTTTTCCGCCAATCCCGCTTTGAACAGGAGGTACACATATCTATGTCAGTGTTGTGGATTATTTTGATTGTTATTGGTCATATGCATTGTTATAGCTTTGAACTTGCATAAGATATGAGCCTCCTGTCTGATGTATAATTCGAGATTTTCCTAGCTTGTGACGGAAAATATTAATTATATGAAGACAGGAGGCGAGTATCTTCCCTCCCAACCCAACCCTGTCACGAGGTTGTCTCTCTCTCGTTCTAGACTGATGAACCACGCACCCTGCAAGTCGGAGGCTGGTACGCCCCGGGAGTTCGTTTTCACTATCCCCGTTGGGATTGCTGTCCGTTTCGATCCATGGGTTTAGTTCAGCGCAGATGGAGGTTCCTACTGCGTTCCAGATCCGGAGTCGGGATGCCGTTGACTGAATCCGTTGGTCCATGTTCCTGAGGACAACTGACCGATCGGCTCCCAATGGTTTGGGTTTCCTATAGTCCCCGTTGGGATGAAGCTGGTCCGGATGAAGTTGGTCCGTGTTGGCCTTGTCCTTTCGTTTCCTCCAGATTCGGATGTTGTGTTCCGGTCGGAAGGTTCCCGGCAGCCGCGGAGATGTCTAATTGGACTTTCGGTTCCTGTTTACACTAATTCGCATGAAGAAAGAGGAATAGGTTACCTCAGACAGTCCCTTATATAGGCTACGGTCTGGGAGGGGCTACACTGGCCCAGGGACTGCTGGGAAGGGTAGTTCTTTGAATTTTTTAAGTTACAATAAATGTTTACTGTATTTCTGCTATGGGCATTATTAAAGAAAGATAATGCATAAGATACTCGCCTCCTGTCTTCATATAATTAATATTTTCCGTCACAAGCTAGGAAAATCTCGAATTATATGGGATGGATCAGAGCACAATAGTCTAAGTTGGTGAAGTAAAATATATACATAAAACTATTTTTCATAAACAGCTCTGTTGCAACCAATTACCTTCAAAAGCCACATAATTATCGGATTGAATTTTATGCTGAACTTTTATAATCATTTTACATAATTTATCTATTCACACATTCAGTGAGTTTTTATTAGCGCTGCCTACAAACTTAAAGATTGCTGTTCCAACTTGAAGGAGCTGGAGCAGTTTTGCAAGGAGGAATGGGAAAAAAAACAGTGATAAGATGTGGCAAGCTTATAGAGACTTATCCAAAGCGACTTGAAGGTGTGATAGCCGCAAAAGGTGGCTCTACAAAGTATTGACTTTAGGGGGGTGAATAGTTATGCACATTAACTTTTTCTGTTATTTTGTCCTATTTGTTGTTTGCGTCACAAAAAAATTAAAAAAAAAATGTCAAAGTAGTGGGCATGTTCTGTAATTTAAATGATGCAAATCCATGTTAATTCCAGGTTGTGAGGCAACAAAACACAAAAAATGCCAAGGAGGGTGAATATTTTTGCAAGGCACTGTATACACACACACACACACACACACACACAATCCCTAGGATATAACCATTTATGAATTGGTGTGTACAATATTCCAATATCTGTGTCCCATTCAACTCTTCGTTTAGGTACTTTATTATACTGCACTTACCTACCAATTCACCAGTGAGATAACATGACATTTTACTGAACATATCCTTGCAGAGCTCATTGATATCAGCTTCTGGTGGCTCAACTGCCTCTTCTGCAGTCTCAACTGTAGTATCATCTGCAGTGAGCAATACATAAACACGATTTAATAAAATATGAATTTAACTTCTTTAAGATTCAGTGACTTGTTACATCTTCATCAAAATAAATAAATCAACTTTGTAAAAAGTATGCCATTGAGAGGGGCCCGTTCCCACTTCTGGCTCAGTTTGCCACAGCGAAGTGCGCCGGACGTTCGGCTCCTCCTCCTTTCCCCCCCGCAGCTGTCCTATAGAGAAAGCACAGCGTGATTTGCACATGCGCAGTAGTAAACCATCTGGCGGCGGCACCCGAGAGCCGCTTCAAGATGAGGATGCTGAATGCCTGGACAGGTAATAGTCAGCAGTTACAGAATTTTTAGCTACTGACTTTAAGTATGTTATACTTACCCAATTTTGAGCAGTCAGCACAGAGAAAGCACTCCCAGGTAGTGATGTCAGTTTTTTCACACAATTACCTTGGGTACCTTAAAGCGGAGGTTCACCCAAATAACATCTATATAAGACCAACTTCTTTATACTAATAACATGTACAGTATGCGCGGGAGTAGGCGTTTCTATGCTGTGCCGCAATGTAATCTGGGAGTTCGCCCAGATGATTGATGTCCTTCAGAAAAAGTTCCCCCCGGCGCATAAGGCCCCGCCCCCTGTATTGCGTAGGCGCGTCCCAATAGTCACGGAGTTTCCGAAAGTAGCCGAACATGTGGAGCTGCGATTCAGCTCTATACGGCGCCTGCACAGTCAGCTCTACACGGCTCCTAGTCAGTGCACAGGCGCCGTATAGAGCTGAATCGCAGCTCTTTTTTTGAAAGACATCAATCATCTGGGCGAACTCCCAGATTACATTGCGGCACAGCATAGAAAGGCCTACTCCCGCGGGAGTGAGTAACCGGAAGCCGGATTCAAAAATAGCCATAATAAGGTATGTACAGCCTAAAAAAAAAAAAAAAAATACTGTACATGTTAGAAGTATAAAGAAGTTGGTCTTATATAGATGTTGTTTGGGTGAACCTCCGCTTTAAAGGGGTTGTGAAGGTACAATTTTTTTTTCCTCCTAAATAGCTTCCTTTACCTTAGTGCAGTCCTCCTCCACTTACCTCATTCATTGATTTTGCTTTTAAATGTCCTTATTTCTTCTGAGAAATCTTCACTTCCTGTTCTTCTGTCTGTAACTCCACACAGTAATGCAAGGCTTTCTCCCTGGTGTGGAGTGTCGTGCTCGCCCCCTCCCTTGGACTACTGGAGAGTCAGGACGCCCACTAACACACAGCTCCTTTCTCTATCTGCAACGTAGAGAGCGTCCTGACTCTCCTGTAGTCCAAGGGAGGGGGCGAGCGCGTCACTCCACACCATGGAGAAAGACTTGCATTATGGTGTGTAGTTACAGACAGAAGAACAGGAAGTGAGGATTTCGCAGAAGAAATAAGGACATTTAAAAGCAAAATGGAAGGATGAGGTAAGTGAAGGAGGATTGCACTAAGGTAAAGGAAGCTATTTTTTTAGGAAAAAAAAAATTGAACCTTTACAACCCCTTTAAGCAAAGCCTGGACCCTATAAAGGGACCCTTTAAAAGCTCAGTTAATATGAACTTGGGTCAGGAGCATCACCAGCTTGTTCAATTAGGTCCCTGTCACACCGTCCTACCGTCCGTTTATTTCATCCATCCGTTGACAGATAAAAAAAAAAAAACTACAGCAATGTATTTCTTTGGACCAATGGATGTGAATGGATGATCATTTGTTAACATCTGTGTCAGTTCAAATTTTTTTTTTTTAAATGGAGAAATCTCTGTCCAGATCTGTTGAGATGGAATGAAACAGATGTAAACAGATGATTGGATCCGCTCTGTGAAGATATGATTTTTTGTTTATCAATTTTTTTTTTTTTACTTTAGAACCAAAAGACAAGCTATGATCCAGGTAGTGGTCATACAGTAGGAAGTTACATCCCATATTCTCCACATGACTAGCATGGCATGAGACACGTTCCACAAAACCTGGTGCATGCCAGGCCTGGCTTGTGGGTCACTTCATGCCATAAATATAGTAACAGAGTGGCAATGCAGCAACTCTGTCAAATCTTTAAAGCTGTGAATTGGTCAACAGTGTATCATAAACAGCAGATGAAATGTGGCAAGTGTCATATAGGTTAGCCTTTTTATCTGCAGCAGGATCCCAATTGTGTGTTTGCATTTATAGCGTTTCATTGCTATAAAAGTTTTTTTTTCTGTCTAGAGAAGAATAGGACTGCATTATAAACAATAATCTCTAATATTGGAGTATCACATGCTTTATCACCAAAGCAGCACCTGCACCTTTTCAATGCACTCAAGTGATGTGCACAGGCATAATAGAGAATAATGTACTTTCCATTCTCTTACAGTGCAGCTTGACAGCAAATGCATGTCAAAACACACTCTTTTAATGTATCGTCTCTCTACGGTTAATGATAGGGACAACCCTTACCAAACCCCCAATGAAGCCTCTTAGATGGACAATTAGAAAGTGTTTAGTGGAGCCCCTTACCATATACAATATACAATTGTTTATCCAAGAGGCCTAGGGGTTATGTTTAGGTGTTCTGCCCTGAAAGCAACAAATGTCGATCTATCTACAGTCAGTTTGAGTTACCATGTGTAAAACATATATATTCAGTTTCTTTTTTTTAAATGAAAGATAAAAGCCGATTAGTTGCCATGCATAATTTCTCCAGATTCTGGTTGCCCCAGTTTTTTGATAACATCCCCTGATCACTGTGTCCCCCCAAAGGTAACAAAATGGGACAGTACTGTGATAAATTATAGAAATAAGAATTACGTAAAAGATGCTAATGTTACTTTATATTACTGTGCCTGAATCAAGAATGAAGAGAATTTGTCACTTTGCCCGTTCAAGTAAAATTCCTTCAACCCATTTATACTCAGCTTCCACGCACTCCCTGCCTCTCCGTTGGAGTGAAGATCAAGCCCTGTGTAGGCCTTGTGTACACAAGTCTCAACAAAAGCCTGGGGAATGCCCAGGAAAAAAACAAGCCTACTTATACAAGGTGTTCACAAGGTCGATGAGACCTTCCTCCTATAGTGACAGCATTTGTGTTTAGCCATTAGTCACTGAGATTACCAAGGGCTGCGAAGTAGCGATGGAGTGGTGCAAAGCAGAGGGAGAAATCAGTGGGTGGGCTAGCAGTAGGGCCGAAACAACTAATCGATTAATCGACAACTAATCGATTATGAAATTAATCGATTACAATTTTCATAATCGATTAATCGACCAGTAACAATGGGGTTAAAAAAACAAAAAATTATCCCTTTATAGTACAAAAAAGCGAATTGCTACTGTAAATATTACTTTCACTGTCCCACAGTAAAAAAAAAAATGAACCCCTTACAGTAGCGATTATTTGCTCTTTTTGTACTTATTTTTGTTTTTTTAACCCCATTATGTTACTAAACATCTCAGGCCTGGGTCACACCTCCGTTTTTTGGTGCTTTTTGCAGAAACACACACTACAGTTCATTTACATGTTTACCTTCACATCCATGATTTTTTTTTCAGCTGCTGCGTATTTGGAAAGGGCAAGGACTTTTTAATGCAAAACTGTGCTTTTTTTTTTTTTGACTCAATATACTTCAATGGAGAAGCTGCAGAAAAGCATGTAATGTGTTTTTGCGGCAATTTGTTTTTTTATTTTAAGGCTATTATTTGATTAATCGAATAATCGGCAAACTAATCGATTATGAAAATAATCGTTAGTTGCAGCCCTAGCTAGCAGGAGAATGTTTCGTTATGTTCTAAATTGGTAAAAGTGACAGATTCTCACATTAAATACCATAGTATAAAATAAAATAAAAAATCACCAATAAAATATTTACCCTGAGATGTAGGTGCCTGAGATGCTGTAGGCACTACTGTTGGCTCATCAGAAGGTAGTTTCTCTGCACCTTCCAGTTCTGCCATACCAAAAAGAACTCACAGCCTTCAAGTTGTTGTAGAATATTGCTAGATGAAAAAAAAAAATACCTGCTGCAAATAAAAAAATAAAAAAAGTAACAGTTTACAAAAGCATGCTCAAATACAACCAAGACATGCAATGAATTTTTCTGCAGTATCAATTTGCATTATGCGACAATTACAGCATTATATGGTAATGAAAAAATACATACCGAACATGTCATTATGGTAATACACACAATCCTAGACATATTGCAAGTTTATGAGGAATATCAGGCAACAAAAAGCAATCTGTTCAAAACTAATACAATCCAGCAAATGCTGCAGCTCTGTTAAAAAATCAGAAAAATCCACTTGATTTAACTTCTATTTATTCTACTGAAGCAAAATAACAGAAAGCATTGAGAGTGTGCTGTTTAACTTAACACAGGCAGGCTGCTCAGCTCACCATGTTACTGAAAGCACGGTGGACTGAGGTGTAACAGTAATGCTTAGAAGTTAAGCCCTGGTTCACATTGATGTCACTTTGAAATTGAAATTGTGCCACTTCACTTGCCATAGCGCGATTTCAAAGTAGCAGGTCAGCGAGATTTTAGGCGCTACTTGAAAAAAAACTGTGCCACTTCATGCACAGATGTCTATTGAAGTTGCACACAAAAAAAACGGCAAAAGTAGTGGAGGAACTACTTTTGCAAATTGGTGCAGTTGGCGTCACACCAACTGGAACTGTGCCCATGCCGACAATAGAATGTGACTTGCTGTGCGATTTGACCTGTCAAATTGAATGACAAATTGTTCCAATGTGAACGAGAGCTAAAAGTAATGCTGCATACACACGATCGGAAATTCCGACAAGAAAACCGTGGATTTATTTTTCTGATGGAATGTTGGCTCAAACTTGTGTTGCATACACACAGTCACACAAATCTTGTCGGAAATCCCGACCGTCAAGAACGCGGTGACGTACAAGACGTATGACAAGCTGAGATCAATGAAGTTCAATAGGCAGTTCGGCTCTTCTGCTTGATTCTGAGCATGCAGGTTTTTTTGCGAATTTTCCAATAGGAACTTTTGCCGTCGGAAAAATAGAGAACCTGCTCTCAATCTTTTGATGGTGGAAATTCCGACAGCAAAAGTCTGATGGAGCATACACAATTGCCAGTTAAAGTAGCACAGTGCCAAATAGCAGAAATGTCCTGATCATGAAGGGGGTTAAAACCTTCTGGAGCACAAGTGGTTAAAAAGGACAGTGTAGCTGTTTTCTTGGTGAGAGAGGCGATAATGATTTTCTCAATTCCCCCCCCCCATGAGCTTGCCACACCTGTCAGTGGCACAGAAGATTAGGAAAAGGTAGGAAGGGGCAGCGTGGTACATGTTTAACCACTTGCCGACCAGCTCAGGTACATTTACTGCTGCAGGTCAGCTCTCCTGCGCGAACCGACATACCTGTACGTCGGTCCGTGCATGCGAGATTGCAGAAGAGCGTCCGTGAGTCTGGTGGACTCGATGTATATGGAGGAAGAATGGGGATCTGCTATTGTAAACAAGGCAGATCCCTGTTATGACAGAGGAGATCTCAGAGATCTACTGTTCCCAGTGATAGGGAACAGCTATCTCTGTCATGTCCCTGGCAGCCCATCCCCCCTAGTTAGAACACATTTAACCCCTTGATCGCCCCCTAGTGGTAACCCCTTTCCTGCCAGTGTAATTTATACATTGATCAGCGCTAATCAATGTAATAATGTCATTGGCCCCATAAATTATCATTTAAGGCAGATTTTTCTATCACAATGTTGCGGTCCCAAAAAAATGGCCTGGTTATTAGGGGGCGAATCGTTCCGGGGCTGAAGTGGTTAAGGAATGCAGGTTTGGTGTTTTGCAGTATTTTAGGAGCAGAAGCCCTGAATGCAAACACTCCATAAAACACAAGACCCACCATCGGTCATCTTTTCCTGACCAGGACAAACTGCATTCCTCAGATTCTTACAACAGGGCGGCTTTCAATACTCCCCAAGCAACCCATGTGTCAATTGCTCCCCTGTGTTTATATCAGAACAATAGTAAATGCCTCGCCCAGCTCAGGGTGCATGTTGGCTTTGCATGCAGTCTGTAGTGGCAGGGAAATTCATTTACTTGGATTGCCTCAAGTGACAATGGATAAGGAAGTGGATGTGCAAGATTAAAAACCTATATTTCGGAGGCTGTAGTGGAAAGTATGCTGCATATATCCATGCCACAGACAAACACAAAAAAGGAGCATAAGAGCCAAAAGGTGGATGAAGGAAGGTCAGGTGTAGGGCTGAAACAACTAATCGATTAATCGACAACTAATCGATTATGAAATTAATCGATTACAATTTTCATAATTGATTAATCGGCCAGTAACATAATGGGGTTAAAAAAACTAAAATTAGCCCTTTATAGTACAAAAAAGCAAATCGCTACTGTAAATATTACTTTCACTGTCCCACAGTAAAAAAATGAACCCCTTACAGTAGCGATTATTTGCTCTTTTTGTACTTATTTTTGTTTATTTAACCCCATTATGTTACTAAACATCTCAGGCCGGGGGTCACACCTCTGTTTTTTGGTGCTTTTTGCAAAAACACACACTACAGTTCATTTACATGTTTTCCTATGGGACAAGTTCACATCCATGATTTTTTTTCAGCTGCTGCGTATTTGGAAAGGGCGAGGACTTTTTAATGCAAAACGGTGCTATTTTGTCTTTTTTGGTTCAATATACTTCAATGGAGAAGCTGCAGAAAAGCATGTAATGTGTTTTTGCGGAAATTTGTGTTTTGTAATCTGCCCAACAACAAATTGGCCCAAATTTTTTTTTTAATGCAAATTTTTTTTTTTTTAGGCCATTATCCGATTAATCGAAACAATAATCGGCCAACAATTCGATTATGAAAATAATCGATAGTTGCAGCCCTAGTCAGGTGTGCATCATTTTGATTTCAAACTCATTGCCCCCTTTAGTATAGGGGGTAAAAGGCCCTACTACTGCAAAAAGCACACAGATATTTCCAAATGTGAAGAAAGAAGGGCCTTCTTTTCCCATAATAAAATAAGAGAGTAAAATTCACATTGATAAAGAATGGGAGAGACTTGATAAGAGGGCTAATTTACAGTACAAGTTCTCTAAGCTTTATCTGATGAAGGCGGCTGATGCATATTAATGCGATGCACTTCCAGAGTGGATGCGACCCTCCAGCATCTGGCACATCAAGCGTCTTTCTTTTTTTAGAACTCTGTTGCCTTTAGGGATCCTATGGATAGAAAAGTGGACTTAGGGCTGGTTCACACCAGATGCAGTCCAGTGCATTTTTATTCTGCATCAAAAACATATGGACAAAGTGGCCTAGTTCCAATGGCCTAGTGCAGTGTGTTCCAGTGCAGTCAACAAAAGTAGAACATGTTGCATTTTTTTTGTATAGAACACATCTGCAACATGGCAAAATGTATCAAAAATGCACCAGAACGCACCAAAACCGCCCATGCAGAAGCACATCAGGAATGCAGAATGTGGGTGAACTGATCCTTAGACCTACTGTATACTATGGCAGGTTTTTCCTGTTGGCCAGCAACAGTGTTAACTTCTATGTCTAAAGCATTAAAAAAGAGGAGTATAGGGGCCAATCAAGGGATTTAATGTGTTCCCTCATGAGTGTTTCTAACTCTGGGGGGGGGGGGTGACTGGAGGAGGAGACATATTGCTGTTCCTAATTACTAGGAACAGCAGATCTGTCTCTCCTCCCCCGTCAAAACAGGGATTTGTGCGTTTACCCACTCACACACACCCCCCCTGTTCTGGCTCTCGTGCCCACGGCCGCCGGCCACGTGCATCAGGTGGGCGCGCCTGCTATGGCTCTTAAAGGAGCTGACATACAAGTATAGCGATTCGTGGGAACAAACCAACCTGCCGTAAATCTATGTGAGCTGGCCGGAAAGTGGTTAAGAAATGGCTTTGATCCAAAGTGGAAACTGCAAGATTTGGCACGGTTCTGGAAGAATTAAAACCGGCGGCTGAAATTTGGCAGAGGCTTTGACACACCTAGTACGAGTGCTGGCACATTTAGTCACAGCCGAGAAAGCTTTGTGGTTGTGCCACTGGAGGGAGGATAGAACTTCCAAATAAGCCTTCTGTAACATTCCCTATAACAGGAGGTTGTTATTGGGCAAAACACTGGACGACGCAATTATGTTAGTGGCAGAAGGATTGTCCAGACTGTGGCCACAGTCTAATAAGAGGAAGCAGCTGTCTTTTCGCTCAAGTCAAATCGAACTTCAGAAGGGTTTAGGGGGCCAAATATTATAGGCCAGGCTGAAAATATAACGGATCACAGTGGAGGAGGCTTGATGTTCCTTTTCACATGGTCTCAAATCCAGAGCAGACCGTTAAGATGGCTGGAAAATCTTTTGCAAAAAGGCCATAGTGCTGGTGCTGCCAGAAGAACAGAACCTGGGGGTTTTTCTCCCAAAAATGTTTTCTAGTACTAGGGTTGTCCCGATACCGATACTAGTATCGGTACCGATACCAAGCATTTGCCCGAGGAGACAGATGCAAGGCTGTTGGAGCCCAATGGAATTCAGACTATCCCACTGCCCAACTGTCTTGAATGGAAGGCAGATTTTCTAGCATTGCAACCCTTTCAGGATCCTCTCCAAGGAGTAAAGTAGATGATTGACAAGATAACAGTGGCCTACATTTCCTGCCAAGGAGGTACCAAAGTATATATTGCACTAGAATTAGGGATGCACCGATATATCGGTGGCCGATACATATCGGCCGAAAACAGCCGTTTTGGGGACATGCCGAAACAGCTTAAAAATTGCCGATAATGACTGCTCGCACAATCACCGCTGACTGTCCCGTGTCCTCCTCCAGGCCCCCTCCGTTTTGCTGCAGTCTCTCTCCCTCCGTGTCCCCCTCGGTTTTTCCTTCTCCTCCATGTCCCCCCCGGTTTTTCCTTCTCTGTGTCCCCCTCTGTGTTTCCTTCTCCCCGTGTCCCTCGCCGTGTTTCTCTCTCCCTCCGTGTATCCCTGCGTGTCCCCCCCGTGTTTCTCTCTCCCTCTGTGTATCCCTGCGTGTCCCCCCCGTGTTTTTCTCTCTCCCTCCGTGTATCCCTCCGTGTCCCCCCCGGTGTTTCTCTCTCCCTCCGTGTATCCCTCCGTGTCTCCCCGTGTTTCTCTCTCCCTCTGTGTATTCCTCCGTGTCTCCCCCCCTGTGTTTCTCTCACCCTCCGTGTAACCCTTCGTGTATCCCTCCGTGTCCCCCGCCGTGTTTTTCTCTCCTTCCGTACTCCTCCTCCACCCCCTGGAACTGTCAGGATGGAGATTGGGGTTATTGTTCCGAATGGACAGTCAGTGATGTCTGACTGTCCATTCACATAACTGAAACATCGTAAACTGTGTTTACAATGTTTCAGTTTATGAATGAAGAGAAGCCACTGTCTTCTCTGCATTCATTTTCAGCGCAGCTGAAGCTGCAGAGAAAGGGACTGGGGAATCTGTGTCCCTAGTCCCGTTCCCTGTCTCAGAGGGGAGATGTCAGAGGTCTGTTTAGACCCCTGATATCTCACCAAAGCCCCCCAAGAGGGCTTATTAAAAAAATATATAATATAAAAAATAAAATGTAAAAAAAAAAAAAAAAAAAAAAAAAAAAACACACTGACAATACACTACCCCCCCCCCCCCAAAAAAAAATTGTAAAAAATTAAATAAAAAATCACCATTAAAAAAATATAGTGTTCATTTAAAAAAAAAAAAAAGAAAAGTAATTTTCGGTTTCGGCCTGACATATTTATTTTTATTTTGGTTTTGTTTCGGTTCTGAAATTTCCATTTCGGTGCACCACTAATTAGAATCTTCACTAAGCGGAGAGCCGCTTATAGGCAGTTAGCGGCGGTCTACCTGCCAGGAAAGCAGAATCAACTAATGGATCAATTAGGCAGAATATTTTTGAACAAGTACTTTAAACCAATATTGTCCCTCTGGGGCATTCCAGCAGTAGTACTCATGGAGTCTCCACTGAACGTGCTGCTTCTGAGATTTGCAACAAGGTACAAATGCAAAGACTCAGGGATACAGGATGGGTTCAGTTCCATGGCATTTTACTTTGGTTCTCAATTATGAAGGTGCTTCTGAAAATTCAGGCAGAACACGTTCATGCCATATAAGTGCTTTCCACCTGCCAAGGAGGCCTTGTTTTTTTCTGCTCCTCCACATGTCATTAGCACCACCAATCCCTTTTTAGGTCAAATCAAATCTTTTTTGGCAAGATTAGTGGCAGCCAGCACCCCAATCCAGTAAGACTACTTTTAATAGTTTGGCTATTAATTCAGCCAGACTACAGGGGCAGGGATTCTCATCAGAGATGGTTCAGACTTTGGTGAAGGCCAGAAGATCATCCATGAACACTACATACGAGAGGATTTGAAGAAAGTTTGTTTTATTTGCTCAGTCCCCAGCTTTAGCCAATATCCTGGACTTTTCACAATCAGCGCTAGAGGTTGGTCTGGTTTACAACTCCATAAAAGGTAAATATCTCTGCCTTATCCTCTCTTTCTTGAGCAGCCATCTTTATACGACCCCCAAATCCTTGTTCCCTTCATGCACTTATGCCGCGTACACACGACCGTTTTTCATGATGAGAAAAATGCCATTTTTTTAATTGGTCGTGAAAAACGGTCGTGTGTATGCTCCAGAGCATTTTCTCAACAGGAAAAATTTAGAACCTGCTCTATTTTTTTTTGTCATTCTATTTCACGTTGTGAAAATCGGTTGTGTGTACGCTTTAACGAGGGGGAAAAAATGCGCATGCTCAGAAGCAAGTTATGAGACGGGAGCGCTCATTCCAGTAAAACTAGCGTTCGTAATGGAGATAGTACATTCGTCATGCTGTAACAGACTGAAAAGCATGAAGACTGAAAAGCGCGAATCGTCTCTAACCAAACTTTTACTAACGCGCGGTAACACGAAATCAGCAAAAGCAGCCCAAAGGGTGGCGCCATTCAAATGGAACCTCCCCTTTATAGTGCCGTCGTACGTGCTGTCCGTCACCGCGCTTTGCTCAAGCATTTTTTTTCACGATCGTGTGTATGCAAGGCAGGCTTGAGGTCTCGTACACACGACCGAACATGTCTGCTGAAACTGGTCCGCGGACCAGTTTCCGCGGACATGTTCGGTCGTCTGTACGGCCTATCGGACCGGATTCCTGGGCTAGCGGACAGGTTTCCAGCGGACAAATGTTTCTTAGCATGCTAAGAAACATGTCCGCTGGAACCATGTCCATCGGTCATGTCCGATGGTTAGTACGACTCATTGGACATGTCTGCTGGGCCGCAATCCCTTGCATGCGTCGAAGTGATTCGACGCATGCGTTGAAGTATTGAACTATTGAACTTCCTGGGTCGCGCACGTCGCCACGTCATCGTCGCCGCAGATTGTGTCCGCGGGGAATTTGGTCTGATGGTGTGTACACACATCAGACCAAAATCCGCCAGCAGACATGTCCGATAAAAACGGTCCGCGGACATGTCTGGTCGTGTGTACGAGGCCTGAGAGGAATCACGTCGAGAAAAACTTTGTTTTTTTTCCATGACATGAATAACGGTCGTGTGTACGAGGCCTGAGAGGAATCACGTCGAGAAAAACTTTGTTTTTTTTCCATGACATGAATAACGGTCGTGTGTACGCGGCATCAGGCTTGTTTCTGAAAGCACTGGTGTAGCTATCCTTTGCTCTAATAGTTTAAATTTCCATTAAAGTGGGAGTTCACCCGAAAAACAATTTTTAACATTAGATCACGGCTCATTTTGTCAAGGGGAATCGGGTGGTTTTTTTTAAATCGAAGCAGTACTTACCGTTTTAGAGATAGATCTTCTCCGCCGCTTCCGGGTATGGTCTTCGGGACTGGGCGTTCCTATTTGATTGACAGGCTTCCGACGGTCGCATACACCGCGTCACGAGTAGCCGAAAGAAGCCGAACTTCGGTGCGGCTCTATTCGGCGCCTGCGCACCGACGTTCGGCTACTTTCGGAAAATCGTGACGCGATGTATGCGACCGTCGGAAGCCTGTCAATCAAATAGGAACGCCCAGTCCCGCAGCCCATACCCGGAAGCGGCGGAGAAGATCGCTCTCTAAAACGGTAAGTACTGCTTCGATTTAAAAAAAAAAAAACACCCGATTCCCCTAGACAAAATGAGCCTCAATCTAATGTTAAAAATTAAGATTTTGGGTGAACCTCCACTTTAAGGTTCCCAACTAAGGATGAGCTCCAGCGTGTTCGCATTGTACACGTGCAGAGCCCGCCAGGAAGTCTGCACGGCACTGTGCTAATCACAGCCAGGGAGACATTTCCCACACTGGAGCTCATCCTTATTCCTAACGGTAAAACAAATCCTTCTGACAACAATTCATTCATTATTGGAGATTGTAGTACTTTCCTGCGAAGATCCATTTTGTGTCTATTTATCAGAAACAGTGATTTTATGGCCTTCTCCAAAGCTAAATTCTAAAGTGGTTTCCAGGAAAACTGGGAGGCAGTCACTCCGAGTTCTCGCACAAGAGTCACTGAATGCACAACAGGAAGACTTCAGTTCCTTATGCATGGTAAAGTTGCTAACAGTGTACTTACAAATGTCAAAAGATGTGAGGCAAGTGGATAATTCTCGAATTTGTGGCACCAGGCAAAGTCCCTCAAATCCTTACACTCATTTTTTTCTGCTTTCAAGTCATCAACTTCAGAGACAACATGTTCACTTGCTGCCAAATATAGCCCACCCATTTTCAGATGCCATTGTAATGAGATCATCAATGCTATTCACTTTACCTGTCAGAGGTCATAATGTTACGGCTGATCGGTGTATATAAAATAAATATACACATCCATATAACACCCCCCCGGGTTCCCTCCCTTCTAGATTGTAAGCTCTAAGGAGCAGGGCCCTCGGATTCCTCCTGTATTGTATTGTAATTGTACGGTCTTCCCTGAAGTTGTAAAGCGCTGCACAAACTGTTGGCACTATATAAATCCTGTATAGTAATAATAATACATTGTATTATTCCTCGCTATATACTCTCACCTCCCCCATGGTGAGCTCCTCGTCCTATGCAACCTATCACAGTCCCCCCACCACCACCACAAGGTACCTTTTCTCTACAAGCCCTTATGACTGCAGAACTCCTGACAGCTTCAATCCTCGGTGTTCACTGTCTCCTCACTTCCTGGTTGAGATGCTGCCGGTCACATGACACCACCGGACACCTTTCAATTATTATGGGGGCACATGTAAGAAACGACGCAATATGCCAACCAGGGCTACAACATATACACTACAATGTAATAATAATCTATTGTAACCTGTATTTACATCACCTGAACAAACCACGTGTTCCCGACACTATCACATGACCTGATGTGCCCCGCCCACGAGCCGTGTTTTAACCAATAGCTTTTCACAAGAAGGGAAACTTTGCCTGTAAGGGGGTGTTTCGGGACCCAATGAGCATACCAGCGTCTTCATTATGGGGACATTTTATGTGTGACTCTCCGGCAGAGAGTTAATTAGTCTTGGTCTTCGGGAAAATGGCGGCACCTATTGGCTGTATAGTCTTCTTAGAGGACAATATTTGATCAAGTTAGCGGCTCTCTTCTGTCTAAGCTAACTGAGGTCATCTGGGCTCCAGGTTGTTGGCTGGTGCATAGTGGAACGTAGCTGGATAGTGCTGGGTAACGGTCTGTGTCAGTGTGGATCGTGAGGGCTCTTGGCCAAAACTGCCGCCACCATGACAGCTCCGTGATCTCGTCAGTAACTGTCTTGTTGTTAAGGTAAGCTATGTCAGCGAGTTATATTTAGAGACAGTAAGGAGGAGTGTGCTCTACTGTATGTGTCCTTTCTGCCCTGCACAGCTCTATGACAGGTGCCAGCCGTGTGTCATTGCTCCCTAGCAGTCTATTGCTTGGATGTGTTTACTATCATGAAGCGGACACTATGCATGACAACGTTTCTTACATGTTAAAAGTAGAACTAAATGCAAAACTTTTTTCAATTGCTATCTGTGTCCCATTGGGGAGATTTCCCTTCACTTCCTGTCCCATAGCCAATACAGGAAGTGAGAAGAAATCCCTCCCAAAGTCAGGGAGTCCCTGGTTGTCACCAGAACGTGTCCCCCGCCCCCCCACACTGGAAGATTTCATGGCTCCATGCATACATTGTTTTTTAAGCTCCTGGAAGCTATTCCCCCTTTTCTTTCTTTTTTTTTTTCCTTCTCCTAGAAGCTAAATAGCGTTATTTTCTGTGTCCATTCACACTACTGAAGGGTTAATGATTTTTCTATGCCGTCTAGTTCAATATTCTTTCCTGTTATCTGAGTTTGACTTGGAATGTGTTTTTTATTGCTAGAAATGTTTAGGCTAATAGATTAACATGGCTTTTTACCGACAATATTATGAGACCACACGTCATATGGAGGTAAACAGCTTTTCTTTAGAATTATTATTATTATTTTTTCTCTGTAACGGCACCGTAAGAGCCCATTCACACAGGGGCAACACGACTTCCATCGCGACTTTGGGAGGCAACTTAGACACGACTTGAGTATGAATCACAGCGCGACATGAGACAACTTACAAGGCAACTGTAAGTCGCCTCCAGGACAGCAGGCTTTCCAGCAGCCAATCAAACAAGAATCAGCTCTGTGGGAGGGAGGGGTTTGCCTGAGAAATGTTTGTTATCTTCCTGTATTGTTGCTAAGACAGTGATCAGACTTCTGAGGCGACTTGCATTGAAATCAATGGGTACAAGTCGCCTAGAAGTCAGACTGAAGTAGTACAGGAACCTTTTCTGAAGTCGGAGCGACTGCAGCAGTGTACATTAAAGCGGTTCTCCACCCTAAAGTGGAGTCCCGCTGATCGGAACCCTCCCCCCTCCGGTGTCATATTTGACACCTTTCAGGGGGGAGGGGTGCAGATACCTGTCTAAAGACCGGTATTTGCACCCACTTCCGGCCACACGCTACGGGCAAAAGACGGGTTTTTCTGACTTCCCGTCTGTCGCCCGTTGTGTGCTGGGAACACTCGGCTCCCAGCACACAGCGTGTGAGCCAATCGGCGGGCGCAGCGCGACTCGCGCATGCGCCGTAGGGAACCGGGTAGTGAAGCCGGAGCGCTTCACTTCCTGGTTCCCTCACTGAGGATGGCGGGGGGAGCAGCAGAGAGACGAGTGATCGCTCGTCCTCTGCTGCGATCGGCGCTGGACTCCAGGACAGGTAAGTGTCCTAATATTAAAAGTCAGCAGCTGCAGTATTTGTAGCTGCTGGCTTTGAATATTTTTTTCCCATGGCACATCCGCTTTAAGACGGCTCCCATTCACTTACATTGATTTTCTCATGCAGGGCGACTTGAAGTCGGATCCAAAGTCGTCCCTGTGTGAATGGGCTCTAAATGTTTTGTAATTCATCCTTATTTACTTTGTATAAAACCAAGGGGCATTCCCTTAATAAAGCGAGTATATTTTGATCTCATCTTGTGTGCGGGTCAATCTGTGCTCCTAGGATCCCGGTGGAAGTGATCCAGCTGTCCGGTTCAAGTCCCCATCAACTACTTTAGGCTATTTAGCATTTTTTTTTGAGCTTCAGCATCTAAGAGCAGAAAGGTTTTTGTAGGTTTTTTTTTTTTTTTAGAGACTTTTTTTCCCAGCAGAAATGCTCCTAATACAGTAAAACCTTGGTTTGCAAGCATAATTCATTCCAGAAACATGCTTGTAATCCAAAGCACTTGTATATCAAAGCATTTTTTTTACAGGGTATAAAAGAGAAGGGGCACCTAAGTGTAGCAATAAGTTGCTAAATATTGTACCTTCATTAAATGTAACCATATTGCTACACTTAGAGCCGGTTCACACTGGGGCGACACGACAGGCGGCTCAGCCGCCTGACGAGTCGCGTCCCATTCAATGCAATGGAACCGTTCTTCTAAGTCGCTCCGACTTAGAAAAAGGTTCTTGCACAACTTCAGGGGCGGCTCGGGGCGACCTGCATTGACTTCTATACCAAAGTCGTTTTGCAGGTCGCCTCTGAAGTCGTGCCGCGGAAGTGTGAACCGGCTCTTAGAGGCTCCTCTCTTCTTTTTTTTTTTTATACTTAGTTGTGATATGACGCTACTCTTATATCAAGACATCGCTTGTATATCAAGGCAACATTTATTAAAACATTTTGCTTGTCTTGAAAAACGCTCTCAAACCAAGTTACTCTCAAACCAAGGTTTTAATGTACTGGTTTTTATTCATATAAAAAAACAAAATTCCCCCCTTTTTATTTATTTTTTTCTAAAAAGGAACCGCAAATGTGGGAATTAGGCTCGATTCAAACCTGTGCATGTTTCTTTTGAGCGTTTTTGCAGTGCTATTTGCGGCGTTTGCTGCATTTTTCGACACACGTTTTTACCACGATTTGCGTTTTTATAATTTTTTTTTTTACCCGGCAATTCCACTTCATGTACTACTTCTATTGTTAAAGCATATTTGATATATGCTATGTTTAACCAATGTGTTGTGAAGATTGTACAATGTTCTTTTTTTACATCTTTTAATGATAAACCAATTCCAATAAAATGATATACTTTTTAGTAACACGTTTTGGATTTCCTTTCAAAATCCCACCAAATGAGGATATGCGTTAAAAAATTAAATAAATAAAATAAAAAGTGTGTATGCAGCCTAAGGCTCCTAGATGCTATTAGCATTTTTTTCTGCTCCTAGAAGCCCAATAGTGTTATCCTATGTGTCCATGTACATTTCTTTAGGGACATACTAAAAAATAACAGAAAGGAATACCCATAGGCTTAAGGCTGGGCTCACACTAGTGCGGTGCGAATTTCAGCTCTCTTATCTCTGCAGAGAGATAAGAGAAGTGTTCAGCAGATCCATTGCGTTTTAGCTGCAGATCAGCTGCGAATTTGGAGACCTGGGGGAGGGGGAGGGGGGAAGTGTATTGAGCTGAATGAGACAAATACTGAAGAGAAATGAACACATCTGCGAATTCAGCTGCGTACCCATAGAAGATAATGGGACTGAATTCGCACCTGAGCCGCACCGCAAGACCTAAAAAAATGCACACGGTTTGACGGCAATGCGCAGTGCGAATGCATCGCACATATGTGAACCAGCCTCATTGAAAACAATGTATTTTGAAATGTTCTGCGAATTGGATGCGTTTTAAGCCGCACTCAATTCGCATAGGTGTGAACCTGGCCTTAAAGTGGTTGTAAACCCACTTTGACAACTTGCACATACAGGTAAACTTAGACTAAGGTATGCTATGCATACTAGCTCATTATGCCTTTCTCTTGCAGGTGTTTTTTTTTGGGGGGGGGGGATTATTTTAAGATTGTTTACTTCCTCTTTAACAGAGAGATGGAATGCCCATAGAGAATAATGGAACAAAATTTGTGTTTTTTGAGCTTCAGCATCTAGGAGCAGGGAAAAAAATTTGGGAGCATTTTCCTGCCAAAAAAAACCCCCCACTAAACTCTCCTAAAATGCGAACAGCCTTTTTTTTTTTTTTCTTTTTTCATGTACTGTAAAAATGCTGATAAAACGACAATGCCTCTAAACACTACTAAAACGCTATTAGAAGGCGGCACAAAGATGCTATTATCATTGGAGTTTTTTTTTCTCACACTTTTTTGAGCTTATAAAAACCACTAGCGTGAATGAAGCTTTACTGTTCTAGTGGTACCCAAAATTTGGAATTTTCTCTCACTATTTTTTATTTTTTTTTATGTTTTTTTACAAGAGAAACTTGTACAGATATAAGGAGCTGTGTCAAAATTGTAAAATGTGAGTTGTCAATAAACAGAAAGGTATACAAAGAATGGAACAAATTATGATTCTGGACATATATCTAGATAATTAACCATAGCGGGATTTTCTTTTCACTTTCGGTGATTAGTCACCAGGATAAATAAAGAGCTTCAGTGTTTCTAATAGGTTTAGGCTGCTTTGCAGTGTGAATGTGAGAAACACAGTAATACATTTTATTATTGATAACTTACAACAATCCCCCCTCAAGTGATTAAGCTGCATCCTCATCCTTTTAAAATCACAGGGTTACTTTAAATCTTTTTGTGTGTTTAAAGTGGAGTTAAACCCAAAAGCAAACCTTTTATTATATCATAGCTTACCAATTGTGATGGCTGTATTGGTTTTCTTTTTTAAGCTTCCTTTCTTATATTCTCCCCTGGTTATCTGTGCAGTAAATCGGTTGTTTTTCAACAGAACAAGCTATCCTACAAATGTATTAGTAAAGATAAAAAAAAAAAAAAAATCTATTGCGAAACAGCGGAGTTTACCCGGCTTAATCTCTGGTTTAAAGTGATTGTAAAGTATTTTTTTTTTCCTAAAAAGATAATAAACATGTTATACTTACCTGCTCTATTGCAGTGGATTTGCAGAGCAGCCCGGATCCTCCTCTTCTCAGGTCCCTCTTCTGTGATCCTGGGTTTTCCCTCCTGTTCAGTGCCCCACAGCAAGCAGCTTGCTATGGGGGCACCCGAGTTCAGTCACAGCTCCCTGTGTCCAATCAGACACGGAGCCCTGCCCCCTCTCTCCTGATTGGCTAGCTGACTTTGATTGCCAGCCAATGGTCAATCAGGAGGGAGAATCTCGGACAGCTGAGAAACTTGTGGAAATCGCTGGACAGAGAGGGACCTCAAGTAAGTATTAGGGGCACTGCTGCACACTGCTTTTTATATTAATGCATAGAATACAATAAGATAAAAAAAACTTCTACTTTTACAACTCCTTTAAAGTGGATGTTCACTCTCGCATATACACAGTTAAGTGAAAAGCCTCAGATGGGGAAAAGGGATGAAAAACATCTCTCTACATAAGTTTTACATGTATATCTGCTGTCTTCAACTTGCTATATTCTTTAGAATTCTAACATTGGGTTAGAATTTCCACTTCACTTTACAGCTGTAGGAGTGAAGTCTTGATTCACTGATTGGAGAAACCGCACACTCCCCCACTCCACATAGGTAGAAGAACAAAGATACTTCCAGAGCTGTGCTGTGACAAGACAAGCTCTCTGCTAATCTATTTATAGCAACGTCCCTGACACAAATTTAGGCTGTTTTTTTTTCTCGGTTGTCAGTAGAGCTGCACGATTAATCGTAAATTAATCGTGATCTCGATTCACCACCCCCCCCCCCCCCCCCCGACGATCTCCAGGCCGGATGACCCGCGATTTTCGGGTGCGGCCATAGGAAAGTCCCCGGCTTCAGCCTAGCTCCAGAGCACGGCCATCTTGGTACACCCGGCGGCGGCTGTCTCGTCAGGAAGTGACGTTTCGTCGCCGCCATCTTGCTCCACCCCACACTTCTGTACAGTAATGTAAGTTAGAAGGGGGGCAAGCGGACATCTTGTTACACCCAACAGTAATAACTTTCACAGTTATTTTTCAACACAAAACAGCTTATGTGCTTAAATAAAGTATATGAAAATCTGACAGACTGTTTACATGTTAAATTTTAAAAGCCGCAGCAAACCTCAAATGCTTGCTAATGTGACAGAATACCTCTGATTTTCACATTTAATTAAATGTGAAAATCAGAGTTGTTCTTTCACATTAGCAAGCATGTGAGGTCAGCAGGTTTGCTGCGGCTTTTAAAATGTAACATGGAAACAGCCTGTCAGATTTACATATACTTTATTTAAGCATATAAGCTTCGTTTTGTGTTGAAAATAACTTTAAAGTGGTAGTATACTCTGTACTACCACTTTTACCTACAGATAAGCCTATAATAAGGCTTACCTGTAGGTATAAAGAATATCTCCTAAACCTTTACGGTTTAGGAGATATTACCCTCGCAATGCGCTGCTGACTGCATCGGCGCATGCGCAGCGGGGATCCTCGGCTAAAGGCCCGGCAGCCGCCAGACCTTGCCGGCAAGAAGTCTCCCGCGCATGACGACATCGACACTCCAGCCGCTCAAAGCGATGGAGCGGCAATACCCGGAAGACACGCCGAGGCAAGATGACATCTCCCTCGGCGTGGACCAGGTAAGTTCCCTACGACTCGTTCCAAGGTAAGTATTTCATAATGAGCTAGTATGCGGTGCATACTTGCTCATTATGGCTTTCAGGTAGGTTTAAAAAAACAAACAAAAAAAAACAAGAACGGGGCTTACTACCACTTTAAATAAAAAAAAAAAAATGAGAATCGTGATTCTCATTTTTCCCAGAATCGTGCAGCCCTAGTTGTCAGAAGTTATCATGCTGATAACAGAGCAACAAAACAGCAGAAAGACATGGGACCCAGGGCTTTGGAGAGAGATAAGGAAACACTACAGATATATGTGCATAGGTCAAACTTTGTGAATCGGGTTTACATCCACCTTAATCTCATTTCCCTTTATTTTTTTTAAGAATTTACAACAAGTAGAGATCGTGCAGCACAACTTTAAAGATGCAGTGGTGACTTAGGCCAGCCATAGATGAGTCAAAATCTGAGCGTTCTGTCCATGGAAAAAAATGAAAAAAGGCGCATACGATTGTGCCATCATTTGTCTTGTTTTTCTAAACAAAATCCGGCATGTTGGATAGGTCACTTTCGATTGTGGCACGAGAATCGCATGTTCCAGGTGGTACACTAATGATGCAAAAAATGAACGACCACAAATTTTTATTCAGTTGTACCCTTACTACAAAAATGATTTGCAATAGTGTGAACCCAGCCGTAGGGCTCTTTCACATGGGCGACCTGTTCAGGTCCGCCTGCCAGTTTTTTTGACGGACCTGAACGGGCACTCCGTGCTCCTCTATGGAGTCGCAGATGTCAGCGGTGACATGCCCGCTGACATCCGACCTGCTCCGATCCGCCAAAGTGTGACGGAGGAAAAATCTACTTTTCCATTCGTCGATCGGGTGAACACGGACAAACGGTCCGTGTTCATCTAAACCCCCCCATAGGGGAGAGCGGAGAAAAGACAGGGCGGCTCAGCGGGGATCAACGGAGCGATCCCCGCTGAGCAAGCGGCGGTTCACAGGGTGGATCATTACTGATCCGCCTCGTGTGAAAGGGGCCTTGCTCTTTCTAGCAAAAACCCAGAAGTTCAGGGAAGCAGCATTGAAAAAACAGGAACCAGCAGCGTTGAATGTTGTAAACTGCCAGTACTAGAGTGAGAATTTTAACAAATAGATTATTTAATTGTGCTTAATGTATTAAACGCAGGTTTACACAGGGACGGCTTCAAAGTCGTCCGAGTCTGATGCCACCCCGTACAGCGCGACTTCAGCACGACTTGCAAAACTACTTCTGTATAGCGGTCAATGCAAGCCGCTCTGAAGTCGCCTCAAAGTAGTACAGGAACCTTTTTCTTGACTCGAGTCGCTCCTATTACGAAGTTGCCTGACAGGTCGCCCCTTTGTGAACCGGAACTAAGGTCAAGACTTTACATTTGCTATTCAAAAGTGTAGAATTTCCTGTGTAAGTGTTCTGGATCTTTTCTTCTGTTTACAACTCCTATTTCAGGGAAAAGCATCTTTAGTCCTCATTCACACTGGTGTGATTTGACAAATCGCATGACAAGTCGCACCCCACTGCCGGCAATGGAACTGTTGAAATCACTGTGACTCAAAAAAAAGGTTCCTGTACTATTTTTTTCCACTTTCATTGTGACTTGCATAGACTTGCGTTTAAATGAAGTCGCAAGCGGCAATGAAGTCTGAGGTGCAAATCTTGCGGAAATAGAGCAATTTGAAAGCTTATTCCAAATATTACTGTGACTATGGGCAGCGTGGACTCGCTGGACCAGATTGCTGGGTAGCTGCATTTTTAGGACATCTGAAGCAAACACCCAGAGATTACAGTCGCCTTCTGCTCCACCTCCATGGACAAACACACAGTACTTGTATACAAAGGCCTTTCTGTGGTTGTAGTCCATGAGCACAATCACATGAAATGGATTTCAGCTAAAAAAGATTGAGCTGTTCAATTAAAATCCACACTGTACTTAATTTTTATTTTTTCCTCCGATACCTGAATGTGTTTAATTTATTTCATATTAGGCAAAGATGTGTCAGAAGTGAGTTAGAGCTTTTTTCCAGTAGTTTCACCCTCTGAAGGGTGATTTGTGGTGGATTGCTTTTCACTGAGCACTTTGAAAAGCCACGAGGCGGTGCTATGGTTCCTCTTCACTGGCTATTTGAACCCCAAGTCCATGTGGTTAAGGCACAGCCCCTATTCACTTGGATATGTTGCGGATGGTGCTGCCTGCTGAATTCGACAGAGGGGATTATTTTTTGTTGTGTCGTAATGCTTTGCAGTGCTGCTGGGGCATGTGTATATCTTCCTATGGCTGCCTTTGTAGCTGTTGGGGCAAGAAAAACTAATCTCAGCCGCCTGCTTTTACCACTCCCGCTTAATCACAAGTGTAAACTAGGCCTTGGGCTGCTCATAGATGAGTACATTTTTTTTTTTTTTTTTCAACCTGACCCTCTATTCTCCTCTATGGAGTGGCGAGTGTAAACAGGCATGTGTCCAATCGGATGGCAGTCAGGCGTAAACAGAGAGGCGATTTGTATACATCTGACCGCCCATAAAGGAGAGCAAGCTGAGTCTGTGTCCACGTTGCATAATAAGCTGAATGGACACGGACAAGCCATCCGCCTGCTCTGCAGAGATCGGTATACAGATTACCCACTGAGCAGGAGCACTTCTAGCAGAGCCCGCCCTGTGTGGAAGAGGCCTTACTTTATGCTTTTTACTTTTTTATGTTTTATTTCTTTTTATCTGATCTTTTAGGCTCCATGTACACGGGATGTTTTTACAACTGCTCCTAAATGATTAAACTTTACAGATAGTAATCCACGTTTAAAACGCCCCCCGTTTTGCCGCGTTTACATGGCGCATTTTGTAGCGTTTGCGTTTTAGAAGTGTTTCTAAAAAAAATATATAGGCGTGTTTTAAGTTTTGGTAATTTAAAAAAAAAATATATATATATATTAGTGTGTGTGTTTTTTAAATGGCCAAAGACTAAAAACGGCTAAACGCCACCAGTACCGCGTTTGGCGTCTGAACTCCATTTTTTTTTGCTTTAAAAAAAAAAAAAAGCTGTTAAAAGCAACTGCCTAAAAACGACTAAACGAGACTGTGTACATGGTCACATAGGATAACATTGAGGCTCCATTCACACCTAGGCGTTTTTACGCCCGACGCTATTGCAGCCTGAAATACGCTGTGATTTAACATTGTCGGCTATGGAGATGTTTCACATCTCCACGACCGAACGCCTGAAGCTCAAAACAAGTCCCGGACCCTTTTTGTCAGGCGGCTTCGGCGTTCGGCATAGCCGACAATGTTTAATCACCCCTCCGGCGTATTTTAGGCTAAAAAACGTTGCGGCAAATCGCGGGACAAAACGCCGCGTTCAGGTGTGAATGCAGCCTGAATGTGTTCAGGGGCAGTTGAAAAAAGCGTCCAACTGCCTCTGGATGTCCGTTTACAGCAGCAGTGTACACAAGGCCTTATTGATAGTAAATACAAGGCTTCTCCTGAATGGCAGAGGAGCACTCCGACAGGCAGCAGATGGAGAGTTACTTGTACTGCTGCCAGAACACAGCGCCACCTACTGTATGTAGCTAATGCTACTACCATTCATTACAGCACACCCAGCATCCGCATAGTTATATAATGGAAATTGTTTTTTAGGGCCATCTTGGCCCAAATGAACTATATTTTAAAGTGCATTGAAACCTGGAAATTTAAACACGGCACTTTTGCAAACCTAAATGTCATCCAGTTTGCAACTGGTAGTCAGACCAAAGTCGCCCGATTACTAAATGTTATCTTCAGAATTGTGCCCACCACCTGTGTTTTAGTGCACAATGGGGGTTATTTACTAAAGGGAAATCCACTTTGCACTACAAGTGCACATGAAAGTGCAGTCGCTGTAAATCTGAGGGGAAGCTCTGTATAATAAAATCAGCAATCATGTGCAAGCTAAAATGCTGTTTTTTATTTTCCTTGCATGTCTCCCTCGGATCTACAGCGACCGCACATTCAGTGCAATTTCAAGTACTTTGCACTTGTAGGGCAAAGTGGATTTGCCTTTCATAAATAATAACCCCCAATGTAAGGTGATAAAGGTATTTCTTTAGGTCTCTTCTCAAAATGTATGTAAATGCCAAATTTATTTTTTCAGTTTGTTCGTCGTCATGTCTCACTGTAAAGACAAATGTTTGCAATTCTGTTTCAGATTTTTCTGCTTGGGGTCCTTACCTGTAATGTCGCTTCCTGTTGCAGGCTGACAATGCTAAACTAGCACTTTAAAATTGGCAGCAGTGTTGTCAGTCAGCCACGTGCACTTTTCATCTGGTCATTGGGCTGCCTGTCAGATCTGGAAGATTTTTCATTTTAATTTCCAGTTTTTGTTATTTCAGATCTCCTCTGTGAATTTCCTAGAAAGGAGGGCCGTACTCTACACTGAGATGACCTCTGAAGCTACGATTGCTCCACCAAGGAGCAAGCTGCCAAACTCAGGATATCGAGACTTCTACTGGCTCCGTTCCTTCGTGGCAGGAGGTGAAATGTTTGCACTTCTTCAAATTAAGAACTCTGTAAAGAACTGTATATTTGCCCAGGTAGAATGTCGCAGTGCAGTTTCGGAACTCTCTCTGTGAAAAAATGGGGTGGGTTGTGGCTTTAAAGTGATTGTAAAGGCAGAAGTTTTTTTATCCTAATGCATTAGGATAAAAAAACCATCGGTGTGCAGCAGCCTCCCCCCCCCCCTACTTACCTGAGCCCATCTCCATCCAGTGAGGTTGCATGAGAGCCACGGCTGGCCGGAAATCTCCCTCCTGTTTGGCTGAGACAGCAGCGGGCGCCATTGGCTTTCACTGCTGTCAATCAAAGTCAGTGATCCAATGAGTAGAGAGAGGGATGGGGCCGAGCCTTGGCTCTGTGTCTGAATGGACACACAGAGCAGCGGCTCGGGTGCCCCCATAGCAAGTTACTTGCTGTGGGGGCAGGAGGGAGGGGCCAGGAGCCCCGCAAAGAACCTAAGAAGAGGAGGATCTGGGCTGCTCTGTGTAAAGCCACTACACAGAGCAGGTAAGTATAACATGTTTGTTATATATTTAAGAAAAAAAAAAACAAGACTTTAGTTTTACTTTTTTTAAGGGGAATTCCGGTCTGTAGCTGCTGACTTTTAATATAAGGACACTTGCTTGTCCAGATATCCCGCAATGCATCCTTGCGGCTTCACAACCTGTTTCCTACTGCGCATGCGCTAATTGCGCTGCGTTTTCTAAATGGCCCCTCCTTTCTTCTGGAACCTGTGTCTCCCAGAAGGCGGAGGGGGGGGGGAAGGAGGAGGGGCTGTATATGACGTAGGTCGCCGCGGCGTTTCTGATAGGTATCTGCTCCCTCCCGTAAGGTACCAAGTGTACCGGAGGTGGTAGGAAGCGGATAAGCGGAGCTTCCACTGCTTTAACAGACAACTTTTGGAGAAATTTAAAAAGTGATCTGTATGTGACCACATCTCCTCAATACTTAGAGGCTCAAACTATTCAAAAGTAATATTTGTGGTATATATAGAACCTGGTAGGCTGAGTTGGCCCCTGACTTCTTGTATATATTAGATACTGAAACAGATCTTCTTACACTGTCCCTGTTTGCCTGGGAGCATTCCAGCTACTCCTGTTACATTCTCTATACTTCCCTTTTAAATAGCAGCTGTCTGGATATTTTAAAGGACATAGTGATATATCCATCCTAAAGAGGTTGTAAACTCCGAAGTTTCTATCAGTTTGCGGGCCATGGCACTGTGATTTGCCTGAGCTGCGATGACGTCACTCCTGCACAAATGTGCGCGGGAGCCGCTGTACAGGGCTTGGAAGGATTGGCGGCCGTTCCTTCAGAGCACAATCGCCAGTGATGTCACTGGCTGCATGTAATGTAAATATCTCCTAAACGGTACACGTTTAGGAGATATAGGTAGGTTTACTTCTTCTTTAAAGGACATGCTTTTTTTTTAACTAAACATCACCATGCCACTGAATGCAGCCTGCCTGGAAAATACTTAAAGTGATTGTAAAGGCAGAAGGTTCTTTATCTTGATGCATTAAGATAAAAAGCCTTCTGTGCAGCAGCTTTCCTAACCTGAGGTCCCTCTCTGTCCAGTGATGTCCACTACTGTCTCAACCGTCCGAGATTCTCCCTCCCGATTGGCTTGCACACAGCAGCGGCGCCATTGGCTCCTGTCAATCGAACTCAGCTAGCCAATCAGGGGAGAGAGGGGGCGGGGGGTGGGTCGAGGCTCTGTGTCTGAATGGACACAGGGAGCTGTGACTCGTCTAGGGTGCCACTATAGAAAGCTGCTTGCAGTGGGGGCACTGAACAGGAGGGAGGGGCCAGGAGAGCTAAATAGGGACCTAAGAAGAGGACGATCCGGGCTGCTCTGTGCAAATCCACTGCTATAGAGCAGGTAAGTATAAAATGTTTGTTTTTATAGGGGGGAAAAAAACAAGACTTTTGAATCACTTTAAGCCAGCTGGCACCCCCCAGTTCAAGGAAAGTTGATTAATTTTTATTTTTTTTTGTCCAAAAACATAGGTGGAAAGTTGTCACCCAAACAGTGGCTACATCCAATCACATGCAGTCACTGTCTGTGAATTCTGTGCTGTCTGTCAGAATATAGTAGCTAGCACAGAGATTCCTTCATCCACTCTGTTTAACATGTATGGAGGAATCTATATGTGTATGGCTAGCTCTACTTGACAAATGCATCAGACGCCCTGGTTTAGGAGTTCAGCCAGTTTTTATATAGTCTGCTTCAGAAGACCAGACAAAATTCTTCACCATTCAATTATAAGATTTAAAGTGGAGCTCCACCCAAAAGAGGAAGTTCTGCTTTTAAGGCCTCCTCTCTCACTCCTGGTGAAGAAATTGTACTTTTGGGGGGGCAGCGGGTACCTGATTTTGACAGGTACCTTCTCCCATTTCTGCTCAGATGGCCTAGGCGATTCTCCCTCCCCGCTGACTTCTTGGACATGTCATGACCATTCACGAGGTGCAGCGCCGTTCACGCATTCGCAGTGGGCACCTGGCTGTGAATACCGCAAGCTGCCACAGCCAGGTGCCCACAGTTAACGTGTCAGGGACAGACAACAGGAGGGGAGAATGGCTGGGGTGAGCCCATCACTGGATCGTAGGACAGGTGAGTGGCTGTTAATTAAAAGTCAGCAGCTACAGTTTTTGTAGCTGACTTCAAATTCTTACACAGGGGACTGGAATTCCGTTTTAAAGAGTTTAGAATAAATGTTGTTTACATTTTTAACATAGTTCAGGTTTCATTATGTTTAGTGGTATGATTACAGTAAGTAAACCTTCCTTTTTTTTTTTGTATTGTAGGGGTTGCCAGCTGCTGTGCTAAATCAACCATTGCACCCTTGGATAGGATTAAAATTCTCTTTCAAGCACAAAATATCCACTACAGGCACCTGGGTAAGAACAGTTAAATTTCAGGATGTGGCAGTAATACATTCCTTCTACAGGTGTTTTTTTTTTTTCTGCAATTTTTTGTAATTTGTTTTTATGACGTAAAAAAAATGAATATTTTAAATTGAAACCCTTCATCTTGTTAAAGTGTATGTAATCCCAAAATAAGTTTATTATAAGGGCCGATTCACACCAGAACGCAGTGCAGCGAAGGCACAGTACCATTCAAGTTCATGCCATGCAGTGCGATTTGCAGGCCATTTAAATGACGAAATAAGAAGAAATAAGGACATTTAAAAGCAAAATCAGGCAGGAAAGATTTCCATAAAAGAAGTCAACTATTTCATTTTTTTTATATCATTATGTATTCAGGTGTACTCGCCACCATAAAAGCTGTGAAACACAAAGAAGGCTTTCTAGGGTTTTATAAAGGAAATGGAGCCATGATGGTCAGGATCTTCCCATATGGAGCCATACAGTTTATGGCATTCGACAGATACAAAAAGGTATTTTTCCTCATTCCTGTATTAAATATTTAACTAAATATTGATGGAGAGTTTAATAGGTACTGTTCACATCAATGTAGACCAGGGATCCTCAAACTACGGCCCTCCAGCTGTTGAACTATACATCCCATGAGGCATTGTAACACACTGACATTCACAGACATGACTAGGCATGATGGGAATTGTAGTCCCTGAACAACTGGAGGGCCATAGTTTGTAGACCATGGATTTGCTAATCGCTTAGGAGGGAAAACTTATGGGAGCGAGTGACAAATGGCTTATCAGTGCTTGAAAAACAAATAAAACTTCTTATTCATATAGCTATATGGCAACTGTGTATAAAAGTCCTTGGGGTGCAAAGGTAGTTCTGATGTACTTGGATCCAAGAGCAAACACTTGGAGGGGGAAGCAGCTGGCTGTAAGAGTGAGAAGCAGCTTTGTAGGTAGCTATGGAGGAGAAAGAGCAGTTCCAATCTAAGGGTAGGATATGTACCAAGTTCAATAAATGTAATCAGACTCGCAAGATAAATGAAGTATTGGGCATGTACATGGGCAAGCCACACTGCAGTAGTCCCATCTGGATGGATGGCTGTGATGGAGGCAGTCCTCTGTTCCTGGCCGCGCTGGTGGAATCTGGAGCTCCGAGTTAGATGGACAGGCAAAGCAGCCAAGACGTCACTGGAAGAAAGGCAAGAGGCCTGACAGCGGTGCATGTTTGGCGCATGCATGCTCATTTGTCAGAAAGGAGACAAAAGGCGCTTCTAAGTGCAACTGTATTTAATGGTAAAAAATGGTTAAAAACACTTGCAAGATCCGGGATAAAACGGGCGTATCTGACAACATTGTGGATTCCTTGCTTTATCCTATGCCTCCACGGTGAAGAGCTGATCAGCAGCTGTAGATGGAGGGGAGGGGGGGGAGCAAGGAGGCAAGATGGCCACCTGGCTTCTGAAACCCCGCTGGAAAGCACGGACCAGAAGTGACATCAAGCGGGGCACGGTAACGCTTTTCAGAGCAATGCGCAGATCGCTCCTTCGTCTGACCCTGCTGCTATAAGTGCTATTCCAGTTTTCACTTGCCTCACCCTTGATACTGATGTGAAGTTTTCTGGTACAGCTTATTATAGGAATTTCTGACAGAAGCACCCTATTTATCCACTTTTCATGTTCTCTTTCATCAGGCCTAGCAAATGGCCATCTTGGATGTGGTTATGAAGGGCCGGCGGACAACAATACTCAGCGAGCCAGCTCTGCTAGTCCCATAACACATAAAAAGGCCAAACAAGTATTAAATAAAACCTATAATGAATCTGCTGGACATTCAATAGCACACTAAATACAATACGACATATGCTTTTGGGCACGTATATGTTTATACTCAGACGACGATTCACATGAAAATAGAAAGACCATAAGGATCCTGTTGGTTAAAATAAAAGTAAAATTGATGATTAAAAATGTATATGTACTAAAAATATATGGATAAAGTTTTTTTTAGCAAGTATATGTACACTAGTTAAAAAGGCCAAAAAATAACACTGTCGGAGTGTATTTTCAATGTAGAACCATTTTAGCTGCAGAGTATTCTCTGAATCACACCTGTGCCAAGCGGCTAACCCCCCTGTGTGCAGTAAGCAGGAGGGCAGCCGCTCAGCATGGGGCACGGAAGCAAGTTGAGATCACTGGGGTAGTGGTGTCTACTTCATTGAGTTCCAGCTTTCGGGGGGGAATCAGCCAGATACGGTACAAACTGTAGTTACATTGGTCTTTGCTGGACCAACGTAACTGTGTATAATATAACCATGCCTAAAATTCTTCTTTAAAAGCCAGAGGTGTTGCTTTAGGCAGCAGAGATGGTGCGCATACAGGCTCAAGTGATGCAAATTTGTCCCCGAGTACACACTGAATTGGTTGCAGTGTTGTGGTGTTGTACTGCAGGCTTTTAGCGATTAAAACAAGGAGGAGACATAACGCCACCTGTCAAAAAATCTCCTTTGAAAGGTGGCCCACCTCAGGTCGCTCTTCATAGGGCAATGCTTGTGTAAACAAGTCATTTGTTGCACACATTTGCTAACATATGATGAAACCCCAGTGTTATTTGGTCCATTAAGCTGGCCATAGATGGCTAGTTTTTTTCCTCCATCCACTCAAACAAGGCGGATGAAGAGATCTTCCCAACTGGAACATTTTATTCTGACAGTGGCTCCCACTGCTATCAACGTACATTGACCTCTGGTAAAATTTTAGAAATCTTTTAACAATCTGCAGCCGCCGATTGGAAAAGAGTTCCATCATTTCAACAAAAGTCAATCAAGCAAACGACTTCTGTCGAGCAGAGACGGCCACACACTGACTGAAATTCAGCCGGTCCCTGCTGAACTGACCAAGTTTCAATCTGTTTATGGCAAGCTTAACTCAAGTCTAAGAGCCTCCGTTTTGGAGCATACAGTATGTAGCCATGAATAAATTGAGGGTAGCCTGGAGGTAGCCCATTCATCCCCAGGGATGCCACTTATTTGTTCTGCAAAACACAGTTGTGGAAATGTCACACCAAGCATGTCTTATGATAATGTATTCATGTACAGTGCCTTAAAAAAGTTTTTAAGTCATGTTTGCAATCAAAAATGTACATGTGTTTTATTCGAATTTTATTTGATGGACCAACACAAAGTGGCACATAATTGTGAAGTGGAAGGAAAACGATAAATGTTTTTTAAATTATTATTTTTATTATTATTATTATTATTATTATTATTATTATTATTATTATTTATTTTTTTACAAATAAATATTTGAAAAGTGTGCTGTGCGTTTTGTACTCAGCCCTCCTAGAACTACCTTTTGCCGAAAGTCTTTTTGGGGATGTCTCTAACAGCTTTGCACATCTAGAGAGTGATATTTTTGCCCGTTCTTCTTTGCAAAATAGCTCAAGCTCTGTAAGATTGGATGGTGAGCCTCTGTGAACAGCAATTTTCAAGTTTGCCACCGATTATCAATTGGATTTAGGTCTGGACTTGTCTGGGCTATTCTAATGCCGCGTACAGACGGTCGTTTTTTGTGATGAAAAAAAACGTCGTTTTTGAAAACGTCATTTAAAATGACCGTGTGTGGGGAAAACGTTGTTTTATGTCTTCTGAAAAACGACAAAGAAAAAATTCGAACATGCTTGAATTTTTTGTGTCGTTTTTCAAAACGTCGTTTTTTGTGTCATTTTTAAACCCGCGCATGCTTAGAAGCAAGTTATGAAGCGAGCTTCAATGCAACAGAGTGCCGTCGTACGTGCTGAACGTAACCGCGCTTTGCTAGAGCATTTTGAAAAAACGATGGTGTGTAGGCAACGTCGTTTTTAAAAATGAAGTTTCAAAAATGTCGTTTTATTTCATGATTTAAAACGTCTATTGTAGCTCTGGTTGTATGTTTAGGGTTGTTGTCTCGCTGGAAGGTGAACCTCCGCCCCAGTCTCAATTATTTTGCAGACTTTACAGGTTTTCCCTAAGATTGCCCTGTATTTGGCACCATAAAGCTTCCCATCAACTCTGACTAGCTTCTCTGTCCCTGCTGACGAAAATCATCCACACAATATGATGCTGCCACCACCACCATGTTTCACGGTGGGGATGATATGTTCAGGGTGATGTGCAGTGTTAGTTTTCCGCCACACATAGCGTTTTGCTTTTAGGACAAAAAGTTCAATTTTGGTCTCATCTGACCAGAACACCTTCTTCCATATGTTTGCTGTGTCCCCCACATGGCTTCTTGCAAACAGAACTTCTTATGGCTTTCTTTTAACAATGGCTTTCTTCTTGCCACTCTTCCATAAAGGCCAGATTTGTGGAGAGCACAAATAATAGTTGTCCTGTAGACCGATTTCTTCCACCTGCGCTGTGGATTCTCTGCAGCTCCTCCAGAGTTATCATGGGCCTCTTGGCTGTTTCTCTGATTAATGCTCTCCTTTCCAGGCCTGTCAGTTTAGGTGGACGGTCATGTCTTGGTAGATTTGCAGTTGTGCCATACTCTTTCCATTTTCGAATGATGGTTTGAACAGTGGTCCATGAGATGTTCAAAACTTGGGATATTTTTTTTTATAACCAAACCCTGCTTTAAACTTCTCCACAACTTTATCCCTGACCTGTCTGGTGTAATCCGTGGCCTATATGATGCTGTTTGTTCACTAAGGTTCTCTAACAAACCTCTGAGGGCTTCACAGAATGGCGGTATTTATACTGAGATTAAATTACACACAGGTGGGCTCTATTTACTAATTGGGTGACTTCTGAAGGCAATTTATTCCACTAGATTTTAGTTAGGGTTATCATAGCAAAGGAGGCTGAATACAAATGCACGCCACGCTTTTCAGATATTTATTTGTAAAAAATAATTGTATCACTTTTCGTGCCACTGTGTTGGTCTATCAAATAAAATTCCAATAAAATATTGTTGCTGATGATGCGGCACCTAGACTGACAACGGGTCATGGGAGTGCAAAACAAACTGCACTCTTGTGATCTATAAAAGTACAGCCAAGCAAGCTTTGGCTGGACTTCTCCTTTAGCATCATGTTTGTCCAGACTGGTGATCAGAGTTGAATCTGGCAATATTTGTATGTGTATGCTTCCCCTAAACTTTCCAGGGGTGTCTCCATGTTCCCCCTACTTCCTCAGAACTTAAAGGGGTTGTAAAGATTTGTCTTTTATTTTCTTAATCGGTTCTTTTTAAGCTAGTGCATTGTTGGTTCACTTACCTTTTCCTTCGATTTCCCTTCTAAATGATTTTTTTCTTTGTCTGAATTTCTCACTTCCTGTTTCTCCTCAGTAAGCTTTCCCCCATCATCCGAGCGGTGGAAAGTCATTTAGAACAGCTTACTGAACACCTTACTGAGGAGGAACAGGAAGTGAGAAATTCAGACAAAGAAAACAAAGAAAAAAAAAACATTTTAGAAGGGAAATTGAAGAAAAAGGTAAGTGAACCAACAATGCACTAGCTTAAAGGAACCTATTTAGAAAATAAAAAACGAACCTTTACAACCCCTTTAAGCGGAACTTCACCAAAAAAGGAAAGTTCCACATGTGTTCCCCCTCCTCTCTTGCAATTGGCACTTTTATGGGGGTGGGGAGCAGCTACTTGGTTTTGACAGGAACAGGTTCCCACTTCCAGACGGATCGCTGCGGAAATCCCCCCCCCCCTCCCCCACAGCCTTTTGGGACGCATCACCAATCCCAGAGGACTGTGGGACTATTCACAAAGCACAGCGCGTCTTGCACATGCACAGTTGGGAGTCGGCTGTGAAGCCACAAGGAGTCGCAGCCAATTTCCAACCGTAAACATGCTGGCAATTTTTTTTTCGGGGGAGACTTTATTTATTACTATTTGTTTGTGAAGCGCGCATATACCACCGGTCGGTGGTGCCAAAGCGCTTTGTGACAGAATAGGCCGGATGTTCTGGCGAGGGGAGCATAAATAAAAGAGGAGGGAGAAAAATAAATCAGCGAGTAGATGAACGAAGAAAAATTGGCCTAGGATTGAAATGCTTGGCAGAATAGCCAGGTCTTCCGCTTCTTCCTGAACGTATATAGGCTTGGGGAGATGCGAATGTTAAGCGGGATTTGGTTCCAGAGTGTCGCCCCCTCTTTAATAATGTAACGTTTGAAAGGACTTTCAGACGTATGATCAAGGTCACATATCTGATTGGCATTTGGTTTGTAAAGCTAGACCAAGGTAAATACAGGTTAAAAAATCCTGGCTATGTAACACAAACACTCAAATCCAAGTAAGTAGATCAGGATAAAGGTTGGTTACAATGTTCTGCAACAGCATTCATTTCTTCACATCCTGTTTGGCCAATGTAGGCTTACTTGATGTCACAGCATCATAGTCTATACTTTCATCTTCACCCTGGTTACAATCCAATTGGCTAATGTAAACCTTCATAATTTTTTTTTACAGTTCGTACGCAGGACTATCAGCAAATCTGAGCATCTATCTAGATTATTGGCTGGATCAATGGCTGGTAAGTATCAATACACAAAATCGGCTATAGAAGCCCTCTACTCTGCTAATAATTAGTAATATATGAATAGCTACACGATCAAAGAATATAGCCAGCCGATGTCTGTCATGCTGAGAATCTTTGAGCCACGTGTAACTGGGTGCAACATTTGTCTTTCCTGACTTTGTAGTGACTCGTCTGTCCAAGTCCCATTACTGGTAAAGATCAGCACGTACACACTTGGCTTGTAAAGAGAGTACAGTGGAACCTCGGATTGCGAGTAACGTGGTTAACGAGCGTTTCACAATTTGTCTTGCAAAACGAGCAGGATTCAAGCCAAAGCGGTGTGCAATACCGCGTTTGGCCTGAGGTGGGACGGGCAACGGAGCAGAGCCCATCGGTGCCGTTCGGAAATGCTCAGAAAATCGCGGAAATACTCAGTTCCTGAGCCTTTCCGAGTTCAGCTAAGGTGTCCTCGGGCCTTTCCGAGTGTTTACGAGGCTCTCCGGCGCCCCCCCCCCCACCTCTGGTCGCATGCATTATTGCATGCTATTGAAGTCAATGCGGAACAAATTATTTTTGTTTCCATTGACTTCTATGGGGAAACTCGCTTTGATATGCAAGTACTTTGGATTACAAGCATTCTCCTGGAACGGATTATGCTCGTAATCCAAGGTTCCACTGTATATGTTTTTATTTTTATTCATTTAAGTAAAAAAGTTTACAGTACTCAAATGCAATAAAACGTTTCTCCTAAAGTGGTTGTAAAGGCTCAACTTTTTTTTTTCCCCTTAAAATTATTAAACCTGCTATACTTACCTGCTCTGAGCAATGGTATTAAAAGGAGCAGCCCCAAACCTTCTTTTCTGAGGTCCCCAGTTGTCTGCTCCTCCTTTTCTGTGTCTATCCCTATAGCAAGCTGTGTGCTATGAGGGCAGATGTGTGGGCGTGCTCCTGAGTCGGGCTGTGTGCGCCCATAGACACACACAGCACGGCTCGGCCCTGCTCCTGCTTCATAGGATTTGATTAACAGAAGGAGCCAATGGCTGCCTCTGTGTCCTATAAAGGAGAGGGAGAGAGAGAGTGAGCAATGATGTGACTCTCAGGCACAGTGTTCGATCAAAAGAAGAGTGAGGTAGATATTTTTTTGGGGGAGGTAGTCATGGAAGTTTTTTTTTTACCATAATGCAAAGAATTGAGGTAAAAATCCTTCTGCATTTACAACCACTTTAACATCATTTATTGGTCAGTTTTTTTTTTTTTGTTCCCTTCTGTTGCAGTAAGTGATAAGTGATGATCGCTCTAGGTCCAGGCAGCTGAGCATCTGTTGTTCGATTTGAAATGTCGTGAAAAATTGTTGTACCATCTACCAAAGCTGTGGAAATGTTTTGGCACGTGCACTTTTAACCCAATAATAATGCTTGCCCTATTATAAAACTTGACTAGACTTGTACATCCTTCTGTAGCTCATGAGCGGCATCCTGTGATGTAACATCACCTGCAATCACCGCAAATGGGTCAACAAGACAGGCAGTGGTGCCGACCTTATGCCCAGTTTGCTCTTCTAGTGCCTGCCTTGTGCCTATTTTTCACCTGGTTGGCGCCTCTTGTGCCCACCTTATGCACAGTTGGTGCCAATCTGTCACCCACCTAAGGCCTTGTTTGTGCCCTGTTGGCGTCTACATACAGTACAGACCAAAAGTTTGGACACACCTTCTCATTCAAAGAGTTTTCTTTATTTTCATGACTATGAAAATTGTAGATTCACACTGAAGGCATCAAAACTAAATATAAAAATAAATAAAATATATTTCATATTCTAGGTTCTTCAAAGTAGCCACCTTTTGCTTTGATTACTGCTTGGCACACTCTTGGCATTCTCTTGATGAGCTTCAAGAGGTAGTCACCTGGCGCAGCACCCCATCACTCTCCTTCTTGGTCAAATAGCCCTTACACAGCCTGGAGGTGTGTTTGGGGTCTTTGTCCTGTTGAAAAATAAATGATGGTCCAATTAAACGCAAACCGGATGGAATAGCATGCCGCTGCAAGATGCTGTGGTAGCCATGCTGGTTCAGTATGCCTTCAATTTTGAATAAATCCCCAACAGTGTCACCAGCAAAGCACCCCCACACCATTACACCTCCTCCTCCATGCTTCACGGTGGGAACCAGGCATGTAGAGTCCACCATCCGTTCACCTTTTCTGCATCGCACAAAGACACGGGGGTTGGAACCAAAGATCTCAAGTTTGGACTCATCAGACCAAAGCACAGATTTCCACTGGTCTAATGTCCATTCCTTGTGTTCTTTAGCCCAAACAAGTGTCTTCTGCTTGTTGCCTTTCTTTAGCAGTGGTTTCCTAGCAGATATTCTACCATGAAGGCCTGATTCACACAGTCTCCTTTTAACAGTTCTAGAGATGTGTCTGCTGCAAAAGGTGGCTACTTTGAAGAACCTAGAATATGAAATATATTTTCAGTTGTTTCACACTTTTTTGTTATGTATAATTCCACATGTGTTAATTCATAGTTTTGATGCCTTCAGTGTGAATCTACAATTTTTATAGTCATGAAAATAAAGAAAACGCTTTGAATGAGAAGGTGTGTCCAAACTTTTGGTCTGTACTGTATATCCATGTAGTAGATCCTGTGGTGCATTGACTGTGGTTGCCCATATTTTAAGATGCCATCAGCGGGACTCGAAGACCAGTGAAGAAACCGATTTGGGTGAGGACAGCGCTGGATCCCTGGACATCCATGTCTGTTTAATAAAAGTCAGCAGCTACAATTTTTGTAGCTGTTGACTATTAATTTTAAGAAATGTCTGAAGCTCCTCTTCTTCATTGCAGAAATATCAGTCCGGATATACATTGTATTAACAGTTGGGGCATTTCAGCCAAAACTATTTCGTTAATTTTTTTTTTGTTTTGGATGGAGAGTTGAAGCTTTTAATGCTGTCAATGCTCCTGTTAAATGAGATGTCCCTTCACTTTCTGATCCACATGACGCAAGCAGTAACAAACAAAACAACCTACTGAGCTCAAAGTGGATGTTCTTGCAATGGTGAACGTTCTATCTTTAACAGCTAGAAGCAAAGCAAGACCTTGCCCATTACCTTTTTATAATTCCTTTTATTGAAGAAATAAAATAGATGTGTACTTGCAAACATATGATATCAAGCTTATCAATATCCAATGTCCCACATCGCCTGGTCCACTGCACCAATCTCCGCATTGGAAGACACTTCAAATGGCTGTTTTTCCACAATATGGGAAGAGTTGGAACCTTTGGCAAATTCTTGGTTGTAATTGATGTAATTATCACTGCCTCTCACTTCCCTCCATGTTCCATTGACGTCTTGTATCATACTTCCTATCGCAGTGACTCCCTATGTCACATACCCTATCCAAGTGACACCCTTTATCACAGAGAAAAGAAGTGCGAGGAAGTCTGACAATAATAATAAAAGCATAACAAGGAAACAAAGCTTTCCTTCTGCTTCATCTATAAACGTGGGTCTGGTCTGGAGTTAAATTTTTGTCTTTATTTTTAGGTATCACTGCAGTTATGTGCACTTATCCACTGGATATGGTCAGAGCTCGTCTTGCATTTCAAGTGACAGGAGAACACAAGTACAATGGCATCATAGATGCTTTTAAGAGTATTTACACAAAGGTATGTCTCTTTTTTATAGAAATACAAAGTGCTATTAGGTGAGTTTTTAATAAGAATTATTAGATCCTCTGCAGATTTTGTATTTTCAAATGATAGAGACAGAATATCAACCAAAAATCCAGAAAAAACACTTAATGTAAATATGAATATTGGGGAAACTAATGCGCAAACCACACTAACCATAGAATAACAAAAAATGGGGGGTAAAATTCCTGAATACCATAAACTATGCAGCAGCTATAACTATTTAAAAATTATAGGGAGACTGGTGTATATAGAGAATGATCAATCACTAGCAGCAGCCACAACCAAAATGGTGCTCACACTAACAATATAAAGAACGGGGGGTGTTGGGACGCTTGCCAATATTAAATAAATACGTAAAAATCCAATAACTAATAATCTTAAATATATAAATATTGGTGCAGATAATGCAAATGGATATTAAAGGAGTTCTCTGACCTAAAACTTTTAACCCCCGCTGTGCCCGGGCTGTAAAAATATACAAAATAAACTTTCACTTACCTGCCTACGATCCCCCGTTGTTCCGATATCACCGTCCCGTTCTCCGGTCCCGGGCCCCTTCCGCTTCCTGTGTGTCGGTGACTCATAGTGCGCTCAGCCTATCAGCGGCCGCAGCAATGTCCCGTCGCGGCCGCTGATAGGCTGAGCGCACTATGAGTCACCGACACACAGGAAGCGGAAGAGACCGGGACCGGAGAACGGGACGGCGATATCGGAACAACGGGGGATCGTAGGCAGGTAAGTGAAAGTTTATTTTGTATATTTTTACAGCCCGGGCACAGCGGGGGTTAAAAGTTTTAGGTCAGGGAACTCCTTTAATAACTAATGTGAAAACACAAAAAAATGTGCATAGATAGTAACTAACAACTATCATGATAAAGTGCAAACTTGGTGCCAATTTTCTTAGATGTGCAAAAAAAACAATAATAATATTCATAAATCTTCATGCATTCATGTGTAATGAGTGAAAAAAATCAAGAAGTGCTCCTTGCAAAAAATCAACAGTTCAATCTCATGCAAAAGATAGGTAACCAATGTCCATAAATTTTCTGAAGTGTAAAGTGATAAAAAATCCACCGCAAACTGACAGGTGCTCCACTCCAAGTGACCCCGTTAACATAAGCCAGCTGAGGTGAGAGGCTGGTGTTAACGGGGTCACTTGGAGTGGAGCACCTGTCGGTTTGCGGTGGATTTTTTATCGCTTTACACTTCAGGAAATTTATGAACATTGGTTGCCTATCTTTTGCATGAGATTGAACTGTTGATTTTTTGCAAGGAGTGTAAGAGATTCATTTCCTTGTACTGCTTTACCGGCTCTGATGGTATGGGCAAGGAATGCACACAGACTACTTGCTTGGTTGCTACAGTAGAAAAGAGGCTGAGCTTCAGCCTGGTGGCCAGTTTTATTAGCCACATGAAATCACAAGGCATACAATTGATTGGTTCACATTATACAGCCACACCCAATAATCCTCCCATTCACCCTCCCCTCACCCACCTCTTTACACGCCCTCCTGTGAGCACATGTAAAATCCTTTGTTTGATACTAGAACACAGGGGTTTCTTGATCAACTTTGCAAGGGCTGCTTAGTCCAATCAGTCAACAGGTAAAATCTCTTTCACATTTTGCCATGTTTACTTCTCCGTATGAATACAAGAAGCAGACAGAAGGAGAAGTTCGTATTTAGCATAAACAGTTCTTGTTACAAGATTCCTTCAGTCATCCAAAAGTCAAGGATTTCCTTTCAAAAGTCACACAAGCTCCGAGTGAGGGGAAGGGGGATGGGAGAACATCTGCTCTTAATAACATGTCATTTTGTTTCTCCATTTCAAATGGTAACTTTTTACAATATAATATCTGCTTCTTCATATTTTCAATGCTAGGTTCATAACTTTAAAACAATATCTAATATAAAATCCTCAAGGAAAATAAACGGTATTGATCATTCCCATACATACATATGCATAATGCGTATAAAAACAAATAAACAGTATAAGGAATATAGGAAAGAGAAACATTTCAGTGATTCTAATAATAAAAAGAATTGGCCTAATTTGAAAATAGGGATTTTAGAATCATCCACCACAGGAGCACTTCTTGATTTTTTTTTTTTTTTTTTTTTTTTTCACTCATTACACATGAATGCATGAAGATTTTTTTATGAATATTATTGTTTTTTTTTTTTTTTGCACATCTAAGAAAATTGGCACCAAGTTTGCACTTTATTATGATAGTTGTTAATTATGCAAATTTTTTTAGTGTTTTCACATTAGTTATTATTATTAATTCTTAATATCCATTTGCATCATCTGCACCAATATTTATATATTTAATATTATTAGTTATTGGATTTTTACGTATTTATTTAAAATTGACAAGTGCCCCAACACCGCCCGTTCTTTACATAATGTAAATGTTATAAGTTGAGTTGCAGTTCAGTTTGTAAAATAAGTACAGTATTTGATCCCCAAGCAAAACATGACTTGGTACTTGGTGGAGAAACCCTTATTGGCAAGCACAGAGGTAAGATGTTTCTTGTAGTTGGTTACCAGGTTTGCACACATCTTGGGAGGGACTTTGGTCCACGCTTCTTTACAGATCTTCTCTAAATCCTTAAGGTTTCTTGGCTGTCGCTTGGGAACTTGACGTTTCAGCTCCCTTCATAAATGTTCTATAGGATTAAGGTCTGGAGACTGGCTAGGCCACTTCATGACCCTAATTTGCTTCATCTTAAGCCACTCCTTTGTTGCCTTGGCGGAATGTTTTGGGTCATTGTCATGCTGGAACACTCGTCCACGACCCATCTTCAGTGTTCTGCAAAGGGAAGAAGGTTCTTCTCCAAGATTTTACAATACATGGCCCCGTCCATTGGCCCCTCAATGTGGCAAAGTCAGTCTGTACCTTTTTAGCAGAGAAACAGCCCAAAAGCACAATGTTTCTCCCCCCTGTGCTTGACTGTATGGATGGTGTTCCTGGGGGTAATAGTCGGCATATTTCTTCCTCCAAACACAGTGAGTCGAGTTAATGCCAAAGAGCTCAATTTTGGTCTCATCTGACCACAGCACTTTCTCCCAATCCTTCTCTGAATCATTAAGACGTTCATTGGCAAACTTCAGATGGGCCTGTACATGTGCCTTCTTGAGGACTCTGTAGGATTTCAATCAGTGGCGGCGTATTGTGTTAACAATGGTTTGTTTGGTGACTGTGGTCCCAACTGCCTTGAGATCATTCACAATGTAGTTCTGGGCCGAACCCTCACTTTTCTCATGATCATTCTTACCCCTTGCACGGAGCTCCAGACCGAGGGCGATTTGATGGTTATTTTGTATTTTCTTTCCATTTGTGAATAATTTCTCCAACAGTTGTCTCCTTCTCTCCAAGCTTCTTGCTGATGGTCTTGTAGCCCACTTCAGCCTTGTCTAGGTCTACAATCTTGTCCCTGATGTCCTTTGTCAGCTCGTTGGTCTTGCCCATGAGTTGTCATTAGGAGTACATTCTTAATTTGACAGGACAAATTGTAGCCAGTTTGTGGGAGCCAGAATATTATTGGTTGGTAGGGGATCAAATACTTATTTTACTCACTGAACTGCAACTCAATTCATTACATTTGTATCATGTTTTTTTTTTTTCTGGATTCTCTGTTGATATTCTGTCTTTATCATTTACTATACACCTATGATAACAATTACAGACCCTTCATTTCTTTTGTAAGTGTGCAAACTTACAAAATCTGCAGGGGATTAAATATTCATTTTCCCCACTGTACATGTATGCACCTAGTTTTGACTATCCATCTTCCAGGGACCATGAGTGTTTGTGGAGTTTGTATCAGTTTCAGAGCATTAAAGTGCTTGTGGAAGAAAATAGGCATTCATAAACAATATTATTATGTAACTGTAAAAAAAAAAAAAACGCTGTGCGCGCATCCGAAGCACTAAAATGGTTTATCTTCTGTTTTTATTTAACTACTAGGAGGGAGGATTCCGTGGATATTACAGAGGCCTTGTTCCCACTGTTATAGGAATGGCACCTTATGCAGGTAAGTTACCTGGATCCTCCAATCCATTACTCAAGTGAGGCTAAACAAGACTATGTAGCATTAGGCCTCATGTACGCTGCTGCTGCTGGTAAACAGATGTTTAGGAGCAGTTGTGTTTTTTTTTTTTTTTTTTTTTTTTTAGATGCCCCTGAACTCTCTGTTATCAGTACATGTACACAGGGTCGTTTAGAGTTGTTTCTAGGCAGTTGAGTTTAGGCTTCAGTTGCTTGCAATGGCGGCGCCTGCACCAGAAACCAATGGACAAATCGGTTTGGGGTGCTTACATTGCGGGGTCCCTGGACAGGTAAGTGTGGTGGATGGTGTCTGTGTGTTTTTTTTTTTTTTTTTTCTTTCTAACCTTTTAAATATTTTATTATAATTCCTTTTTTTTTTTTATCAGCCCTGTTTGGCGGGCTTTTGTGACCAGACCCCTGACATCTCTCCTTTTCAGACCGGGAAAGAGACTGAGGACACAGATTGCCCAGTCCCTTTCTCAGCAACCTCCTGCTAAGTCTCCTGTTCATTCATAAACTGAAGCATCGTAAACAGTTTACAAAGATTTACCGGCTCCTTCCTCCGCTCTCCATCCCGACAGATCTAGGGCGGGGGTGACCAGAGGAGGAGCCGGAGAGAGCGAGGACTATACGTGGGAGCCGGAGAGAGCGAGGACTATACGTGGGAGCCGGAGAGAGCGAGGACTATACGTGGGAGCCGGAGAGAGCGAGGACTATACGTGGGAGCCGGAGAGAGCGAGGACTATACGTGGGAGCCGGAGAGAGCGAGGACTATACGTGGGAGCTGGAGTGTGACCCGGAGAGCCAGGAGATGAGGACACAGGGGAAGGTCAGTGCGGTGATCCACAGTGGAGTGGTGGGGGGGGAGGTACAAGCACTGATCTCCCTGTGTGGTTTTCAATAAAGCATTTGACAGCTGCTGAAGGGAGAGGAGGCGAAGCTGCTGTCAGATGCTTTATTGAAACCTACACAGGGAGATTGGTGCTTGTACCTCCCCCCACCACTCCACTGTGGATCACCTGTGAGGCTGCCTGCCCTCCCTGCTACGCTGAGCATGCCTGATCCGATGCAACAGGTATCGAATCAAGCATCGGAGCGTTTGCACGAGTACAATACTCGTGCAAATGCTTGGTATCCGCACCGATACTAGTATCGGTGCAACCCTATTTATAACCTTGCTGAGCGATAACTAGAAACAAAGTATCTTTTAGTTATTTTAGATCAAATGGATGAACTTCGGTCTGTAAATGAGGTCTGTTTAGCCACTTAAAGACTAGGGCTCAGTTCACACTGGTGCGATGCGGAAACCCTGCGAATCCAGTGCGGATTCCTGCATCGCACCTGAATCGCCAGTGGTTTACACTGCCCTATGCAAACCGCTGGGAGTGTCAATACAAAGTAGGACACCCCCATATTGGTTCGCAGATCGCAGTGCGTACTGTGAATTCGGACACTAATCTGATTTCATGGGTTTGGACACCCATGCATTCCGATTTCAGTGTGGACACAAATAATAGGGTCCTGCACAAGTTTAGTCTGAATGCGATGCAAATTCAGCCATACAGTTTGTATGGCTGAATTCACATTGCACAGACATTGCATGTGTTCTGCACAGCAGTGCGATCCCTTTTTCTGACACTTGTTGCTTACAAGTTAAAATCTGTATTTTATCAAGTTACTTGGAACCTCCAAAATTTTTTAAAAAATTATATATTTTTAGCAAAGACCCTAGAGAATAAAATGGCGGTTGTTGTAATATTATGTCGCACTGCATTTGCGCAGCAATCTTTCAAATGCACTTCAATGAATAAAAAAAAACGAAACGGTAAAGTTAGCCCAATTTTTTATTTTTTTTTGTATAATGTGAAAGATGTTACACCAGGAATCGTGATCTTTATTTTAAGCAAAAAATTGTGATTCTCATTTTAGCCAGAATCGTGCAGCTTTAGTATAATGTATGGCCAGCTTTAGAAGCGATCTTTATTTTTTGTATATTTCGGTTATTGCTTCTATCTTTGGAATATGTACTATTGTATGTCGGATTGTCTCGATACGATACCGAGCATTTGCCCGAGTACTTGTAATCAGTGCGGTGGGGGAGTTACAAGCATCGATCACCCTGTATAGATTGCAAATTCCTTCCCCTGCGGCTTTCAGCTGCTTTAGTGAAATCAGCGGTGAACGGTACTTGTAACTCTCTCACACACTATCACCGCTGACTGTCCCCTTATCCTTCACCAGCCCCCTTCGTTCTGCTGGCGTCTCCCTCCGTGCTGCTGTCTCCCTCCGTGACCCCCTCTGTGCTCTCCTCCTGCATCCCCTCGATCTGTCAGGATGGGGAGCGTAGCTCTTTACTTTTCCGAATGTACATTCATATAACTGAAACATCGTAAACTGTGTTTACAATGTTTCAGTTTATGAATGGAGAGGAGTCGCTGCCTTCTCTCCATTCATTTTCAGTGCAGCTGAGGCTGCTGAGAAAGGGACTGGGGAATCCCTAGTCCCTTTCCCTGTCTCAAAGGGGAGATGTCAGGGGTCTGTTAAGACCCCTGGTATCTCATCAAAGCCCCCCAACAGTGATGATAAAATAAAATAAAAGAATTGCAATAAATAATAAAAAAATAATAATTGTAAAAAATAAAATAATAAACACACCGACGCTGTCCACCCCCCACCTCCCCCTTAATTTTTTTTTTAAAAAAATAGTAAAAAAAAAAATATATTGACACATGTGCCACTGTCGCATGAGATTAAAAAAAAGTATTGGTAATCGGTATCGGCAAGTACTTGAAAAAAAGTATCGGTACTTGTACTCGGTCTTAACGTTGTATCGAGACAACCCTAATTGTATAATTAACTTCTAAATCTATTTGAGATGGGAAATCACAATTTGTGCTTTTGAATTTTATAATCTGCTCATCTCTAAACAGAAGTGTGTTTTTATAAATTGTCAATTTAACAATTGTTTCCTTCCTTTCACAGGTTTCTCATTTTTCACTTTTGAGACCTTAAAAACTGCCGGACTCAAACATGCCCCAGAACTGTTGGGGAAACCATCCTTCGACAATCCAGATGTCATGGTACTAAAGACACCTGTCAGCTTATGCTGTGGTGGGATTGCTGGAGCCATTTCACAGACTATCTCGTACGTAGACTCTTGCACATGATGAGTATAAAATCTGTAAATATAATTGATTCTTAAACCCGATCTTAAAACAGTTAAGCTAGAATGGAAAACAAAAAGACACCCCCCCCAGGGGAAAACAAAAGGAATGTATCCTCCCGGAGATAAAGATGCCAAATGTGGGCCGTGCCGCATAAAAAGGGGTTTATTGATACAAAAATGTAGCAATCGCATAAATTCAGACACTTGGACACCCATCACCAACACCCAATATTAAAATAGTTGGATAACGTTATCTAAATAGACACTGACTACATACGAGATGCCAACCTGCTTTCTGCTTATGACATGGCTCCACAGTGTCCCTGACCTTTATGAATGCTATACCATGATAGCCCTCTCATACTGGACTCATACTGTTTCATTGAGTTGTGATAATCAGGTCACGATATCATTCATTGGTCAGCCACAGCACACAGCTTATGTAACAATTATTGAATTTCTCTGATATATGTCCTGCTTGGATTTGATCAGCTCAGAGGCTGATCATCCAACCATATGCTGGGTAGTCGGCTGGACAAATTCCAGCTGATTTTTCCAGTCTGAGTAACTTTGCATGCATGCATCCTGTATGTAGTTGGCGTCTATTTAGATAACTTTATATAACTATGTTTTAATTTTTATATTGGGTGTTGGTGATGGGTGTCCAAGTGTCTGAATTTATGTGATTGCTAAATTGTTGTATCAATAAACCCCTTTTTATGCGGCACGGCCCACATTTGGCATCTTTATCTCCGGGAGGATACATTCCTTTTGTTTTCCCCCCGGGTGTCTTTTTGTATTGCATTGTAATCTGCCAATGGACACCGCACCTTAACTGGTGAGTCCGCAACTAACGGGTTGCTGTGACAGGAAGAACATCCTGCACAGTTAATTAAAATAGTGAGCATAGGACCTGCTCCTCTCTTTAAGCTAGAATGGAAAGCAGGGAAGACATGATTGCATCCCTGCAGGGAGACGCTGTGGCGTCTCCCCGCAGGGATGTAGTCCCAAGGGAGGGGGCAAGCACGCTGACTAACCCCCAGCCAGAACGTTACTGACGAGAAACAGGAAGTGAGAAATTCAGACAAAGGGAAAAAAAACATTTAGAAGGGAAATCAAAGGAAAAGGTAAGTGAACCAACAATGCACAAAAATTAACCTTTACAACCCCTTTAAGCATTTTTTAGTGAGTGGTGCTGGTAATACTACAGCACATAAAAGCATTTTTGATTATTGTGCACTTCTTCTATCCATCAAAAAAACAATTTTAGGGAAAGACTTTTTTTTATTTTTTATTTTTTTTATGGAAAGCAGCATATACGGTCCAGTAATATATTAGTGTTCAGACAGCCGTAAGAGCATGGCAGGAAATGGCATCTCTCTGGTTCCACGATTCCTTGTTTCAGCCACTAGATGGTGTTGTGCATATAGAAAATATACAGCCGTGGCCAAAAGTTTTGAGAATGACACAAATAATAATTTTCACAAAGTCTGCTGCCTCAGTGTTTTTATGATGGCAATTTGCATATACTGCAGAATGTTATGAAGAGTGATCAGATAAATTGCAAAGCCCTCTTTGCCAAGAAAATGAACTGTACCGTAAAACACATTTCCACTGCATTTGTGAAGAAGTCTTCAGGGCACCCACGAAAGTCCAGCAAGCACCAGAACCTTCTCCTACAGTTAATTCAGCTGCGGGATCGGGGCACCACCAGTGCAGAGCTTGCTCAGGAATGGCAGCAGGCAGGTGTCAGTGCATCTGCAATCACAGTGAGGCAAAGACTTTTAGAGGATGGCCTGGTGTCAAGAAGGGCAGCAAAGAAGCCACTTCTCGCCAGGAAAAACATTAGGGACTGACTGATATTAACCACTTCAGCCCCGGAAGGATCTATCCCCTTAATGGCCAGGCCATTTTTGCAATACGGCACTGCATTACTTTAACCGAAAATTGCGCGGACGTGCAACGCTGTCCCCAAATGAAATTGAATATGCTTTTTTTTTTTATTTTATTTTTTTTCAACAAAGAGGTTTCTTCTGGTGGTATTTGATCACCTCTGCGGTTTTTATTTTTTGTGCTATAAACAAAAAAGTGCAAAATTTTTGAAAAAAACAATATTTTTTATTTTGTTATAAAATAAATCCAATACATTTAACAAAAAAAAAAAATTTCATCAGTTGAGACCAATATGTATTGTTCTACATATTTTTGGTTAAAAAATCCCAATAAGCCTATATTGTTTGGTTCGCGCAAAAGTTATAGCGTTTACAAAATAGGGGAAAGATTTAGAGACTTTTTTTTTACAGGTACGTCGTTTTGTGCAATGGAGCCACCCTGCCACATTATAAATGCGGTGGGTTTATATGCGGTGGGCAGTCTTTTTAAGTGGTTAAAGTAATTTTCTGTTCTAAATTCCCATTACAATTGTTTGGGGCATCTGGGGAAAAAAAACTTGTCCCGAGAAAAAGATAAGGTGAGCGCTACCATCAGTCCCGTGTGGTGCCCACAATAAAGCATTCTGAGACCATTCATGTGTGGGGTTTCTTCTCAGCCAAGGGAGTAAGCTCACTCCCAATTTTGCCTTCGAACACAGCTATGAATAAAGAATGGTACAAAAACATCCTCCGTGAGCAACTTCTTCCAACCATCCAAAAACAGTTCAGTGAGGAACAATGCCTTTTCCAGCATGATGGAGCACATTGCCATAAGGCAAAAGTGATAACTAAGAGGCTTGGGGAACAAAACATTTTTGAGTCAATGGCCAGGAAACTCGCCAGACCTTAATACCATTGAGAACTTGTGGTCAGTCCTCAAAAAGCGGGTAAACAAAAAAAAAAAAGCCCCCCCACAAATTCTGACAAACTTCAAGCATTCATTTTGCAAGAATGGCTGCCATCAGTCAGGATGTGGCCCAGAAGTTGATTGACAGCATGCCAGTGAGAATTGCAGCGGTCTTGGAAAAAGAATGCTCAATCCTTCTTCAAATATTGACTCTTTGCATAAACGTAATGTAATTGTCAGGAAAAGCCTTTGACCCTAATGCAGTGTTTCTCAACTCCAGTCCTCAAGGCGCCCCAACAGGTCATGTTTTCAGGCTTTTTATTATTTTTCACAGGTGATTTGATCAGTTTCACTGCCTTAGTAATTACCACAGCCATTTAATCTGAGTGAAAACATGACCTGTTGGGGAACCTAGAGGACTGGAGTTGAGAAACCCTGCCCTAATGAAATGCTTGCACTTATACTTCAGTATACTATAGTAACATCTGACAAAAAGATCTAAATACACTGAAGCAGCAGACTTTGTAAAAATTAATATTTGTGTCATTCTCAAAACCTTTGGCCACGGCTGTATAATCTGAAGCAGCAATAGGAAAACATACATTATATGGCCAAAACTTTGTGGACACACAATCATTACACATATTTATGTGGCCAATACTATGTGAATACCCCCTTTTAAATTATTGAGTTTAAAGTGATTGTAAACTATCACCTTTGTAAAACAACCCATTCAGTTTACAATAGAAATGAAAGGCAAAACATTTGTGTATATATTTAAAAAAAAAATAATTACAAATGTATTTTTTTACATGCAAAGGAAGCAATACGAAGAGAACAAAGCACTTTTTCATACAAGTACATGGTACAGCCCACAAATATCAGGAATCTGAAATGTTGGGGTAACAAACACTTTAAGTATTGTCCAGTGAAGCTTATTGGTAATACTAAAGCACATAAAGGCATTTTAGACTATTATACAACTCTAAACATGGTAAAAATGATCAACAATTTTTTAGGGAAAGCCTTTTCTTTTCTAGGAATACTGTGCAGAAAATCGGGTCTATAATGATATGATTTGAAGAGTTTGGTGTAAAGGAACTTGAGTCGTCCGCTGGATGAAAAGACTCAAACTTAACCCTATTTACCTTTTTGAGATTGGATTGCTGGTTGGGAGCCAGGTCTTTCATTCAGCATCAGTACCTGACTTTACAAATGCTGTTTTGGCTAAATGGCCACAAATTCCAACAGACACGTTCCAAAATCTTGTGGAAAACCTGCCTAGAAGATTTGAGGCTGTAAGTCACAAAAGCCAAGGGGAGGCCACAAGCTTACATAGTTGTCACAGTAAGGTGTCTACAAACACACATTCACATAACGTCCTTTCTTCATCTTCCCTCAGGGAAGCTATGACTTACAATGTCAACAGCCAATTTCTTCTTTGACTGTCTGTACACTAGCTATGAATAAGCACTGAGATACAGTGCGCAACGCGTCAGCTTTTGTTCTGATTCTTTTGGCCGTGGCATGTAATTTTGTGACCAATTTTTATTAAAAAGGAACTTTTTTGGAGTGCGGCTGTCCCAGCCTTTTTTTCTTCGAGTTTGCATTTTGATTGCATCGCCTGCACCCTTGGTTTGGATCCTAGGAGATTGGCTCTCTGGTTTTCTTGAGCGGTTATCTTTTCTTTCAGCCAATTCTTCTGGTTGTCTAGTTTGCTGAGCTGATATGCAGTTTTTTTCCACCATAATGTGTTTGCGCATATTTACATAATGGTCATGCCCTTTTTTTGTTTTTCAGCTGATTTTAGAGTTCTGCTATAAGGATTTGCAGTGTAGTAACAAATCACATAATAGTAATTTTACCTTTTTTCCACCTTTAGTTACCCTCTGGATGTCACACGGCGGCGGATGCAGTTGTCTGCAATCTTGCCAGATTCTGAGAAGTGCCGGTATGTTAAACACTAAACACTTTTTATTTCAACATACAGTAGGTTAATGTTTAAAAAATGTGTTTCTGTTCATAGATTTAATAAGAGACTATAGAAGTGTGTCAAAGTCTGTTTCTTGTCAAAAATAGGTAAAAAATGCGCAACCAAAATAAACAAACAAAGTGTAAAAAATATATATGCAGATAAATAAATGTAAATAACATTTAGTGAATCCCACAGATAAAAGGTGCAGGTGGTATTAAACAAAAATAGTGTCCACTGCAGCTGATGTTGATTAGGTGTAATCACAAGGAAAAACTTCATCCAACAATATCATCCAAAAGATTTTCAGCCGTTGATAAACATTCAGACAGAGATGCCGCTTACCAGATCCGATGGACCTCTATTATGGAGGTCTTATGGGCTCATTAAACCAGGGGTCACTCACACAGGGATCCTCGTTGGCTAGGCACTGGTGTAGTAGCGTATCTGTCTTCCTTCAGGCTTCCCGGAGCTTTGATAGATCCTAATGCAGGTAGTCTTAGCTTCCAGTGGAATGGCGTGGTGTGCAGGTATGTTAGAGGAAGAGCAAAAAAAGCTTCATGGTGCAGTATGATTTGAGTAATCAAAAACCCCTTTATTGACAAAGCAGGTTTACTGACATCAGGTAAAAGCTTATTCAGCAGAACAGTTTAAAAAAAACAGATAAAAACTTCCAGCAGCGGCTCCGGCCGATCAGCTGGGGCGTGGTGACGTCCGGTATTATTTCTCCGCCCGACGCTGCGTTTCTCCTCACAGGGCATCAACAGGGATAGGAGGCAAAGTCTGTTTCCTAAATGGCAAATTCAGAATGGTGTTTTTATAGTAAGCTTTGCGAAACATGGAAAATTACTGTATAGCATTATAGCTGCTGTTTATTACGGTACCAAATGCCCCTCGCAAACATAGAGAGGTGCATTCTGGGCAGAAACATATAAGGTCAAGTGATCTGGCAGGTTAAAACACAGAATGAGCATGGCAGGAAAAGAGAGAGGAGAGACCAGACAAAAGTAGAATGTAACATTGCAAAGGAGGGGAGAGAGAGTAACACTGAGCAGAGGGGGTGGTAATGGATGCTGTCCCAGGATTCAATGCCTAAAGCTGATGTCCATGTTTTAATATCTTTGAATAGTTTGTTTGGACCAAGCTGGTGCAAGTGAACTATTTGCTTCACTGAGTACTGCAGTGTCTCAAAGCACTGTATGTACTGCATGTAACTTCAGCTATATACAGTAAACAGTACTGGGTACCGGCTGTGAGACTGAGACTTCCCCTTGCAAACACCAGACCAAAACAGTCTGGCGGAACTCCTCTTTAAGCCTGGTACACAGTAGCAGCTCAGGAGGAGCCGATGTACTAACTATCTGATGTTGGTACAGAGATCTCCCCGCTGAGCTATTGTGTTATGACAGGGAGACTTCCCCCCACACACTGATCAGCAGACCTTTTTTGGTTATGCTCCTTTGACAGAAGACGGACGTTCTCTTGTTCCTGATAGTGGGGGATTGGGTTATGGGACATTGTAGTACAAGCACAATATTCCCAATGCATGCATTCCTGGAACTGTAAATGTAAATGGGTACTGCAGCACTACCAGTTGATAAACAAGGACACTCAAAGCGAGAAATCTGTCACCAGTACACCAAGAATCTGCAGAACGGGTCCAGTGCTTTATTTGGCGAACACATCATAGTTACAAAAGAAATGCTTTGAAGCCTCACAGGACCCTTTCGTCAGACATGTGACATCACATGCCTAATGATGGTATCCCGCAAGGCTCCAAAAGCTTTTGTAACTATGATGTGGTTGAGGCCAAAGCTTTATTCAGCATTCTGGAGATCCTTGGTGTACTGGTGACATATTTCTAACATAGGACACTGTGCAGACACATTGGGGTTGAGTTATTTAAACTGGAGAGTGCAAGATCTGGTGCAGCTGTGCATGTTAGCCAATTGGCTTCTAAGTTCAGCTTGTTCAATTAAAGGGGTTGTACAGGTACAATTTTTTATTTTTTTTTTTTAGCTTCCTTTACCTTAGTGCAGTCCTCCTTCACTTACCTCATCCTGCGATTTTTTTTTTTGCTTTTTAAATGTTTTTATTTCTTCTGAGAAATCCTCACTTCCTGTTCTTCTGTCTGTAACTCCACACAGTAATGCAAGGCTTTCTCCCTGGTGTGGAGTGTAGTGCTCGCCCCCTCCATTGGACTACAGGAGAGTGAGGACGCTCTCTACATTGCAGATAGAGAAAGGAGCTGTGTGTTAGTGGGCATCCTGACTCTCCTGTAGTCCAAGGGAGGGAGCGAGCACGACACTCCACACCAGAGAGAAAGCCTTGCATTACTGTGTGTAGTTACAGACGGAAGAACAGGAAGTGAGGATTTCTCAGAAGAAATAAGGACATTTAAAAGCAAAATCGAAGGATGAGGTAAGTGAAGGAGGACTGCACTAAGGTAAAGGAAGCTATTTAGGGAAAAAAAATTGTATTTTTACAACCCCTTTTAAGCTTTAAGAAAGAAACCTGGAAGCTGATGGGTTTCTATGCACAACTGCACCAGATTTCGCACCCTCCTGTTTTACTAAATTAACCCCAATGTGTGCCTATATTCCATTATCTGTTCAGCCTGAGGCAAGATGCAGGGGGCGTGTTGAAGAGACAGGCTGTGATTGGTCAGGGGGTGTGGTGGCTGAACAAACTATCTCATACAGCAGGGATATGTAATTAGCGGACCTCCAGCTGTTGCAAAACTACAAGTCCCATCATGCCTCAGCCTCTGTGTGTCATGTTTGTGGCTGTCAGAGTCTTGCAATGCCTCATGGGACTTGTAGTTCTGCAACAGCTGGAGGTCCGCTAATTGCATATCACTGTCATACAGGAATGCTGTGTATCTGCACAGTGTCCTGTACCTCAGAATGGTCAGTCAAAGGATGAAAACTGACCAGGCTAACAATGCTGCTGTACTTTGTGTGGTCAGTGAAGAAAGGTGGCTGGCGGGATAAATCAAGTACTTCAGAAAGATGAATTGCATAAAAATGATAGAGACCATTTATAAATTACACATATCAAAAAAATATTCGGGTTGGCATACACTTTAATGTATTTTCTTTTCCCCCTAACAGAACCATGTATCAAACCCTGAAATATGTCTGCACAGAGCATGGCATAAGGAAAGGACTGTACCGAGGTCTCTCTCTGAACTACATCCGCTGCATTCCTTCTCAAGCTGTGGCATTTACAACATATGAGTTTATGAGGCAGATTCTGCACTTAAATGAATCTCCACCTCCAAAGTAGGAAGATTACAGCATCAGAAGCCTTGCACAACAAAATCATTTTATAATCGGATATTTGCAGAAGAGCGATCACCTGTTTAGAGTTCCTGAATCTCGTTCTTACAGTTTATGCTACAATAAAGAGTTAAATGAATACATTTTATTAGGTACATGGTGGCAGTATCAAGTAAATGCCTCTCTTTGTAATATATGAGTTTTTTTTAAAAAGAGTGATTTTTTTATAAAGACCTCTAATTTATATTTATGGATCATTGTAATTTAATAACACACTTCTAGCTCTGACTGAATAGAAAATTCCAGCTGGATGACTTTGTAAAATGTATATAAAATAATATAAATATACAAATGATTTAGAAATTGTGAACTGGCCTTTGTTTAGCAGTTATCCATGTTTTTGCTGGAGTAACTTAAAATTGTATTTTTTTTTTTTTTTTTTTTCTTGTGCAGTTTTGGATTTCTTTATTACAATTTTTAGATTTTTTTTTTTTTTTTTTTTTAATGGAGAAATAATATGTAATAAATTATGCTTTGTAATGCAAAAGCCAGAAGACAATTTATAAATAAAGCTGCAATATCTTATTTGTAAAAGACGTGTTTCACACAAGATCTTAAAGCTGAACTTTAAAGTGGAGGTTCACCCGAAAAGTTAATTTTTAACCTTTTGATGCTCATTTTGTCTAGGGGAATCGGGTAGTTTTTTTAAAATCGAAGCTGTACTTACCGTTTTAGAGAGCGATCTTCTCCGCCGCTTCCTGGTATGGGCGGAGGAACTGGGCGTTCCTATTTGATTGACAGGCATCCGACGGTCGCATCTATTGCGTCACGATTTTCCGAAAGTAGCCGAACGTCGGTGCGCAGGCGCCGTATAGAGCCGCACGGATGTTGGGCTTCTTTCGGCTACTCGTGACGCGATGTATGCGACCGTCGGAAGCCTGTCGGAAGACTGTCAATCAAATAGGAACGCCCAGTCCCGAAGACCATTCCCGGAAGCGGTGGAGAAGATCGCTCTCTAAAACGGTAAGTACGGCTTCGATTTAAAAAAAAAAACTACCCGATTCCCCTTCACAAAATGAGCATCAATCTAAGGTTAAACATTTTTTTTCGGGTGAACTCCCGCTTTAAGGCTAACAGATTAATACACAAATGAAATACAAATCCTTTGAAAGGTAAAACTGCTCTTATATGGATTTCTGTCCATCCAGTCTTCAGAATTACACAGCTGCTGCTACTCTATACAGTCCTGTCTACAGGGCCGCCATCAGAGTGGTACAGGCATTACACCTGTAAGGGGCCGGCTGGCCCCCCCCTCCCTTTTTTTTCTTTCTTTTGCATTGTAAGGGGCCCAATGGTCATCAGCAGCCCCCCCCCCCACCCCCCCATTAGTTATCTGCTCCAGGGGGGCCCTGCCTACAGCTGTGTAGGGGGCCCCAAAATTTGTGATGGCTGCCCTGCCTGTCTAGCAGGAAAGAAGATATAATTTTTTTTTTTCTGCTGCATGCTAATAAATGTTATAGGTCTTCTCTCTACCTCATGACTGGACAGTAATAGGAGAAGCAGCAGACTGATGAGCTCTATACTCTATATTGGGTGCTTCTCCCTTCCCCAGTCTAGGATCTGCTATATAAGGGATTGCAAAAATTGGGTGCTTTTAAAGAATATATCAATGAATACAGAGCTGCATTTATTCTGAACTTTAGGCAAATAAAAAAGACACAAATAATGCATCTTGGTAATCATAATGTAATATATCAATCTCTTGCTGCCCCTGACCGGCAGGGCTGGAGTGTGAGTGAAAGAAGCAGCACAAGGAGCCAGTCAGTTCATGTAATGACAAGACGCATGCTAGAAGGAAGAGAACATAAAGTGAGCGAGAAATGAGCTCATCACTGTTTTGCTTCTCTTTTTTTTACTGTCCAGTCACAGGATGGTCCAGGGTGACCTGGGCTCAGAAAAAGTGGTTTGCATGATGCTGGCCATCAGATTTAAGTAATACTCATTTCAGGCTAGTGGTCATCAACCCTGTCCTCAGGGCCCACTAACAGGCCAGGTTTGCAAGATAGCTGAAATACATCACAGGTGATATCATTTGCTGCTCAGTGATTGCAGTATTCTAGTCTGCATCTCCCCAAGGTAATACATAAAACCTGGTCTGTTAGTGGGCCCTGAGGACAGGGTTGACGACCACTGATTTAGGCTAAGCCTAACTAGGCTTAAATGTCCCCTCCCCCCTCATAATACCTATGCTGACCAACTTTTGTATGAAAGCTGTATATAGTTACCTGTTTTCAGCCCACTCCATTAAAACCACATGATCCAGCTCCCCTGTGTCAGCCAGTGGCAGCTGCAGGGGAAAGTAGGGACAGTCGACAATGGATGGGCATTCCTAGTCCGTCAAATGCTCCACTTCCCTGCAGCTGCCGCTGGCTGACACAGGGGATCATGTGGCAAGACACAATCGGGCAGAAAATAAGTAAATATCTACATCTTTTTTTACATGTGTTAGAATAGGTGTTGGGAGGGGGGAAGGAAGGAAGCATTTTTAAGACCAGTTAGGTTTACCCTCAAATTCTACGTTGCTCTAAGTGGCAGAAAACGCAACACAAGTTGATTCTTTTATTTATTTTTAATTCATTTTCAACTTCTATTTGGCTGGAGTTCTGCTTTTAATTATTTGTATATCTGCCTTGAGTTCAGCTTTAAAGGAAACCTATATTAAAGCGGGAGTTCACCCGAAAAAAAATTTTTAACATTAGATTGAGGCTCATTTTGGGAAGCAGAATCGGGTGTTTTTTTTTAAATCGAAGCAGTACTTACCGTTTTTTTACCGATCTTCTCCGCCGCTTCCGGGTATGATCTTCGGGACTGGGCGTTCCTATTTGATTGACAGGCTTCCGACGGTCCCATACATCGCGTCACGAGTAGCCGAAAAAAGCCGAACGTCGGTGCGGCTCTATACGGCTCCTGCGCACCGACGTTCGGCTACTTTCAGAAAATCGTGACGCGCTGTATGCGACCGTTGGAAGCCTGTCAATCAAATAGGAACGCCCAGTCCCGCAGCCCATACCCGGAAGCGGCGGAGAACATCGCTCTCTAAAACGGTAAGTACTGCTTTGATTTTAAAAAAAACACCCGATTCTGCTTCCCAAAATTAGCCTCAATCTAATGTTAAAAATTTAGTTTTTGGGTGAACCTCCACTTTAAGAGAAAGATGGATGGATGTCAAGGGCAAACCTCAAACTAGATTTAGATTCAATTACCAAATAGGGTTACCAGCATCCAGATAACAAGAAAGAAAGAAAGCTGTAGACAACCAATACCGACTTCTAAAAATGTTAGTTGCCTGACTGTCTCTGGCTTTAGTACCTTGAGTCACTGACCCAGAACAAGCATGCGGCAAGTGAAATCAGAACACCTGATCTGCATACTAGTTTTAAAGCCAGTGGATAAGCAGGGCAACTAGTATTTTTAAGGGAGGTGAGAAATCAGATCAGCTGATCATTACCAGAAAACACAAATATAATGGCCAAAGACCATCCGCATTTAGGTGTACGTTTATCAAACGGTGATAATTTATCTCATTTCAGTTCTCAGCAGTTCTCAGAGAAAAATCTTCTCCTCTGGCACCCTGTTTATGAAGCGGAGAACATTTGTTCTCAGAAGGAGAAGAGATGAGAAGTTTTTCCTCTGAGAACACCTGAGATCTGAGTAGAGGAGGAGGGGCTGCTTGTGATCTCCTGAGAAACTTGTGTGATTACAGAGCAGCTGAGTTTTAAAAAGTGAAACCAAAGTTAAAAAGGTTGTGTTATTACATGAAAATAATAAGCGCTTTTTTAACTCACATTTTGGCACCGTGTTTAAATGTGTGTTTTTAAATTGCTAATTTTGGCATTATTTATGCATATTTTGGCATTTTTTTTTTACATGGCATTTTTTTCAACACACATCTGGCCGTAGGTTATTTTATTTTATTTTTATTATTAGGCATTTTTTTAAACACACATTTTGGTCCTTTAGCACACATTTTGGCACAGGTTATTTTAAAGCGGATGTGCGGCAAAAAAAAAAATATTAAAAGCCAGCAGCTACAAATACTGCAGCTGCTGACTTTTAATATTAGGACACTTACCTGTCCAGCGCCGTCCGCAGCAGAGGACGAGCGATCGCTCGTCACTCTGCTGCTCCCCCCGCTATGCTCAGTGAGGGAACCAGGAAGTGAAGCGCTCCGGCTTATATATATATATATACACATAAACACACACATATATATATATATTATATTTTTTTATATATATATCTATAAAAAATATATTATATATGTGTGTGTGTGTGTGTGTGTGTGTGTGTGTGTGTGTGTGTATATATATATATATATATATATATATATATACACACACTATAAATTCCTAACCTGCTCATTTTGGGGTGTGTAATGGTGGGGAAGATGTGATCTGACTGTATGGCTGCTTGTGTGTGAAGCATGGAAGTAAAAAGACTTCCTTCTTCCTCCACAATACTCAGCCAGCTTCACGCTTCTCACTCTGATTCTCCACCTCAGAGATGGTGAATCAGAAAGTGAGAATTCTGTCACAGATCGCCAGTGAGGTGCCGAGATCGCACCTTCATAAACTGGCCGTTTCTGTGACAGTCAGTTACAGATTCTCACTGTGGTGAGATAATCAGTGAAGAACATGTTCTCAACTGATTACCTCCACTTCATAAACTGTGTATGACCTGAGATCAGCGGTGAGAATCGGGATCACCGCTGATCTCACTTTCATAAAAGGACACCTTAACAAACTAGTTTCACGTTGTAGCACAATGGCAGTCTGTGTGTAAGGGCTCTTTCACACGTCTGTTCCGTTCGTCTGTTTTTTTGGACGTCCGTTAACGGACCGCAATGCTTCCCTATGGGTTAACGTCCATTAGCGGATGAGCATCCGCTAACGTCCGTTAGCATCCGTCTGCGTTAAGTTCCGTTTTTTTGGACGGAAGAAAACCCTATTTTTCTTCCGTCAAAAAAACGTAACGGACGTTAGCGGATGATCCGTTTTACCATCCGATCCGCTAACATCCGTTTTTCATCAAAATATGTAAAAAAAAAAAAAAAAAAAACACGGATGGAAAAACGGATCGACTGATGAAAAAAAAACTGAGCTGACGTGTGAAAGAGCCCTTAACCTGCAACATATGGCTGTATTTACTGGGCACAATGTAGCACCTGTGTGCATAAAATTGTGAATTTCAGTTCCTTTGTTGGCGTGTAGTTTATAAAATATATAATTTTTGTAGATCTAGGGATAAACTGTTATCCGTTTTATTTATTTTTTTAATCGCACTGCAGCCAAATTAAACTTGCCTTAAAAAAAAAAAAAAAAGCACATTTCAGTCCTATTGTGTGGAAAGGTCACATCAAATTATCTATACTAGTTTTTTTTATTATTTAATTTTTGAACCTTGCTACAGCTAGTCATAAGCCTCATGCACACGATCGGATTTGTGTGATGACAGACTGTTGTTTGTATGCTCCATCAGGCAAATGTTGGATTTTCCACGCACAAATGTGTGAAAGCATGCTTTAAAATTGTCCGCCAACAATTGTGTGTTGTCGGACAAAACTCCAAAGTTACAAACAGGCATGCGCCGAAGCAATGCTCACCATAACGCAACATTGGCAGAAGTTGCCCAAAGGGTGGCGCTAAAGAGCTGAAAAACCACGTTGTTTTGTGTTTGTTGCCTGACAATTGTTTGCTGTTTGTATGCAAGACAAGTTCCTGGCCAACGCCCTTCGGACGAAAGTCCTACGCTTTGTCCGCAGAAAATCCAATCGTGCGTACGAGGCTTAACACATACACAGAAATGCACTTTCTAATCGTTGGAAGCCTCTCCCCTTGCGGCTATTGTATTGTGACAGCCGACACCCATAGCTATCAGAATACTTGAACGTTGACTGGATGCGGTCACTGCTTGGCCAACAATTTTCTATCGGCTGCTGCCGTCAGGGCCAACCATGGCTTGAATTTCAGATGATTTAGTAGGAATATTTTATCAGGAATGCAGTTTTATCAGTTTGGCATAAATATTAGTAACTCATACTATATTATGTCCCATTTGTCCAAAAAGGGTTTGTTTTTATGTCAATAACCAACACTTTTTAATATACAGCTGCAGATATAACCTTGACCTTTCAAATACATGATATTATATCTTGACTTGCATGTGGTTTTTGGCATTTTAAATGAAAATTTCTCAAGTCGGAAATATTTCTGTGCTCTGTGTTTTTGTTCAGTTGGCCTTTTAGCTGTTCCATTTCAGATATAGAAATAAAGGGCCAGATCCTCAAAAGAGATACGCAGGCGGATCTGCTGTTCCCCCTGCGTATCCCTGTTTCTATCTTTGGAACTGATCCACAGAATCAGTTTCCAAGAGGTAGACAGAAGATCCGGCAGGTGTAATAGTTTTACACTGCCGGATCTTAAGATGCAGTACCGCGACCGCCGCTGGGGGCATTCATCGTCGAAATTACGCGTCGGGTATGCTAATGAGGAGTTACGTCGATCCTCAAAGCTTTTTCCCGTTCGCTACGTCGCCGCTACGTTAGTTTCCCGTCGCTTAGTTACACTTTTGTAAAGCAGCCCTACTTTTACACAGCAGGCGTACTGCTGTGTAAAGTATGGCCGTCCTTCCCGCGTTAAATTTTACGTCGATTGCGTAAGCCGTACGGAAATACGCTACGCGCCGCGCCGATCAAAAAATGACGTCACGTCGCGCAAAGCACGTCGGGAAATTTGCGTCACCCGCGCAGTACGTCCGGCGCGGGAGCGCGCCTAATTTAAATGGGACTCGCCCCATTAGATTAGGAACGCTTTGCGCCGGACGGATTTGAGTTACACCGCCGCAAATTTCCAGGTAAGTGTGTTGTGGATCGATACCTAACTTAGGAAATTTGCGGCAGTGTAACTTAAATCTGTTAAGTTACGTTGCGCTGTGGGGCTGTGGATCTGGCCCAAAGGCACCAACATTTCATCCTTGGGTTCCAGTTGATTTCATTTTATGAGTTTTTTTTTCTCCCCATCGTTCTTTTTCTTTTAACTTTTCTTAAAAAATATCAAGTGCAACCTTTTGTCAACTGGACATTGTATGGTTGTATAAGAAAGTATTTTAAGGACAAAAAATTGATTGTCGAGTATTTCAAGTCCTGTTATTCCTGTATGTCAGACAAAGCACAAATCTTATCATGCTCTTATGTAATCATTTCATTATGTTAGACCCTGAAGTTTTTTTGTTTTTGTTTTTGTTTCACCCTAATAATTTGCACCTTTTTTATAGAATGTAAAATTTATTAGAGAATTCACTGATAACTTTCAGTATCACGCCTTCAGCAATTGATAGAAGCAGATCATAAAGTTATAAGGAGTTATAAAAAGTAAAGTAGGTAAGGCTTCTGCTCTTACCATGGAGATTAATTAAAGCCAATCTCCCAACACATAAAAACCTAAAAGTACATGTTTTATGAAATGATGGTGAAGTCGTTACCCCTCCTCTCCACCTTGACCAATCAGAAGTCTCCATGTATTCTCTGAAAAAAAAAAAAAATACAAGGGGCCAGATTCACGTAGGAGAGCGCATCTTTGTGCGGGTGTAACGTATCCTATTTACGTTACGCCTCCGCAACTTTGACAGGCAAGTGCAGTATTCACAAAGCAAAGTTGCGGAAGCGTAGCGTAAATAGGCCAGCGTAAGCCCGCCTAATTCAAATGTGGAAGATGTGGGCGTGTGTTATGTAAATTTATTGTGACCCCACGTAAATTACGCTTTTTATGGATGGCGCATGCGCCGTCCGTGAAAGTATCCCAGTGCGCATGCTCCAAATTAACCCGCAAAAAGTCAATGCTTTCGACGTGAACGTAAATGAAGCCCAGCCCTATACGCAAATGACGTAAAACGTGAAAATTTTTACACTGTTCCGACGTCCATACCTAACATTGGTACGCCTCATAGAGCAGGGGTAACTTTACGCCGGAAAAAGCCTTACGTAAACTGCGTATCTGTTCCCCCACGGCCGGGCGTACATTCATGAATAGGCGTATCTAGCTGATTTACATATTTCTAGGCGTAAATCAGCGTACACGCCCCTAGCGGCCAGCTTAAATATGCAGTTAAGATACAACGGCATAGGAGACTTACGCTGGTCGTATCTTATACAAATTCTGGCATATCTGATTCTTTGAATCAGGCGCCAAGATACGATGCCTTAGACTCAGAGATACGACGGCGTATCTGGAGATACGCCGTCGTATCTCCTACGTGAATCTGGGCCAAGGTGTTCTGTGAATGATGGCAGTGCTGAGAGAGTGACCACTTGTGAGCAAAGAAATTGCCGCTCCAGGCAGGTCAAAGTTGGCTGTTGTCTTTCACTCAGGAACCAAGGGTGCAGGCAATGCACGTAGCAATTAGAACAAAAAGATGTATTGAACAGCCGCACTCCAAACCAACGTAGCTTTATTAGTAAAAAATGGAAACAAGTACTATAAGCCACAGCAACGAGAACTAGGACAGCTGACGCGTTTCACACTACACTTAGTGTTTACTCATGAGTAAACACTAAGTGTAGTGTGAAACGCGTCAAATGTCCTAGTTCTCGTCACTGTGGCTTGTAGTGCTTGTTCCCATTTTTTACTAATAAAGCTATGTTGGTTTGGAGTGTGGCTGTCCAATACATATTTTTGTTCTAAGAGTGACCACTTGTGGTGCCACTTGGCAGAGGACCCAAAAGATCTCCGCGATCACAGTGGTAGTGCTGACTACAACCGTGATTGTCAGCTTCCCTAGTGGAACCTTGGGTATTGGATATGCATACCGACGTTCTGCCAAGCTGGACCAATATAAGAATGCAATTAAGATGTACTTGAAGTTCAACTCTAAACCAAATTTGCAGCATTTAAAAAAAAAAAAAAAAAACCTTGTAAGAGGAGAAAGAATGATATCTGGGTGTCCCACAGCTTGTAAGTCGGATATTCACTCTTTTCAAAAGCTACTCCAGGTTCAAGAATCTTTAGCATCCAACAGACTTTGAGTGTGGCAAGTGCCTGGTCCACCTGCCCTCTACGACATCACTACAGTACACAGTAGGGGCGTAGTGCCTTATTTTTCTACTTTTGCATCAGAGTCCGTTTAAAAAAAAAAGGGACAGGCCAGATTAAGCGGTTGAAATAGATGCCCTTTTGCCTCTAAGTCATTTTCATTCTAGTTTGTATACAGCAACCCAACTGCTCATGAGTAGAGCCATGTGCTATGCCTTCTGACTGTGCCACCCATTAAAGGGGTTGTAAAGGTTCATTTTTTTTTTCTAAATAGGTTCCTTTAAGCTAGTGCATTGTTGGTTCACATACTTTTTCCTTCGATTTCCCTTCTAAATGTTTATTGTCTTTGTTTTCTTTGTCTGAATTTCTCACTTCCTGTTCCTCTTCAGTAAGCTGTTCTGGCTGACTAACCCCCAGCCAGAACGACTCGGGTGATGGTGGCAAGCTTACTGAGGAGGAACAGGAAGTGAGAAATTCAGACAAAGAAAAAAAAAACATTTAGAAGGGAAATCGAAGGAAAAGGTAAGTGAACCAACAATGCACTAGCTTAAAGGAACCTAGTTAGAAAATAAAAAACAAACCTTTACAGCCCCTTTAAAAACTCTACCTTTTGACTGACACAAATAGATTGATTTAGTATAGGCAAATAGGATGTTTACTTTGCAAAGGAATTTTCCCTTACATTCGTAAATGTGGTGAAAACTCACTTTGCAAGGAATAACCAAAGAAAGAAATATTTTTGCTTGAACATGATTGGATGATGGAGTTGGCAAAGCTTTACCTAATTCACTAAGCTAAGAGATAATTCCCTTGCAGAGTAAATGGCCTGATTGCCTTTAGTAAATCAACCCCATAAAGTCTAGGTAGGTATGATACATGGAAAATGCTGCTGTTATTTATTCCAACCAAACCCCACCCCACCTTCATGATTAGTTTAGTTCCTTTTTTAGAAATAATACAGTCTATTAGAAGGTTGCTTTTTTTTGTCATCACCACAAACCTTTTGTAACCTTTTCTTATGCCTTAAATCAGGGATCCTCAAACTACGGCCCTCCAGCTGTTGCGGAGCTACACATCCCACATCCCATCCCACTCTGACATTCACAGACATGACCAGGCATGATGGGAATTGTAGTTCCTGAACAACTGGGGGCCGTAGTTTGAAGACCCCTGCCTTAAATAAAGGGTGGGCAACCTTAACCTCTTTACCACCGGGCTAATTTTTCAGATTCGGTGTTTACGAGACTAAAACAGTTTTTTTTGCTAGAAAATTACTTAAAACCCCCAAACATTATATATATTTTTTTTCTAACACCCTAGAGAATAAAATGGCAGTCATTGCAATACTTTTTGTCACACCGTATTTGCGCAGCGGTCTTACAAGCGCACTTTTTTTGGAAAAAAATCACTTTTTTGAATTAAAAAATAAGACAACAATAAATTTTGCCCAATTGTGTATATTGGGCAAAATTGTGAAATTGTGAAAGATAATGTTACGCCGAGTAAAATGATACCCAACATGTCACGCTTAAAAATTGCGCCCGCTCGTGGCATGGCGTCAAACTTTTACCCTTAAAAATCTCGATAGGCGACGTTTAAAAAATTCTACAGGTTGCATTTTTTGAGTTGCAGAGGAGGTCTAGGGCTAGAATTATTGCTCTCGCTCTAACGATCGCGGCGATACCTCACTTGTGTTGTTTGAACACCGTTTTCATATGCGGGCGCTACTTGCATATGCGTTCGCTTCTGTGCGCGAGCTCGTCGGGATGGGGCGCTTTAATTTTTTTTTTACACTGAAATAAAAAAAAAAAAAATTGATCACTTTTATTCCTATTACAAGGAATGTAAACATCCCTTGTAATAGAAAAAAGCACGACAGGTCCTCTTAAATATGAGATCTGGGGTCAAAAAGACCTCAGATCTCATATTTAGGCTTAAATGCAAAAAAAAAAAAAATTTAAACTGTCATTTTTTCAAATGACAAAAAAAAAAATGTTTCTTTAAGACGCTAGGCGGGACTGATGTTTTGACGTCACTTCCGCCCAGCAGAGCTATGGGGACGGGTGAAGGAGATTTTTCCTTCACTCGCAACCCCGCACAGCTGCCGAACGGTCCCGATCGCCTCCGCCGCTACCGACGGCTCCGGTAAGCGGCGGAGGGCGCGGGAGAGCGGCGGGAGGGGAGGGGGCCTCTCCCGCCACCGATAACGGCGATCTCGCGGTGAATACGCCGCGGAGACTGCCGTTATCGTGTACACCACCGCCCACTGAAGAGATGAATATCTCGGTTGTGGCAGCAGCTGCTGCCGTTACCGAGATATTCATCTTTAAAAACAGGACGTCTTTTAGACATGGGGCGGGGTCAAGAGGTTAAAGAGGCGGAGATCTACCTGAACAACATGAGAAGTCAAAGATCACAGAGCAGAGTGTTGACTCCTCATACCTGATTTAAACCTCTAATTGCCGTATGACCACGTCGCAATCTCGTGCATTGCACAGTAATCATGGGTTTAAACCAGGTGGTGAGGAGGCAACATATTGCCTCCTCACTACCTGTCAAACACACTTGGATCACTTTTCAGAGGAGCAACAGTGCCTGCTGCATTTGTGAATGAGTCCTTAGTTGCATTGGGCAGCGGCACCCCTAGGGCTCGTTCATACATAAATTTGAGGCAGGTGATAAAACCCTGCAGTTGAGTTGTGGCATTACCGTCCCCAATCAGCAGCCAAAGATTATGATTTTTGCATGTAGGAGAGAAGTGCCAAAATAGGCCCGGAATGGAAGTGGCTAGACACTGTAGTGTTCCGTTCCTCATTGAGGCCGTGCTGTCACTGCCGCCTCCCACGCTTCTAATTTTGATTATTTTATCATCCTGGAGCACAAACCTTCCTCACTGAACTATATGTATTCTGCTGCACCATTGGCATGGTTTAATCTTCTTAGTCCTCTCCATAAAATTATCAGAAATTTGTGCTTAAAGCGGTGGTTCCCCCTAAAACAAATTTCTAACAATACATTCGTAAGACTGCTTACACTGCGGGTAGGCTGACTTTTGTTTTGTTTTTTTAGTACATACCTCGATATCGCCGTTTCGTCCCTTGGCGGTGGGCGTTCCTAGTTAATTGACGTTCCTCCGACGGGCGCATATTGCGCGTCACGACTTTCCGACAGAAGCCGAACGTCATTGCGCAGGCGCCGTATAGAGTCGGCTCTATACGGCGCCTGCGCAGCGACGTTCGGCTTCTTCCGGAAAGTCGTGACGTCACGTATGTGCCCGTCGGAGGAACGTCAATCAACTAGGAACGCCCACCGCCAAGGGACGAAATGGCGATATCGAGGTATGTACTAAAAAAACAAAACAAAAGCCAGCCTACCCGCAGTGTAAGCAGTCTTACGAATGTATTGTTTTAGGGGGAACCACCCCTTTAAAGTAGAACTATAGGCAACACTTTTTTTTTCATTTTGGATGAATAAGGGAGTTATAGCCCCTGTCAGTTTATTATTTACTATCCCTGTCCCATTGCAGAGATTTCCCTTCATTTCCTGCCCCATAGCCAAATGGGAAGTGAGAGGAAATCTATGCAAATTAGGGGAATCCAATGCCCCCCCCCCCCCCCCCCAGGCCCTCAGAACTAGTGTCCCCACTCGAAAATTTCAGGGCAGGTCTTAAACAGAAAGGGGTGTGGCCTTGACAAGAAGGGTTAGGTCATATTTAACTTAGGGGGTGCACGGGTTTAGTCAGGCCTAGGGCAGCACAAAACCTAAATACACCACTGCACTGCGGGTGTCAATACAATGTTAATGACACTCCCAGATCGGTTCACAGATCCAAGTGCGAACTGTGGATTCCGGCAGAAATCAGATTGCATGGGGGAGAACCCCCATGCGATCCGATTACAGTGCAGGGATAAATAAGTTCCTGCACCTTTTCTTTCTGCAAATCCAATGCATCGCACAGACATCGCATGTGTTCAGCACCTGCGGTGCGGGTCCGAATCACATGCGATGTCTGAGATCGCTATAGTTTGAACCTGGGCTGAAGATTCCTTTCTTTTCAAAAGGCTGGTGCCATCTTTATTTAGGTATCAATCTATTTCATGGTCCAAGATGCTGGCCCTAAGATGACATATGTGTGTATCCTTTTGTCTGTAGTATAGTCCCAAAGTTACTTTGCCCCCCTCCCCAGAGTCACATATTTGCCCTTTTTTTTTCTCTTTTCCGTTGCTTCATTCAGTTGCTGAGAGCAAGGAAAGGAAATGCCTTGTTAGATCTGAGCCGTTATAGTTGGATCCTACACAGGCCTAAGGATTACCCACCAAGTGACAGTTCTGGATCAATCACCAGTGCTGTCAAATAAGAAAAGGAGGAAGTCACATGCTTCTCCATACCAAGATGTGATGGTATTTTCTATGCTCCTAGTAGTTGAGCAGAACAGCTTGAGTGCAAAGGGAAGGGGGGAGTATGATTATATTTGTCTCTTATGTGCAAAATAGCTGGGGCTAACAAAAGAAATTAAAAAATACTTAAAGTGTAAGTAAACCCCACTATTGTTTATAGCCAAGGAAGCTGCCATCTTTGCCTCTGTTTAATCTACAACTGCCATGATGCTATATTTGTGATCAGTTATGACACCACCAGCCATTGGATGGTTTGACAGTTTGGTTGAGAGCACAGCCAATGGTAGTGATACTAGTTCTGGTGACCTGGGGGTCCCCAAGAGATTCCCTTAATATGCAAGTATTTTCTCTCACTTTGACTATCTGACAGGAAGTGAAGAAAAATCTTCCCAATGGGACACAGATAGCAAATGAAAAAAAAGTTTTGCCTTCAGTTCTACTTTAACCACTTGCCGACCAGCCGCCATCATTATACTGCGGCAGGTCGGCACAATCCCGCCAGCTGTGGTAGCTGTACGTTGGCTCATTTAAGCAGGATAGCAGGCCTGCTGCACTGCGGGGGGGGGGTGCCGATGCTCATGGCTGGAACAGAGCCCCCCCTTTCCCAAAGCACCCACCCCCCCCCCATGTTGAGGGCATGTGGCCTGGTATGGTCCAGGAGTAGGGGGGCGCTCGCCCGCTCATTCCCCCCCTTTCCTTACCTGCTGGTCCGCATGCTCAGATAAGGGCTTGGTATGGATTTTTGGGTGGTCCTAGGCAGTTTTTTATTTTTGTTATTTGACGTAGGGTTCCCCCCCCCCTAGATTCATGCTAGACTCAAAGGGCCTGGTATAGTCTTGGAGGACCCAAGCCGTTTTTTTTATTTATTTGACGTGGGGTTCCCCCTCAAGATTCATGCCAGACACAAAGGGCCTGGTATGGTGGGATCAAATTCGGATCCCATTCATGGAAGTCGGACATGAAGTTGCAGAGCAAAGTCAGATCAGAAGTCGTCTTCCATGTTGGAGCAGTGTGAAGCCGGCCTACAAGTGAAGTGAAACAATTCCTCTAATACAGGGTCTTCAAAGCAATTCTGTGCTCCACCAATGTGCAGGGTGGCAACTCACCTGAAAAGTAGACCTATATTCACATACAGGTCATAATGCGCTTTTTGGTTGGTACACAGGGTCTTCATCCCAAATAAGCAATGCAGGGCTCCCAGATTCTCCTCTCCATATACCATCATATGGAATAAAAAAACGTTGAAATAGTAAGTCGTCATTTTGTATAAAAATTATTAAAACCAAGTAGTAACTTACATAAAAAAGAAGGCAGCGAGGTGCATGGCCTGCTTTTGTTATATATTTTTTTCGTATTTTTTGAATTTGTAGCACTGGTAATCGGGCGCGCTGCCTGGTAGAGTATTTGGACGCTTTCTTTGAGTAATATATATTTTTGCACTTTTTCTATTGGGTTAGGTAAATTATAATTATCTCTCGGATTGTTTTACTCAGCATATTGATATTTTTATGATACCAGTGTTATTGAATTGGGACATGGTTTATATGATTATTATTCACTGTATTGTTTAGTAATTTAATACCACATCATTCAAAATTGTATCTATCTGTGGCCAACTAAGATGTTCTGTGTTGTTTTGGATGGAATGGAATGGGGAGGAGTTCAGATTTCTGTCAGGTTTTGTTCCTTTCAGTGTCCTATGTGATAGGTTTGCCCTCTTCTAGCTTGTACTGTATGGTGGGCTTCACATAGTTTGCCCACTTCTGTAACACAGAGAGCAGGAACAACAACATTCAACCACTCTCCACATTGCAACCGAGGAGGAGGCGGCTGTGTGAGGAGTCAGACGTACCGGCCGGCCCCGCCCTCCTAAGCACGTTTTATCCCGCTCGACTCTCCGTCCTGTCAGCGCGGGATGAATGAACGGCAGCCGGGAGTGATAACGGGGTATTACCGAAGGGTGGCCGGGGGTGATAACGGGGAATGAGTGAAGTGTGATAACGGGGATTATCGAAGGGTGGCCGGTGGGTGACAGAGTAGTGACAGTACTGCTGAGTGACAGGAAGAGAACAACATCATCCATGGCCGTACAGAGCGCCGAGCAACCCGCTCCTAGCGAGGAGGACTGGCTGGAAATGATGATGGAGAGGAGCTTTACTGACCCGGAGGAGAAGCCTGAGGATAGGTATGATCTATAGGGGACGGGTATGATCCATGAGGACAGGTATGATCTATAGGGCATGGGTATGATCCATGAGGACAGGTATGATCTATAAGGGACGGGTATGATCTATAGGGCATGGGTATGATCCATGAGGACAGGTATGATCTATAGGGGACGGGTATGATTTATAGGGGACGGGTATGATCCATGAGGACAGGTATGATCTATAGGGCATGGGTATGATCCATGAGGACAGGTATGATCTATAGGGGATGGTTATGATCTATAGGGGATGGTTATGATCTATAGGGGACGGGTATGATCCATGAGGACAGGTATGATCTATAGGGGACGGGTATGATCCACGAGGACAGGTATGATCTATAGGGGACGGGTATGATCTATAGGGGATGGATATGATCTATAGGGGACTGGTATGATCCATGAGGACAGGTATGATCTATAGGGGATGGGTATGATCTATAGAGACAGGTATGATCTATGGGGGACAGGCATGATCTATGGGGGACGGGCATGATCTATGGGGGACGGGCATGATCTATGGGGGACGGGCATGATCTATGGGGGACGGGCATGATCTATGGGGGACGGGTATGATCTATGGGGGACGGGTATGATCTATGGGGGACGGGTATGATCTATGGGGACGGGTATGATCTATGGGGGACGGGTATGATCTATGGGGGACGGGTATGATCTATGGGGGACGGGTATGATCTACGGGAGACGGGCATGATCTACGGGGGACGGGCATGATCTATGGGGGAAGGGTGCCCACGTGTCCCGGATTGCCCGGGACTGTCCCTCAATTGACATGTCTGTCCTGGGTCCCGGGTTACCTTCATTCCAGGACAATACAATGTTTTGGAATGAAATAGAGGACACAGCCACCCCCTACTAACTAATAACTACATTTCCGGAACTGGTTGCTAGGGCCGGCTCTGCCTGGCATCTTGCAACCAGTGACAATTTACTCTCAGACAGTGAGACCGGGAGCCAGGCCTGCGCCTAGTGCAGCACTGCTGTCCACCTACCCACCTCGGCATCTCCTCCTTCTCTGGCACCCAGCGGCAAGCAGCAGGTACTGGTGTGATCGTCACTCTCCAAATAGTGACGCCACTCCTTTTCTTCTACGCACGTGGCTCATGCAGAGGGAGTGACAGAAGCTATGGGTGGCAAGCGGCACATTCACCTGACAAATAACCCGCCGCCAAATTACCCATCAACCCCCGAGACTACATTTCCCCCCGCCCCACTCATCTTTTTTTGGGGAAGGTGAGAGAGGGGGTGTGTCCCTAAATGGCAGTTTGGAAATGTGGTCACCCTTTATGGGGGAGGGTATGATCTATGAGGGCAGTACACAGCGCACAGCTGATTGCCATGTACTGTCTCTACCATCATTATACTTCTGTATGCCTACCATCAGAATAAGAATCAGCCATTCCACCCAGAACTGTAATGTCGGGATGGCGGAGGCGGACAGTCCTCCATGGATAAGGTCTATGTGACCACTGTGCTCGGTATAAGGGGCTTGTCTTCTGAAAAGCTATCTATGTTGGTGGTATTTGATTACCTGTGCGGTTTTTATTTTTTGCGCTATAAACAAAACAAAAGAGCAACAATTTTGAAAAAAACACAATATTTTTTACTTTTTGCTATAATAAACATCCCAATTTGTTTTAAAAAAAAACTATTTTTTTTCTCAGTTTAGGTCGATATGTATTCTTCTACATATTTTTAGTAAAAAAAAAAAAATCGCAATAAGCGACTGGTTTGCGCAAAAGTTATAGCGCCTACAAAATAGGTGACAGAATTATGTTTTTTTCTTTTTATTATTATTTTTTTTATTAGTAATGGCGGCGATCCGCGATTTTCTTTCTTTTTTTATTGGGACTGCGACATTATGGCAGACACTTTGGACACTTTTGACACATTTTTGGGAGCAATTTACATTTATACAGCGATCAGTGCTATAAATATGCACTGTTACTGTATAACTGGCTGGCAGGGAAGGGGTTAACACTAGGGGGTAAGGAAGGGGTTAAATGTGTGCCCTGCATAGTGTTTCTAACTGTGGGGGGAGGGGACTGACTGGGGGAGGTGACCGATAGCATCGGTCTCCTCTCTCCCTGACAGGACGTGGATCTGTGTGTTTACACACACAGATCCACGCCCTTGTCTGTGTAATCGCCGATTGCAGGCATCTGGCGGACATCGCGGCCGCCAGGCACGCGCACCGGCACTGCAGTAATGCGGCGGAGGAGACGAGGACGTCCTCCCGACAATTGAGAGCCACCTTGTGGCCGTCTTTTAACTATAGCCGGGATACCAAGTGGTTAAGAAAGTGTTTGAGCTTTTATATTTCTTAAAGGGGTTGTAAAAGTTTGTTTTTTATTTTCTAAATAGGTTCCTTTAAGCTAGTGCATTGTTGGTTCACTTACCTTTTCCTTTGATTTCCCTTCTATTTTTTTTTTCTTTGTCTGATTTTTCTCACTTCCTGTTCTTCCTCAGTAAGCTTGCCCCCATCATCCGAGCCGTTCTGGCTGGGGGTTAGTCGGCATGCTCGCCCCTTCCCTTGGGACTACATTCCTGCGGGGAGACGCTGTGAACGTTGTAAATTCAGACAAAGAAAAAAAACATTTAGAAGTGAAATCGAAGAAAAAAGGTAAGTGAACCAAACAATGCACTAGCTTAAAATTTTTTTTTTTTTTTTTTGCCCACCTTCCAAGCCAAGTCACCAGGATGCTATTTCTAGTCGCCATGGCGACCTGGCGACCGGGATTTGTCGAGCCTTGACCTGGAGGAAGCTCAGGTTGGTCTAGAGGTGGGAAATGGCTTAGCATGGGAATGACGTCCCCAGCTCTTCCTTGTGTGAGCTGGCGCCATCTGGTGGTGGTTGTTGGTATTACAAGTTAAGCATTACAAGTTAAACAGCAAGTCTAATGTCATTTTTCACTATTTTCACTGCCATCTTCCTCCCTCTAATTAGAACCCCCAAACATTATATATATTTTTTTATCCTAACACCCTAGAGAATAAAATGGCGATCGTTGCAATACTTTTTTGTCACGCCGTATTTGCGCAGCGGTCTTGCAAGCGCACTTTTTTGGGAAAAAATTACACTTTTTTTAATTAAAAAATAAGACAACAGTAAAGTTATCCCCATTTGTTTTTATATTATGAAAGATAATGTTACGCCGAGTAAATTCATACCCAACATGTCACGCTTCAAAATTGCGTCCGCTCGTGGAATGCCGACAAACTTTTACCCTTTAAAATCTTCATATGCAACGTTTAAAAAAATCTACAGGTTGCATGTTTTGAGTTACAGAGGAGGTCTAGGGCTAGAATTATTGCTCTCGCTCTACCAATCGCGGCGATACCTCACATGTGTGGTTTAAACACCGTTTACATATGCGGGCGCTGCTCACGTTTGTGTTCGCTTCTGCGGGCAAGCTCGTCGGGACGGGGTGCGTTTTCTGGCTCCTAATTTTTTTAGCTGGCTCCTAGATTCCAAGCAAATTTGTCAAACCCTGGTAAAGGTAACATTTTTTTTCCCCTAAATAGCTTCCTTTACCTTAGTGTAGTCCTCCTTCACTTACCTCATCCTTCGATTTTGCTTTTAAATGTCCTTATTTCTTCTGAGAAATCCTCACTTCCTGTTCTTCTGTCTGTAACTCCACACAGTAATGCAAGGCTTTCTCCCTGGTGTGAAGTGTCGTGCTCGCTCCCTCTACAGGAGAGCCAGGACGCCCACTAACACACGGCTCCTTTCTCTATCTGTAACGTAGAGAGCGTCCTGACTCTTCTGTAGTCCAAGGAAGGGGGGCGAGCACAAAACTCCACACCAGGGAGAAAGCCTTGCATTACTGTGTGGAGTTACAGACAGAAGAACAGGAAGTGAGGATTTCTCAGAAGAAATAAGGACATTTAAAAGCAAAATGGAAGGATAAGGTAAGTGAAGGAGGACTGCACTAGGGTAAAGGAAGCTATTTAGGATTTTTTTTTTTTTTTTTACCTCTACAACGGAATCCTATTTAGAAAATAAAAAACAAGCCTTTACAACCCCTTTAATGTGGAACTTAGGCTGTGCATAACTGGATTGTTTAAAGTGGCTCTCCACCTTTTTGGCATTCCTCCCTCCTCTCCCCTAGGACATTAGGCTACAGAGTGTTGTGTATTGCATTGATGACCTGTTAGCCTTAATGTCCTCCTTATAGTTCCAGGTCCTTGAAGAAAATAATTCCCAGGACCAAACTGTGCCGAGGCTTGTATAACAGATACTGTGTGCTGGATGTAAAGGATGTGCATGGAGTCCGAGAAGAGAAACATCTCATTATTACAGCCAGCCAGGAAGGGGAGGATACAGAGCTCTGCATCCTCAAAGATGACTGGTACGTCTGCCTAAATATATGCTATAGTTTTATACCAAACATTCTGTAAGCTTTTTGTGCCAAGTTCCTCTTAATGTTTATTTTTCTTACAGGTTTGAACTTCTTGTAAAGCCTGGTGACCTAATTCATCTTGAGGGTGACTGTATACAGAATACATGGACTATAAGCAGGGACTCTGGCTACCTCATTTTTAACCCCGATCTGCTCATATCGGGTACCAGCATAGCCAATGCCATACGATGTTTGAGAAGATCCGTGCTAAGTGAAAAATTCAAGGTTGGTCTCCTAAAAAAATATATTTTTCACTATTTATTGATTTTGACATATGTTTACATCTTTATTAATGGTTTGCAGGCTTCTGATAAAGGATCACGGCAAATGCTGATTGGTACAATGTTGCATGACATTTTCCAGAAAGCCACTACACGGGGATTTGGTGGTGACATTTTGCAAAAGCTTGCTCTTCAATCTGCACATGTACCCAAATATCTGAAAGAAATGTAAGTAACTATTTTGTCCTTTATTCTCTACACTGCACAGAGGGCTATGTATATTAGTGGTTTGCTCATGCAATTCCATTTATACTTTTTTTCCACTGGAAAAGGGATATTTTTGTCTTGTGAATGACATGGACTAGCAGGTATGCTGACAATTCCCGTTTTATTGTCTGCTGTTTTCCTCATGTGTTTTTTTTTTTTTTTTTTTTATATTTTCAGGTACCAACTGAATTTAAGCCAAGCAGATTTAATGCAAGAAGTGGAAGAATATCTTCCATCTTTTCAAAAGTGGGCAAGTGACTCTGTGATCACTACTCACCAACACGTGGGGACACTAAACTTGTAAGCTACTCTTCATGTAACTGGCATGTTCTTACTTTTGTTGCTGTATAGTTTAAACAGGTTCTACATTATGCAACCATAGCATCAATAATTAAGATGCTTGTCTTTCTTAAAGCGGAGCGTCACCCAAAAGGGGAAGTTCTGCTTAAAGCGGAGTTCCACCCATATAAAAGTCAGCAGCTCCAAAAAGTGTAGCTTCTTACTTTTAATGATCAGACACTCACCTGTCCCACGGTTCAGCGATGCGGACGAACAAAGTCCCCCTCCTCGTGGAATTTGTACTCATTAACTGTGTAGAGCAGGGGTCTCCAAACATTCTAAACAAAGGGCCGGTTTATTGTCCATCAGACTCTTGGAGGGCCAGACTTTGTAAATTTTCCTGGCATCAGTGGGAGTAAACATCAGGTATTATTAGGGGGGGGAATAGTGCCCCATTGCTGGTATCATAGGGAGGAACATTGCCCCATTAGTGGTGTCAGTTGGAGAAATGGTGCACCATTGTTGGTGTCAGATAGCAGATTAGGGTCCCTACAAATCAGTGGGAGGGATAGTGCCCCAAGGGCCGGATAAAGGCAAGCAAAGGGCCGTATCTGGCCCCCGGGCCACAGTTTGGAGACCACCGGTGTAGAGGGACCATTCATGAAAAAATATTTTTTATATTTATCAAGATATTTCTGTGACACTTGTTAACATAGTTAATGAGTACAAATTCCATGCTTGGGTGTATGAAAAGCTGCTACCTCCCTAAGTACAACCTCACCTAAGTGAAGCCAGAGGAATAAATACAAATAAAAAAGGGATGTTGGCGCTGCTCTATATAAATCCAGCTGACTGTTTGTGGCGGTGATAACAGTGGGTGTGGTTTATATAAAATATACGTGTAAAAAGCAGTGCGATAACTGTGACTAGTGAATATAACAGATTAATGCAAAAACAGTGAAACAATGATTAACATAACACAATCCAGTGAAATATCATATGACTCGTATGAGGAAAAATAGAGAAACTCGTATATATATAAAAAAAAAGGTGTAAAATCCAATAGTAGACAAAATATATATATCTCTAATAAAAACTGTCAACGTATTGACGTCTTGTGCAAAAAAGCAAGCAAAGGTGACTCTTCAGGAGCTCCCCCTCTTATGATTGCACCCACCAGATGATCATACCCCTGCGGGGGTAGAAAGTGTATAATAGATTATGTCCCTCCACGGTAGTTAATTCAGGCGAAGAACACCATCCCTGCAGTCAAACATGGAGGTGGAAACATTATGCTTTGGGGGTGTTTTTCTGCTAAGGGGACAGGTCAACGTCACCGCCTCAAAGGGACAATGGACGGGCCATGTACCAGACCAGACCTTAATCCCATAGAAAATATGTGGAGGGAGCTAAAGGTTCGAGTTACCAAATGTCAGCCTCGAAACCTTAATGACTTGGAGAGGATCTGCAAAGACGAGTGGGACAAAATCCCCCTTGAGATGTGTGCGAACCTGTTGGCCAACTACAAGAAACGTCTGACCTCTGTGATTGCCAACAAGGGTTTTGCCCCCAAGTTCTAAGTCATGTTTTGCTAAGGGGTCACATGCTTATTTCACTCATTAAATTGCAAATCAATTTATAACTTTTTTGAAATGCATTTTTCTGGATTTTTTTTTTTAATTATTTTTCTCAGTGTTGAAATAAACCTCCCATTAAAATCATAGACTGATAATTTTTGTCAGTGGGCAAACATCCAAAATCAGCAGGGGACCAAATACTTTTTTTCCTCACTGTACTGTGTGTTTATATATTTCCTCGACTTATCACAATGTGACCCTTCTCTCTTTGCTTATTGCCACCTCCCTCTGAGGTGGAGAAGCAGGGAGGGGAATAATTTACGTAATTTTTTATTGCACCTTATTAAACTGGTCCTTTGTGTAGACTTTGCTGGCAGTTTTTCAGTGTGCATAGCTTTTCCACTCATTGCAGCTTAGTAAACTGCTGCACAGTGGAGATAAGCTACGATAGTTTAATAAACATACACCTTAGATGGGATGTACCACACAATTGGTCACAATATATCTATACCATCAATATTTCTTTACATTGGATCCTATTACAACAAAGCCTTTACCCTTTGTAATAGTTTTTTGCTAATGTATTTGCAGTTGTAACTGTTTTTAAAATATTGATAAGCCTTGTGTATGAGGGGTTTATGTACATTATGTATCAGTGTAATATGTTTGTTAAATTCTAGATCAGCTGGTGGAACTGCAGCTCAAGTGTCTGAGTTTCTGGACATTGAAGAAAACATTTGGTCACCAAGATTTGGCTTGAAAGGTAAAATTGATGTAACAGCCAAAGTAAAAATACACCAGAAAACAAAAAGTCATTTGAAAATCATGCCTCTGGAGCTGAAAACCGGCAAGGAGTCAAATTCCATTGAGCACAGGAGTCAGGTGGGTTGTTTGTAATGGGGTGTGTGTGTTGTGTGTGTTTTTTTTTTCCTCCCATCTCCAGCATATATAGTGTGGAACTTTATGGACAAAACCAAAATGGGTGAACAGGCAGGGTTTCTAATGCAAAAGAGACATACTTTGGCTCTTCTGCATTAAAATGACTTACCTGCCTGTTTGCCCCTGTACATTGTGCTGCACAGCTCAAATTCAGCAATACCAAATCGGACTGCATTGCCTGCGCATGTGTGGGAGTGACATCTGATCAGTCTGGCCAATGAAAAAAAAACAGCACTCGGTACCTGGAAGTCGCGCATGTGCGGGAGTGACGTCAGATCGGCTCGGCCAATAAAAGCGGCCGTCGCTCAATACCCAGAAGATGGCCGCTAGAAGATGTTAGTTGCCAGAGGGGAGCTACTGGAAGCTGCATCACTGGAGCTCAGGTGAGTATAGTTCCACTTTAAACATTTTATCATGTTTTTTTTGTTTTATTGTCACATTTTTTTTCAATTACATACTGCCATGCACTTGGCCAATGAGTTTCTGTGTCCATTAAGATCACTCATCAGACTCATTGGCTCATCGTTTTGAGAGCTCACTCCTGTGATTGTTGAGGTGAGCCAAAACAAATAGGCCTCCTTTAGCAAAGTCCTAGCAACACCCCTGGGAGTATTTCAGTCAGGCTTCAGGAGGTATGTAAATGGCCTACACCCAAGCAAGGGCCTTATTCAACCTTAGTCCGAGTTGTACAGTTTGTTTTTTATCTACAAATGCCTCTTATTTGCATGGGCAGTTTTTTGGTAAAGGTGAACTAACCCTTTAAAGCAGACCAGAGATGATCCCTGGCCCGCTGTCATGATGGGGGAGAGCGGCTGCAGGGGCGGGGTCATGTTGCATGTTCCCAAAGGGAAACTCCAAAAATAAATACATCCATATTAATTTAAACCATCTGCATTCATAATTTTATTTGCGTTTGAGCCTGCATTGCAGTCATGATCAGTGGATTGCAGGAACAATGCTCTGGCACCTGCACACTATTCCTCCAGCCACAGGTTTGCACCAAGGTAATGACTTTTGGGATGGGACTATAGGAAGTATTAATGGAGTACACATACAGTGACATTGTTGTGGCAAATTGGACTTGGAGCCACACACTGGAGCCACACACTGAATTCTATAATGACAAGAGACAGCAGGGGCTGCGGACTCTGATCATATTTTATGTTACACCCTAAACTAGATATAACATCAAACATGGTCTGAACTATGTACAAGCCTACAGTTTTTCCTATAGGTACATCTTTAATCTTTAAAATGGTTGACAGATCAAGTGCTTGATTTGATTACATCAAATGTCAACCTTTTTGTATCTGAGCAACAGACTGAATAAAATTAAATAACTTTTTAAAGTGGGTGTAACCCTAAATAAAAAAATAAAATAAAAAAAAAACTCCTGTTCCTTTAAAAATGATCTAAAGCATAGTGCTTGTGCTGTGTAATTTGTCCCATTGTATGATGTAAAATACCTGGTTGATCCTGCCTCTTTCCTGTGTGTACTTACCATGGTAATCATGGCTTCTAATCCATGATACCTTGGTCTGTTTATGTGCCTCCGTCATCCCGCTCTCTGCTGCGAGTCTCTCCCTCTCTGCCTATTTATCTCGGTAGTCTGTGTGAGAGCTGATCTCCTCCCTTCCCTACTGAAGCTATTTCTGTAATGTATTAAAATGGCTGGCATTGCCTGTTTTAGGCAGATATAAAGTGTCAGTTAATAATTATATTCCTAAATACCTTCTTGCACATCCCCGCTGTGCGGTCATGTGGTCTCCCTCTGCTCACCGGCTGATGTCAGAGGGGAATCTATGTACCTCCTGCTACTCTCCTTAGGTCGAGGAAGGAGAGTGGTGGGGGATCCATGTGGTCACACAGTGGAGCTGTGGAATAAAGTATTTAGGAATATAATATTTTAAAAATTGACACGCAGTGCTTTTTATATTTGCCTTAAACAGATGGGAATGCCAGCGATTTCAACTAGTGACTTAAACTTAGAGGTTATCTGCTTGTTGTATTGCAATGAGCCAGGGGAACTAAAAAGTATAACTGAGGTTATGAGCGGAACAGACGCTAGCATTAACTTAGAAAGCCTTGTGACGTATTAAACCTTAGGGTCAAAGATGTTCAAATATTTGTTCAAGCACTCTATCTTATTACACACAGCAGTGTGTGATTATTAATTAGACAGTGTTGATATTGTCATTCATTTAGTCTTTCTCAATTTTTTTTGTCAGGTTATTCTGTATACTCTGCTAAGTCAGGAAAGAAGAGAGGATCCCGAGTCTGGTCTACTCTTATATCTGAAGACTGGAAACATGTACACAGTACCTGCAAATCATCTAGACAAAAGAGGTGTGTGACATAACACTCGGATAAATGTATTGTGAATGGGAGACTCCCCAGTATTTGTATGTATACCTTTTTTAGATTATAATCTTTTTAGTCACGTTTTAGTATCATCTTACAGGTGACTTGAATAGGCAAAAGATGCAGCAAGTATAAATATATAAAACAAAAGGGGGGGTGATGCAAGCCCAATTGCCGTTGGGATCAGTTAATTACTACAAACAAGTGCCCAATCATGGTAATTTGTGGACTACAACCTAAATGCATCAGATATAAGCGTTTTACTTTACACTGACAGACAATTGTAAAAGGGGATGTTGGAACTCTCTGATAATCTAACGGCTAAAAAATTAATTCTGCTCAAATATTCGGATAAAGAATTCGTAAGAGAAAAAAGAAATGAGCTAAAAAAAAGTGTAGAAAAAAAACGAGGAAATTTACCAGAACTGGTAGAGAGAGTGTACTCTACATGGTATAACGTTTTAAAGTGCATTTATAAACATTCCTTGAGATAATGTGGATTCTAGTTGTGATCTAATTGAGATGCTGAACCGGCTGAGATTCGAACAGCCGTACATTTTACATAAAACCCCCAAACATTATATATTTCCTGAAAGCAGACACCCTAGAGAATAAAATAGTTGTAGTTCTAATTTTTTATCTTCCACAATATGTCAATGGCCAGCTTAACTGTTATTTTGTGGTTAATTTCTACAAAAATTATTCAGGTGGCTGCAAGTACTAATTGATGACTGGTTTACTTTAAAGCCTAAAGCTGCCCATTCACTGAGCTTTTTTTTTTTCTCGGTTCCTCTATCCACGCGTCACAGTGCAAATGGACTAATCTCCTGCTGTGGCTATTTGTATTTTGGCAGGATTCTCATCTAATTGTATGTAGACACTTTTTGGCCAACCATTTTCTGCCCTCCTCCTTTGTTTTTTTTAATGGAGGGATCCACGTTTGGATCGCGCTTCAGAGGCTACTGAGAGGTGGTGTGGAGGCCCCATTTTTACCAACAAACACACAGCAATTGTGGTCATTGCATGTGGGCATTTGCAGCACTTTCCCATTTTGCTTGAATATGTAGCATTTGGCAGGCTTGCCGCCCACTGATTGCTACATGCCGGGTGACCTTTGCCAGGAGCGCAAAGCATTACTACCATGGCATCTAAACACCCCATCCACTGCCTATTGCAATTTTATATTATGTGAACTATTGCTTAACATTCATTTTTAAAAGTTTAATTATTACATATTCTAATCTATATATATAAAACTCAGTGTGTGTATGTATGTATGTTCCAGCATCACGTCCAAACGGCTAAAGATATTAACATGAAACTTGGCACACATGTTACTTATATGTCAGCAACAAACATAGGATAGGTGGTTTAACCCTTACCCACCCCCATTTGCCATGGTCGGGGTTTTCCTTTAAAGTCCCATTCAACTCTATGGGAAATACATGTTACTTCATAACTTCCAAACGGCTGTAGATATTTCGATAACACTTGGTCACATGTTACTTATATGTCCACTTAAACTATAGGATAGTTAATTTATCCCTTAACTACCCCCATTTGTGAGGGTCTGGGTTTTTGTTTAAAGTCCCATGCAAATCAATGGGAAATGTATGTTCCCACATAACTTCTGTACGCCTGGAGATATTTCAATAATACCTGGTACACATATTACTTATATGCCAAATAAAAATATATGACAGTTAAATTAACCCTTACCTACACCCTTATATAAAAGATGGGTATATTTATATTACTATGATTTTCCTCCCCAAAAGGTTAAGATAGGAAGACCGGGCGACGCCGGGTATTCAGCTAGTAATCATATAAAGGTTATTATGAAAATGTCACTACTTCTCTCTAATGGGCAGTGACAGCAGATTTATATATATATATATATATATATATATATATATATATATATATATATATATACACACACAGGGAGTGCAGAATTATTAGGCAAATGAGTATTTTGACCACAGCATCCTCTTTATGCATGTTGTCTTACTCCAAGCTGTATAGGCTCGAAAGCCTACTACCAATTAAGCATATTAGGTGATGTGCATCTCTGTAATGAGAAGGGGTGTGGTCTAATGACATCAACACCCTATATCAGGTGTGCATAATTATTAGGCAACTTCCTTTCCTTTGGCAAAATGGGTCAAAAGAAGGACTTGACAGGCTCAGAAAAGTCAAAAATAGTGAGATATCTTGCAGAGGGATGCAGCACTCTTAAAATTGCAAAGCTTCTGAAGCGTGATCATCGAACAATCAAGCGTTTCATTCAAAATAGTCAACAGGGTCGCAAGAAGCGCGTGGAAAAACCAAGGCGCAAAATAACTGCCCATGAACTGAGAAAAGTCAAGCGTGCAGCTGCCAAGATGCCACTTGCCACCAGTTTGGCCATATTTCAGAGCTGCAACATCACTGGAGTGCCCAAAAGCACAAGGTGTGCAATACTCAGAGACATGGCCAAGGTAAGAAAGGCTGAAAGACGACCACCACTGAACAAGACACACAAGCTGAAACGTCAAGACTGTGCCAAGAAATCTCTCAAGACTGATTTTTCTAAGGTTTTATGGACTGATGAAATGAGAGTGAGTCTTGATGGGCCAGATGGATGGGCCCGTGGCTGGATTGGTAAAGGGCAGAGAGCTCCAGTCCGACTCAGACGCCACAAGGTGGAGGTGGAGTACTGGTTTGGGCTGGTATCATCAAAGATGAGCTTGTGGGGCCTTTTCGGGTTGAGGATGGAGTCAAGCTCAACTCCCAGTCCTACTGCCAGTTTCTGGAAGACACCTTCTTCAAGCAGTGGTACAGGAAGAAGTCTGCATCCTTCAAGAAAAACATGATTTTCATGCAGGACAATGCTCCATCACACGCGTCCAAGTACTCCACAGCCTGGCTGGCAAGAAAGGGTATAAAAGAAGAAAAACTAATGACATGGCCTCCTTGTTCACCTGATCTGAACCCCATTGAGAACCTGTGGTCCATCATCAAATGTGAGATTTACAAGGAGGGAAACCAGTACACCTCTCTGAACAGTGTCTGGGAGGCTGTGGTTGCTGCTGTTGATGGTGAACAGATCAAAACACTGACAGAATCCATGGATGGCAGGCTTTTGAGTGTCCTTGCAAAGAAAGGTGGCTATATTGGTCACTGATTTGTTTTTGTTTTTTTTTTGAATGTCAGAAATGTATATTTGTGAATGTTGAGATGTTATATTGGTTTCACTGGTAAAAATAAATAATTGAAATGGATATATATTTGTTTTTTGTTAAGTTGCCTAATAATTATGCACAGTAATAGTCACCTGCACACACAGATATCCCCCTAAAATAGCTAAAACTAAAAACAAACTAAAAACTACTTCCAAAAATATTCAGCTTTGATATTAATGAGTTTTTGGGGTTCATTGAGAACATGGTTGTTGTTCAATAATAAAATTAATCCTCAAAAATACAACTTGCCTAATAATTCTGCACTCCCTGTGTGTGTATATATATATATATATATATATATATATCTCTCAACACATCTCTATTGGAGTACCTTTCCCATGTGTGTGTTGACAGGATTGGAGGAATAAAGCAAAATCTTTCTAACAGAGACATGAATGGCAATTTAAACAGTAATTTTTTAGAAGATGGTAAATAGTTTAGAACCTTTTTTGTTTTCATTTTTTTTATTGGCATTTAAGGTTTAAAGCTTTTAAACTGACCTTTTTGCTATAGTAAAGCTGACTAAGAAACTTGTATGTGTAAAAGAGTGCAAGCCTCTCCCGCCATCCATGCATCACCATGAGAATCATTCCCACTGGGAAACTGATAATTCTAGGAGTTTCATTCTCCAAAATCCCCCCTTCGGTTTATCTTGTTCCTCCTACTGATCTCCACATCACTACCACAGGAGGCGGGTAGTGCCTTTTAAAGTTGAATAGGGGAAACCAGTAAGAGCTGCAGGGGGGATCCAGAGGGCTTAAACTCCCAGAAGTGTTGGGTTCCCAGCAGAATTTGGGGGATGGTTTCTCATGAATAAAGTGGCGTCCTGCAGCCTGGTGGCAAAAGAGCTAAAACCCTCTCTGAGACAGTGTCTATGGGGAAGCAACATTGTCACCCAAGGTCAGGAAGTGTTCTAGAACTACATAATACCTCTCCTTATCACCATAACATGGTTCTGCAGTTCAGAGAGAACCTATAAGGGTCTGATAACATCTGAGATTTCAGTGTAGCATTGGCTGCTCACTACAAGAAGGTACATGTTCACTGGATTTCTGGCAGGATATCTTAGAAATAACATTTTGTGTGCATTCTGTTCTAATTTAAAAAGTATTTCTTTTTTTCCAGAATTACTTAAAATACGGAATGGGTTGGCATTTTATTTGTCAAACGTAGTGCATAAATCCAATAATGGAAGTAAAGAAATGACACTGTCTGCACTACCAACAATGATTGCTGACAAGCAAGCCTGCAAATTTTGCTCACAATCCCGAAATTGTGCCCTTTACAGCAGGTGACTCTTTTTTATGTTTATATGACAAATTGGGAATTCCTATAAACATGGTTATGGAACTGAATGTGCCACCAAAACCTAGTTTAGATACTGTTTCAGTCCAAGGAATATTGCAGTGGTGGTCTGGTCTGAATTAATTTCTACTCCTCTATTTCTTTCCATTAGCCTTTGGAAAACATCAATGGTTTTAAAGTTGAATGGGTGTTTATGAGAAACCAATTCAAAGCTTCTATTTATAAACTTACTGATATCTGCAATTTCTGACATTTTGTTGATTTTCTTTAAGGGAATTTAAAGAAACTGCACAACAAAGACAAAAAAAGACGAGTGCACCACCCTTGTGCATTATCTTAGATACCTTTTTATTGCATAAAACACAACTGAATAGTGGATTTACTCACAAATGGCAGTCAGGTGGCATTGACAGAGGGTACAACCCTAAAAATGCATTGGCTTCTGCTATGATGTCACCTACGCCTGTCTTTGAGTACTGTTGGCGGTGGTTCTTGAATTTGGTTTCTGCCTTCATGTTTAATTTCTTTTCATTCAGCTTGGTTTCTGACTATATCCACTTCTGTTTTATACAATAAATGGTGCGCCCCCTTTTTTTTTTTTGTCTTTGCCACACAGCTACTAGGACCCCCATGTCTGGAGCAAGCAGCAAGGCCTAGAGTAAACCTGGTTACCTGAGGTGGCCGAAGGCTAAAAAGAGACTGCTGTAAAATGATGGTTATATTTATCTGCCATTGACCGCACAGACTTTAGGGCTGAAGATTATTGGAATCTAAAGAAACCCTGTTGTCAGACCATTCCTTTAAACACTTCCCATAAAAGTTTATGTGAATTTAGGGTATTTAAGACCTGTTATTAACTTGCAAAATATCAAATTGTGTAGACATCACAAAGCCCTGAGACTGCTGCTGGGTACTACCATCCTGAATGTGACACTTTTTGCGATTTGGCACTGCGTCGCTTTCACTGACAATTGCGTGGTCTTGCGACGTTGCTCCCAAACAAAATTGATGTACTTATTTTCTCACAAATAAACCTTTCTTTTGGTGGTATTTGATCACCTCTGCCTTTTTTTTATTTTTTTTGCGCTATAAACAAAAATAGAGCGACAATTTTGCTATAATAAATATCCCCATTTTTTATTTTTAAGAAAAGCTATTTTTTTTCTCAGTTTAGGCCACTTTTGGTGCTATTTTGGGACCATTCACATTTATACAGCGATCAGTGCTATAAAAATGCACTGATTACTATGTAAATGTGACTGGCAGTGAAGGGGTTAACCAGTAGGGGGCGCTGAAAGGGTTAAGTGTATCCTAGGGAGTGATTCTAACTGTTAAAGGGCTTGGCTTACTGTGACAGGTCACTGATCGTCTTTTTCGATTAGAGGGAGCAGACGATCTGTGCTATGTCACTAGGCAGAATAGGGAGATGTCTTGTTTACAAAGATATCCCCCTGTTCTGCCGTTCTGTGACCCGATCGCGACACGCCGGCGGACATCGAGTCCGCGGGTCCCACGGCACGGTCACGGAGCCCGCGCGTCTGGGGGGGGGGGTTTATCAGGTTTAAAGCAACGCCTGCCTGTGCCATTTGGCCAACGTATATCTGTTTTTTTTACACCTCCACAAGACTTTTTGACAGTTATAGTTTTTTTTCCCCCCCCAAAGCCTTCTGAAAATGTAATGCTTTACATATTTTATGCTGCTGTTATATTAGGTCTGTAGAACAGCCAAGTGGATCCTTCTACATACCCAGTGAAATGCTCCCCATTATTGAGAATCAAACTGAACATCTGAAAGAATCCCACTTGCAGTACTTCAATCTCTGGTACCTCATGTGCTGTCTGGAAACCCAGTCAAAGGAATCAAAAAATGGTCGCAAAAATATCTGGATGCAGTCAGCAGCTGAGAGGTAACAAGGTTTCTAATTTTGTATCTTTTTGATAGGTCATTGGTGTAGATTTGTCATAGCTAGTTACTTGATTCAAGTTATAGTTAAACAAGCATTTTATATCATTGCATGGATTATTTCTCTTGTTCTTCCTACCACAGTGATCACATTAAAATAGGATCAGTAGCCTTTTTTAATGTTTTAGACATGTAGTAAAAAAATCCTAGGCAGGAGAGGCCAGTGTCCTTGAATAGGAAGTCACATTCTGAATTTTGTTAGGCATAACATTTTTTTCTTTACTGCAACAGTAACTATAATATCTTGTTTTTTTACATAGTGTTTTTTTACATAGTGTATTATTGCAGGTATAGTTATTAAGTATTATGCATGTCTGTTTGCTTTACCTATTCTCCGTTTTGTATGGATATTATTTCTTTTGTATTTAGAGAAGACAATGGTCAGTGTGTCGGGGACCTCATTAGGACAGAAAGTGTGGAGCCCTTGGCTGAAGGGCAGTACCTTCATACTTTCCATCGTCGGTCCGGTAACATTCCAGCTATCAATCTGGCAACAGGGGATAGAGTTGTAGTAAGTGGAGAAGATACAAAATTCCTTGCACTCTCTAGTGGATTTATCCGAGATGTTAATGAGAATAATATCACCTGCATTGTGGACAGGTTTGTGTGATTTTTTTTTTTCATTCGTAACTTTCTGAAGGCACATGAATAAGAAAAGTAGCTCAACTAAAATGTTGCAAATCTTCTCCTATAGGAGCCTAGCTAAGATTCCTCAAGGTACGATATTTAGACTCGATCATGAGGAAGGAGGGGGTGGTCTGGATTCCCATCTAGGAAACTTATCCAAGCTTATGGAAAATTCTCCTGGAAGGTTTGTGGCTTTTTAGTCTTCATTAAATAACAATGCTGGGGATGGATTTTACAGGAATGACATGGCTTAGAAGTCTGGGGTTTTTGCTTGTAAACATGTCTACGAGGAGGCGGTGGATCATTTAACCACTTCCCACCCAAGGACGTCATATGACGTCCTGGACTTTCAGTGGGGATATCTGAATGATGCCTGCAGCTACAGGCATCGTTCAGATATTACTATTTTCAGCCGGCGATTCTGTGCACCATAAGAATGATCATATCGGCAGTTCCGTCGCTTAATAATTCTTATAGGTGACGGGAGAGGACGTCCCCCTTCCGCCGCCATCCGGTGCTTCTCTGGTCTCTCCCGTGCCATCGGGGACCCAGAGAAACGATCGGCCAGATAAGAAGAATAGAGATTTCTGGTGACCAGATGGTCACCAGTCATCTCTATGATCGTCGGAGGCCTAGGCGCAACGTTATGACGTCACGCCCGGGTACCCAGAAGTAAACAAAGCCACTATCGCGGCTGTCGGCATGAGATCGCTGTTTTTTTTTTCACTATCTCATGCTTTCCAGCCTGGAGGAGAGATGTGGGGTCTTATTGACCCTGCATATCTCCATAAAGAGGACCTGTCACGATATATTCCTATTACAAAGGATCTTTACATTCCTTGTAATAGGAATAAAAGTGATCAGAAAAATGAAAATGTTAAAAAAAAAATGTTTTCTAACATTACATCCAGCATACGAACGACATTTACAGTATGCGGGTCTTTTTTTTTTTTTTTGCCGTACATACCGATATAGTGTGATTTTTCTCCCCGGCTTCCGGGTTCTGATTCCCGCAGGACTGGGCGTTCCTATCCCTGGGTTAGATGATTGACGTGTTGTGAAAAAGTTCCCATGTCGCACAAGGCGTGTCACCAGTTTTCCGTAAATAGCCGAGCTGCGAGTCAGCGCTATACGGCGCCTGCGCAGTCGGCTCTACACGGCGTATAGCACAAGATTCCAGCCACACACCTATTTACCTATTTAAAATCGAAAATGGCATTCAGGTTCTAAGTGAAATCCTGTGAATTGTCTTTTTTCCCCCTCTGTATCTATACAGGGCAATGCAATACAGCTTTGAATACATGTAGAATGTGTCAGTGATATGCTGCTTCTGAAATCTTCTCTTAAAGCTGTAAATTAAAATAAAAATCATTTGTTTTCCTGTCCTGCAGTGAGAAACTCAGAGATTTGATCATTGACTTTAGAAAGCCTCACTTTGTTCAGTTTCTAAGCTCAGTTCTGCCTCATGATGCCAAAGACATTGTAGCCAACATTTTAAAGGGTAAGGATTTATGTTGTGGACTATATTATAAATTATATGTTTGGCAGCTTTCAAATAAAATTAAGACCAAATTTCATCACTTTTGTATTCAAATATAAGCCAAAGTTATTTCCCTAAAGAGTCATTCCATTCATAAGTGTCGTTGGGTTATAGGTGGATTCTGGTAGTCTGACTCCACCCACCGGCTCCTTGGAGACTCGGGTTTAGATCTCGTAAATCTAGCTGTGCCCACTCTTTTTGAATCGTTCAATATTCTTACCCAATTAGGGTCCTGCCACAGCTCTTGTTGTGCACACCTTTTTCCCCACGGAAGACACTCAGACATGAGAAATCATTGGATGGTTAAACTCTCCAGCTTTTAAATTCTAAAATATTCTTTGTGGTTCAACCTGCTGCAAGCTGTGCATTAAGAACTGTTTGTAAAAATTGTATAGTATTTGTGTTTCATGTATGCATGTACTGTATGAAAACCATATATTCTTGCCCAAAGAAAAAGTAGCAATCTTTCATTAACATTGTCAATTTTATCCATTCTAGGGCTTAACAAGCCGCAAAAGCAAGCAATGAAACGTGTCCTGCTGTCTAAAGACTACACGCTTATTGTTGGCATGCCCGGTACAGGGAAAACCACAACCATCTGTACTTTGGTAAGATGCAAAATAATGGAGGTCTACCTTAAGGCTCGGTTCACACTGATGCAATATGATTTTAATGCATTTTGTGGTGCGACTTCATCCGCGTTCATCTGCAATTCTGATGCATTTGCAATGCAATTTGAATGCTGATGCTATTTAAATTTATGACCTGGTCTCTCTCTCGCTCTCTCTCTCTCTGTGTTTCTGTCTCTGTCCTACAAAAGGCACTGGAATCGCATTCCATTTGAACACCTAATGCGTTTTCCATGCTCTTTCTATTCAACTTTATCGGGCACAAAATCACACCAAACATGCACGGTACCCTTTTTTAAATTGCATCGCATTTGGACTGCACATATGTGAACAGCCTCCATTGAAACGCATGTTATTTCACTTCTCATGCGAATCGATGGGTTCTGAAATGCATCTGAAATTGTATCAGTGTGAATCGGGGGTAAGGATGGACTGTATAAAATGTTTAGCTCTAAACCAATAATAAACCATAGAGAAAAAAGTACAAAACCACTGTGCATTCCTGTTAAGCAGAGGCGAAGGGGTTCTTTTGAGCCACAGAGAGCTTCTCCTTTGTGGCTGATATAATTAATAAAGCAACAAAATTATTCTATAGCTCCAAAAAAAGTTGGGATGCTCTGTAAAATTTACATAAATATGGAATTCAATGTTTTACAAAACTCCTAAACCCATATTTTATTCACAATCGAAAACTGAGAAACTTTCAGTTTTCCTAAAATGGTACCGTATTTTCCGGCGTATAAGACGACTTTCTGGATGCAAAAACATGCATCCAAAGTCGGGGGTCGTCTTATACGCCGGGTACAGTCTCAGTACTCACTTTTTTCCCCCAGCGCTGACAGTCTAACATGCTACGATCGCGAGCCTGAATGATTTCAAAGCCGCGCCTTCACTGCAGAGTGTTCTGTGATAGGAGGAACAAAAATCTTCCCAGCAGCGCCTCTGTTCTTTGTTCCTCCTATCACAGATGCCTTCTCATCCTCGGACGAGATGAGAAGACGTCCGTGATAGGCGGAAAACATAACAGAGGCGCTGCTGGGAAGATTTTTGTTCCTCCTATCACAGAACACTCTGCAGTGAAGGCGCGGCTTTGAAATCATTCAGGCTCGCGATCGTAGCATGTTAGACTGTCAGCGCTGGGGAAAAAAAGTGAGTGTTATTGCACTGGGGGGGGGGGGCAACAAGTTCAGGCACAGTGGGGGCAAGTGATGGCAATGTGGGGGCATGTAATGGCACAATGGCAATGTGAGGGGCAAGTGATGGCAATGTGGGGGCATGTAATGGCACAATGGCAATGTGGGGGCATGTAATGGCACAATGGCAATGTGGGGGCATGTAATGGCACAGTGGCAATGTGGGGGCATGTAATGGCACAATGGCAATGTGGGGGCATGTAATGGCACAGTCTGGGCATGTAATGTAATGGCACAGTGAGTAATGTAATGGCACAGTGAGTAATGTAATGGCACAGTGAGTAATGTAATGACACAGTGAGTAATGTAATGGCACAGTGAGATTTGAAAAAGCCTGTTTCTGTCAGCGGTTCTGGCTACCCCTCAGCTTCCAGAAAGACAGTAAGAAGGGGGTAGTCTTATACAGCGAGTATATCCCAAAATCAAAATTTTAGCTGGAAAATGAGGGGGTCGTCTTATACGCCGGGTCGTCTTATACGCCGGAAAATACGGTATAGATGACACCGCACAAACACTGTATTGTCTATCATGCTTTAAAGAAACAGGATTTTTTTTTAAAGCAACAACCACCCAGACAGACCGTAAATAACACTCACTTTTTTTCCCCAGCGCTGACAGTCTAACATGCTACGATCGCGAGCCTGAATGATTTCAAAGCCGCGCCTTCACTGCAGAGTGTTCAGTGATAGGAGGAACAAAAATCTTCCCAGCAGCGCCTCTGTTATGTTTTCCGCCTATCACGGACGTCTTCTCATCTCGTCCGAGGATGAGAAGGCATCTGTGATAGGAGGAACAAAGAACAGAGGCGCTGCTGGGAAGATTTGTGTTCCTCCTATCACAGAACACTCTGCAGTGAAGGCGCGGCTTTGAAATCATTCAGGCTCGCGATCGTAGCATGTTAGACTGTCAGCGCTGGGGAAAAAAAGTGAGTGTTATTGCACTGGGGGGGGGGGGGGGGCAACAAGTTCAGGCACAGTGGGGGCAAGTGATGGCAATGTGGGGGCATGTAATGGCACAATGGCAATGTGAGGGGCAAGTGATGGCAATGTGGGGGCATGTAATGGCACAATGGCAATGTGGGGGCATGTAATGGCACAATGGCAATGTGGGGGCATGTAATGGCACAATGGCAATGTGGGGGCATGTAATGGCACAGTGGCAATGTGGGGGCATGTAATGGCACAATGGCAATGTGGGGGCATGTAATGGCACAATGGCAATGTGGGGGCATGTAATGGCACAATGGCAATGTGGGGGCATGTAATGGCACAATGGCACAGTCTGGGCATGTAATGTAATGGCACAGTGAGTAATGTAATGGCACAGTGAGTAATGTAATGACACAGTGAGTAATGTAATGACACAGTGAGTAATGTAATGGCACAGTGAGATTTGAAAAAGCCTGTTTCTGTCAGCGGTTCTGGCTCCCCCTCAGCTTCCAGAAAGACAGTAAGAAGGGGGTAGTCTTATACAGCGAGTATATCCCAAAATCAAAATTTTAGCTGGAAAATTAGGGGGTCGTCTTATACGCCGGGTCGTCTTATACGCCGGAAAATACGGTACATTAATTTTGAAATTTATGGCAGCAATATGTCCCACAAAAGTTGGAACAGGACAACAAAAACCTTGCAAAGTACAACCCCAATTCCTGAAAAGTTGGGACAGGACCATGTTTACTGTGGTGTATCATCACCACCTCCTTCTCTTTTTTTTTTAACATCTGGGAACTGAGGAGATCAGTTGCTGGAGTTTTGGGAGTGAAATGTTGTCCCATTTTTGCCTGAACGTATGCTGCTCTAAAACCTGGATATATCTTTCAGCATTGGTTCCTTTCCAGATGTGCAAGCTGCACAATGCATCCCCATGCAATCAGAGATGCAGGCTTTTGAACTGAACGCTGATGACAAACTTGAAGGTCCCTCTCCTCTTTTAAAGTCTGGAGAATGCGATGCCCAAGGTTGCCAAAAAGAATGTCAAATTTTAATTTGTCTGACCACAGAACAGTTTTTCACTTTGCAACAGACCATTTTAAATGAGCTTTGACCTAGAGAAGACAGCAGGGTTTCTGGATCATGTTCAGACATGGCTCCTTTTGCATGATAAAGCCTAAACTTTCATTTTTGGATGGCACAGTGAACTGTGTTCACAGACAGTGATTTTAGGAAGTATGCCTAAACCCATGCAGTGATGTCCATCACAGAATCATACCTGTTTTTAATGCAGTGCTGTCTGAGAGTATGAAGATTACAGGCATCCCATATTGTGTTTCAGCCTTGTCCCTTGCGCACCGATTTTCTCCAGATTCTCTAAATACTGTATATCGTCTACGGTACATAATATCAAAAGATTTAAAGTCTTTGCCATTTTACATTTAGAAACATTATTCTGAAATAGTTTGACATTTTTTTAGGCACAACTTTTTTTTTACAGATTTATGAACCTCTGCCCATCTTTACTTGTGAGACATTGATGCTCTAGGATGCCATTTTTTATACCCAGTCTTGTTACTGACCTGTTGCAAAATGTTCTTCTCCCTGTCACTGGGCAAGAGCGCATCATGTGATGTGGGTCTTATACAGTGAGGAAAATAAGTATTTGAACACCCTGCTATTTTGCAAGTTCTCCCACTTGGAAATCATGGAGGGGTCTGAAATTGTCATCGTAGGTGCATGTTCACTGAGAGACATAATAAAAAAAAAAAAATCCAGAAATCACAATTTATGATTTTTTAACTATTTATTTGTATGATACAGCTGCAAATAAGTATTTGAACACCTGTCTATCAGCTAGAATTCTGACCCTCAAAGACCTGTTAGTCTGCCTTTAAAATGTCCACCTCCACTCCATTTATTATCCTAAATTAGATGCACCTGTTTGAGGTCATTAGCTGCATAAAGACACCTGTCCACCCCATACAATCAGTAAGAATCCAACTACTAACATGGCCAAGACCAAAGAGCTGTCCAAAGACACTAGAGACAAAATTGTACACCTCCACAAGGCTGGAAAGGGCTACGGGGAAATTGCCAAGCAGCTTGGTGAAAAAAGGTCCACTGTTGGAGCAATCATTAGAAAATGGAAGAAGCTAAACATGACTGTCAATCTCCCTCGGACTGGGGCTCCATGCAAAATCTCACCTCGTGGGGTCTCAATGATCCTAAGAAAGGTGAGAAATCAGCCCAGGACTACACGGGAGGAGCTGGTCAATGACCTGAAAAGAGCTGGGACCACCGTTTCCAAGGTTACTGTTGGTAATACACTAAGACGTCATGGTTTGAAATCATGCATGGCACGGAAGGTTCCCCTGCTTAAACCAGCACATGTCAAGGCCCGTCTTAAGTTTGCCAATGACCATTTGGATGATCCAGAGGAGTCATGGGAGAAAGTCATGTGGTCAGATGAGACCAAAATAGAACTTTTTGGTCATAATTCCACTAACCGTGTTTGGAGGAAGAAGAATGATGAGTACCATCCCAAGAACACCATCCCTACTGTGAAGCATGGGGGTGGTAGCATCATGCTTTGGGGGTGTTTTTCTGCACATGGGACAGGGCGACTGCACTGTATTAAGGAGAGGATGACCGGAGCCATGTATTGCGAGATTTTGGGCAACAACCTCCTTCCCTCAGTTAGAGCTTTGAAGATGGGTCGAGGCTGGGTCTTCCAACATGACAATGACCAGAAGCACACAGCCAGGATAACCAAGGAGTGGCTCTGTAAGAAGCATATCAAGGTTCTGGCGTGGCCTAGCCAGTCTCCAGACCTAAACCCAATAGAGAATCTTTGGAGGGAGCTCAAACTCCGTGTTTCTCAGCGAGAGCCCAGAAACCTGACTGATCTAGAGAAGATCTGTGTGGAGGAGTGGGCCAAAATCCCTCCTCCAGTGTGTGCAAACCTGGTGAAAAACTACAAGAAACGTTTGACCTCTGTAATTGCAAACAAAGGCTACTGTACCAAATATTAACATTGATTTTCTCAGGTGTTCAAATACTTATTTGCAGCTGTATCATACAAATAAATAGTTAAAAAAATCATACATTGTGATTTCTGGATTTTTTTTTTTGATTATGTCTCTCACAGTGGACATGCACCTACGATAACAATTTCAGACCCCTCCATGATTTCCAAGTGGGAGAACTTGCAAAATAGCAGGGTGTTCAAATACTTATTTTCCTCACTGTATATGATAGGGGCAGAGCGACCCCCATATTCATCTCCCAGCACAGGTGTGTGGTCACACTCAGCTGGTTCATCCTGTGGGGACAAACCTTGCATGTACCATGAACTGGGGGATGGTTCTCAATTTAACCTGTAGCGCTCGCCCCCGAAGGAGCCGCTGAATAGTTTGGGATTGGCGTATTAAGTTACCAAGTTCTCTTGTCTAGGGGTATAACTTGTGAGTGTGGATAAGGAGCAAATGTCCAGACAACAGCGTGGATTTTCCAATGCTTTATTCCAAGGCTAACATAGCCAACATCAACATAACACACAGTAGAGAAAGGGTTGATGAGCAAGAGGAAACTGTGGTATCAAGCCTTGGATATCAAAGCATGGAGAGCAAGCCTCCTCTCAGTACAGATAGCTCAAACGTCACCACTCCCGCCGGAGTGGGTAAAGTGCCCCCGGACAGGTAGTTAACTTTAGCCTGGCAGCCGGTGGGTCACTTGCAAATAAAGTCACTGGGAGGAAACAGGGCCTCTGGACAGGCCTGATAGGTATTTGGAAATGGTTAAAGATTAGGACTGACGAATCCTCCCAGTAAGCACAATTTAGGGTCACCCATGGACAGTTGCAATGTACCTGTCGTGTGGCGTGGTGACCGGATCCCTGATGGTACGTCCCAACCTCGCAGACAACCTCTGTATCTAGGTTCTCCCGAGCAGACTCCTCATCGTACAGCTCCCAGCTTAGGATCTGGAACCCAGCAAGCCGCTGGGGTCCCTCTCAGCATCAAGGTGAGACTCTGCCTGGTGTGCAGCTCCGGTCAGGCGAGTCTCGAAGGTGGATGCCGCACCTGGACTCGGGCCCCGCATAGCACATCTACTCATGGCGGCTGCCACAGATATACCCCCGCCAGCATGCCCAAAAGAGTGAAAAACCCTTCTGATTGGCTGCTGGGAAAGATAGGTCCATCAGAACCCCTCTAGCGCCAACTGTCGTCCAGGGGTGACAACACACCCCTGGCACGCAGACCGACCTAGGAGGCAGTTCCAAACTGGCAACAGCACAAACTAAACATCTGTGAGTGGGAGCACCTTAAATCTCCCATTGCACTAACTTTAGCGTCCCACTAACTAAGAAAAAGGGGGGGGGGGCGCTACAAATCATTTAATATGTTTTCTATTGTGAATAAAATATGGGTAGGAGATTTTCAAATTGTCGCATTCTGTTATTCTGTAGATATTACAGAGCATTCCAATTTTTTGGGGATTGTAAAAGCAAAAATGTGCAATTCACAATAAACATTTAAGGTGAACATTTGCTGAATGTGTGTGCTCATAAAAAGTATGCTTTCCATTTAGTATAGGAAGAAAGCATACTGCTTTAAGTTACATTACATGTTAATGAGTTCTGGGTGCTGCATTTTATTTTCTCTGCGATGCATTTTTTTATTGTAAACATGGTCTCATACAGTAAAAGCCTAAACTTTTGGTTATTGGGACCTTCAGTTTCAAGTTCCTTGGTGCAATGTAATATTCTATTCTATTTCAGGTAAGAATCCTCTATGCCTGTGGATTCAGTGTGTTGCTGACCAGTTACACACACTCTGCAGTAGACAATATTCTGTTAAAGCTGAAAAAATTCCAGGTAGGATTTCTGCGCTTGGGACGAACGCAGAAGATCCATCCAGAGATTCAGAAGTATGGCGAAGAAGAAATCCTCAAAGCCAAATCAATAAAGACATTAAGTGGGTTAGAAGAACTCTATAACAGTCAGGTATGTTGGGTATTGTAAATGTGTGGTTTAACAATAAGCCTGTGGTACATAAGATGACATTTGTAAAACTGCTGTCTATTTGAACATTTGCTACTTTTAGACATGGCACGTGTTGAAGCGCTCATGAGGTTTTAAAAGCATTATTATTGTTATTTAGCCTGTTGTTGGGACAACGTGTATGGGAGTCAACCATCCAATCTTCACTCGGCGGAGGTTTGATTTCTGCATTGTGGATGAAGCTTCTCAGATCAGCCAACCAATCTGCCTCGGCCCCTTGTTCTTCGTTGACAGATTTGTTTTAGTAGGGGATCATCAGCAACTTCCTCCTCTTGTTCAAAGTGCAGAAGCCAGGTAATATTATATATCATGTATATTCCATTACATGAGCAATGATCATTGACTGCCTTCTAGTCTCTATTTTGTTGTTGTTTGAGTCAGGGTTAATGTGTTTTCAGTCTCCAGCGATGAAAAACTTCCATATTCTTCCTCTCTAATGTCAGTATTGCATAACAGGCCTAAATCTGTTTTGGCAGAGAGCTAGGAATGAGTGAAAGCTTGTTTAAAAGATTGGAAAGGAACCAAGACGCAATTGTCCACCTGAATGTGCAGTATCGCATGAATAGGTAAGGATTATGATATTATTTTGGCCATACAATTTAGCATGTACTTGCTTGTTTCATTAAAGTGATGATGACTTGTGCTCTTTTCAGCAAAATAATGTCCCTGAGCAATAAGTTGGTATATGGAGGACGTCTAGAGTGTGCCTCTGAACGGGTGTCTACAGCCACAGTCCAGTTACCTCAGCTGAAGTCTTTAAAGCTGGAGCTGGAATTCAGGGGGACTCCTGAAAGTGCCTGGATCAAAGATGTCCTGGAGCCTAGTAACCCTGTCTTCTTCCTCAATACAGAGAAGGTATGCTTTACTAAGGCTTGGATACACACAGGCTGAAACGGTTAATTTGGCAAAAATCGGACGACTTTCAGAGTATGTGTACAGCTCCCTGTCTGACAGAAGCCGGTCTTATGACTGGGGAACATGTTGGAAAACCAGAATCTGATCAGCGCTTGCAGCACTGGTTGTCCCCCTGTCAGCATTACAATAGCTCAGTGTGGAAGTAAGGCAATCCCTCTGTTTTTTTTTTGTTTGTTTTCGTCCAGCCTGCTGTGTTGAATAAAAAAAACGTATGCGTTTACCCAGCTTAAGGGCCCTTTCACATGGATGTGTCCATGTACGGGCTCCGCTTTGCTCAACGGGGATCGCTCTGTCAATCCCCGTTGAGCAGGCAAATGACAGGTCTGTCTCTGCACACTGTGCAGGGACCGACCTGTCAGAGCACCTCTCTCCCTTATGGGGGATCGGATGAAGATGGACCGCAGACTCCATTTACATCCAATCCGCAGACGGATGGAAAATTGGGGTTTAGGGTTTCCATCCGTCACACTTTAGCTGACATCCGTAGCTCCATAGAGGAGCACGGAGTGTCCGCTCAGTTCCCCCTAAAAACTGACAGGCGGACCTTAACGGTCCGGCAGTGTGAAAGGGGCCTTACTCTGCTCAACAGCTTTGTAAAAGCGAAGAGTAAATTCATAATCTAGAAGAACAGAGCGCAGCTCCTGTTGTACCAACAGTTTTGTTTAAAAAAAGGCCCATTTTTAGTCATATTTTATTTTTAGACATTATTTAAGCTGAAGTTAATTTAAAGTTTGATACAGCATGTGTCAAGCAAACAGGTTACAGTACAAGTGGAGTGTCAGTATCACCAATAAACACCAATAAACAGGCTGAAAAGGTAGTTCTATGGATCCACAATGGTATTCACCTTGCATGCCCTGGAAATGTAAGGTACCACTTAGAGCAGTTAATGGACAATTGTCTGTAATACAATTTAAGAGTTTGAGCGTTATAGTTGCAAAGGTTTTCGAAGAAAGGCTAAAGGAAAACGAAGGGGTATGTGGTTAATGGTGGAGTAGTAGGTAACCCTCCAAGTGGATGTAGTAGAAAAGGAACATTGAGGAAAAGGGGCCTTGGGGGGGGGGGGGGGAGAGGTGAGATTGTCTCTAGGCAAGAGAGTGGTGGGTAGACCAGAACTCGCATCCACAACTAAGTGGGGGTATGGATGGGAGTGAGGAGTGTGTGAGAAAAAGAAAGAAGAGAAAATGGGGTGGGGGATGGAGGAGAGGGTAAGTCACATGATCGTAAAGGTAGACCAAAACAATTACAGTAAAACCTTGGTTTGAGAGTAACTTGGTTTGAGAGCGTTTTGCAAGACAAGCAAAATGTTTTCATAAATTTTGCCTTGATATACAAGCGATGTCTTGATATAAGAGTAGCGTCATGTCACAACTGAATATAAAAGAGAAGAGAGGAGCCTCTAAGTGTAGCAATATGGTTACATTTTATGAAGGTACAACATTTAGCAATGTATTGCTGCACTTAGAGGTGCCTCTCTTATACCCTGTAAAAAAATGCTTTGATATACAAGTGCTTTGGATTACAAGCATGTTTCTGGAACAAATTATGCTCGCAAACCAAGGTTTTACTGTATTGTAATAGCTAGGTTCTATATCCAGCAGGGGGAGACAAACCAATAAAGACTAGATTTTATTACCACCTGCAGTACTGAACAGCCATTAAATTTTTCTGGATTTTGGTTTCTAATCTCATTAGAGTGGTTGCATGTTGATGGATACCTGCCACAAGGAAAGGGGTTTCTAAGGGAAAAAAATTCTAGCTTCCTGCCTGTCATGCTGATTTGACAATGTATGAGTATTTGAGCCAGAACTAGTATGCATCAAGTTAAAACAGAATTTATACCGGCTCGTTTAAAGTTATTAAAAGGATGTAAGCCAAAGATTCAGTTTGACAGTCAGGCAACTAGCATTTTCAGAATGGTCAAAGGAGGCCATTTCTTTCCTTCCAAACTTGTTTCCTTTAAATGGGGCTTTTGCATTTATTAAGGTGGATTTACACTGACGTTGTATTTCTATTCTGTTGCTTCCATTGGTTCTGTCACATTAATTAGGGTTGGAGTTCTGGTGACAAATATTCACAGTTCAGGCAGAAATGCTGGTTAGCTGGCTTGACAAAGGTGTTCCCTAAAGTAGCTTCAGCAGAGGTCAGGTGACCAGGAGTCTGTAGATTCTATTTATACAAGATAACATTTATCAGAAGCTTTTTCACAAGTTTCTACAGAGGATAGTATATTATAGGGCTGCAACTAACAATTATTTTCATAATTGATTAGTTGACCGATTTATTGTTTCGATTAATTTTTTAATTACCTTAAAGTGCGGTGTATAATTTAGTGCGCAGTAGGGTTCCCAGCGTGAAGCCGAAAGGCTGCACTGCCGGGTTCCCTTACCCGCAATGGCGACGGCAGCACCCGACAGCTGATGGAAAACATCAGCTGCGGTGCCGACATTGAGGGACTGCAGGACAGGTAAGTCTCCATTTATTAAAAGCTAGCAGCTGCAGCATGTGTAGCTGCTGGTTTTTAATACTTTTTTTTTTTTTCCGGAACACCCCTTTAATGTTCTTGTCTGAAAATTGATCCGTGTGGCCAGCATAAGGCTCAGTACACACCTATGCAGTTTGCTTTTGATCTGTTGGTGCAGTGTGTTTTGCTGTTGTGTTTTGATTTTTGCGCATGTGATTTTTGCTGTGATTTGCGCGTTTGCATTTTTTATGCTTTTTTTTTTTTGGGCCAATTTGTTGGGCAGATTAAAAAAGACAAATTGCTGCAAAAACGCTTTACATGCTTCTCCATTGAAGTATATTAAACCCAAAAAAGCACCATTTTGCATTGAAAAAATTCCTTGACCCTTTCCAAATATGCAGCAGTTGAAAAAGGCATAGATGTGAACGTGTCCCATAGGAAACCATGTTAAATTAACTGTGGTGCGTTTCTGCAAAAAATGCATAAGTGTGAACCAAGCCTAAGAAGTTTAGTAAAATTATGGGGTTAACAAAAAATAAAATGAGCCCTTTATAGTACAAAAAGACAGTAGCGATTATTAGTTTTTTTTTTTTTTTAACAAAATTATGTTACTGGCCGATTAATCGATTATGAAAATAGTAATCGATTTATTTCATAATCGATTGGTTGTCAATTTAATCGATTAGTTGTTTCGACCCTAGTATATTACATTATTGGTTTGTTTAAAATAAAAATTGGTACATTATTTAATGTACTTTGAAATTGTTCCTGCCTTTCTCACACAATAGGGATAGCATTTTATTTGCTAGAACAAATACTCTCCTGTAGATCAAGGTTACTTATGGCATTTTGTATCCACTTTCATTGATAGTCTTGATTCATAAGTCAGTCATCCCTGTGTATGTGTGGAATAGGAGAAAAGTAAAAAAACAAAACAAAGGCAATGTGGTATTCTGTTTTTCTAGATCCCCGCTCCAGAGACAGAAGAGAAATGTGGTGTCAGTAACTTAATTGAAGCTAAGCTGGTGGCGTACCTGGCATTTCTTTTTGGAAAGGTATGTAATCCTGGTAACTATGTTGATGCTGATTTAATGGTTAACAAAAGGTTGTTCTTGTTATGCATATTCAAGGTCACAATGATGGAAGCAGCTTTTGCCTTGGTAGTTGCATTCTTTGTTTATCAGTTCAAGTTATGAACACTGTATCTTATACAGAGCTCTGTGAACTGGACAAACCTTAATAGATGATCACTGTCAGGTTGGACACTGTAATGTATTGTATATCCTGGTGGTGTGATAATTTTAGACCCCAGAATTGGAACTACACGTTAGAGGTATTTCAATAAAAATGGTGGTCTCGGGTGAACAGCTTTTTTTTATTTTATAGTGTGACAGCCTCACCTCGCTATTGGGGTATTGGGTGTTAACTACTTGCCGACCAGCCGCCGTCATTCTACGGAGGCAGGTCGGCTCTCCTGGTCTCTAAGCGGCCACTAGGGGCGCATGCGCGCCGTCCGCTCGTCCGTGACTCCCGTGCGGGTGCCGGGCACCCGCGATTGCTCGTTACAGAGCGGGGACCGGGAGCTGTGTGTGTAAACACACAGCTCCCGGTCATGTCAGGGGGGGAAATGCTGATCCTCTGTTCATACAACGTATGAACAGAAGATAAGTGATTTCCCCTAGTGAGGCCACCCCCCCCACAGTAAGAACACACCCAGGGAACATACTTAACCCCTTCCCCGCCCCCTAGTGTTAATCCCTTCCCTGCCAGTGGCATTTTTATAGTAATCCAATGCATTTTTATAGCACTGATCGCTATAAAAAATGCCAATTGTCCCAAAAATGTGTCAAAAGTGTCTGCCATAATGTCGCAGTACCGAAAAAATATGTTTTTTTTTATATATTTTTGGGGGATATTTATTACAGCAAAAAGTAAAAAATAAAATTTTTTTTCAAAATTGTCGCTCTATTTTTGTTTATAGCGCAAAAAATAAAAACCGCAGAGGTGATCAAATACCACCAAAAGAAAGCTCTATTTGTGGGGAAAAAAGGACGCCAATTTTGTTTGGGAGCCACGTCGCACGACCGCGCAATTGTCAGTTAAAGCGACGCAGTCCCGAATCGCAAAAAGTGCTCTGGTCTTTGGGCAGAAATATGGTCCGGGGGTTAAGTGGTTAATTAGAACACTAATGTTGGCTGGGGAAATTATTTTATTTTTTTTGGGCAATTTGCATATTTCCCTTAACTTCGTTTTTTGGATATGTTTTTATCCTTTTTTTTTTGTAACTTGTGATTTTGTGGTTATTTTATTCTGTTATGCACTGTATATATCTAGTGGTAATTTACATATAAAGTTATTCTTAAACCTCCATAAACAAAATTAAGTAGAAGCATACCTTGACTTAAAAGAACATTTATGCGCTCCTAGGTGGATGCAGCATTAATTTGATGCTGCATCTGTTCCCTGCCAGCTGTGCATTGAGAACTGAGCGATCTAACACTGGTAATCGCTCAGCTCTACCCTCCACTGTGAGCAGAGACCAGGGACTGGCAGTCTATGTGTTCTGCCCCTCCAACTCTCACTGGAGAGCTGAGCTGTGGAGGCGGTGGGAAAGACTGGATCCGTCTCCCTGCGGCTCACTGAGAGGCTGAGCCAGCTTCCAGTCCAGGCATCTGGGTGAATCCCGACTGTAAAGCTGACCACATCTCGCTGTCGGCTGAAAACCAGTCACAGGAGTGCAGAACGAAGTGCACCCCTGTGATCCATAGAAGCAGTACAGCCAAAATGGCCATACTTCTCCTTTAAGTTCCCCGTATGTATGCAGCATAATGAGCTTTTGCAGGTTTAGTGTAATTCATATCTGCCTTTAGGGTAACTCTGTTGCCTTGTAGGGTCTCCCTGGAGACTGATTGTAGCCACCCTGATGTGCGCTTTCCCGGCCTGCTTTTTTTTTCTCGTTGAACAAAGTTTTTATTGAGTAAAAGATGCATATATATATATTTTGCATACATATGGCACATAAAGTTTCCATAAATCAAATGGTACATTCAGAACAAGTACAACAATTGATGTATATTAATAAAGTGCAAGCAGACAATAGTGTTTTCAACATTTGTAACAAGGCCCAGAGGAGATGAAAAAAAACGTGCCTGTCTCCTGGCCACACAATAAACACAGGGTAGACTGGTTACGTTTGTATCTAGCCACACATATAGGGGTAAGGTATGCCCTGTGAGTTATGAAGATCTGGGAAAGCCTGTCTGAGAGCCTAGGGGATACTGCCTTGCAGGACTCCAATGCCTCCTCCCACTCCTCATCCTCCAGTGGTCCCACCTCCCTTTCCCAACGAGGTTTCAAATCAAACGCTAGTTTAGTGAAAATGGGAGTAGAGAGCATATTGTAGAATGCGGATCTGTGCTCTTAACTATGGCCATGATAGGGTGTGGGGTAGGTTCCAGAAAGTTATGTGAAAATTGCGCTTGGGCAACATGTCTGTAAAAACCTGAAGAACCTATGATTATGCAGTGAGAATTCCTCTTCAAGCATTTGGTAGGTTTTGAGATTTCCGTCTGAGAATAGGTGATGTAGGTAATAGACACCCTGTGAGGCCCATAGCTCTGAGCATGGAGAAATTCATGTAAGCTTTTGTTATGCCATAATGGCGTATAATCATTGTGTTGGGGTATCCCCAAACTAGTAGAGGCAAGATCCCAGATACGCTTATAATGATACAGCAGGGATTTCACATCTCACATCGGTTCAGTCTCCAGTGCGCTGGGCTCCGTGGGCAAAGTAGAAGTCGAAATTTGGTACTGCCTTGTCATTGTGAAACAATTGGAACAGTTGTGATGCAATATAGTAAAGGTTAAAATCTGGTAAGGCCGGACCTCCCATGTATGTTGGATTTTTAAGTGCTTGCCAGGCAAGTTTATGTCTGCCCAAGACAAAGGGCTTAAGGAGGGCTTCGAGTGACTTAAAGTCTTTTTGGGGTAAATATATTGGGGTGTGCCATAGGACATGTAAGATTTTGGGAAGGAGGACCATTTTTATCAGTTTTATGCAGCCCCATACCCCTAGAGGTAAATGGGCCCACACGCGTATCTTGGTTCTAACCAAAGAAATATATTGAGAGCAATATAGTCAGAGATGAGTATTCCCAGGTACTTAATGGTATTTACCCGTTGGAGTGGCATTCCTGCCTGGGACTCGGGCGGTGGGAAGCTATCAATTGGCAGAATCTGTGATTTCCCCCAGTTGATCTTGAGCCTGGAGAAAGTTCCAAACTGTTTGATCGTCTGGAGTGCGGCTTGAAGGGAGGGACCCGAATCGGCGAGATAAAGCAGTGTATCGTCTGCGTACATATTAATTTTTTCTGTTAAGGGTCCCACCTGCAATCCTTTTATCTCTGGGTTTGTGCGAATGGACACGGCCAAATGTTTTGCAGCGAGAGCATAGAGAAACGCGGAGAGCGGGCAGCCTTGTGTCGTACCCTTGCTGAGGGCAAACTTCCCGGCCTGCTTTTTATCTTTGTGTGCTACTTTATTGTGCTCGGGTATCATCCTTGGGGTGCTGGTGTGCAATGAATTTTAGGACATTTAGTCCCAACACGTCTCTGTTTTCAGGTGCTATGCTTAGTGCATGAATGTGCATTGTGACAGGTGTGCAAGGAATTGTGTGACATGTAGTTCCAGTGCACAAGCTCTAAGCCCTTTGCACAGCGCACACTCCTTGATCAAAGTTTGGGTGGAGAGCAGCAGTGAGGGACATGGCTTGGAACTCTTTAAGAAGGGATAAACATTTGTTTTACATCTAGTTACATTCTGTTAGAGCCAAAACAGAAATTTGCACTGAGGGTTTAATACCACGTTAACCACTTGCCTACAGGGCACTTTCACCCCCTTCCTGCCCAAGCCATTTGTCTGCTTTCAGCACTGTTACACTTTGAATAACAATTGCGTGGTCATGCAATGCTGTACCCAAATGAAGTGTTTATCATTTTTTTTCCCCACAAATAGAGCTTTCTTTTGGTGGTATTTGAACACCACTGTGGTTTTTATTTATTGCGCTATAAACAAAAGGACAAGTTTGAAAAAACAATATTTTTTACTTTTTGCTATAATGTAAAAAAAAATTGCAATAAGCGTATATTGATTGGTTTGCGCAAAAGTTATAGCGGCTACAAAATGGGGGATAGATTTATAGCATTTTTATTTATTTATTTTTTACTAGTAACGGCTCCGATTTTTTATCGTGACTGCGATATTGCGGCGGACACATCGGACACTTTTTTGACACATTTTTGGGACCAATCACATTTATATAGCGATCTGAGCTATAAAAATGCATTGATTACTGTATAAATATGACTGGCAGGGAAGGGGTTAACACTAGGGGGTGATCAAGGGGTTAATGTGTTCCCTAGGGAGTAATTCTAACTGTGGGGGGAGGGGACTGACTGGGGGAGGTGACTGATCCGTGTCCCTATGTACAAGGGACACACCATCAGTTTTCTCTCCCTGAAAGGACGTGGATCTGTGTGTTTACACACACGCACAGATCCACGGTCCTGCCCCGTTAGTGGGCAGTTGCAGCCGCCGGGCACGCGCATCGGGTTCCCAGTGACGTGGTGGTCGCGCATGCCCCCTAGTGGCTCAGGAAGGCGCGACATCATATGACGCCCGCCCAGAACGAGAGGGTCTTCGCCCAGCCGTCATATGACGGCGGGCAGTAGACAAGTGGTTAATGCTTAACACCAGCAAAATTATGTGTTTTTACATATTATATGACAGAAGACAGGATTTTGGACGGGTTTCTATTTCTGTCTGTGACCCATTAGGGAGATTTCTCCTCGTTCCTGTCCCTGTAAAGCCTAGAAGACACAAATAACAGTGAAACTGTTATCAAAAGTTCTGACCCTTTCAGTCGAATTTACTAAAACTGGAGCACTTGGAATCCAGTGTAGCTGTGCGTGGTAGCCAATCAGCTTCTAACTTCAGCTTGTTCAATTAAGCTTTGACAATAAAACCTGGGAGCTGCACCAGATTTTAGCACTGTCCAGTTTTAGTAAGTCCCCCTCTCTGTCTACTAAAAATGTATGTTTGTTTTTGTCCCCAATTGAGAGATTTCTCATGAATTCCCGTACTCACGGAGTAATCTCAAAAAGGACCTGGCAATAAAAAACTATTTTGTGTTCGACCTTAATACTAAGTAGTTATATGTTTTTTGTTTCCATTTGTTTTTCTTATTTTAGGCTGGCTGTAAACCATCAGACATCGGGATTATCGCCCCCTATCGCCATCAGTTAAAAGTTATCTCCACTTCTTTTGCAAAGCTGTCCTCCAGCACTGTGGAAGTTAACACTGTAGACAAGTACCAAGGGAGAGATAAAAGTGTGATCATCGTTTCATTTGTGAGAAGCAATATTGATGGAAAGGCAAGTTTAATTCCTATTCTCCCTGATTTGACGGTCGTAGGCAGATGGTTAATCAAGGCTTGTATTGTTTTACTCTACCTGTCAGAAATCACATGATACTTTCTTATACAGTGGCCCCCAGAGATTAAAAACATTTTTTTTTCTCGGAGTGCCACCCCCCTGGTGTTTTTAAAAGAGCCAACAAGCATTACTTGCTCCGTGGGCAAAGCTGGTATCTTAAAAATATCATGTTTATCAGTTCATAACAGTGTGATAATGAATCTTAGGTCTGGCCTGGTGTCTTGGAGACAGCAACACAAGTTTTATTTTCCACAAAGAAAAATACACTACTAGAGCAATATAAAAGTGTGATTTCTGTAACCACCAGTCCTGTAGCTAAAGGAGGTTAACACAAGTACCAGGTTGTGTGATTGTCATATCAGGCTAAGCTCTGATACTTCAGTCCATACTGTACGTGAGGCTTTTAGTTCTGTCCAAGTTGAGATTAATCCAGGCCCTTGTCTTTCTGCTGTCAAATGCCAGAGCTTCATTGGACAGCAGAGGTTCTGACATATGAATGAATAGCGCCAGGGGAGAATAGAAAGTTGAGGTACCACTTAACAGTCTGGGTCCCGGATCCGAGGTGATCTACATGGATGCATTTAAAACTTGGTCACCTGTAATTTATTTATAGTCTGTCCACTCAAAAGTAACCTTACAACAGCTACTGGTAACAAACCCCAGTTTTTGTTGGACTGACCCTTTTTAAATTTAGATTTTTGTCCCTTTTTTAATGGAGATACATTGTACTGTTTACTGTGTGTAGGGTGTAAGTTGTGTGCATTGGAAGAAACTAAAAGGGGGCAGTATATAGATTTCTGTTCTTACAAGAAAAATAAACCTTGAAAATGTAATGGGAATCAGATTTTGTTTTCTGTCTGAACAGCTTGGTGATCTTCTGAAGGATTGGAGGAGGCTGAATGTGGCCCTCACACGAGCAAAGCACAAACTGATCTTGGTGGGCTGTGTTCCAACTCTTTCCCGCTTCGACTCAATGCAGCAACTAATCAGCTATCTGGGGAATGAGAATTTAATATCCTTTTGATGTGAATACATTTTCAGTAATATATTTTAGATCTCCATTGCTCTATTATACACAATTTACAGTCTCATGACTACTTAATCCACGTATAGAGCAATGATCTTCTATCGCTTTATTAAATTGTCCAAAAGAAAAACTGTTCTACTTTGCTAGTTTCAACCAGATCATACCTTTTATTCCAGGGCTTGACAAATTTGCTTGGAATCTAGAAGCCAGCTAAAAAAGTTAGGAGCCAGAAACGTGCTCTGTCCCGCTGAGCTTGCGTGCAGAAACGAACGCATACGTGAGTAGCACCACCTATGAAAGCGGTTTTCAAACCACACATGTGAAATATCGCAGCGATTGGTAGAGCGAGAGCAATAATTCTAGCCCTAGACCTTCTCTGTAACTCAAAACATGCAACCTGTAGAATTTTTTTAAACATCGCCTATGGAGATTTTAAAGGGTAAAAGTTTGTCGCTATCCCACGAGCGGACGCAATTTTGAAGCGTGACATGTTGGGTATCAATTTACTAGTGTCTTTTTTTTTTTTTTTTTTTTTTATCCAAAAAAGTGCTCTTGTAACACCGCTGTTTAAAAAGTATTGCAACGACCGCCATTTTATTCTCCAGGGTGTTTCAATAAAAAATATATATAATGTTTGGGGTTCTAATTAGAGGGAAGTAGATGGCAGTGAAAACAGACAGGGGAAGCTCCATTAGCATTGCTGGTTGTCTTGTTATACTAACGGCCACCACAAGATGGCTCCAGATCACAGAAGGAAGCATAGGCCTGTAGAAGGCCGCAAAGCCACGGCCCCAAATACCGGCCCGACACGATCGCGAGGTGGGGGCGCACAGGATGCCCCAGGCTCCAGGTCGCTAATTCTTGTCGCAATGGCGACCTGGCGCCTGGGGTTTGTCCAAGCCTGCTTTATTCCAAGCAACAGCAGGTGTTTCTTTAACCACTTTTTGTTAAAGTAAATATAAAGTAGGAGTTAGCCTAACCAGGCTGCAAAAGTGGAAGTACATTTTCAGTTTATATTTGTTACATGACAATATTCAAATACATATCTTAAATAAAAATTCTGCTTAAAGGGGCTATGGAGTTAATGTTTACCATAACTACCCTATCTGTACTGTGCTGGCAGATCTTATTCTCATTTGTGAACTAAACTTCAAGACTGTCTGCCCTAGGTGTTGGGGCTCTCGAGGCTTGGATTCTGCATTGAATGTTGAGAGGAAGCTCAGCATATCCGCACCTTGTCCATCTGTCATTGTTCAGAATAGCTTGCAGTACTGTGCATAATCCTGCTCCAAAGAAACCACTAGCAAGATGAGAAATCATTTTTAAATTAGTCACCAAAATAGGGTAAATCTCCCTATGATAGATAGGGCTATATAAAAATTTAAATATTTTGTTAGAGAATGCGCCTTTTTAACATTTTCAGCATCTTAAAGCGGATCTCCACTCTAAAGTGAAGTCGCGCTGATCGGCACCCTCCGGTGTCACATTTGACACCTTTCAGGGGGGAGGGGGGTGCAGATACCTGTCTACAGACAGGTATCTGCACCCACTTCCGGCCCTACGATGCGGGCAAAAGACGGGTTTTTTCCTTGCTTCCCGTCCGTCCCCCGTTGTATGCTGGGAACACTCGGCTCCCAGCACACAGCGGGAGCCAATCGGCGGGCGCAGCGCGACTCGCGCATGCGCCGTAGGGAACCGGGCAGTGAAGCCGGAGCGCTTCACTTCCTGGTTCCCTCACCGTGGATGGAGGGGGGAACAGCAGGGTGACGAGCGATCGGCTCGTCATCTGCTGCGATCGGCGCTGGACTCCAGGACAGGTAAGTGTCCTTATATTAAAAGTCAGCAGCTGCAGTATTTGTAGCTGCTGGCTTTTAATATATTTTTTTAGTGGCACATCCGCTTTAAGAACCCCTAATTAGTATTCAGTTCATATTGTAATGTACCCCTGAAAGGTCTCCACTTGTACAGAAAATAACCTTGAATATATGGCTCCTGAATCCATATAGGTAGGTATTCTCGCATACGTGATCTACAGTATAAGCGTCTTCCAGACAACCATTACACATCATCTTTACTAATTGTAATTTTTGACTATTTACAGAATTTAGTTTTGTCTTCCTTAACACCAGAACATTCTTAATCTCCCTCCAGCAGCTCATGAGCATCTCCATGGCTGAGAAAATTGTGAAATGGTCTTCATCGATTCAGTTGTTACGTGTACTTTGAACATAATGTGAAATCTGGATTGGGAGTTTTATTTTATAGACTACTATTGTTTATACAAACTGAGCTGCTGATTGAATCATTCCAGTGACGCTAATAATTGTGCCATTGTTAATCTAAACTTGCATATTTTTTTTTTTTATGGACACATGGAAAGATTTTTCTCTGCCACACCTATAAGCATTTCAAAAATACCTCATTTGTTTTAAGCTAATAAGTTAAATGTGCAAACATTTTTAATACCATGCAAAAAATCCATATGATCTGAAATATGGAAAGTATTTTCGTAATACTTGCTATAAATAAGCCAATTTAAGCTGCTATGGTATTTGTTTTTTGATACGGATTCTTGTTTGTTTTGAACTATTTATAAAAATTCTTAAGTATTTTGTATATTTATATAATAATAAAATGTAATTTTGTAGATTTATGATAATAAAAGGTGATGTTTTGCACATCGTTTTTTCTTTCATTTGGTAAAACAAAGTAATTACAGAGTGATTATTGCAGTAGGGTTAATCCCTCCAATCATGGCACAGGTCTGGTGCACATGGCAACTACGGTACTTTTTACTTGTACTTGCTGTGAAATAGAATTTGCATGTTTAAAGTGGTTTTAAAGTGTAAATATTTTTTACCTTAATGCCCCCTCCATCCACCTTATACTTGTACAAGTCCTTACTTGATCTAGTGCTGTGTCCACCTCATGCAGTCAAATCCTGTAATGGGGAGGACAGGGATGAGCTGCACTGTCTGTGTCTATGGACGCAGCAGCGTGGCTCAGAAGCCAGCATGCAGGTGTGCCCCCATACTAAGCTGCTTGCTTACTAGAGGAGAAGCCAGGAGTGTCGGCAGCGGACCCAAGAAGAGGTTTGGGTTCTTCGCTCTGTGCAGTTTCATTGCACATAGCAGGTAAGTATAAAACCATTATTAAAAAAAAAAAAATAGTGTTCATAATTGCTTTAACCACCTCGGCTCCGGAAGATTTTACCCCCTTCGTGACCAGGCCATTTTTATTTATTTATTTTTTGCTGCTATTTGGCACTGCACTACTATAACTACCAATTGCATGGGCATGCAAATAGAGCTTTCTTTTGGTGGTATTTTGCTCACCACTGGGTTTTTTATTTTGTGTCCTATAGGCATAAAAATGTATTCTGCTACATGTCTTTGATAAAAAAAATCCATATAAGTGTATATTCGTTAGTTTGCGTAATGATTATAGCGCATGGTGGCCATCAACCACTTATAATGGGACTGTGATATTGCGGCTGACACTGACGCATGGGGGGAACTGATTAAATGGCACTGACATTAACACTGCCATTTTTACAGTGATCAGCGCTAAAAATATAGTCATTGTACTAATGACAATGGCTGGGAAGGGGTTAACATCTAGGGAGATTAAGGGGTTGAATATTTGCCTAACTATGTGTAATGTACACGGACGTAGGCATCGTCACACCAGTACATCGCTTTGCCTACAGCGTCCACAGTACATTGCGGGCGGCCATTGTTTAATATTTGTTGGGTTATTGCTGGTTTGTAATGGCAATTGTAAGCAGTAAAGCTGTATTTAGACAGGTAATTGTTTTTTTTTTTTTTTTTTTATTCTACAGAAGTAATATAGTGAACTTCAACATCACATGTACATTTATCAATCAGAGGAGCACAGGTCAGATCAGTCACAAGATGGCGGTGCTTCAGTAGCATGCATGTATCCCATGACCCAAAGTACATTGCAAATAGAGATCGCTCAACTCATCCCACAACCCAGTCACCAGCATTCCTCGCTATTGGGTGAAATCAGAAGCTCAGGGCAGCTGCCTGTAGCTACTGTATACCAAACTGTCCCAGAACCCACATTGGCTACAGGAAACACATTTTTGTCATACTAGCTTCATGTACAGCGGATAAAGTAAGTATTGAACATGTCACCATTTTTCTAGGTAAATTTCTAAATGTGCTAATGACATGTCAATTTCACCACGTCGGTAATAACCCATGCAATCCACACATACAAAGAAATAAGTTCAGAAATTAAGTTATGTGTAATAAAATGGAATGACACAGGGAAAAGGTATTGAATGCACGAAGAAAGCCAAGACACCAGCTGAAATCTATTAGTAATTATATAGCAATCCTGCCCCTTGTTAGTGCAAATTTAATATCAGCTGGTTCAGTCTTCAACTGATAGCCTATAAAAAAGGTGTCTCATTACCAAGGTGTCACACAAGAAACATCTCATGATGGATAAAAGCAAAGAGCTCTCTCAAGACCTTTGCAGCCTTATTGTTGCAAAACATACTGATGGCATACAGAGTGATTTCTAAACTCCTGTATGTACCAGTGAGCACTGTTGGGGCCATAATCCAGAAGTGGAAAGAACATAATTTCACCATAAACCAGCCATGACCAGGTGTTCCACGCAAGGTTTCTGACAGAATTGCTGAAGAAAAAACATGTTGAAGCTCGTTTAAAGTTTGCTGCACAATATTTAGACAAGCCTGTGCAATACTGGAAGAATATAGTCTGGTCAGATGAGACCAAAATTGAAAACTTGGGATGCCATCATACACACCATGTTTGGAGGTCAAATGGCACTGCACATAGCCTTAAAAACACCCTACCAAAACAGAAGTTTGGAGGTGGGAACATCATGGTGTGGGGCTGTTTTTCAGCATACGGTACTGGCGATTGTCATGTCATTGAAGTAAGAATGAATGGAAAAATGTACCAAGACATTCTTGATAAAAATCTGCTGCTATCTACCAGGATGATGATGAAATGAGAGTGGACATTTCAGCAAGACTTCAAATGCAAAGCCAAGGAAACGCTCAATTGGTTTCAAAGAAAATAAAGCTGATAGAATCGCCCAGCCAATCACCTGACTTGAATCCAATAGAAAATCCCATGAAAGAACTAAAGTTCATAAAAGAGGCCCACGGAAACCTTCAAGATTTGAAGATTGTGTGGAAGAATGGGTCAAAATCACACCTGAGCAAGGCATGCGACTAGTTTCTCCATACAGGAGGTGTTTTGAAGCTGTAATTTCCAACAAAGGATTTTGTACGAAGTATTAAATACAACTTAGCATGTTAAATACTTTTTCCCTGTGTGTTTCCATTTTATTACACATAACTTAATTTCTGAAATTATGGATTGGATTTATTATATCAATATTGTGACCAATTAAATGAACTAATTTCTTCACTTTTGCTAAAGAGCCTACATGTGTCATTGTGTCTCATGAGCGCTAGTTCTAGTGTTTGATTGGTGTATATTTGGTACTTCCGGGTGCAATTCTATCCTGCTGCTCTGAACTCATATACTCTTTGTGATTATTACAACTCCTGATAATTTTAAGAATTCATTATTGTCCACCAATTTTAGCGCTGGTGTTTCTTGCTGTTTTTTTTTTTAAATACTCGGTGACCGTTCGTACGCAGTCGGAAACACTCCGGAGCAGAGGCAGTACTGCACACCTCAGAGGCTTGAATCCTGCTTGTTTTGCAAGGCAACACGCGCCAACCGAGTCAGGATTTTGAAGGGAAAAAAAAGTTTGTATTGCGAAACGCTCGTTAACTGCGTTACTCGCAATCCGAGGTTCCACTGTATCTGCCTTTAACATTGCCAAACCTTAGCCTGGGTTCACGCTAGTACTGCTACATAATCATTGATTCTTTTCAGTGCGTTTCTGTATCCTGTTTTACATGCATTTTTTTTTCTTGTAGGAGTAGACTGGATATTTATTTATTTTACACAAAACTCAAAATAATTCACTAAAAGGGGATTGTACGTGTGTTTTACTTGTATTTTTTATGCATTTCCATTAAAGTCTATAAGGCTAAAAGTGCACTGTGCAACACCAAAAAAAGACTTCCTGTGTATACAAAAAAATAAATTAATCTGACCACCTACTTGAAACTCTTGCTCATTATCAGTGGTATAATGAATACCATTGGATTTTCCCTTGACCTAACATCACTATATGCCTGAATCCCCAAAGATTGATGGCCATACAATACTTTTTGTCTGAAGAGGACCGTCTCCATCCTTTACAAGCAAGTGTTCTCGTCCGAGCGATTGAGTTCATACTCCATCATAACTACTTTCAGTTTGATGATGAATACTTTCTTCAATCACGTGGGACAGCCATGAATCTATTCATGGCATACTGGGAAGACATGCAGATATGGGTTCAAAATCAATACTCGCGTCATCTAGTTTATTACGGCATGTACATTGAGTATATAAGGAGACAACATCACCATACAATATTTTTTTAGGTACTGCAATAACAATCCTCTTGGGATCCAGTTCACTCTGGTATCGAATCCCCACACGCTCATTTTCTTGGACCTAGAACTTTCCCATGATCAGGAGCGTAATATTTGCTCCAGGACACATTTCACACCCACTGCTGGCAACTCATGTACACAAGTCCAGCTGCCACCACAAGAAATGCATTCAGAATATCCCCTATAGTTAGTTCCGCAGTTTGAAATGTAAATGCAGTACCATGGAGGACAGCAAGTCCCAAAGTTAGATCCTCAAAGTTATTTGTAAAAGGTCATCATGAGGGGGATCAGACGATTCAAAAATATCTTGATCAATACACAATGACTGCTTCGTCTGACACCTATAACAGACAACTTCCTAGAAAAGACCCATTTTTCATTTCTCAATAGAACACCAAACATAGGGCCATCAAAAGATCTTTAAACAAATATTTGGGCATCATACTTACCAATCCTTAACTACGTGACCACATCCCTTCCAAACCAAATGTGGTGATCAAGAGGACAAGAAGTATCCGAAAATTACATTGCTCCAAGTAAAATCAAGACTAATAATAATAATGATGTGCAGATCACCATTCCCAAGATGTTATCCCTCATTGGCATGTACTGATGTTACAAAAAGCCCTGCATTACATGTGTTCATGTCACACATGGTCAAAAGACATTCAACGATCGAAGAGGAAATTAGTATACCATCCAGGAATTTCTTACTTGTTCCCCTAGTTATGTAATTTAACTCATTACTTGCCCTTGCAAGAAGTGTTATGTAGTATATAGTATCAGGACTCTTCAAGGTAGATTTGGAGAACATAGGAGGCTTAAGGATGACCCTCCGTGATTCAATATAGCACGCCACTTCGAAACTCGCCACAATAAAGATTCCTCATTACTCAAGGCTACAGCTATCCAATCAATCCCAGGTACCTTACTGGAAGGCGAAAGGCTTAGAAAACTTTGCGCACACGAGACATATTGGATATATAAATTAAATAGCTTAATACCGGAAGGCCTGAATAAAGAATTGGAGGTGAACACGATCATATAGTCACATCAGGCCTACCCCTTGGGATTCTTTCACTTGCTCTCCATTCTATTTCAAATTTTTATCATTTTTTTTATTCTTATCCAATTATTTATAATTTCATACTTTATCTTCATTTTCACCACTTACACTCCGTTTTTTTTATTATTATTTTCATTGTACTTATTTTCATATTGATTTTTATTCTCATTTTTATTTTTCATTATTATATATACATTTATACAATTTTGACATCCCCACAACATTTTCCATTGAACAACTTTTTTGCTTTTCTCTATTTCCATCCCTTTGGATCATTACATCTCATTATTCAATACATTCCATGCACACAATATGTTTCTATTTTTATATTGTCTTCTTTAGCCGTATATACAGAGTTGTCCCTGTCATTTCCACCTCCAATGATTTTACATCAACTTGATATATAATCTCACTATGTTATATTCCATGGGATCATTTTAACCATTCCCGGAGGTACTTTAAAGCTATTATGCTGATGGAGACCTGGCTAGCATCTGAAAACGTGTTCCTATTGGCCCTCACAGCAGACACACCACTACGGCTATACGGGGCAGCCCAATGCCAGTCTCCCTGCACGGATTCCAGGCTCATCTCACTCCCTGCAATGGCCTGCTTTTCTTCTGACCACGGACAATCGCACAGCTCCCAGCTTACACTTGGATAACATATCCATTGCGACCTGTCATGCTTCCCCCCCACCCGCCTGTGAGTGCCATCTGTTTTAATATTGATTATTATGCTAATAAATTGTGCTACACTATGCCGGTTTGGCAGTTTCTTCCCCTCCCTTTTACACCAAAAAAAACATCTCCACCGTTTCAAAAATGCTCTGCACTGTGCTTGCTGCGTTTATGTGAGCAGGCACCACAGAGAATAATGTGATTTCCATTGTGCATGCCAGTACGTCTGCAAACAGAGAAAATGCAGTAGTGTAAATGAGGGTTAAGGGTGTTTTAAAACATTCAACAAAGTTATATGACGTTTCTTGAAAGCTTTAAAGTGGATGTAAACCCACCACTCACCCAGTGTAAACTAATGGCACGGTATTAATGTATATATACATGCAAGCCTCTTGCATGTATCCCTACCTTGCAAATGTCACCCCCTTGAGCAATAGGAGCCTGCAATACTCCGGAATCAGTGGGTGGGTCTCTTTGCCGGAGCTCGTGGGCAGAGTCGTGGTGTCACAAGACTCCCAGCCCACCACTACACTCTCCTACTGTCCTATTCCTGAGTTTTGAGTAACAGCCAGTCAATACTCAGGAAAGGCCCCACATGACTTCAGCATGCCCAATCATGCTGAGGTGTGGAGCAGCCAATCCTGGGAGAGCTGGAGCAGAAAGGAGGAGGTATGTGAAGCTGGAATCATAACACAGACTCTGCTCTCTTGCTCCTTTGTGGGATAGAGAAATCAGATGTCGGTCACAGCAGTGGCAGATGGGGTTTACATCCACTTTAAAGTGTATCTAAACTCAAAAAACAAAAATGTAATATACAGTATTACAGCTTACCAATTCTTACATGTGACAACTGCATTTTGATTTCTCTTTTTAGGCTTTTTTATTTTCATTTTAAGCTTGCGATCCCATTTTCTGTGTTATGCCGCATACACACGATCGGACATTCGAACAACAAATCCGTGGATTTTTTTTCCGATGGAATGTTGGCTCAAACTTGTCTTGCATACACACGGTCACACAAATGTCAAAAATCCAGACCACCAAGAACGCGGTCACGTACAAGACTACGACGAGCCGAAAAAAATTAAGTTCAATGATTCCGAGCATGCGTAGGATTTTTGTGCATCGGAATTGCATACAGACGATCGGAATTTCCGTCAATAACTTTTGTTGTCGGAAAAATAGAGAACCAGCTCTTAAACATTTGTTGTCGGAAATTCCGACAGCAAATGTCTGATGGAAGCCTACACACGGTCGGAATATCCGACCAAAAGCTCACATCGAACATTTGTTGTCGGAAATTCCTACCGTGTGTACGCGGCATTAGGCCCCTTTCACGTGGAGGTCCACCTATCGGTTGTCAAACCAGATGTAAACAGATGGGCAGAGGGTGTTTGTGTGGGTTGTGTCTGAGTGTGCTTTAAAAAGGCAAACGCTAGCAACGAATTGCCTCTTCTCTTTTCTTCTCTCTCTCATTGAGCCAAGCTAAACACAGAAAATGGATGATGGGTTTACGTAAAGCAGGCATGTCCAAAGTCCGGCTTGTGGGCCAATTGCGGCCCCCGTTCCTGTTTAAATGTGGCCCCCCTGGTAATTTGGATATATATATCTTTTGTGGCCCCCAGGGCCACAAAAGATATATACTGTATTTATCGACGCTGCCTCAGAGGGGACAGGGAGGGGGGAATGAGTGCCGTCAAATTACATACAAGAGAATCTCCTGTGTACTCGGCGACATCTGTAATAGGAAGTCCCGTCTCCTGGGCTGCCATTGGACGACTCCTCTGTCTATCATAGGGGGAGGGACATTGTATTAAAGAGGCTAGTATGTAGATAGGAGATTCTCCTGTATGTAATCTGTTGGCGCTCGTCCCGCCACCCCTGTCCCCTCCGAGGCTGCCAATGGGCATGGATCAGGCTGCACTGATGGCAATGGTGAGGCTGCATTCATGGCAATGGAGAGGCTGCATCCATGGCAATAGTGGGGCTGCATTCATGGCAATGGAGAGGCTGCATCCATGGCAATCGTGGGGCTGCATTCATGGCAATGGAGAGGCTGCATCCATGGCAATCGTGGGGCTGCATTAATGTCAATGATGAGGCTGCAGATGGGCACTGATTAGGCTGCATTGATGGGCACTGACCCTTATTTTGCTTCACAGTTCTTTATTTAAAAAACAAAATCCCCTAAAACTTCCCTCCTAAAGTGAAGGTGCACATAAATACTGTATATCCAAATAACACGCCAAAGCTCATCCTTAGTGGCGCGTTGGGGCCACAAAAGATATATATATATATGTATATATATATATATAAAAATATATATATCCAAATAACACGCCCGACCTCATCTATTTATATCCAAATAGACCGACTTTTAATGGTTCAAAGAATGTCGGCCCTCATGCATTTTCACTTCATCAAATCTGGCCCTCTTTAAAAAAAAGTTTGGACACCCCTGATAAAGTATCATCTACATTCTTCTATTTCGATATGCTCTGTAATATTCTAAGATTTATATGTTTGTGTACTATTTTCTCTGTTAATAAATCAGATATTTGCTTTTTTGAGCAGTGTGTTAATTTTTATAGCTAAATATTGTTATTATATCGGCACCATCAATGTTATCAGAGCTTTGATACACTATCTAATTTTAGAAACGGACAAGATAATAACTATTTATACAACCAGTTTTAATTGTTTCACAGGTTCAGTGGACTGTCCATCTGTCCAGTTGTTTTGGTGATTCAAAGCTGGTTGCAAATTGAATGATAGAACTGTTACAATCAAATCCATCTGCTCTGCTGGGTAAATCTGTGTGTTCTCTGATTATAGCAGTGTTCTGTTGTATTGTGTTTACTGGAATGGTAAAAAATCAATACGCCCTTTAAACTGTATCTTTAATTAAACTTTAGTTTTTATTGATTGACTATGCAAAATGTTCTTTAAAAATAATCCTTTGAAATGTTTTATTCCCCATTAATACTCTGTATTGTAATAGACTTAAATTTCTGGTTATTATTCATCATATACTCTTTATTTACATACAGCAAGTTTTCATATAAGATTTCAATGTGTTTGTTACAATTTTTTCAGTTATAAGCACATATATAGATACCATAGATCTAAGATTTTTACATTTTTAAAAAGCCTACACTAGTTATCGACAGAGAGTGAAGGTGCTGGGCGCACATTATGTGAGCGGCAGTCACAAGACATAATACACCACAAGTTATCACATTGCTTTACATCAGATATTGATATTACTGCACATTTGATACTAAGATGTATAGATAGCCAAAATATAACGTAACTTGTAGAGAGAAATTTTTATTTATAGCCTTTTAATTTTATAGTCACTAAATTTAAACCTGTGCAAATAAATATACTGTCTACCTTTGCTGATTTCCTAAAATATTAGTTGCCTGACATTAATCATGTCCATATTTTGAGTCTCTAACCTGGATCAAGTCTGAAAATTTGATGTCATACTTACATCGGAACTTCACTCTCATTGACTATTTTTAAACCTTTTGCTGCTAACACTACACTTGATGGACTTGTGTCTTTTTTCAGCCTCACCTATTATGTAACTAGTAAAATATCATGTTAACTTGTTTTAAACTTTTTTTTATATTTCCTCAGATACTTTCTGGTATCCAGGTTTAGTAAAATTATGTCATACAGCCCAATGGTCTTCAGGAAGGTGTTCTCAGTTAACTACACCCTCCTGCCTTCGTGCCTGAGCTAGGGGCAGATGGATTCCAAGAAGTCAATGCTACATAATACATCTGCTCTTGCTCAAGATGGCCAAGGCTAGAAATTCTAGGGGTGATTTTCAAAGTGATTTCTCTGCAAAATAAAGTATGGAAACATGGATGGATGGGGGGGGGGGGAGTTTCTTTGAATATTGAAAATTATTTAAATCTAGTTTTTAGCTTGTGGTACTCAGATACAGTGAAGTTCCACTTTAATAGGCTAAATGCTTACTCAAAAAATACTGCAACCAAAACGGCAACTAGCATTGGAAAAGGGTGAGCAGTTGGCAGTCCACATGTCTCACTACTAGTTGTCGCTAAAATAAATGAGTCAAGAGAAATATGGCAGCTTCCATCGCTGACCTCTTTCACTAACGATGTTAATTGCCTGACTGTCATGCTGATCCTCCTGGTTCACTAGTCAGGAGCCACTGACCCAGAGGAAGTTTGCAGAAAAGAGCCTCTTACTTTCCTGAATTACATACTTGGTTTAAGTCCCTGACCTTTTGAAGCTAAAAGACCAACATTTTTCACAAGGTCAGCAATAGTATCCCTTTAAACTTTAAATAATGGTTTGCATTAAAGAACACAACTCGCCATGCAAGCTTTAGTGCCGAATGTATGTAGGCAGATGGGCTTGTAGTTCTCAAAGGAATATGAGAATGCTGATCAGCACGCTCTAAGGGTCCTTTCACACCAGCGGACCGTTCGTCCGTTCATTACAAGTCCGGACTTGTAATGAATCCCTATGGGAACGCGTCCGTTAGCAGATGGAGCATCCGCGTCAGTCGGGATCCACTTTTCCGAACGGAAGAAACCCTATTTTTCTTCCGTTCGGCGGAATGGACCGGATGCAGACGGACAGACGGACTGTCTGCATCCGGTTCCCCATAGGGGACAGCGGAGCAGAGACAGGGCGGTCCCTGCACTGTGTGCGGGGACCGCCCTATCCGCCGACAGCTCAGCGGGGATCCCTGCTGAGCTTTGGCGGACACACGGAGCGGACCCAGAAACGGTCCGCTCCGTGTGAAAGAGCCCTTAGTCTATTCACTCTTCCTCTAGGTTTATAACAGAAATACTGTTCAGAGACACCGGCATTAAGCTGGAGGGAGAGTGTGCAGGGGCCTGACAATCCACCGATCCTGGGTGCAATGCTTTGCATGATCCAGTAGATTTTTTTCTGCAAAAATATGTGCATTAAATATTTTTCCTAAAAGGTGAACTTAGCCTTTAATAGGGCCTTTTGCCAATGACGTTCAATATAAAAATGGCCGCCTTCTCCCACTGGCTGCCAATATAATGGGGCCCTTTTCAACTGATCACCAATGTAAAGGAGAATTTTTTCTAACAATTAATGTAATGTAATATTACACAGTTGGCATTTATGTTCAGGGCTTTATGGTTTAATTTCATTATTATTGAAATTAATTGTCGTAAAGAATGGGTGTAAAATTCTCAAAGTATTCCACATTCTTTATTCAACTTGCTGTATAAGCTAATGTCATCCAAGCGATAAATAAATTATTAGCAGGGGCTCGCCGAGACCTGAAAGTTTTTTTTTTTTTTTCAGAGGTTCCTTCATGTTAAACAACTTCCAAATAATCACCCATGTAGCTCTAGTCTAAAGTTCACCTTTACTGGGGTAATATGTGGGCTTTTATTGCTGAGTGCTCCTTTTAAAAATTCTTGTTGTCCAACTATTATGCTGATCCAATACCTTCATTATTTTAAGAGTAACTGACCTGGAACAAGTGTGCAGTTCTAAATTCACTTGTTGCATGCTTGTTCAGTAAGTACCTCCAAGGTATTAAACCAGAGACACCCAGGCCACTACTATATTCAGAAATTCAGCACCATCTGCTTCCATATTGCTTTCAGTAGAGGTTTGCTTAGGTCAGCACTTTTCTTGCAGTGTTCTACGGATGATGTTGTTAACACCTCCATTCTGCTTCCAAGCAGTGGGGAACATGGGCACTCAGATCCTCCTCCTGATTTCACCACTGGAATGAATGTGGTAGTGACTCCTAGGCAGCACTCAAAACATGGGCAACATAGAGACCTACAGCAGAGAACACTGCATGGGGAGCTACCAATCATGCCAAAGTACCTTTACTCTCCAAATGCCAACTGCACACAATATTTTAATGTCACGTGAAATCTTTAAATAGACGTATCACACATTCTTCTTTAGACTGGACCAGTCCTATGATTAGTTCATAATTAATACAGCCTGCATAAAAGCTTAAAGGGGTTGTAAAAGAAAACATTTTTTGCCTAAAATTAATGTCTGCAAGGTAGACAGACAGAATAGTGTAATGATTCTGTTAAAAAACGAGTACATACCTATTAAATTCCTTCATCTATATCACCTCCGGCATTCTAGTTTCTGTTCTCTCATTCACTTCCTGGTTCGGGGCGCTGGTTCATTTAAGAACTACATTTCCCAGTATGAATTGCGGCACGCCCAGTAATTCACACCTCCTTGAAGTCTCTAACATGTTGAGAGCGTCCTGCCACACACATGTAGTTCCCAGGAGGGGGTGAGCATATTACTGACCACCGCAATAAAGCCTCCCATCACGGTGGTCAGTAAAATCAGACAAGCAGGAAGTGAACAGAACAGAGAAGAAATAGAGCAACTTCTGGGAAAAAACGAACAATGAGGAAGTGAAAAGAGAAATGTCTGCAGGTAAAGGATGCTTATTATGAAAAAAAAAAAATGTTTCCCTTACAACCCCTTTAACACTACCAGTGTTGAATAGCATGTCCCCGCTTAGTAGTGAAGGAATCCCTTTAATTATTTTATAACTGCTTTGGCAAAAATTATGTATTTTTTAAACCTAATTAAGTTTTATTTTTTCTAAGCCAAAGCTTTCAGAGATATACAGACAGTCCCAGAGTTACAAACAACTCATACTCAGCCACAGTTCACACTGGTGTGACTTGTCTTGCGATTTGACAGTTCCAAATCGCATGACAAGCAGCACCCTATTGCTGGCAATGGAATAATTTATATAGCCACGACCCATGTTGCTGCGTTTATGAAAAAGGTCCTTGCACTACTTTTTACCGATTTTCTCACAACTTGCATATACTTCTGTTCAATGAAGCCGCAATGAAATCGGCAGTGCAAATCACACTTATGTGTGGCTTTGAAATCATGCTGAAGTAGTGTGCTTTCAAAGACGCAACGGGGTGAACCAGGGCTTACAAATGGAGGGAGACAACAGGAAGAGGAAATCTACCCCTAGGAAGGGAAATTCACTCCTGTTATGCCTCGTACACACGATCGGAATTTCCGATGGAAAAAGTCAGATGGAATTTTTTCATCAGATATTCCGACCGTGTGTTTGCCCCATCTGACTTTTTCCGATCGTCTGTATGGAACTCAGACTGAGAAAAAAAACATGCATGCTCCGCAACAATTCGACGCATGCTCGGAAGCATTGAACTTCATTTTCTAGGCTTGTCGTAGTGTTGTACGTCACCGTGTTTTTGACAGTCGGAATTTAGTGTGTATGCAAGACAGCTTGAATGGAATTCCTTCGGAAAAACAAACCTGTCTGAGTTTATTCCGACAGCAACTCCGATCGTATGTACAGGGCATAAGAGTTATCATGGGGAAAAAGGTGTCTTCACTGAGGCTTTATCACCAATCCTTGTTTCCACAACAACCCTTCTTTATGCTATCCCAAAAAATGTAATTATTTTCTTGGCTGGAGTTGCACTTAAAAAATTTACCTGTTCCAACTTGCATACAAATTCAACTTAAGAACAAACCTACAGGACCTATCTTGTTTGTAACCTGGCACTGCCTGTAGTGGGCATTACCTGCACCAGTAAAAGGGCATGATTCCTCACTTTCAGGACTGCTCCAAAATGCTTGTCTTCATCTATGATAAATTGAGGCAGTATGTAACAAGGTACAACTAACTGTATTGTGTAGTCAGTGTACCAAATATTGGATGGAATGATAAGAACAAGTGCAGTTAATTTTTAAGTGGTTCTTGTGATATGTTTAGCATAACCAGACAGTTACTGTACATTTAATCAGTCTACATTTGTGCGTTGTTAATTTAGAGGTACCAGAACTGTAATTCATACATTCAGAATGCACACTACCTCAATTTAAGGGTAGTTCAAGGAGTTCTGTGAGCCGTTAATATTTGGATACATTGCATTACTGTTTCTGTTTGATGGTTCCATGATGTTCCTGGGTTTGTATTCAGACTCCCAGCCTTCCTTGTGTGGTAAAACTTCTTCCTGGCTAAGATGTTTCTCCTTTTTAAGAAAAAGTAAATGATTAAATATACTTATATAGATTACAGTAATGGACTGAAATCAAGGAATCTGGCTAGATTTATTAATGGTATTTGTCAGGAAATTCAGAAGGGGACTAGATTTACTAAAGGTGTTTGTCAGGACTTATACTGTTACATTTGTAGGTTGCATTTTATTTTCTTTGATAACAGCAGAGCAGTTACACAGGTCAGAGGAAACATTTTCTAATACCTGTAGATTTTTCTTGGTGAGTCCTGTATTCATCTTTTGTTGCTGAATACTGCCACTGGCCATAATCGCATGCATAAATATCTAACAGACTGGTTGTTACCTAAGTCGATTGATGAATTGGCTTAAATGCAACTACTTTGTTTTTTCTCCCTGCTCCAGTGATACATGTTAACATCAATACAAATAAGTTAAATGCATTGTCACCTTCCACAATTTCAGGGAAGGAATGTTAAATTCCCTTCATAGATCCCAGCTTGAGTTAACTGGGGTGGCTGCCCATCATGAGTTTTTAATATTTCCAACTGTATCGGAGTGAGTAAAATCCCTCCCTTGCTGCGGTTGAACATAATTTTATAAAGTGCTTGAAGGAACCTTACAATACCTTGTTACAAGTATCTAAACTTGTCTCACATAGGACTACTGTCTGTTTGCATGCATAGGGCACTCTGGCTTTGTGCCTGGGATGTTGATGACACAGCTTAGGAGCATCTGACTCTGTTACCCTTTGAGGGATGTTGTCTCTTCAGGCGTGCTCTTGACACTGTCAGTAGCAACACCACAGCTGGCCAAGGCACACTTGTGTGTCAACCAGAAGTGGAAGAACCCATCACATCCTGCATCTACTTCAACTATAGTAGCACACAGGTATTCAGAGCCTACATCTCATTCAGGTGGTAGGGTTCAAAGCCAGAGTTCATCTAACCCTTCTGGTTTGCATAAAGGTGCACTCCCCACTTCCACAAGTAGGGACATTTTTGTTTTTCCAGCTGGGTCTCCTGTAAAATTTGCCTTCCCATCATTTGAGTGCCCAAGTAACCCTTTGTAGCCTTCAAGCTTGACCTTTGAGTGGGGAATCTCCTTTACTCGTACCTCCTCTTTTCCTCATATTGCTAAAAATCCTTGTGTATTCTCCCAGGCTTCTTTTGGGCTCACACCACCATGGGACCTTAAGTACCGCAGTACTTAATACTCCTTATTCTCATTCTCTTTTGAGAGACCTCTTGACCTACAATTGGTGACAGCCAAAGCCCCTCTTTTAACTTCAGCTGCTCATTCCACTCCCTGCCTCATGGCAGAGTTTTTTTCTCTTACTAGGCAAGGATTTATGTTTCTGTTGCTCGTCGTAGCTGTTCCTGTTCACAGGGACTTAAAGCATCTGCCACCACCTTCCCCAATGGGCTCAAACATAGAGATGCCTATTAGGCAGCAGCACAGTGGCTAAGTGGTTAGCACTTGTCCCTGGCAGCACTAGGGTTGTCAATTGGAATCCCAACCACGACACTACCTACCTGCCTGGAGTCTGCATGTTCTCCCTGTGCCTGCGCGGGTTTCCTCCGGGTACTCCTTTCCTCCCACACTCCAAAAACACACTGGTAGGTTCATTGGCTCCTGTCTAAATTGTCCCTAGTATGTGTATGTATGAATGTGAGTTAGGGACCTTAGACTGTAAGCTCCTTGAGGGCAGGGACTGATGTGAATGTACAATATATTGTAAATGTAAAGCACATAAATTGACAGCGCTATACAAGTACCTGTAATAAATGATCATTTATGATTCTTTTAGGGACCCTCCCCCCAAAGATTCATTGTCAAACAAGTACGTTCAGCTAGTTCCAGTCGACAGATGCGTTTTCCTAACTAGAGTAAACCTGTGTTCTTTCCACATGTGGTTGGTGTTCCTATATAAAATCTACTACTTTGTCTACATCAAAGGAATAAGGAGGGAATTTCCGATAACTCTCACAGCTCCAGATTTGTCCCAGAGAGTGTGAAACAGTAGGTCGCCCTTATTCTGCTGTTAACTGATGCTCTGTGGCCTCTGGCATATTGTCCAGATCTGTTCACTGAAGGTCTGATCCTCCACACTGCTTCTTATTTTTCTGGCTTTGATGACCTGGCTGTTAAAACAACGCTCTAAGAGACAGCGGCATTCCAGATTTAGTAATTCTGACACAGGTTAGAGCTCCTAAATCTACTTCCCGCAATTTTTATCATCAAACGTGATTTTTTTTTTCCATTGCTAGTTTCTGGGGCTTTCCCTGGGTGCTTTTCAGGTGGGCTGTGCTCCTTTCTTTCTCCAATTAGGTTTATAAAAACATTTTGGCCCCCTAGCACCATTAAAGTTCAGGTGTCTTTTTTTCCAACGCCTTCTTGCTAATCATTTGCTGGTTCATACATTTATACTAGGCATTATACGTGTATACAAAGACCTCCTTTCAAACCTATTCCAGATGTATGCTTTACGTTACTATCCTGTTAGGTAGCTTTTTTGTTGTTGACATCACTTCGGACAGAACGGTTGTAGCATTGTTCTGTAGAAGGTTGTTTTAAAAGGACAGACTTTTTACTCAAAGTGGTTTCTGCCTTTCACCTTAATAATTCTATTGTGTTTCCATCACTGGTTCACTCCAAGATCTTTTTTCTCATTGCCTGGATGTGGTCAGGGCCATCAGGGTTTAACATTTAACCACTTCTTCTTTTAAGCACATGGATTCCTGGTTTGTTATTCCAATTGTTCTAATGGAGTTTCTAAGTGGACAGGTTGTTGTGTAGGCCTTGATGATAGGACAGTGGGTGCTTTCTGGGCATTTTGCTATCAGGTTTTTGTTTCTTAGGTCTGTAAGGCTGTGACGTGGAATGTTTTTTAAGCTCTATAAGGTCAATGTGTCTGCCTCAGCAGGTGGTAGCTTCGGCTGTAAGGTCCTACAAGTGGCTTTTTTTATGCCCATGGTTGCCTTTTGTGTTTTTCCTGTTTTGCTGGTTCCCCTGTGTTTGTTTTGGTGTGCCTGTCCATCTGCTTGGACTGCTTTTGGATGGCCCAAGGTTGGTTGGTAGTTGTATCCCACAATGGATGATATTAGGATGTTTTTATTCCCTGTAGATTTCTTTTCTCAGTCCATTGAGGGACACAACTCTATCTCGTCATATGCTATTGTTCTCTTTTGGACTGTTTGCTACAATTGAGCAGTTGTAAGGTCGGAGGGCTTATGGTCTCAGGGGGACTGGCTTTTAGTTTTCTATGTGTTTAGAGTCCTTTACTACTGTAGGTAACAGTATATCCTGGGTTATTTTTATATTTTTTTGATAGTGGGGAGAGATTAGAATCGGTCAGGTTTTCAAATACTGTCTGTATCCCCAATGAGATTCCCCCCTCACATACTGTCATCTGCCAATGAAGTATTTAAACTGTCTGCATCCACCCTAAACCCTAAGCCGCTGGATAAATAAATGTTTGTCCTTTTTTATAGAACAAAGTAAAACTGAAATTCTCAACATTAAAGTGGTTCTAAAGGTTTTTTTTACCTAATGCATTCTCAATTAAGGAACTGGTCTGTAGTAAAGCACAGTTTCAGGTTGTATGGTGATGTCTATCTAGCCCAAAGCTCTGGTTACACAATTCTCTGAGCAGCTGTGTTTGTAGAAGCTCAGCATTCATAAACTCACCTTCACAATATTGTTCTGTAGATTATCTACCAGGTTTGTCTGTTTCATCTTGTTTGTTTCCATCGTCTCCAGTTTCATCTCTACCGTTTCAACTTTTCGCATTATTCCACCGATGGACATTTCAAGTTGCTGAAGCCGTCTCATAATTCTGGAATACAGGTTATATACAGGCTATTATATTGCTTAGCTGCATGAGGGTTGTACTTTGATCAGTTATGAAGTGCGAGTGCCTGTCTGATTTTATACAAATTGAATTGATTGTTCAGGTGGGACCTCCACTTCCATAATTTTGGTAAATCTAAAAAAAATGTATGGCCATCTTTATATAAGTACATAGGAGGGAGTGGATGGAGACACTGTCAGGCCCTTTTCACATCTCCGCATAGCGGGAACTTAAATTCCTGCACGCATTGTTTTTTTTGGTAGGTGTTTTAGAGTGTTTCCGCTCATCACATATAGAGCAGCCCACTTCACTTTTTTGGGGCAGAGCGTGGCACATTTTTTACCACGCTTTTTTGTTACCGAATAGAATTTAATGGCAAGGCAAGTACAATACACATTTGAAACATGTTTCCAGAGTTTTCTTTGCTGTTTGCCATGCATTCGAAAATTTGCAAATGTGAATGGAGCCCCATTGTTCTTTTCTAATCACACCAACTTCAGTTTTTAGGCCACATTCACACCTAGTGTAGTGGGAGCACATTTTTTTTTGCTAGTTTTTCCTGTGACATGCATAGGGCAGCCCATTGATTTCAATTGACTGCACTACATGTGGCAAAGTAGCTCATAAGACATTTTAGCGTGTTACGGTTTGCACATTTTTTATTCCATGTTTTGCTGCTTTTGTTGCTCATTGTGTTGCTATTTTAGGGGGCTCAGGGCAGTAATGGCTCTTTACATTTGTGGTTTAGGGGTGGTAAAACCCCATGGTTGAGCCTTGTTTTTAACACCCCTCCCAACCGCACCCCCTTTAGCTGCAGTGACCAGGGGTGTACACATGCCTGCAGCAGGAATTATATGCCTTGTCACACTTATTGAGTGTAGTGCCTGCCAACCATTACCCATTCAAGTGAATGAGTCTGCTCTGCAATCTTGTGCAGTACAGTGATCAAGGGGTTAAAGCAGGAAGTGAAAGAGGCGCTGTATCGTCTCCTTACCAACTGCAATAACCCCTTAGACCTCACACAGGTACGCAGTTGCAGGTCACTTGCAGAGTGTCCCTATTTACTTGAATGGGTCATGATTGGTGGGTTGTAGTGCCCACTGAAGGCAACAGGGATATAATTCCTGCTGAGGCATGTTTACACCCCTAGCTGCTGCCCTACCAACTCCATCCACTGCCGTACCGAGACAGTCCACTGCCCTACTGATCGACTGACACCTTCCAATGTCCTACTGACTCCACTGACACTGTCTACACACTGTCCACTGCTCTACGGATGCCATCCACTGCTTTACTGACATTAACCTGTGCCCTACTGACACGGCCCACTGCTCTACTGACAGGGCCCACTGCCCTACTGACTCTGTCCACACACCGTCTACTGCCCGACTGACTGACACTGTCCACTTTGAAGGTAGGGTAAATTTATATTTTTACAGTGGCATTTGTTTGTTTATATGTTTCTTAGATTTTACTTCTATTTAGTTTGGCCTTGCTAGTTAATTTCTTAAAAAAAAGAAAAGACTGCCGAACCATGTGATATATGAGCTCTTTCATGTAGTTCAAGTAAATCTCTACTTCTGAATGTTGGCCTAACCCGGGGAGAAGCCCACTGATAATGTATGCTTTGGAAAAGCATGTTACTGTAGAGGTGGGTGGGAGCAATCACCTGGAGGGGGAGGGAAAGTGCAGGGTGTGTGTGTGTAAGATGAGGTCAGCTTGTGACGTAATTTCTTGTAATGTTTTTTCGGTCCCAAATACCAAATTTCAGGCTATGTAATGGAGGAGTTTTCTATAGGAGGCTAAGGTAAGACCTGTCCTAACAGACAGAGAAAGCCTTTTCTGTTTCTGCTACAGAGGTACATTAATGGTATACTGGTACATAGGGAAGCTGGAATTTATAGGGGAAAAAACAGGTGAACGCAGCCTTTAAATTTGAACTCCATCCAGTTTGGTTATGTGAATCATGATTGTAGCAAAGAATCTGCACAAGAACAACCCTGTGTCCCAGTGGAGCGATCTCCTGTTTTCTATTCAGTTTCTGGATCCTTCAGTTTTAGAAAAAACATTGTTGGCAGGTAAGACATACAACGTCTCTTTTTTTTTCCCACAAACATTTATTCTGCTTTAATACCTCATCTCTTTCCTTGGGTCAGTTGCTCAGAAAGCATTTCAAGAAGGAAGTCATAATCGGCAACTTACTTCTTGCTCAGAAAGCATTTCAAGAAGGAAGTCATAATCGGCAACTTACTTCATTTATAACGACTAATCTAATTGGTACAATATAATCAGATTTATACATTCAAATTCTGAAGTCAATAAAAATGCATATGCAAACCTTTGCATCAACCTGCACATACACTTCCATTGCTAACCAAAATGAAAGAAAGTGGCATACATGTTGACTTCTTCCTGTGACACCCAGTTGGTTTTGGTAGAAAGGTTGTTCTTTATGTCCGCTAAGTTGAGCCCTTCAGCCAGAGCTTTGTTGCTATAAGATCTTCCCAAATTTTCAATTTCAGCATTCAGAGCCAGCTAAAACAATACAATAATAAAAAAGTAAAGCTCCCCATACCCAGCAAGATGGCCTTAAAACTAGCATACCCTGTTTATATGGACATTGAGATACATTTGGACAGTGTGTACTGTACCATCTATCTTTTGTTTGCTTACCCTCTTTTCCTCCAGAATGCTTCTCATTTGTTTCTGTTCTTCTTCATCAAGGACCCGGTTACCATCCTGGTCAAATCTGGAGAAGGCTATTGTAATTTCATGATCATCATGACCCATCCTGCAAATGTATATGTGATTGTTAGGTCACAAAATCCTCCATACTGTACCCAAATTGAACTTTCTTAAAGTGGATCTTCATCTTTTTTTTTATAAGGTTCTCCCTCCTGCCCCCTCCCCCTCCCTCCTCTCTCTTACACATGGCAAAAAATATGATATTTTTTAAGAAAGTAGGCACCTTTGCGCGAGAGCCAACAAACTGTCTTCTAGGATGTCTGTCACACAGACAGACCCTGCAGCATTTGATGCATGCAGCAGGGTCTCTGCCAGTTAGGTAGCAGAGTCCATGGCGTTGTTCCACATGCGCAGGGGGATGCGGCACATATACAGACATGCTGCAGGGCTCTGTCAGACCTGGAAGACTGCTACAGTGTAAACATGCACCAGATCTTGATTCCCCTTAGAAGAGCAGGGTAGGAAGAAAAATGCTGGACTCCGTAAATTAGTAAGTATGCTATACAGTGCAAAAGTATTCACCCCCTTGCCATTTTTCGTGTTTTGTTGCCTCACAACCTGGAATTAACATGGATTGTTTGAGGATTTGCATCATTTAATTTACAGAACATGCCCACAACTTTTAAATATGTTTTTTTTGTTTTATTGTGAAGCAAACAACAAATAGGACAAAATAAGCATTCTTTATTTATAGCATTTTTTTCCACCTGTCTAAAGCCCTTGCACAGTACTATGTGTGTGTGTATATACAGTGGGGCAAAAAAGTATTTAGTCGGCCACCAATTGTGCAAGTTCTCCCACTTAAAAAGATGAGAGAGGCCTGTAATTGTCATCATAGGTGACAACATGTGGAAACAAATCCAGATAATCACATTGTCTGATTTGGAAAGAATTTATTTGCAAATGATGGTGGAAAATAAGAATTTGGTCTCCTCTACAAACAAGATTTCTGGCTCTCACAGACCTGTATCTTCTTCTTTGAGGCTCATCTGTCCTCCACTCATTACCTGTATTAATGGCACCTGTTTGAACTTGTTATCAGTATAAAAGACACCTGTCCACAACCTCAAACAGTCACACTCTAAATTCCACTTTGGTGAAGACCAAAGAGCTGTCGAAGGACACCAGAAACAAAATTGTAGACCTGCACCAGGCTGGGAAGACTGAATCTGCAATAGGCAAGCAGCTTGGTGTGAAGAAATCAACTGTGGGAGCAATAAGTAGACAATGGAAGACAAACAAGACCACTGATAGTCTCCCTTGATCTGGCGCTCCACGCAGGATCTTACCCCGTGGGGTCAAAATGATCACAAGAACAGTGAGCAAAAATCCCAGAACCACACGGGGGGACCTAGTGAATGACCTGCAGAGAGCTGGGACCAACGTGAGAAAGGCTACCATCAGTAACACACTAAGCCGCCAGGGACTCAGATCCTGCAGTGCCAGACATGTCCCCCTGCTTAAGCCAGTACATGTCCGTCTGAGGTTTGCTAAAGAGCATTTGGATGATCCAGAAGAGGATTAGGAGAATGTCATATGGTCAGATGAAACCAAAGTAGAACTGTTTGGTAGAAACACAACTCGTCGTGTTTGGAGGAGAGAGAATGCTGAGTTTCAACCAAAGAACACCATACCTACTGTGAAGCATGGGGGTGGCAACATCATGCTTTGGGGCTGTTTGGCTGCAAAAGGAACAGGACGACTGATCCGTGTACATGAAAGAATGAATGGGGCCATGTATCGTGAGATTTTGAGTGCAAACCTCCTCCCATCAACAAGGGCATTGAAGATGAAACGTAGCTGGGTCTTTAAGCAAATGATCCCATACACACCGCCCGGGCAACAAAGGAGTGGCTTTGTAAGAAGCATTTCAAGGTCCTGGAGTGGCTAGCCAGTCTCCAGATCTCAACCCCATAGAAAACCTTTGGAGGGAGTTGAAAGTCTGTGTTGTCCAGCGACAGCCCCAAAACATCACTGCTCTAGAGGAGATCTGCATGGAGTAATGGGCCAACATACCAGCAACAATGTGTGCGACAACCTTGTGAAGACTGAGGCCTTGTACTCACGACCGGATCTGTGCGCTGGAAACTGTCTGCCCGACAGTTTCCGGCGTACAAGGCTGATTTGTGTTTTGTTCCGCTGGCGTGTACACACCAGCGGACCAAATTCCCGTCGTACCGGAACGCGTGCACGTAAACTACGTACGACGTCACTATAAAGGGGAAGACCAAAGTTAATGGCGCCGCCCTCTGTTCCTCTTTTGCTAGTTACGTGTTTGCTCGTGTTAGTGAAGGTTTGGTTAGAGCTGATTCGCGCTTCTCGGTCTCCAGGCTTTGACAGCGTGTATTCACGGGTTCAGTGCGTGTGCTTGCGGTAACGTAGTTGTCATTCGGCTATAGGCAAGCAGGTTGTTTCTGCTTTAGCAGTTGCATCCTGTGCGCTCGTATCTGTTTGTCGCGCGTTTGTCGCAGGTAGTGCTGGATTTGCGAGTGCTTTCTGTTTCAGTGTGTTCTTGACTGACCAGCCGGCCGGTTTGAAGCCATGATGGAGCAGCAGCGTCAATTTTCGCGAGTTGGTGCTGTTTATGGGATGGCTGCTGGATATGTTCATTTGTCCAGTACTTTGGCCAGAAACAGGGGGCGGAGGCGTTTCTGGACCAAGAATTGGTTGCGCCAGCGTGACCAGTTCTCACATATGCCTCTGCTTAGGGAACTCCAGGAGAATAATCCTAATGACTTTAGGAATTTTCTCCGCATGACGGACCCCGTATTCAACCGTCTGCTGGATCTTCTGTCCCCCTATATCACGAGGCAGGACACTGTGATGCGCCAAGCCATCACGGCCGAGCAGAGGCTTATTGCCACGTTGCGGTACCTGGCGACTGGGAGGAGCCTGCAGGACCTCAAGTTCTCGACAGGCATCTCTCCGCAGGCGCTTGGGGTCATCATACCGGACACGTGTGCTGCCATCATCAAAGTTATGCATGAGGAGTATATTAAGGTAAGTTTCCTGGCTCTAATAATGTGGCCAACTAACTTTATTTTTATTTTCCCAGATATGCTGTGTGTTTAACTAACGTTAGCTTTTCTCCCTATGCATGTTGATATCAGCTTTACATGTTTTATTCTTGGCCTACCTGCATATTTGTCCCTTACCCAATATTAACCTGTCCAGCATGCTATCCTAGGGACAAACCCACCTTGCCATTTTTTCAAACAGGACTTTTTGGGGTTTTTCCCCCCCCCCCCCCCCCTTCAAACTTTTATTGTCCCCATCAGAGGGCTGTGGAGTCTCTTAATGAAGTGGCCCTATATATTTCATTTTCCAAATTCTCCATGCACATTTTTCTAATGCAATTTTAATACTGTGAACTGTCACAAGGATGCTTGTAGGATGTATTTGTTACAAAGTACTAAATCTCTAATTTTGTTTGTCCCCACAGCTACCCTCCACACCACAGGAATGGCAGTCTGTGGCTTCCCAATTTGCCCAGCGGTGTGATTTTCCAAACTGCGGTGGAGCAATAGATGGGAAACACGTCCGCATTGTGCCCCCACCCCGCTCGGGGTCCTACTATTATAATTACAAGGGTTATCATAGTATTGTGTTGATGGCGGTGGTGTCGGCACAGTATGAGTTTCTATATGTGGACGTGGGGAAGAATGGCCGGATGTCTGATGGGGGAGTGTTCGCACGGACTGATTTCTATGATCGTCTCCAAGCTGGTGGTCTGGCATTGCCACCAGATGAAGATAATGTGGAAGGACTTCCGTTTGTGTTCCTAGCGGACGAGGCTTTCGGGCTTGGTCCTCACCTCATGCGGCCTTTTCCCCAGAGGACCCTCACCTCAGAGAGGAGTGTGTTTAATTTTCGGTTGGCCAGGGCTCGGAGGGTAGTCGAGAATGCCTTTGGGATACTCACCAACCGGTTCCGCCTGTTCAGGACATCGATACATCTGGCGGAATATAAATTGGACACCGTTGTATTTGCCTGCTGCATTTTGCACAACTTTTTACGCAGGCACTCCCAGACGTACCTACCCGACATCGGTTCTGAGGCAAGACTACCCTCAGATCCCCTTCCCGGGCTGGACACTGGTCGCGCTGGCTTGGCCCCCCAATCAGCTCGTGAGGTACGCGACAAATATGTTGAGTACTTCATGGGTCGGGGGGCCATTGCTATGCCAGATCATATTTCTTTCTAATTCGGCCCCCAAAGAAAGGAATATTCTAAAAAATAATAAATAATTAGACCATTGGACTTTATACAGTTGTTTGTCATTAATGCTTTTTCTCTTTTTCTGTCTTCCTGGTTCTCTAACTAACTTCTTCAATTGTAATGCATAATTGATTTCTCCACTTTTAGTAACTAACCACATTTTGCACAGTATTCACTCATCTACAAACAGGGTATTGAGTCTAGAAATAAGAAGCAACTCCATTTGTAAATGTTGAGGTCAATTTTTTTTTATTTTTGCTTGTTCATGACCCCAAAAAAATTTTTTGATTTTTTTCATTACTCCCTGCTTTTGTACTTAGGAGTCTTCAAAATTTTTTTAAAAATTTTTTTTTTTTTCAGGTAATTCAACCAAAAATATTATGCAGATTATACATTTATTAACAAGTTCACTTTTTTTTTCCTCAAATATAGTTAGATTTATTGTTTACATATATATATATATATATAGATTATATTTGGTGGGGTGTTTACCGCCTTAAATTTATTTTTGGCCATATTTTTTAGGCACAAAAAACAATAATTTTGTAACCATTTTTCTTGTTTTTGGTGTGTTTTTCTAAAACAAAATTTTTGGGTGAGAATTTGGAGTCAAATCTCTACTTCACTAAATTCAGTGATTAGAGAGATTTATAATTCTATATATATATTGAAAATAATTTTTGGCGTTGTTTATTCTTTATGGTCTAAACTTTATAGTATCCCAAAATGTTCAACATGGTCAAAAAGTAACAAAATCAAATTCAAAAAATATAAAAACTCACAACAGCAGTCAGTCATGGTGTGCTTTCACACTGGAACACGCCAAAATTGGAAGATACACACATTCAGTGCAAACTCGCCAAATGTCATTGGTTCAACAGACAAATGGCCACATGTGCTATCTGACATCATGGGTGATCAATGTCTGTGTTTTGTGGGAGCAAACCCTTCCTCTCAACTACTTGAGGATGGAGGAGGGGGTTGGACCCACAAAGCACAGACATTAGATATTCTGTGATGGCAGATAGCACATGTTGGCACACTGTGTGTGTATCTTCAAATTTTGGCGTATTCATTATTCAAACTGTTAAAATGTTTGTGGGGGCGGGGGATGGGCGGGGGGTGTTTCAGTCTTTGACACGGCCCATCATGTCAATAATGTTCTTAAAATTTGCTTCGATTACCATCATTCTTTGCCGCATATTGTCCATTTCCGTGCTGCATTCCAAAAGGACATTTGTTACATTCTGTTCCATGAGAAACATCCTTTCACGCATATTGTGCATTTCAGTGCTGCACTCCATTACCTGCTGAATAATTATAGCAGCACTTGCACGTGAAAATCTTGGCACACCATCCTCCTCCCCTAAACCAACAAAAAAAAAATGGCATTTACAATATTATTTTTCAATGAGGCCTATCTACATATGTTTTTTGGAATCAAGCTAGGGTGACACTGACCTGATGGGCTTCTCCTTTCCACCTCTTCGACATCTTCTATCACTCCTCCTTCTTCCACCACCTCCCCATCATCTTCAATCACTCCTCCTTCTTCCACCACTTCCCCATCATCTTGGACTCCTCCTTCATCCATCAATCCACCTTCTTTCAATTCGCCAAATTGTTCTTCCGCCACTTGCCCTTCATCTGCTATGACTTCTAAGTCCAAAATTACTTCTTCCTCCTCTCTTCCTTCCTCCTTTCTTCCTTCCTCCTCTCCTTCCACATCCTCCTCTCCTTCCACATCCTCCTCTCCTTCCACATCCTCCTCTCCTTCCACATCCTCTTCTCCTTCCACATCCTCCTCCTCCTCCACATGTTGAGATGGCAGATTTTGGCCTTGTCTGGCCCTCTCTGCCTCCTCCAAATGCTGGCGACTTCTTTCCCCTGAAATAAACCAAAAAAAATGTAGACTCATCAGCACACAGATATTGGAGAGCATAAATCGCACACATTGCTTAGAAGATGCTTTCATTTAGTTACTTTTATCTTTCACCAAACCTACATTTTGCAATTACTTCTATATGGCAAGCTCTGATCCTGCCCCTTTTTAGCAAAGTGACACACATGGATGTCCCCCCTAAACTGTATTTCTGGGATACCCTACCAAAACCCATTTTTGATTTGGGGAGACACAGGTGCTCTGCATTGCAGATGTGAAAACATCTGCTTTATTACCACTGTTTTTAGAATGAATCCTGTTTGCCTTTCCCATTCTCCTTCTTTTTTTTTATAGAACTAGCTTTTACACAATGTTTACAAACAAAGTTTTTGGCCAGTGAGCCATGTCCAGGTGTGTTGTTCCTGGAATAACCGAGCCTTTCTGATAAACTATGTGATGTTACGTTGTTTACTAAGAACACTGTTTGTAAATATGTAGTTATTTATGTTCTAAAAAATAAATAACAACATGTCTTTAAAATTACAAGCAGGCCAAGGAGGCAGATGGTGAAATATACATGGCAACACATTATTGCAGACAATCACCACCCCCCCCCCCCCAAACCCAATATATATTTACTTACTTTTACGCAGAATTTTAAGTATTTTCTTCATCTGATGTGGCTCCCTCAATTTTAAGTCTGACCATCGTTTCCTCAGCTGTTCCTTGGACCTGGTGATCCCAAACATCCTCTGCATTCTCCTCGCCACCTTGTCCATAATATGTGCCTTTCGGCGGTTAGGGGTCTTGTATGGCCCTAATTCACCATCATAGTCCTTTTTTCGCATGATGTAAACTAACTCCACCATTTCCTGGAACCGCATATTAGTGGCTTTATATCTTCTTTTCCTTGATCGGGACGTCCCTGCCTCTGTCCCTTCACTTGTGGCATGAGAGCATCGTGCCCGCTCGTGTGACATCGCCATCTTTCCTTTCCCACAGAGATTATGGGCGTGGAAAAGATGAATTCTTACGCCATGGGCGGAGAAGAGGGCGGCGTTTAATACATACGCGGAGTGTAGAGAATGCAAACAACGTGTTTACGTCCGTTACGCGGAGAATCTTCGAGCGCATCCAGAACATACACAGTTAACGCCATATTTCCTAAAATCATTGATTAGGGGCCTCGCAAAGGTGACGAGGGCGGGGTTTCATAAATACGCGGAGTGTTAAAAAGGTTTACGCCGTGATTACGCATCTTACGCGGTAATTAGGCGAGCGTGAGAAACGAGGAGCGAGAGACAGGAAGGTAAGGAATTTAAAAATGTGATCAGCAGAGGCCTTGAAAATGTAGACACATGGGATGGGGGTTTGGGCTGTTGGTTGCACCCTTTTTAAGCTATTCTGTCTATGGGGTACCACAATGTTATTTTGGTATCCAAATGCTTTTGGACACCTCACAAAATAGAGATGTGAACAATGCTGTACCTCATTGACAAGTTTTTGAATGGTGTATTCAGATCAGGCAAAGTATTGTTCAAGTGTTGGTTGTACAGAGGTCATTAGGAAGTGTCTTTTATGTCATCCATTGTCAGGGGTATGAGATTTACACATGAAAGAGTGCCTAGATGAAAACTGTCATTTGTAAGCATTGTTTAATTTAATATATTTAAAATATTTACTGCAATGTGAACAATGGCTCTGCATCTAGCAAATCAATGTTTGGTACAAGCAATGCGGCCGAGCTGCCAATCATTGTTTAAACAAGAGAGACTGTGTTTGGAATTAGATATAGGTAATACATTTGAAGACACATATTAGATCAAGGTCAACGCTGATCCTTTTGAATATTTATTTTTCTGTGGTTTATGTTTTTGTAATCTAGACTCAAAAAGAAATATAATTTTTCAAAAATTGCAATGGACCTCCTACAAAGCAAGGAATCTATAGAGGCCTTACTTCAAAAATACCAGGACACGCCCATCCTGTGGAATTCAAAACACTCGTTATATTGCAATAAAGAGGTACGAGCGGCAGCACTAGAAGAGCTAGCAAATTATATGCAAACTTGGGTGCCAGGATGCACTGCCAACATGGTGAAGGATAAACTTGCCAACCTCAGAAGCACATACAGGAGAGCATACAAAGCTAATAAAATCAAAAAATCGGGAGCAGCAGCAAGACAAGCAAAGGAACCCAAACTGTGGTATTATAAACAGATGGCTTTTTTGCGGGACGAAATGGAAGGCAGGAAAACGATGTCCAGTCTTTCTTCCAACCTTTCCTCCATGCTACCTTCCAGCGGACATTCCCCAGATGACCACAGCCCTGCAGAGTCGGAGGAAGAGGGCCTGGCTGACAGAGATGCAGATCTGCCACCCTTCGATGAGGAGGTATAGTAGTTTCCTCTATATTTATGGCCTAAATAATTCTTGGTGGATTAATGATTAGATATTGAAAAAAAAAAACCAAGCTGGAAAAAAACAAACAAAAAGGTGTACAGACAAATAGGTGTCAGGGATGACAACTGCAGGGGTCAGAAGTAGAGTGTATTCAAGTAATAATGAACAGAAAATACTGAACGAAAAACATGAAAATGAGTGTGGTTTTATTTAGCGAAATTGTAAAAAAATTCCTTTTTTTTACACACAGGAAGAAGAGATCAGCCAGGAGGTGGCAGATCCTCAGGTGTCTGTCAGCCAGGAGGAGGCCGGGGTCAGTGGCAGCCAGGAGGAGGCCGGGGTCAGTGGCAGCCAGGAGGAGGCCGGGGTCAGTGGCAGCCAGGAGGAGGCCGGGGTCAGTGGCAGCCAGGAGGAGGCTGGGCCCAGTGGCCTGCAGCAGGTCCACCCGGCCAGGAGAACCACCACCAGCCAGTCTTCTCCCCCCCAGGTGAGGCCATCAGGCCGAAGGAGGCAGTTGAGGCCTGTGGAGGAGGCAAGCCTCCGCATGATCCAGGAGGCAAGCGCCATCATGAGGGCCCCCCTCAACCCCACAGAGGCCTTCAGTGCCTCATTGGCCCATGATTTAAATGAAGGGGAGGAGGACCAGAGAAGACTGGCAAAGGCCCTGATGAACCAGGTACTTTGGTGGATGCAGAGGGGCCTGCTGACCCCAGACACTGGGCTATGTGACCCGGCCCGGCTTGCGGAACACCATCCTCCTGCTGCCACATCAACCCCACCTGCAAGACCCCGTGTTCGATCCGCTGGAAGGCTGCCTGGAGGGAAGGCTGGAAAGAGGAGGAAACGTTGATTTTCTGCCTTCCATTTCCTTCCACATAAAGGACATCTTGTTTGTACTACCACAGTTTGGGTTCCTTTGTTTGTGTGCTGCTGCTTAATATTTTTGTGTTTGGCTCCTGAGGCTTGGAAGTTTATCCTTCACCATGTTGGAAATGCAAGTTTGCATATAGTTTGCTATCTATTCTAGTGCTGCCGTTCTTTTTATTTTTTTGTGATGACATTTGCCAGAATAAAAGGCCTTTTGCTTTCATTTGAAAACATGTCTATTGTTTGATATACTGTGGGGATTATTAGGCAGCAAACCTTTAATAAATATACAATGGGTAATTTACAAAGGACACACTCCTTGGGGGGGGGGGGGGACATTTGGTGTGCCAACATGGTTTAATATTCTCTAATGAAACACCAAAAAAAAAAAAAAAAAATTAAAAATACATGTAAAAAAAAAATAGTTTAAATGGTGACATAACTAGAAACAAAAAAAGAAATTAAAAAAATGCACATTCCTTTACAAAAATGAATACTCTAAATTATGGAGGACCACCAACCAAAACACACGTCTGGCATAGAAAACATTATTAAAGGATTACATCACAAGCAAGAAATGTGACATTTCAGTATGGGACAACTCTATTGAAATTGCATCAGCAAGAGAACGGGGTTATTCTAGCAAGAGAAGAATTAATCAAACGAGGCTTTAAAATGTGGTTTAGTGCGCCTTTTTAAGACATTGTTCTCTTGCTAGAATAAAAGGTTTCTAATGACGAATGTGCCATATCCCAAAGAAACGCGAGTTTTACCTGAACGAGCGCTCCCGTCTCCTCATTTGGACTGAGCATGCGCGGGGTTTTTGTACGCTGCTTTTGTGTACAGACGACCGAACATGTCTGACGGACACGATTCCAGCAGACTGTTTTAAAGCAAGACCAGGAAACAGTTGTTCGTTGGAAAACGGTCTGGCCGACGATTGTTTGCTGGAATTCTGTACGTTACTGCCTACACACGAACGAACATGTCCGCTGAAACTGGTCCGCGGACCAGTTTCAGCAGACATGTTTGGTCGTGAGTACGAGGCCTTACAGATAACGTTTGACCTCTGTCATTACCAACAAAGGATATATAATAAGGATATAGGATATATATATATATTTCCACCATAATTTGCAAATAAATTATTTCTAAATCAGACAATGTGATTGTCTGGATTTGTTTCCACATTTTGTCTCTCATAGTTGAGGTATACCTATGATGACAATTACAGGCCTCTCTCATCTTTTTAAGTGGGAGAACTTGCACAATTTGTGGCTGAATAAATACTTTTTTTTGCCCTACTGTGTGTGTGTATATATATATATATATATAGCACCTGTGACAAACTTTGGTTCTCTAAATTTTCCATAGGCGGCATTCTAAAAGCCTGTGAATGTCATCAGTGTAGAGTTAATCGTGAATAATGGGCCCAGAATTATTGCTCTCACTCTGGCACGCATGGCGACATGCAACATGTAATGCACTCAATGCTTTTGTGCATAGGCACCCCACGACGCATGTGTTTATGTTTGTGTGTATGGGGGGAGGTTGTGGTTTAGGTGCCTGGGTGTAACTTTTTTTTGCACATCACATAGGGAACAGTTAGGTTGCTCTCCTATATTATTTGAGATTTGTATAGCTTTGCTTATGTAACCAGCCTTGTAATGAACACCGTTTTATTTGTTTACAGACAGTGGTACACTATGACACCTGTTGATGTATGTGTCGTGACAAAGGTCATTATCTCAGTAATTTTTTTTACCACTCACTCTTTTAGACTGTTCTTGAATTCTTCGAAAGTCACTTCTTTAGAAGCATTCTGTAATGCTTTCTGCACATCTGAAATTCGTTCTTTCTTTAGCTTAAGCTTCATCAGTGTCTTCTTGTAACCCTATTTATAGGAAGTAAGATGCACATATTGTTTTTAGTGATAATGCTATTGATAAAACTATAAATATTTATAAATATTGAAAAACATAAAAAAAATTAATTTACTTATTACTATATTATTACTAAATTGTATTTACTAGCAATTAGCAATTAGTAAAGGGTGCTGTTTAGAAATGTTGGAAATCATAAATTACACATACACATGCCTTGTGATTTATGTAGAAGGAAAAAATGCTTTTGAGTGTATTCAAAGCAATAGGGGATGCCTCAGCGTTTCTTCTGAGCTGACTCTGGCCTTTCTAAATTCTCCTTTCCTTTTGACAATTCTGACACTAATGGACATGTGCACAATCCCTTAGACATTCATGAATTTCCATTGTAAAATTTGCTGTTGATTTAAGGTTTAGTAATTACAGTCACCTGCTTTAAAATGTCAGAAAACTGTAGCTCATTCTTCTGCTTTGAAAGTTCCTCTTTGACCTCTGAGTAGGTGTCGTTGATGATGGCCAAAAACATGTTCTACGGAAAAAACACACAATACAGTAATTTTGCAAAATTAATGTCAAGCACTTGTTTTGGCTTTACTATCAATACATACCGAATCCCAGGGTTGTAAGAAATATTACACCCCTTATTATTTTTATTGTTATACAGGATTTATATAGCGCTAACAGTTTACGCAGCACTTTACAACATAAGGGCAGACAGCGCAATTACAATACATTTTAATACGGTAGGAATCAGAGGGCCCTGCTTGTTAGAGCTTACAGTCTAGTATTGGACTAAATCGGTAATTAATCTGTAATTTCCAGTGCAGCAATCTATTCTTATGACTTTGACCACATAAAGTAGCCATGCCAAAGTTAGCAAAGTTTTAAATAGTAGAAGCCTAATTTATTAGAAAACTTAAGCCCTTTACACACGATCGGTATGTCCGATTGACTGTTTTCATCGGACAAACCGATCGTGTGTGGGCCCCATCGGTGAGAAAAAATAGAACGTTTTAAATTTTTCCTATGGATAAAAAAAACGATAGAAAAAAACAATCGTCTGTGTGGAAGTCCATTGGTCAAAAATCCACACATGCTCAGAATCAAGTCGACACATGCTCGGAAGCATTGAACTTCATTTTTTTTCAGCACGTCATAGTGTTTTACGTCGCCGCGTTTTGGCATGGTCGGATTTTTGACTGATGGTGTGTAGGCAAGACTGATGAAAGTCAGCTTCATCGCATATCTGATGAAAGATTCCATCCGATTAGATTGCATCAGATATCCGATCATGTGTACGAGGCTTTAGTGTTTCTAAACCCAGGACCCTGCATTCACTATAGCTGGTCTCCCACAGTACACTCAACATGGAAATGCAATTATTTTAGTAAATATAAACTGCTAAATACCTTTTCTCATCAGCAGTATATAGCAGTCTTGTGACTTCTATCATTGTTTGGTTAAAGCTTGTAGGTGGAGTTTTCATTCTACTCTGACTGTCCTATAAGGCTGCATGACCCCCTGACCCTCTGTCGGAACAGTGCTGATTGACCCTGTGCTATTCACGTGCACCCTCCCAAGAAAAAAAAACTCTCTTGCAATACACACCAAACTGAGCATAATTACTGAGTGACTCCAATTATTCCATATGTAAAATGTAAACTTTTGATCAGGGTCATTTGAGTAGTTTATGTTGCCATTATGATTTAAAAAGAGTAAACACAGTTGATTGATAATAAATGGCTTCAGTCAAACACTAACCACGAGTGAAAGAATTTTTTTGTGTTATCATTCATATTCTCTGAAAAATGGCCAAGAAATCATAAATTCTGCCAGGGTATGTAAACTTATGAGCACAACTGTATACAGACTGATTTTACTGTTGTGGGCTTAGTAGCACTTTAAGTGTACTAGGACCTTCATATCTATTTACAGCATATTCAAAAAAATACCAGTCATGACAAATGTAAAACAACTGGCTGAATGTAATTTAACCCATGGTTTAATGTAACTGATGTGAGGAACATCAGTTTACACATAACCCAGAAATAGATTAAATGGACATTGCTAAATCAACCAGCACAGAATGCAGCATTCAGACATTTGTTTTGGCAACACACACCATGTTCTTTCCCCACACATGCTGTTCTTACTCTCAGGCCGCGTACACACGGTCGATCCATCCGATGAGAATAGTCCGACGGACCGTTTTCATCGGTTCACCGCTTAAGCAGACCGATGGTCTGATGTGCGTACACACCATCAGTTCAAAAACCGATTGTGTCAGAACGCGGTGACGTTAAACACACAGCGTTCTGAAAAAAACGAAGTTCAATGCTTCCAAGCATGTGTCGACTTGATTCTGAGCATGCGCGGGTTTTGAACCGATGCTTTTGTGTACTAACCATCGGTTTTGATCGATGGTCAGCCGTCCATCGGTTCGATTTTAAAGCAAGTTCTCTCATTTTTGTCCGAAGGACAACAGACCGATGGGCCGTACACACGGTCGGTTTGGACCGATGAAACTGGACTTCAGGTCGCTTTCATCGGTTTGGACCGACCGTGTGTACGCGGCCTCAGTGTACAATGATCAGGTGCTGCTTCTGTTTCCATCTACCTCTTAGTATGAATTGCCCCTGCATTTCCTCTATTCTCCTCTGTCCACAATCAGATCCTAATCTGGCTTCCTCTCCCTCAAACCACAATCTTCTTGCTTGCTATGCTGCTTAGCTAGAGCAATGGAATAGTTATTCAATTATAAGTTAGCAAAATCTTACCAACAGCACAAAGAAGACAAAGAATACGTAGGTTACAAAATAAATTGGTCCCAAAATTCTGTTAGCATTGTCAATAGCGTCATAGTCAAAATCTCCTAAAATGATTCGGAACTGGGTAAATCTGGAACATAGAAATTTTGCAAACTGTTTATTCCTGAGCAGACTGTATCCAAAGATGACACTTGAAACATAAATAAAGCTTAAACTTACATGCATTTAACAAACGTGCTAAAAGTTTCCACTTGTGTGCCAAAGAGAAGATATCCAAGCTGAGCATAGGCAAAAAACACTATGAAGAACATAATCGCAAATCCAAGAATATCCTTAGCACAGCGGGCAAGAGTAGACGAAAGTTGTGTCATTGTCTTATTGAAGCTAATGTATTTAAAGATCTGAAAGAAAACAATGTAAATTCTGATAAGAATGTATGTGGCTCACTTGTAAAAGCTGACTGAAAGTGCATAAAGCCTTATAGCATTCATTAACTCTTTGTAACCCAGGGCTGGGACATAGGGTGGGCGGAAGAGACGGCTGCCCTGGGTGCAATGTGTATTTTTGGGATGTGGGAGCCACAGGTTCCTTTTACTATAAGGCTGACGGGAGTAGTGACAGTGGCATTACTACTTTTGTCAGCTCAGTGCTGGAAGTGGCAAGGAGGAGAGTAGGAGAGAGCCGGAAAGAGGTATGGGCTGTGTTCTCTATTTCCCCCTGTTCCTTTTCATAAACTCACACATAATGAATGGGGGATGCAATTTGGCATCTTTGCCCTGGGCGCTGGATGATCTTGTCCCAGCACTGTTGGAACCACAAGATAAATGGTATTAACAACTTTCAGCATACATAGAGCATTATTGAATAGGAATTTGTAAATTCGTTTTTTTTTTTATTAAGAAATACATGTGAATAAAATCATCTTAATACTAATAATCATGCTGAAGTTTGGGAGTAGGCAGGCATGGAGCACCACATCCCCATCCCCCTTTTCACTTCCTCTTTCCTCCCCCCTTTTTTTTCTCTACCATCTTTCTTTCTTTTTTCCCTTTCCTTCCTCCACTTCCGAGTATCTTGGTTGCCCACATTTCTCCAACTCATGGTACAGAGTAACCCCACATAAAGGTCCTCCTTACTACCAGCCTTATGATCAGAGCCCTCCCTCATAGGCTAATTTACAAAGAGGCTTCAGTTAGACTAGGTGTCCAAAATGTGTGGCTCCTGTGCTATCTACTAGCCTATTTTGGTACGAGTTTTGATGGACTTAATCAATGTACTCGCTGCATCTGAACTTGCCCATTCTACATACATGACGTGAAAATGCTCTCTTATTTCTCATGTCTATATTACACATATTGTCCTTTTGGACATTACTAAAGCTGTAAACAAGTCCTATTTTCTTGTATCTTATTAAATCTTAATAACATCTTTATGGATTTATTTTATTATATGAAAAGGCCCAATTTCCAAAATAATAATTGCCCAAGTAATTTACTTAAAAAAAAAAAAAGATTAATTTTCGCTACAATACTACTCTCCATCCTGAAGCTTGGTCCCTCTTCTGGGTTTGACGGGCCAGCATAAGTCAACCTGCTTCCTGTGAGCCCAAGGCATCAAAGACATGCCCCTGGGAGTGTATTATCTCATCCAGCCTCAGCTACCAGGAGAATGCTGAAGAGAATGGCACTGGCGTAATAGAATGAGGAGCATTATCTGCAGCATTCGGTATTATTCACCTCTGAAGACAAGAGTCTTCAATGTCAAGGAGCAGAGAGGAATCTTGGAGTTGGCATTTAATATTTACAATCTCATGTTTAATTTTTAATATATATATATTTGTATATATGTACATGGGTCAGACATATTCGGCCACTATGTATCATATATTGATATATTGTATATATTTGGTAAACAATGAGGCTTGGTGAATGCAGTGACATTCAGATTTAGGTCTAGCAGCTAATCTACAAATCTCCATATTTAATACAATGGCATGTAAAAGTCAAGTAAATAATGTAATAGGTTATTAGTTATATGCAGGGGTCAAGTCCTGGGCAAAAAAGTGTGGGAACTCCCACCCAAGATCCACTCCCCCTACCAAAAAAATAAATGATACGCTCATATGCATAATTACTAAACCGCATGTTTTTTTGTTTTTCTTTTATCCACTGTATCCTTTATGTTACTGGCCGCTTCCTGTATATGGATTTATCGGGTAGTGTGCGGGTATTCCGTCACTTCCTCGATGTCACAATGTCTTCTAGGAGCTTTTGTCATTGTTCCCAGGAGACATTGCGGAGGTCTGCCGCGGGATTTAGAAAGAAGCAAGTAACATAAAGGATTACTAAGGTTCGCCTGCCCCTGACAGTGACTCGAGCTGGGCATCGCCGCTTAGTGAAAGATTGGCTCGGGCGGCTTGGCTGCTCTAGTCCTGCAAAGGGAACTGAGTTCCTGCTGTGAAAAAAGTGCAGGAACTCCGTTCCCACGCGTTCCCGCAGGACTTGAGCCCTGGTTATATGCCATACCACCACTTCTGTCTGCATTATTTAGAAATCTTTTGCTATGTATTGAGTTTCTGACATTTTTACTCTTATCAATGCAGAATTGAGCTTTCATAACACAACTAAATTTGAAGTGCAGTCGATCACCTGTCTGCCACCATAAAGATTGGATACTCACTTTAATCCATGCAAAGAACAGATTAACTGCATTCATGTTGTTATACTGTGTCTGCCAAAAGGCCAGGAATTCAAAGTCTGCATACATGGTGGGTTGTTCCAAAAGGGACCCCATAAGCCGATTGACCTCCAGAGTTCGGAAGATGTGGAATGCAATGGCTACAAGAGAAAGCTTGACAAAACTGTGACAATTACTTATACTTCCACAGTTCATGTATTAAGTCATGATATCAACAATAAAAAAGGACAACAGAACTTATTCTGTAATGTTGAATGTACCATTAACACAGGCTGCATAAGCGAACAGTTTGTTCTGTTGAATCCTTAATTCCATTTTAATAAAATTTCCTTTTAAACGTCCACCAGAGTTCAGTATCTCTATGTCCTGATAAAAGAATCTTCTGGGCTTGGTAAATTCTGGAAATACTGGTAATGATTGTAGCCTGCAGCAACCAGTCAGATTTTTCATAATCAACTCACTAAAGTACTGTGCCTGTTTGGATGATAACTTTGCCTACTGGGCACTTTCTCCCCTTCCTGCCCAGGCCAATTTTCAGTGCTCTAACACTTTGAATGATAATTGCATGGTCATGCAATACTGTACCCAAATAAAAGTTTTTATTTTTTTTGAGACAGATAGAGCTTTATTTTGGTGTTATTTAATCACCACTGTGTTTTTATTTTTTTGCTAAACAAACGAAAAAAAGACTGAAAATTTAGATATTTTTTTTTCTTAGTTTCTATTAAATAAGTAATTTTTCTCCTTCACTGATGTGTGCTGATGGGGCACTGATAGACTACACTAATGGGCATTGAGGTGGCACTGATATGTACCGATGAGGAGGCACTGATAGGCGACACTGATGGGTGGCAATGATTTGTGACTGCTATCAGTGTCCGGCCAAGCACTGGTTAAAGCTTGTTGGAGGAGTTTTGATCCTCCGATTGTCCTATGAGGCTGCACGAATCCTGACCCTCTGTATGCACAGTGCTAATTAGCCCTGTGCTAATCACATGCACCCTCCCAAAAAAAAAAAAAAAACCTCAGATCAGCTAGTCCTAGGCAATCCAAGTGGAAGTGGGAGTCGGGTACCCCCTCAAAAAAAATGCCAAATGTGGAAAAGGAGGAGTACATAAAGTGGAACTTCCCCTTTTGGGTGGAGCTCAGCTTTAAAGAGGGGGTTCACCCTATAATTTTTTTTCTAGCATTAAATTAAGCATAGTAGCGCGAGCTACAGTATACCTGTATTTATTTTTTTGCCCCATACTCACTGTGCAATCCTATAGTGAAGATTCCGACTCCCCGCGGGGAATGGGCGTTCCTATCCAGAGGGAAGATGATTGACGGCCGGCTCTGGCGCGTCACGCTTCTCCGGAAATAGCCAAAATAGGACTTGGCTCTTCACGGCGCCTGCGCATAGTCTGTGCGCAGGCGCCGTATAGCGCCGTGAAGAGCCGAGACCTACTCCGGCTATCTTCGGGGAGCGTGACGTGCCATAGCCGGCCGTCAATCATCTTCCCTCTGGATAGGAACGCCCATTCCCCGCGGGGAGTCGGAATCTTCACTATAGGATTGCACAGTGAGTACGGGGCAAAAAAAAAAAAAATACAGACATACTGTAGCTCGCGCTACTATGCTTAATTTAATGCTAAAATGTTGTTATTGTGGGTGAACCACCGCTTTAAGGTCTGTTCACACAGCAAAGAACAGCTAATCACTCCATTTCCAGGGGAGCAGCTTTTATTCACTTACCTAGTGCAGGTATTTACCCACAATTTTTTTGGCACGAAAATTATCTTTTTACCAAAGAACAGCTTCTGCACACTAAACAGCAATGGTCTCCAAAACAAAAACATGTTTGTCTTTGTCTCTCCCTATTTTTCTTCCTCTCTCTGTCACTCCTTTCCAGCCACAAACAAGAAAAGGATGTGACACCAGAGGAAATAACCTGTAAAATGCATAACAATTTAACACAAGTGCTTAAAATACTAGTCAAAGCGCATTAAAAATGCACGTCAATGAAAGGCAATGGACATCCATTTTTCAAGAATTTCGATACATTTTAATGCATGTTTATGTTCGAACAGTACCTAAAGCCAGGTACACACGGAGTGAATGTCGGGAGACAACGGCCAGTTCAAATGAAAAAGGGCGGCATTCGGTTCATGTGCATGTCGATCTGTCTGATAGAAGCTGACAATTTGGCCTGTCTTCTGCCGCAAGTGCATGATGGAAAACCAGCAGCTGACTGACTCCCAATCAGTGCTCTCAGTCAATGGCAGAGAACGCTGATTGGATTGTTCTGGCGGGGAGGCCGTCCCAATGTCCGAACACCACAACAGTTCAGCAGGGGAGATCACTGAACTAACTTCACATGGTTAGTACAGCTGCTCCAACCAGGGCTGACATTTATTTTTTTTGTTCAACCCGTGGAGTTGAATGAAAAAAAAAAAAAACGAATAGTGTGTACCCGGCTTAAGTGTGAGATCCTCCATTGCTAATCCTGATGCACATTGCCTAAGCACTACCCACAGTGTGTGTCATAGAAGATGCTTCATCAGAGCCAATTTGCATACACGCCTATCTTCCTTTAAAAGCCCCCCTTTTACCTTACTTGTTAGGCTGAACACCAACAGCTAGTATAAATAATTAAAATATAAATATACACAATCCTGTACTATGAAACAGAGTGGGAGGATAAAGCTGTGAAAGAACCAATACTCAGTTAAAAACCATATAGATAATGACTAATACGTACGTTAAATTGATAATATGTTTGATTACATTTAATAAAGTTTTTTATTGAAGGCATATCATAATGCCAGTGCGCTTTCTATTTGTAATAAATGCTGTCATTGCTGGCCTCTCATTCTGAAAACATTAGTTGACTAGTTAATGTTAGGGGTAAGGAAATCAGACTTTTTGGTTGCTTTATTGGAATATGACCAAACATGGCCGTAGACTGTTCGGATCTTCGGAGATTTGAACCGTGTATGGCTAGGCTGAATGTACTCAAGTTGGGGCTGTGGGTGCATCGGCGGTAAAGCGACGCTTTACCGTCAATTTCACAACGCTATTTGACTAGCGGCCGAAAAAGGGTTAAAACCACACGCAAAGCACCGCTGCAGAGGCGCTTTACTGGCGGTATAGCTGCGGTGCCCATTCATTTCAATGGGGAGAAGAGGTATACACACCGCTCCTTCACTGCTCCAAAGATGCTGCTAGCAGCACTTTTTTTAGCGTCCTGTCAGTGCCCCGCTTCAGTGTGAAAGCCCTCTGGCGTGAGGAGTGACTCTTTCAGGGTGCTTTGCAGGCGCTATTTTTAGCGTTATAGCGCCTGCAAAGTGCTTCAGTGTAAAAGGGGTCTAACTGAGCTCCGCAGAGTGTAACTTCAGTACCCCGCCTCCTGCTTTGTGAAAGCTCAGACAAGCTGCATAAATGTTGGACTTTGATTTGATGTAGATAAACAAGTACAGCTTACGTAGGAGGATTTGTAGGAGTATCTTCGTGTATCACCTGGGGCTAGTCACTTCACTGGGTACAGGCAAGGGTTTACAACCACTTTTAAGTCATCTTCCCTTATAGGACAAAAAAAATCTTACAACAGCAACCACATATTTCTTTGGAAAGTGGACTCACCATTATAACGACAACATCTAAAATGTTCCAGATGCTAGTGAAGTATTTGAACCTGTGGATCCTTAGCTCCAGACACTCTTCCACCACATAGTAAAAAATGAACACACAAAATATAATTTCACAGGCAATAATAAAAAAGTCCCACTTGTTGACATAGCGAATGAGCTTGACGGTACGGATCTGCCATGACGATATTGCACCACCAGTTGCTGGAAATTCCACAACAAGCCTACAAAATACATGTTTGTTCTGTTAGTGTATTTATCCAGTGAGCAGTTTTAGAGTAGTGTAACTACAATCATTGTAAAAGTGACCATATACTATACAATCTGATTCCACAATATCCTCTAGTTCTACCAACAACTGTTTAATGTAGGGGTCTGTGCGCATGAATACAGATTGAATGAACTGTTTAGGTGTGTCCTGTTCTAATTTATCATTCATGTAAGTGTAAGTCCGATGCACTCACCTTAATACACAGAATAGATTGATGTTGGCATTGTATACTGAAAAATCAATAAAGACGGCCCGAGTTCCTCTATCCAGCCACAGATTATTTTTTAGTATTTGCAGGCTCCTTATAGTGTCCTGTTTGGTCGTGTTAAAATCTTGATAATAACCTCCACCACTATAGGTTGCTAATATACCCCAATGGGATGAGCCTTTCAAAGTATCTTCTGTAAAATATGTCCACCTGGAGATTTCATAGGAAAAGAAAATAGAAGTAAAAATTCACAGTGATGTCGCTATACATTTATTTTACACAATATTTTAAAAGGGAAATCCATGGAGTAAGCTTGTGGCTGAGTTCCCCAAAAACGAATAAAACCCAGGATGCTTTACCCACTTGACCGCCGGAAGGTTTACCCTCCTTCATGACCAGGTAATTTTTTATGATACGGCACTGCATTCTCTCTTTTTCTTTTGATCCCCTCTGCAGTTTTTAATTTTTGTGCTATAAACAAAAAAAGACTGACAATTTTGGAAAAAAATAACAATATTTTTTGGTTTTGCACAGAGCAGCCCCAATCCTCCTTTTCTGGAGTCCCCCCGCTGGTTCTCCTGGACCTTCCCTCCTGCCCAGTGCTCCCAGAGCATGCAGCTTGCAATGGGGACCCCCAGGCAGGCTCAGCCCTGTCCCCTCTCTCCTCATTAGCTCACTGGCTGTGATTGACAGCAGCAGGAGCCATTGGCAATGAACCAATGAGGAGGGCGAGTCCTCAGAGAGCCCAGGGTCTTGTGCACTTTGTTGGATCGTGATGGGGCTCAGGCAAGTATTAGGGGGGGCTGCTGCACAGAGAAGGCTTTTTACCTTCATGTATAGAATGCACGAAGGTAAAAACCTCAAGCCTTTAGAACCACTTTAATTGTACAGTAAGTGGAGTAGGGAGAACAACAGTATTTTTGCACTTACTGTAAAATTTGCTTGAATTTCGTGAAGGAACACAGGCTCCATTTATTCCTATATAAATTAGTTAAATGCAGCTGCCCACAGGAGAATGTGGACAATGGCAAACAAAAAAGAAATTGGTCAGCCAGATATAATCCCTCATACTCCCAGTGATACTTAGATGTAGATCACAAACACAGAGGAAACTGTGTCCCTAAGACCCCTTTCACACTGGAGCGTATTGCCCGAGAGGCTTTCACACTGGAGCGGTGCGCTAGCAGGATGGTAAAAAAAAGTCCTTCTAGCCGCATCTTTGGAGCAGAGATGGAACGGTGTGTTTACGGTTTTAACCCTTCCTCGGCCGTTAGCGGGGGTAAATGCACCCCGCTAGTGGCCGAAATGAGCCGCAAATCCACCCATAGCGTCGGCGGTAAAAATAGCGCGCTTTACCGCCGAAGCAATGGGTGGCACAGTGTGAAAGAGCTCTAAGTGCCAGTTCACACTACAGCGACATGAAAGTCGGCACGAGTTTGCGAGGCAACTTCAAGGCAACTTCAAGTCGCCTCCAAGACAGGCAACTTTGCCAGTGGCCAATCAAACAATAATCAACTCTGTGGGAGGGAGGGGTTTGCTTGAGAAGTCACCTTGAAGTAGTACAGGAACCTTTTCTGAAGTTGGAGCGACTTCAGTAGTGTGCATTAAGACGGCTCTCATTCACTTTAATGTAATTTCTCATGTGGGGCGACACAAGTCGGATCCCAAGTCGTGGTAGTGTGAACGGGCACTTAATCAACTTCTTACACCAAAGCTGGCATCAGCTGGAGCCTGAACATTCACCTTCTAAAGCTTGAAAAAAGGTGTGAACAGAGGACCAGGTGGCAGTCTTGGGAAACAGTTGTCTGATGCCTAAAAGCTCAAAGGGCACTCACAGATTTAATAGACTCGCAGGGAAACTACGGCCCTCCAGCTGTTGCGGGACTACAAGTCCCATGAAGCATTGTAAAACTCTGACATTCACAGGCATGACTAGGCATGATGGGAAAAGTAGTTCCTGAACAACTGGAGGGCCATAGTTTGGGGACCCCTGTAAATAGAGTGTACCTTGACAGAAAAAGGGAGGAACTTTATCCCTAAAGTGGTTGTAAAGTCAGAAGGTTTGTTATCTGAATGCATTCTATTTGCTTGGCCTAAAAAGATCTAAAGAAAAACATTTACTTACGCTGTTCCATTCATCAATCCAAATGGATTCCTGTCTTCTTCAGTCTCTGAATACACATCATAGCACCCATAAATGTCATCTCTAAAGTCTTTATGTACTATGCAAGAGTTATTTTCCACCTTCAGCTGACGCATCCTCGGTACTCCAAGAAGCAAATTTTCATAATAAATGAATGAATGTTGGCTGTTATCTATCGTTTCATTATTGTACCATTTGGTCCAGTAAAGGCCATCTAATAATGGCCCTTGTGTATACTAGAGGGAAATAAATAGTATATTGTGGTTAGCATTATATATCACCATTTACTTAGTCCAATTACAACATGTATTACAGGGTGTGGGAACTTATCGGCTTGTTTTATCTTAGGAGCTTCTGTAGTGAGAGCTAGATTTCATAGCTCAAGGCTCAAAGCTCTATGCCTTCATTAGCCATCTATGAAGGCATACACATTCCACATAGATGGCATCCACATTAGCCATCTATGAAGGCATCCATCCGGTGACTAGGGACACTGTTGACCACATATCAGGGACACTGGTGACCACATTTGGTCACTAGCGTCTCCACAAATGTGGTCACCAGTGTCCTTGATATGTGAGCAACAGTGTCCCTAGTTACCAGGTCACAAGTGCTCCAAAGATGTGGTCACCAGCATTTATGTTTACCAACCATAGATCTCTTAACCAACATCCGTAAGGGTTATAGGAAGCCAGAATGTGATTTGGATGTCCCAGCAACTACTCAGAACTGAAATATGAGTTGGGTGGGCTTACCATTTAGTTAAACTATAGATGTTATTTCTGAGTACTTATTTATTTCTAAACCTAGAACAGTTTAATACTGATTGATAATTGCAACTCACCGACCAAAAATCATTCATGTCGTTAATACTCTGGAATGTGACTCCACTATCAGAAGAAGTTTGCAAGAAAAGGTTGGACATCACGTTGGTGTAATAATAAGTGCTAGAGCTTGTCATCCCATAAGTCACTAGAAAAAGATCATGTATTTAAAATTACAATCAACATATTTAAAATAAGAAACAGAAGAAAAAGGGGTGTTAGCCCCCTTTCACACATGCGGACTGTATGTCCGCTTTTTCATCCATCCGTTTACGGATGAAAAAGGGACATACATTAATCCCTATGGGATAGTGAGTTTCAGCGGATAAACAGCGCTTTTTAGTCATTTTATTAATAACCTGGAGGAATAGAAAGTAGTGTGACTTTGTGCCGATTACCCAAATTTATGTAAAATTATTATAACTCAGAAGGATGGTAATATGTTACAAAACAATATTGTCAACACGGTAACATAGGCAGTTAATTTTCAGTTGAAATTTATACAGTACATACATCCACAATAATAATAACCCCCTTCCTGACACTGCCTCCTGGCCCTTTAAGAGCTTCTAAATGCTGGGAGGCGGCCATTTGAGTCATGTGACCACACATGATCACATGATTGGACAGCTCACAATTGCAAGTATGCATCGGGAGCTTTCCTGGTCTCCCGCCGGTAACTGTGCTGGGAGTGCACAGGGTGTGCGCTCATGCACAGAAAAGGGTTTACATAGGGCCTCATATATGCAGCCTCTCTGCATTAAAGCCCAACCACTGAGAGGCCGCATCTATGTGCCATGTTGACGGGAAGATGTTAAAGTGATAATAAACCCAAAAACAAAAATGTTATCTATTGCAGCTTACCAATCCTTAAATGTGATGGCTGTATTAGTTTTCAGTTTATTTTTTTCCTTTAATCTTGTGATGCAGCCAGTAACGCACTTGAATAAAAGCTGACCGTTGTAAGTACTACTGCCAACGATAAATAGTTTGGGCCAGATCCACATACATGTAGAACGGCGCAGCGTATCAGAGATACACTACGCCGCCGTACCTTACCTGGCGCATTTTCGAATCCTCAGTGATTTTGCGCCGTAAGTTCCTGCGGCGTAGTGTATTTTTTGGCGGCGGATTTGAAATTGGGCGGGTTGGGGGCGGGTTTCATTTAAATTAAGCGCGTACCCGCGCCGAATGAACTGCGCATGCGTCGTCCCGAAATTTCCAGCCGTGCATTGCGCTAAATGACGTCGCTAGGACGTCATTTTTTTAACTTAGACGTGAGTTACGTCCATCCCTATTCACGGACGACTTACGCAAAAAAATAAAAAATTTCAAATTTAGACGCGGGAACGACGGCCATACTTAACATGGCAAGTCTATGTATACGCCGAAAAATACTAGCTTTAACTATACGCCGGAAAAAGCCGACTACAGACGACGTTAGAAAATGCGACGGCCGCGCGTACGTTCGTGGATCTTCGTAAATCGCTAATTTGCATACCCGACACGGAAAACGCCACCCAGCGGACGCCGAACTATTGCATCTTAGATCCGAAGGCGTAGGAAGACGTACACCTGTCGGATCTAACCCAGAAGCCGTCGTATCTTGTTTTGAGGATTCAAAACAACGATACGACGTGGGAAATTTGAAAGTACACTGGCGTATCAGTAGATACGCCGGCGTACTTCGTCTGTGAATCTGGCCCTTTGTCTCAACCCTCTACATGCCACTTTTGCTGGGAAACTTGGTCATTTGTGTAGCTCTCACTCCTGTAGCAGCCACTGGATTTCCAGGTTTTTCCCAAACGCAGCGAGGCAACGCTTTATTCACAGGCTCAATAAACAGTCTAGGGGTTTTGTTTGCTTTTTGTTTATTTAGGATACATTGAAGAGGGACCAATGTAATGTCCAGAATTGAAGAACTGGATAAATTCTTGACAAATTACTAATGTCTCAAACCACTGAGAACTGACTTCAAAAGTGCTGTCACCCGTGGGATTGATGGTGCAGCAAATTAGCAACAAGTAAAAGTTCCAAAACTGAAGATGGAGGTGCTGCTCCCTGCAGAAATGCAAAGCACCTGGCTACTGCTTTCCCTAGCTAGAGAAATGGGGTTGCTTCTGGCTGCTTTGCACTGGCACTAAGCTGTCCCCTAGACCTAGAGTCGTACAGTGTTGCAGCCTTACAGTCCTCTCTATACAGGCTTGGGGTAGATATAAGTGGAAGTTACTCCCTATAAGTGTATCTTGGGTTCCAAGGGGCTGATGTAGAGGCACACGGCTGTACAGGCCTGTACTTGATTTCAGGGTATCTTGCAAAACACTCTCAAACCAAGGTTTTACTGTATATAGATATACACAGTATATATTCAAGTACAGTATTTTGCACACACCCAGAAGTTTGTTTATCAGCCTAAATATCCTTGTGAATGGTATATATCTCAGTTAAGTAATAAAACACATGCCTAGAAGCCTCCTATAGAAGCAGCCCTCTCTAATTTGCAGGTGTTTAGTCTGAATAACCTTAGCCTTGATGCTTGTTTGCAGCCACAAAATCTTAAAATAACAAATGTGTTTTCAGCTAGATCAGTGGTTCTCAACCTTACTAGTGCCGTGACCCCTTGATAAAATTTCCCAAGTTGTGGGGACCCCTAACAGTAAAAATTTTCGTAGCTTGGGTTGTCAGCACCCAAAACCCTTAAATTTGTGAAGTATTAAAACCCCTTATGGTACATTTTAGGATGTACCACTCTTTGTTCTCCTTTCTTTCCCTTTTATATCTCTATCCTAATTTCTCCCCCCCCCCCACCATCCCTCTCTCTAGCCGTCTTTCTTGCTCTTAATCTTTCTCTTCCTTTTTTTTATTTGTTATTCCCCCTCTTTTTTTCTTTTCTTTTCCTTTTCATGTATTCTCTATTTTTATTCCTTCCCTTACTCCTTGGGGGTGGGAGGGTTGGGATGAGTGGCAGTGCTGGTGGGAGAGTTCTGATTGGCCAACATAGGTGCTCTTGATCAAGGTCATTTGCTGATCTGGGAACTGTAGGGGGGACTTTTAATGGGAACTCTAATCACAGGTAGTGTTACTCACTGTGTCTCCGACTTTGTGGTGTCTCATAGCAGTGACACCTCTACCGAAATAAGGAGATAGGGTCTCCTCCAGCCCCTCCCACTTCACATTCCTCACCAGTCAGCTAACCTCTAGACTCTGCCCCCCCCCAGCAATGTTGTGAACTGCAAAGTGGGCGGCTGCAAAGAGGCTGAGTGAGCGGCCGTGGGCTCCAGGGACAGCCCTGCTGGGTGGCTGCAAAAGAGGTGCGGTCTTCAGGAACAGCCCAAGATTTGGTGACCCCTGGCAAATCATCATTTGACCCCCGAGGGGGTCCCGACCCCCAGGTTGAGAACCACTGAGCTAGATAGTAGCAGTGCATTTACCGTTTAGAGATTATGCATAATTATGATTTCATGATAATTTATTATATATTTTCTGGTTATTTTTTTTTTACCAGAATATTAAATATAAAATCTATATTAAAACCTAACAAAAGGATTTAGTAAATAATAGAATTGAATTGAATACGCCCAACCGTGGTTGGGGTTGTATGCATAGTATGCACCTAAGGACCCTTTTTTTCCCTTACATTTTTTATTTTAATTTTTCAAACGAACCCACAGGTGGTACAATCAATAAGTGAATGCGATCCAATCTACACAGAAAACTCATTCTTATATACCAGCACAGAACATCCTGGCCAGGCGACTTCTCCAAAGCCATCGTAAAGCAGTACTTAGTAATATTTATTCAATAACATTTGCCACGGGCTGTGTGGAATATAAGACATACGTACTAAGTGCCTGATTGAGACAACTTCTGCATGCATAAACATGGAACAGTAGAGAAACAGCACTCACATTGCCACATCTGTAAATAGTGATATTGTAAAGAAAAAGGGGGAAAGGGAACCCAGAAGTGAACCAAATTCGGACTTTAATAGCACAGTAAACAATGGGAATATATAGAAATAATTTTAATAGAAAAAAGACACATACATGAAATACTTAAGGATGTAACAATAGTTAAAAATCATACATATGGAATGCATATTATATGATAAGAGCCAGAGTGCATCAAAGCGTTTCGCCATAAGGCTTCTTCAGGACACAGTTCAGGATACAATGATTGCAAGAGCAAAAAAGGGTCTCACTATCTAAAAGCAAAAAACATAGTTACATAGTTACATAGTTAGTCAGGTTGAAAAAAGACACAAGTCCATCCAGTCCAACCACAAAAAAAATAAAATAAACAAACAAAAGAAAAAAAAACAGTACAATCCCATACACCCAACTCCATACCCACAGTTGATCCAGAGGAAGGCAAAAAACCCCAGCAGAGCATGATCCAATTTGCTTAAGCAGGGGAAAAAATTCCTTCCTGATCCCCCGAGAGGCAATCGGATTTTCCCTGGATCAACTTTACCTACAAATCTTAGTACTCAGTTATATTCTGTACATTTAGGAAATAATCCAGACCTTTCTTAAAGCAATCTACTGAGCTGGCCAGAACCACCTCTGGAGGGGAGTCTGTTCCACATTTTCACAGCTCTTACTGTGAAGAAACCTTTCCGTATTTGGAGATGAAATCTCTTTTCCTCTAGACGTAAAGAGTGCCCCCACTGTCCTCAGTGTTGACCGTAAAGTGAATAACTCAAACACCAAGTTCACTATATGGACCCATTTTATATTTGTACATGTGGATCATATCCCCCCTAATTCTCCTCTTCTCAAGAGTGAATACATGTAGTTCTTCTAATCTTTCCTCATAGCTGAGCTCCTCCATGCCTCTTATCAGTTTGGTTGCCCTTCTCTGCACTTTCTCCAGTTCCCCGATATCCTTTTTGAGAACTGGTGCCCAAAATTGGACTGCATATTCTAGATGAGGTCTTACTAATGATTTGTACAGGGGCAAAATGATATCTCTGTCTCTGGAGTCCATACCTCTCTTAATACAAGAAAGGACTTTGCTCGCTTTGGAAACCGCAGCTTGGCATTGCATGTTATTATTGAGCTTATGATCAACTAAAGCCCCCAGATCCTTCTTCACTATGGATCCCCCAGTTGTACACCTCCTAGTATGTATGATGCATGCATATTCTGAGCCCCCAAGTGCATAACTTTACATTTATCAACATTAAACCTCATCTGCCACTTAGTCGCCCAATTAGACAGAGCATTGAGGTCGGCTTGTAAATTGGCGACATCCTGTAAAGACGTTATTCCACTGCATAGCTTGGTGTCATCTGCAAAGACAGACATTTTACTTTTGATCTCAGACCCAATATCATTTATAAATATATTGAAAAGTAAGGGTCCCAGCACTGAACCTTGGGGTACACCACTGATAACCCTTAGACCATTCAGAGTAAGAATCATTAACCACGACTCTCTGAATTCTGTCTTTCAGCCAGTTTTCTATCCATTTACAAACTGATATATCCAATCCTGTAGACCTTACCTTACACATGAGCCATGTGTGGGGAACTGTATCGAACGCTTTTGCAAAATCCAAGTATATCACGTCCACAGCCACCCCTCTGTCCAGGGTTTTACTTACCTCTTCATAAAAGGAAATCAGGTTTGTCTGACAACTTTCATGAATCCATGCTGTCTGTTGCTTAGTTTTTTTTCCAGCAAGAACTCATCCATGTGGTCTTTTATTATACATTCCAGTATCTTCCCAACTATAGAGGTTAAACTAACAGGTCTATAGTTACTTGGTAAAGACTTTGTTCCCTTTTTAAATATAGGCACCACATTGGCTCTACGCCAATCCAGTGGTACTATTCCTGTCATTAATGAGTCCCTAAAAATTAGATACAGTGGCTTTGAAATTACAGAGCTCAATTCTTTTAGGATCCATGGGTGGAGGCCATCTGGTCCAGGTGCTTTATCCACCTTTATTCTGTCTAAATATTTCTGGATCATATCACTTTTGAGCCATTGTGGATTTGGGGCTGTGTCACTACTACCCCCATTTTGGACATGAGCTCCCCCATGCTCCATTGTATACACAGAGCTGAAGAAAGCATTTAATAAATTAGCCTTCTCTTTGTCCCCAGTCACCCACTCTAGATTATTTTGTAAAGGGCCTACATGCTCAGACTTGACCTTTTTACAATTAATATATTTGAAGAATTTTTTGGGGTTTGTCCTACTATCTTTTGCAATCTGTCGCTCGTTTTGAATTTTTGCATCCTTGATTTCCTTTTTACATATCCTGTTATATTCTTTGTAACATTTAAACGACACTAGGGTTCCTTCATTTTTTATATTTTTTTAAAAGCTATTTTCTTATTGTTTATAGCTTTTTTTAACTTTGACCGTGAGCCACATTGGTTTTATCTTTAGCCTTTTAAACTTATTGCCCATGGGAACATACTTTGTAGCGAGTTCATAAACGGTCTTTTTGAAGAATTCCCATTTCTGTTCTGTGTTCATCTGTGCCAATATTCCCTCCTAGTCCAAGTCCTGAAGAGCAGCCCTCATCCTTGGAAAATTTGCTCTCTTGAAATTAAGTGTTTTTATATTTCCTGTATGCATTTCTTGCTTACAGCTAACATCAAATTAAATCATGTTATGATCACTGCTACCCAGGTGTTCCTTTATCTGAACATTAGAACATTAGTAATAAGCTCTGCATGGTTTGAGATTACCAGGTCCAACAGAGCATCATTCCTAGTTGGGGCCTCAATAAACTGGACCATAAAATTGTCCTTCAATAGGTTTTAAAATTTTTGCCCTTTAGCTGTCCCAGAAGTGCAATTACTCCAGTCAATTTCTGGGTCAATATATAATTAAAGGGTCACTAAAGGATTTTTTTTTTTAGCTAAATAGCTTCCTTTACCTTACTGCAGTCTTGGTTTCATGTCCTCATTGTTCGTTTTTGCTTTGATGTTGCTGTAATTCCTCTCTGTTCTGGACACTTCCTGGTTGTCTGTTTCCTGATCACCACAGTACTGGGAGATTTCTCACTGTGGTGACTAATCAAGGAGGTGTGTCTAAAACCCCTCAGCACCAATCCAGTTTCGTTTTGCAAAACCTTCACTGCCCTCTATTGGCTCTCTGGCTCTGTACATCAGAGAACCAGGAAACAACAGCAAAAACCAAACTAAACTGTAGGTACATTATATGATTGTTTTTTTTTATCTATTTTTAATAATTTTTAACAGGAATCAGTTAACTATTATGTCTCTATATCCTGTAAACAGTAATTTCAGCAAAAACATTTTTTTCCTTTAGTGACCCTTTAAGATCGTAACACATCCATTCATTTGAAAGCATTTTTCTATCCAGCCAAACACCCAGGGACATGCATAAGTGTGGTTAGCAAAACAAAATAAAGAATATCTTGCAGATAATTCAAGTCTTGGAACCTAATAAGTCCAAAACCAGGGCAAGGATCGTGAGGGTGGGAAGAGAAAAGAAGAAAGAAGGAAAAATAAAACATATGCAGAATCCAGGTGGCCACATGAATATGAGTCTAGCTCGTATATTCCAAGAGGCTTAGGTCTGGTCAGTCCTAAAATATGTATTATGCCTGAGAGCCCATGATATCACGATGTTCGGATAAGCATGTGAAATCCATCCAGTAGAACCAAGTTTTAGTACAGCGTTCTTCCCACATGTTGGCAGGGGCCTTCAAATTCTCCATCTGGTGAGTCTTGTTTACCCTGACGAACCATATGCGAACCATAATGGAAAATCTCATTAGTGGAACACAGATGTCAGAAGTCTCTGACAGGGGTTTTAACTGGTCCCCACTTTATTTAAACTGAAAAAAGTTTTTGACATAAATATACTTTAACAGTAGTTGACTGTGGAATGGCCTATTACCACACATGATCCACTAGCCTTGTGTCTGTGAATTTTATTTTCTTAATGTCTTTCACCAATTTAAAATTAATAGTTTGTTTTATGGTAATGATAACAACAATTCTATCACTGTCCTCAGTAGAGGCGCTGCCCAATTTTTGCTTTTGTTTTTTGTCTCCCACGTATTTCACCTAATTGCACTATTTTCCATAATTGCTTTCAGATAACAATTAAAACAGACTTCCAAAATCATTTAAAACAGCAACAAAGAATTTCAAAATTTAAAGGTTAAATTTACGATTTTGCAATTAAGAAATAATTGCACATTTTTTTGTACAGGTAAAACATTTGCATTTATTATTTTTTTCTCATGAGCCTGCAAAGCATTGCACCTGTGATCAGGAGATTGTGGGTGCAACATCAGTCTCCTGCAGACACTCAATACCACTGTCTGCCCATACCTCGAGTACAGGCAGACAGTTACTGAAGCACAGGAAGTGTAATGAACTACAAGAGATCAGCACCTTCATAGTCCATTGAGAACTAAAGATTCCGCCACAGTGGCAGACGAGATTTGTAATTCATTAATTCACAGATCTTTTTGAATGAATGACACGGCTGTATGGATGGAGCCCCATACAGCCAAGCTGTTCTTAAATTGTAACAGTGGGTTCAGGGAGAAGAACCCCTGCCCATTGTCATGAGGGGAGGGTGGAGAGGTACACAGTAACACGTTACATGTTACACCCTACATATGAACATGTTACTAAAGGTGAACTTAGCCTTTAAAGCAATTAATGTTCATAAAGTTCTTATAAATAGGACCCAAAAAGCTTAGTCACTCACAAATACTTCTTTAACTGATGATGGGAGGGATGATGGTGGTCAGGCACTGAGCGGGGTTGTGATATTGGCAGGGGGGAGGGACAGGCATAGTGTTTGAGGGGTGTGTACAGACATGATGGTGAGAGCATGTGTAGAGTAGGGTTTGTTAAAGCAGGAGGGGAAGTACTGTGGGGGGTAGGATGCTAGAATTTAGTGAGAGAGGCTACAGGTATGGTGCTGAAACTCGAGATGTGGATGTGTTGGAGGTTAGGATGGTGTTGTGAGGCACTGTGGGAAGAGATTAGTAGGGTGCCAGTATTTGGAAAATGTGTAGTGGTGAGAGCAAGGGTGGGGGTAGTACCATATATTAATTATTTTATTTACTAAATCCCTTTGTTAGGTTTTAATATAGATGTATCCATTCTGGTAAAAAATAATTAAAATAACCAGAAAATAAATAATAATTTATCATAAAATCATAATTATGCATAATCTCTAAACAGTAAATGCACTGCTACTATTTGTGCCATCATTTTAACCATCTATCTGTCATGAATCAAAACACATTTGTGAGAAGTTTTTGATTGAAGTAGTTATTTTAAAATTTCGGAACTGCAAACAAGCGCCAATGCTAAGGTTATTCAGACTAAATACCTGTGAATTAGAGAGGGCTGCTTCTATAGGAGGCTTCTAGGCATTTGTTTTGTTTTGAGATATGTACAACTCTCAAGGATTTTTATGCTGATAAATGAACTTCTGGGTTTGTGCAAGATACTGTACTTTAATATATACTGTGTATACTGCGTATATTAGTGCTGTCAAACGCATTAATGTCATAGTTAACACGATTAATCTATCTAATTTATGACGAATTTCCCCACAAATATCGCACAATTCTGCAAGTGATTATAATTTATGATCGCTGTTTTCTAGCTGATCTAAAACCATTGTTGACATAAAGGGACACTTTTGGACAATCTACAGTTTTCAGGCAGAAAGAATAGTTTTTATTTTATAAAAGTACATGTAGGACACTGGGCAGACCACTAGGGACAAGGGGGGTGTGTATTTTTTACATACAGTACTGTAATCTATAAGATTACAGTATACTGTGTGTATTGTGTTTGTTTACTTTTTTGAATTTGGCGCCGTTCTCCGTTCCTTGTGCGTCGTAACGTCGCAGGGAACGGAGATCGGCGGCACACAGACACTGTGAATCGAGCGAGGAGGACCCGCCGAGCGAGGAGGACCCGCCAAGCGAGGAGGACCCGCCAAGCGAGGAGGACCCGCCAAGCAAGGAGGACCCGCCAAGCAAGGAGGACCCGCCAAGCAAGGAGGACCCGCTCGATCACACAGCGGGGTGGCATCGCTGGATCCAGGGACAAGGTGAGTAACTTGCCTGTGAATCCAGCGAGACGGTAAGCCGCGCCGCGCCGCTGCACACTCTGCACGTCAACCCCGAGCCCCCCCGCGTTAATCGCGCGACAAAAATATTGACGGCGTTGACATGGGTTTGCGTTAACGCCGTTAATATCGCGTTTAACGCACAACCCTAATATATATATATATATATATATATATATATATATATATATAAATATATATTGTAAGGGGTTAGCTCGGTAGCGGGGTGTGTGACCCCTTGGATGGGTTCACCATACACTGAATTTATACAGGCAGTCGAAGACGGTTGAAAACAAAGATTTTGGTTTATTCTTCGATCTTGCTGGAAACAAGTGCAAGCATCCAAACAGCATAAACAAAATCAAACATAAAATAAACCCTAGCCACTTTGGGCGTCTACCTTCCACACAGGAACCTATCTACGGAGTCTAGCACAGCCTACTGCTGGGTAGACAGTGCTGGTCATACAGCAGAAAAACAATAGTCTTTTGATTTTTATCACACAGAAAAATCAATCCTCTCCTCACCTCACCTCCTCAGAAGACTTTCAGTACTGCTCTCTTTCACTCAGAAAGCCTCAGCATGCAGCAAATTAGTGGTAATCCTCTGGACTACTTATAGAGGCCTTATTTGCCTCATTCTGAACAGCTGAAGTCTTCCAACGGCCTTTAGTCTTTTCTGGCTACGTTTGCAGCCGACGCCTAATAACAATTGATGTATTGTCTAAACAAGGCAGAAATGTATGTCCCGTCTGTGACAACACCCACAGATTTACCTGACTTCCTGTCACAATATATATATATATATATATATATATATATATATATATATACACATACATACACACAGTTATCATGATTATTAATTAAATAATACTCTTAAATGAGTTGTAAAGGAAAAAAATGCTTTGGCTAAAATAATGTCTGCAAGGTAGACAGACAGAATAGTGTAATGATTCTGTTAAAAAAACAAGTAAATACCTATTAAATTCCTTCATCTATATCACCTCTGGAGTTCTAGTTTCTGTTCTCTCATTCACTTCCTGGTTTGCGGCGCTCGTTCATGTAAGAACTACATTTCCCAGTATGCATTGCGGCACGCCCAGTAATTCACACCTCCTTGAAGTCTTTAACACGTAGAGAGCGTCCTGCCACACAGATGTAGTTCCCAGGAGGGGGCGAGCATGTCACTGACCACCGCAGTAAAGCCTCCCTTCACGGTGGTGAGTAACAATCAAACAAGCAGGAAGTGAACAGAACAGAGAAGAAATAGAGCAACTTCTGAGCAAAGACGAACAATGAGGAAGTGAAAAGAGGAATGTCTGCAAGTAAAGGATGCTTATTATGAAAAAAATGTTTTCCTTTACAACCCCTTTAATTTGAGATAAAACTCAGCAATAAGAGATAATAAAAAAAAAAAAAAAAACAGAAAACTAAGGACAGCTGGAAGCTTTTCCATTACATACATATAAGGCACATTTACCCCTTGCTGCCCACCTTGTGTCTCTTTTTAAAATATCTGATTGCCAGGGGGTGAGAAGCATGATCACGTGACCACTGTGATTTGCTATTACAGTGGTCACATGATCAGTAGCCGGTCCCACCAGCTACAGATCATTAGCAGGGACCAAGAGTTGTCTTTGAAAGCTCAGTCACTGCACTGGAAGCATGCACTGTGCTCGCCTTTATCACAGAAACATTGGGTGCCCAGCGATGCATATGTGTGACTTGTGAGCATTAAAGGCTAAGTTCACCTTTAAATAAAAAATAATAAATGCACTTGCAGAAAGAAAATATTTGAAGTTATAATTTTTTTATGCAGTAGCATTGCAAGCATTGCACCCACTATCAGTAGATCATGGGCACAATGTGGGCTCCTGCAGACACTTTCAGCCTTGACCTCTGTATGGGCTTTCTGTTTCAAAGGACTATGAGAGCACTCGTCATTGCCCCCGCAGCCCATTGAAACTACAAGTCCCTCTGCTGCTGAGGAGGATGGTACTTGTAGTTCATTCATTCACAAGAATCTGTAAATGAAGAATGCAGCTGTGTGGACGGGGGGGGGGGGGAGGAATCGAGGGGTGAACTTATCCTTTAAAGACCACCCTTTTTCCGCTGCACATGTGTTAGGCGGTCATAAAGGGGTTTACTTTCTAAACTAAATTGTGTTATTCATTACAATAAAACAATTATACCTTCTTAACATTAAAGATTAAAGATTCTGTTTACTTTTACTAGCTTAGATGCCACAAGCACTGAAAAAGATGTTCATGCCAAACAATAGATTTTACAATGAAACTACATAAGTACCATCATTTGTTGTTCAGTGTTTGTACGCTGTATTGTGATTTTAGAGAGTGCAGTTAGAGATATGTAATTGAATCTCCAGTTGTCACAACACTTTCATTTAAACAGAAGGTTATATTACTTACTGTATATAGCAGCCACTGGACCCTTGTGGGTGGTATATGGTGTGTTCGCAGGGCCGATCCTGTGTCCAGAGGTGGAGCGCATGTAGATGGTGCTGTGGTTCCCCATCCCGCTTGCTCTCTCCGCTGGCAACTGACAAGAGCGCATACCCGCCGGATCCCGGCTGGGTACCACAGCAGAGCCTAGTATTGGAACACGTTCCAGTACTAGGCTCCACTAATTAATTCTGTCCAGTGCGCATGGAGCAGTCTCCTGTCTGCCCCACCCCATCTGTGTGTGTCGGCTCTTCTCCCATAGGCGGTGTGATGAGAGGCTTCTGGGTTGGCCGGAGCTGCTACCAATCATCCCGTACACTCCCAGAAATGCTCTCCGAGTGTCACCCTCCAAGTAACCAAAGATGCCACGTATGCCCCGCCCCCCTGTAATGTGCTTCTGCTCTCAGCGCGCCCGAGCTACAGGGTGGGGGGCTCTGATGGGGGACACTAATGAAGACTTCTTAGGGGAGCATTTCTGTGTTTGAGTCATAGCCATAGAAACATTTGTAAAGGGGAAGAGTTAGTAAGATGACCACGCCCATGTGGGGGGCGCCAGAAATATTTCTGCACCCAGGCGCCTGTGACCCCAGGATCGGCCCTGTATGCTCGTGTATACAAAAGATCCTCTGCAGCTTTAAGTTTGGTACACATGGACCAAATATTGGCCAGTTCAATAGAAACTGATGACATTCGGCCCGTGTGTATGGCAGCCTGTCCGACAGAAGTCGGCCAAATGTCCGGCTTCTGTAGAACGGGCATGCTAGAAAAGCATCTGCCTATCGGCACCCTATCAGAGCTCACAGCCAAGGGCTGCGAGTGCTGACCGGTGTGTTCTGATGGGCCGCAGTCTCCCTGTCAGAACACAATAGCTTAGTGGGGAGATTACTGTTCTAAGATCGTGTAGTTAGTGCAGAGACCTCTCTGAGAACTCCTCGCTAGTGTGCACCAGGCATTAGAGCACATACAGTAGCCATCTTTTTGTTTTCTCTGCATACTTCTGAAGAGTGGGCAATGCAAACAGTAACTCTACACACCAGGCCCGGACTGGGACAAAAAATAGGCCCGGGCATTTTAGACTAAGCAGCCCGGGAGAGGGGGGGGGGGGGAGCAGCTGCGCGTGGCGGCGGTTACTGATGAGATGTGGTGCTCCAAATTTTTGGAGGGGCGCAAACAAACTGAAAAATACTGAAAAAAAAATCATCAATTGCAGCCTCACTGTGCTATCAAATGCAGCCACTGTGCCCATCAAATGCAGCCACTGTGCCCGGTCAAATGCAGCCACTGTGCCCGGTCAAATGCAGCCACTTGTGCACCATCTAATACAGCCACTTGTGACCCATCTAATACAGCCACTTGTGACCCATCTAATACAGCCATTTGTGCCTAATCAAATGCTGTTATTTGTGCCTAATCAAATGCAGCCACTCCTGCCCATCAAATGCCGCCACTTGTACCCCGTCAAATGCAGCCACTCATGCCCATCAAATGCTGCCAGCTGTGCCCATCAACACTTGCACTGGAACTAGTGCACTTAGGGAGGGGCATGTGGTAAACCTCTATTTATACCTATTCAGCTAACGCATTCATTTAATTAAAGTTGCATTTTGGAAAGAGGCCACTAGATGTCAGTCTCCTAAGATAATATCACGTTAAAAATCATTCACTAATCACAGACATCTCTGTATATCACATCACCGTTGTTTATGAATATAAGGCAGCAAAAACGAATAGTAGCCGCCCAAAGGCAACTATCATTGCAGAAGGAATCCGAGATAATTAGGTAGGAGTTAAATGGTTAAATCAATAAATGATTACCTGAGCAGCCATCAGACCCCGGATGAGGAGCTGCACAAAAAGAACACATACACATGGAGTGAAATATAAAAAATAAAATATATATTCTCTATCAGAAAAATCCAAGTAGTTATTGATTAATGTAAAAAATAAAAACAAAGGTCTCTTGGACCTAACATGAAAAAATGTCTACGCATGTTTCTGGTCAAAAATCTATATATATAAAACTCAACGTGTGTGTGTGTGTATGTATGTATGTATGTATGTTCCAGCATCACGTCCAAACGGCTAAAGATATTAACATGAAACTTGGCACACATGTTACTTATATGTCAGCAACAAACATAGGATAGGTGGTTTAACCCTTACCCACCCCCATTTGCCATGGTCGGGGTTTTTCTTTAAAGTCCCATTCAACTCTATGGGAAATACATGTTACTTCATGTTCCAGCATCACGTCCAAACGGCTAAAGATATTAACATGAAACTTGGCACACATGTTACTTATATGTCAGCAACAAACATAGGATAGGTGGTTTAACCCTTACCCACCCCCATTTGCCATGGTCAGGGTTTTCCTTTAAAGTCCCATTCAACTCTATGGGAAATACATGTTACTTCATAACTTCCAAACGGCTGTAGATATTTCGATAACACTTGGTCACATGTTACTTATATGTCCACTTAAACTATAGGATAGTTAATTTATCCCTTAACTACCCCCATTTGTGAGGGTCGGGGTTTTTGTTTAAAGTCCCATGCAAATCAATGGGAAATGTATGTTCCCACATAACTTCTGTACGCCTGGAGATATTTCAATAATACCTGGTACACATATTACTTATATGCCAAATAAAAATATATGACAGTTAAATTAACCCTTACCTACACCCTTATATAAAAGATGGGTATATTTATATTACTATGATTTTCCTCCCCAAAAGGTTAAGATAGGAAGACCGGGCAACACCGGGTATTCAGCTAGTAGAGAATAAAGATTATGCACATAAAATGGGCCAAACATTGTTAAGTAATGTACAGCTGAGGACACCACAGAAAACAAGACAATAAACTACCGTACTATAGTAGTGCAGTTCACCATCTAGGTCCAGAAGATCTGCTCAGTTAAAGCAATAGGGGTAAAAAATTATCTTTCTAAGAAGGGTTGAAAACTGCACTCTACGTTCAAGCCTGAAGATGCAAGAGTACCAAGTCTAAATATCCAAATTTTCTCACCTTGTAATAATACTGTGTCAAAATCCCCCCTTCTTGCTGACAAGTTAAGAGTATATATTTCCTTAACCTTTAAGCCGGACGCACTGCTTTAATGAAATTCAGCAAAATGCAGCGCTATGGGTGGCATTTCCTCTCTGTTTTTTCCCTTTTGTGTTTGTGTTTGGCTTACATCTTTTTTTTGTGAAGTTTTTAATACTATGCGGAAACGGAGCCGTCTTTTTGTCTTGCCAATGTAATATTTATTGCAGGGGCATTCTAACATATAGCTCACCCTCGTAGTGGCACAGTTGATAAATGTATTGATAGAGAAGTTAACGCTTCCATCCGCATTAGTGAATTCTGCAGTTTTGTCTACATGATCACACATCTGGCAGTGACCACATGCATACATTCCTTTAAGGGGTGGTAGGTCAGTTAACCAACTTGTAGTTTTCTCCCTAGTGTGTTCTGAATGAACTAGGGTGTCTCTGAGGTTACGGACCCTTCTGGCAACCATTTGTGGGGAAGGCCCCACAATGTTGTTAAGCAGAGGAGACCTAGTGATCACACCCCAGTGTTTTTGCAGAACAGATTTGACCTTATTCCACTGTGCCCCATAGGTAGTAATCAAACGTGGGGAGTTATTTTTAATGGCTGTCTTTGGCTGGTTATTAAAGAGATCCTTCTTATTTGTTTTCCAGGCCCTTTTCCATGTCTTTTTCGAAACTTTCTGGGAATATCCACGTTCCTTAAACCTGCCGTACATTTCTCCCGCTTCACGTTGAAAATCAACATCACTTGAACAGTTCCTGCGAAGTCGCAGGAACTGGCTCACTGGGATCCCCCTAATCAAGTGGTCAGGGTGATGACTGGAGGCCTGAAAAAGGGTGTTAGCAGCACAAGATTACCAGATACTGTGGACATACTGCATTAGATTACCAGATACTGCGGACATACTGCATTAGATTACCAGATACTGCAGACATACTGCATTAGATTACCAGATACTGTGGACATACTGCATTAGATTACCAGATACTGAGCACATACTGCATTAGATTACCAAAGACTGCGGACATACTGCACAATATTACCAGATACTGCAGACAGACTGCACAAGATTACCAGAGACTGCGGACATACTGCATTAGATTACCAGAGACTGCTGACATACTGCATTAGTTACCAGATACTGTGGACATACTGCATTAGATTACCAGATACTGCAGACATACTGCATTAGATTACCAGAGACTTCGGACATACATCATTAGATTACCAGAGACTGCTGACATACTGCATTAGATTACCAGATACTGCTGACATACTGCATTAGATGACCAGATACTGTGGACATACTGCATTAGATTACCAGATACTGCGGACATACTGCACAAGATTACCAGATACTACGGACATAATGCACAAAATTACCAGATACTGTGGACATACTGCATTACTTGTCCTGCGACTTGGGACTTCAACGTTGCATGACAAGTCGTACCCCATGACTTCCAATGAGAACCGTTCATATCTGTGCGACTTCAAGTCACAGTGACTTCAAAGTAGTCCCTGCACTACTTTGGTCCCACTTTGATGCAACTTGAGGTCCATAGACCTCCAGAATACACAGGCATTGCTTTAAGTCGCATCAAAATTGCGGCAGAATTGTGCAACTTTCAGGCTGCGTTAGCCTGAAAAGCCTGAAAGTCGCAAGATTCTGCCAAAAAATGTTGCCGCCATTTTGCAGCGACTTGAAGCAATGCCTATGTATTCTGGAGGTCTATGGACTCAGGGTATGGGGGGCGGCGAGGAAACGGTTTTCCTGCTCTAATAGGTGGTCACCCGTTACTCCGCTTTGGGGTAACCCAAATCTTCTGCATCTCCGTACTGTCCCAGACCCCCGGGTGTGGGCCAGGTACGGGATTAAGATCTTGGGGGACGTCCTTGCGGCTGGCAGACTTCTTTCCCTGACGGAACTTAGGGCCCATTTTCATTTACCTGGATGGATGACGTTTCGTTATTTTCAGTTGCGCCATGCCGCGCTGGCCCAGTTTTCATACTGCCCCGACGTTGGAGATGGACCCAATTGAGAGTAGACTGGCCCTTGAGCAGCTGGCCAAGCCCTTGTCTACCCTGTACTTTGACTTGCAATCCTGCCATTCCCCTCGGATGGAGCGCCTCTGGGAGAAATGGAGGGAGGACGTGCCTGACTTGGACAGGGAGGACTGGGACAACTGTCTTGAAGATAGCGCACAGGCGCTGATATCTTCTAAGGATAGGCTGATTCAGGTCAAGTACCTGCACAGAATCTGTTTTACACTGCAGAGGCTACATGCTATTTACCCTGATAGGTTGCCGCTTTGCGCCAGGTGCGGTGGGACGGTGGGCACATACCTGCACATGTTCTAGAGTTGCCCTAAGGTGGCTCAGTTCTGGACTAGAGTGGTTGAGCTCATTAACTATCGACTCTATTTAGACTTGCCGGTCTCCCCTACTCTTTTGCTTCTCAGTATCCATGATGATGACCAAAGACCCAGGTACACCAAAATACTCTTATGTTTCCTATTCTTTTATGCTAGGAGGGAAATTGTTTTGAAATGGAATTCCCGGTCCCCCCCCCCCCCCTCTGTGGGTTCGTGGGAAAAATCTATTAGCTCGGCTCTATCCTTGTATAAAATTACCTATATGAATCGGAATTGTCCTGAGAAATATGATAGGGTCTGGCAGCCTGAGAAACTTGATTGTGCCTTTCTTGCTGCAATTCTGTAATAATGTGTTTGACTTTGGTGCTGTTGCTGGACTTCCTACATGTGCATGTCATAACTTGTATGTTTTGATCGCTATTTTGTACTGTCTTTATTTGTTTCTGTTTTGTATATTTTTTTTAAATAAAATAACATTCTGTTCACATAAAAAAAAAAAAAAGAGTGATATTGTCCTCACTTTCTAGAGATTTTCTTTCACTTCCTGTTGCGTCCTTGGGACAGGAAGTGATGGGAAATCTTCCCAATGGGACACAAATAGCAAAATAAAAAATAAAATAAAATACATTGACAGATGATTTATTCCTTTCCTTACTTAAAAATAAAAACAAGTTTGGGCTCTGAATACACTTTGAGATAGATGTTAATCGAAAAATAGGGCTGAGTCGTGTAAGCAATCTGGTCGCTATTAACCACCTGCCAGCAACAGAAATGCTAGAGAGAGCACTGAAGTGATTATTTGGTGTCACCCTCTCACTCAAAATGTTGCAGAATCTCACTTACGAATGAGGAAGCAGCAAAGGAGCGACACAATGCATCTTCAGTCAGCGACAGCGAGTGACATAAGCGACTTGAGAGAACAACCTCCAAAACAATACAAATAACAAAAAAGTAAAGAGACTTACAGAGACAAATGTCCACCAAGAAGATAATATAGACAAGCAGTTCCCTTAGTGTGGTTTTCACGAACAGCTCCCGGTTTTCTGCAGTATCTTCGGTCAAAGTTGTTCCCCAAAGTCCTATGAAAACAAAGCAACAAATTAACTATTTCTTATTAAGGGCCTTATTGTGAGAAAAAAAAAAAACAGCCAACTAAATAATCCTTAGAATAATCATTATTCTCTAAAAATAATTCATACACATTCACTACTTAATGGTTCTGTAACCTTTTTTTATGAAATCATTAATATTTTTTTAAAGAATAAAGTATATTATCTTTTGTGGCTCAGTAGTACAACAATACAATTTACCAATTGTCCGTTACAAAGAACAGGTGCGTAACGAACATGTTTATAATATTATAGAGGAACTATAATCCTCAGAAGGCACACTTGTGACTAGTGCCATAGCTCTCAACGGTCCCCTGATTACCAGGGACTGTCCCTGGTTTGGAACAATGTCCTTCTGTCCCTCTTTCCTCCTCATTTGTCCCTCATTTTGGTCTGATCTATATAGTTGTATAAAATGCACTATTTATCTTTCAAAAAGTGTTTCCCAGTGCTAAACCTTTCATCCAATTTCTAAATTGCTGCATTTGTAAATTTAAAAAGCCAATATAAAGGAATAGTAGTGGTAGATAAAAAAAGCACTTGTGGTTTAACTAATCTTCTTTTCCGTATAATTCTCCTTTAAGGGGGTGTGACAGGGGGTGTGCCCTATGCCTACATACTTGGTGTAGGCATAGGGTCCCTCATTCCCATCTCAAAAAGTTGGGTGGTATGCTAGTGCAGGTGTCAAGCCCAGGTTTCCACCTGACAATCTCTATTACGAAGTAAAATATGAGTGGGTTATAAGTAAATAGTGCCAAACACTGAGCTGACCACCAGGGCAGGTCCTGAACACAGCCCATGCTCTCTCTTGCACATGGTTGAAGAGTATAAAATAAGGGTGGGAAGCCATTTATGAAAAGAAGAAGACCAGGAAATAAGAGGGGTAGAAAAGAAAAGAAAGGAAAAGAAAAAAAGTAAGAAGTGGGGAAATGTGTTTAAAGTGGTTAAATAGAAGACCTTCTAATTGTTAGAGAAAGGGTAGGAGTTTTGCTGAGTCTGAAAAGTCAATCCAGGTATACCACAGTTCCAGGAACGTCGGGTAGCTCTCATTAAGGCATGCAATTTTTCTCCTTCATCCTAATACTCTTAAGCCTAGTACACATGTGCCATATGTCAGGCAGCATTGGCCGGTCCAATAGAAACCGGTAGACATTTGGCCCACGTGTACTGCAACTAGAATGACCGACTTCTGTCGAAGGGGCATGACCGAAATCGATCAGAGCTAAATTAGTGTTCTGACGTGGGGGGATGCCACCCTGTCAGAACACAATAGAACAGAAGGGGAGATCACTGTACTAACATAACATCACTTTGACCTAAACTGTTGTTTTTTTTTCATTCAGCCCACTAGGTTGAATGAAAAAAGACTGGTAGTGTGTACGAGGCCTTAGGTTCTGCCACCAATTCCCTAATTGTAGGGATGGTGGTTGTTTTACAGTGTCTGGGGATCAGGGCACGACCTGCTACTATTAGAAAATAAATAAACTCCTCTTTATTTTCTTAATTGACCTTAATTGAACTGACAAAGAGTTATTTCCAGGGTTTCTGGTCAGGTTCTCCCAATGATTAGATGACAAAAGCTGAAATACAGGTTTCCAAAAAGGTCTGATCTGGGAGCAAGAACACCACAAAAGCAGGTGTGTGCCCCCTGGCTCCCCACATCGCCAGGAATTGACAGTATGATTTTGTGTAAAATGGCTGGACTTCTATACCACCTGGTTAAGTTGGAAGTTTCTCTCTTGGGCTTATGAGGCTATGGTTATTACAGGTAAACAGGAAGGATTTGGGGGAGATTTACTAAAACTGGTGCACATAGAATCTGGTGCATAGTAGCCAATTAGCTTCTAGATTTTATTGTCAAAGCTCTAAATCTCCTCCTTTGTCTCAATCCCTTCAGAAAGTGGATGCCCCAGTCCTTGCTCCCAGTCTCGGACACAATGCGATTAGGAAAAGCTCTTGATAGAAGGATGCTTTATAGTTTAGAGATAGCATGTGTACAGTCTGCTTCATTAAGCATAAGGCTTTCAATGAGGTCAAGTCCGTATGTGGCTGTCCAGCTCCTGGCAAGCTTGGCATGGATATGTCGAAGCCGGAAATAGCCACTGTTCCTGCATGAAAATTTTTCTTACAGTTTTTTTTCCTCCTTGTAATGTCCTCCGTGAGTTTCTGAACCTCTCCATTTTCCCCCATTTCCATTTGTTTAGAATTTTTAGAAGGTCAGCAATGGCAGCCCCCTTTCAAACCAATATTTCTCAGTACAAGTTTGCTTGAAAACCTTCTTTTAGGTCCGGAGTATCACTTGTGCTGGTGTCAGCTGTCACAGTTGAAATCCTCTGTCCTCTGCCCCCTTACCATACTAGAAGTAATCTTCCATGCCGATATCCGAGATCGCAACTGTAGTACATATAGAAATATGCTCATTGGACAATATTTCTTACACCCTCAATCTGGCAAACACATTTTTATTAAACATGTTATTAAACATAGACTTACAAGCACCCCAGAATATGTGAGCTATCTACTGTTGCCTGTGCAGATTGTATCATGTGGTGAAAAATATCATTTTATTCAGCGATCACTTCAATGATCAGCGATCAGCTATATGGCATGCCTGCTCCTCCACACTGCCAGTTTCACACCATTTTCTTCAATGAAATCACCCACTGCCCACCTTCAAATTCATGGTGATTGGCTGCTTTCACCCACTGACCAGGGGTGCAGTCGTCACTGCCTATTACTACATCTTGAAAGTTGCTGGATCTATGCTTTACAAACTACAGCACAGCAAGACGTTAATAAATAATTGAGCCTCAACTGCTTCCTGTGACCCTATCTCTTTCCATCAAAATTACAGGACAATTCTGGCCCATATACAACTGACTCTTCATTTTGTAGCTTTTCAGGGATAGGTTTGGCGGTCTTAATGAGTGTCGTTCTCTTGGTCCTAGTGTCCTACACACTTTGTGATCAGGCTGACCTTGATCCTGGCTTAGATGGCTCCTCCATTTTACCAGTGGATCACTTTTCCCTTGATGGCATTTTTTTAGTCCTCCTTATAGTTCCACTTATGGATTTTGACAAACTTCACCATTATTCATGGTTTACAGATTTTGAAAGACTTCACCATCACACTTGTTTTTCTGATATCAGTTCCTTGTGGAGATGATTGGCAACAGCATTCATGCTGTGTGTGGTCCTTCTTTCAGATGCCAATTGCTCCATTGCCCCATACACAGTGCAATCTGCCTGACTTTGATCCTGTGTATTTATTTTTATTACAGAGCTTTTTCTCCTGAGGTCTCGTTCACAGGGGTATATTTAAGTGTACATCCATGCAAGGGCTGTGTCTGCCCGCTAGGGGATGCATCGGATGGTGCTTGTGCAATCCCAAATGTAGATAGTTTGCGTTCAGAGACCCACATCCATACATACAGTATATCATATTGGACTGCATCCAAACTGACATGAACCTACGGGGTAAAAATGACTGCACCAGCCAAGCAGATACTGGCTGGAAAAAGCGCCCAGAGGCGATTCAGTTCGCATGCGTTGCGCTATACAAGTCATTCATTCATTCATTCAACGAGACTGCCTGCACAGGGATGCATTGAACACGACCCTCATACGCTGTATACTTAAGCACTCCCATGTGAAAGAGGCCTTATCATTTCCATATATATTTCTGCTGCCTGTGGGACTACTCTGCTACGGCTGTTGGCACTCTCTGTGCTCTCCCTGTTCTGAGTTCAAACTTACTGCTGGTTTTAAAGTATTACAGTCCTGTTTATTTTCACGTTCAGCAGATTTATTTAGTGATTTTACTCTGGGTTCATGTCTGTTTTGGGGGCTTGTATCTTGATCTACATCTCTGGTGCTGCTGCTTGCTCTGAAGTGCCTTCCTCAGGGCGGGGGTGGGCAGCTGCCCTGGGTGCAATGGTTTACTGTAGGGATGGGGGCAGTAATTTTCACAGGCGAGTGACTGCTGGGCGTAGGATCCCCTAAGCTTGCCCATCATACATGAGTGAGGGGGGGGGGGGTGGGCAGTGTTGCCAACCTACAGTATTGCCGACCTACCAAAATGAAATTTACTGACACAACACCCCAAGTTTACTGGCGCAGCCACGTTTTTACTGGCATTTCACAAAAGTTACTAAATTACATTTTTCAGTATTTAGGCTACAAACAAGTACGCTAGGCAAATAGCAATTCGATTTAAGGTAGATATTAAGGTAAAAAAACATATTTTTTTTATTTTCGATATAATAAGGGCAAATTATTTAGTCACATCACCCCCTGCCTCCATCCCCCTCTGCCACCAACACCCCCTACCTTCACCCCCCTCTACGGTGCCACAATCTCCCTCTGCCTCCAATCTCCCCTGCCTCCAATATCCCCCAGGCCCCCTGCCTCCATCGTCCCTGCCTCCACCCCCCTCTGCGGTGCCACCAACAACCCCTGTCTCCATCTCCCACCCTCTGCGGTGCCACCACCCACCTCTGCAGTGCCACAATCACCCCCTGCCTCCAATCACCCCCTCCCACTAACACCCCCTCCCACTAACACCCCCTGCCTCCAACCTCCATGTGCAGTTTCAAGCCAAACCGATTTCGGCTATTTTTTACTGGCACATTGCCGCGACCACGCCCGTTTTTACGAACTGTCTGTAAAAATACGGACGGTTGGCAACACTGGGGGGGGCCCAGTTCGGCATCTTTACCCTGGGCGCTGGATGACCTTATCCCGGCACTGGCCTTAATGTACATTGAACTATGCACCATTTTCTCCTATCCCAGTTCTTATTGAGCTGTGGTGACCATCTTGCCTAGGCTGCATTATGCCTTTTTCTTGTCTCTGGCACTATCCATTAATGCCTAAGTTTGGCTCTATCATTCATCTATGCCCATTTTATAGGTATTACCTTATTGTTCATTTGTACTTTATACTTGTCAGACATTTTTTTAAGCAGGAATTTTGAACTTTGAACTTCATGATGTCATCACATGTGGGTGATAATGATAGGATATCTTTTTAAGGTATATAAGTTGTTCTGTTTCACTTTATAGTTTCCTAACCACAGTGATAAGTAAACCGTATAACTGTGTGTCGACCTTTAAAGCCCCATAGGTGCTGCCTTATCTTTTTGTATTATTTAATCTCTGAGTTTGTATGGCCACATTAACAATATTGTGAGTGAGAAGAACAGAGGAAAAGTAGTTTAGATAGTGAAACATACAGCTGATGGATACTATGCAGGTGTGCTGAACTGGGCTGTCTTAATAAAAGGATGCAATGGAACTATTATTGGTATAATTATTATAATACAGGATTTATATAAATTAAAGACAAATACACCATTTACTCTGCAAGGGAACTATCCCCAGAGCTTGGTGAATGTGGTAAAGCATTAGTGATTTCCATCATCCAATCATGTGGGAGCAAAAATGCATTTTTTTTTCCTTGCATGTAAATGGGTATTCTTTGCAAAATGAAAATTCACCACATTCACTAAGCTATGAGGAAAATTCTAATTGCCTTTAGTAAATCAACCCCAATGACTGCATATAGACAACATGTACCTGAAAGAATGGTATGAAGATAATAATATTTATTTTCCCAAGAAAGTGCCTAACTCTTTGCAGTGTTCAGAGCTTTATATATGACATTGGATCACTGCATGTTCCATCTAATTAGCTTTTGCTCAAAATTGGGACCCAATTTGCAACAGCCCTTTGTCATTGCCAGATCTTTTTTCAAGTATTTAATCCACTTTTTGATATTTCCAGTACTCATTAATCTGATTGACCCTAAACAACTATCCAACAGTATTGCTTCATGTACCTCATCCATAGTTTGGGCAACTTAGAGTCAACTACAACACTCATTCTCCCACATTGCTGTACTTTTACAGTACTTTTGGAAAGGGGCCTAGTGTTGGCCAGATATCTACATGAAGGTATTTTAGCTCCAACCCTCTCATTGTATCCCAGATATGAGCTATTGCTTTTTTACCTTTCTGTAGATCACCCAGTCACCGTCTAGAACTCAAAAATACCAAGTGGATAAAGCATGAATAAAAAGGTGGTAATTGGTCTGTAGACACACTGTATTACATTATAAAAAACAAATCTCAAATCTATGGCTACTCCTTCATAGGTGGGCTGAGAACCTATGGGACAATCCTCATACGCTAGGAAAATTAGAGTCTAATAGGAAGCCACCAGGTCATTTTTTCCTCTATATATTTTTTTTGTTATTCAGTACATTTAAAAGACAGGTCTATTAGATGTTATTTGCATAAGGCACACAGGAGTAAAAAAGGGCACGTTTTTTATAGATTTGAAATGAAATGCATTGTTGTCTATGAAGCTGTGTACACAGCTCAGAAAGGATCAGTAATACAGAGATGAGTACAGAGCCGTAAAACAAAAATAGAACATATTTTACATTTGCGTGCAGTAACTTATGAGCACGTGTGTGTTTACACCTCTATAAGCATGTTTATGTAAGTATTAATGAGTATATTCAAATATTGGCAAAAATGTTACACCTTTATGCTCCTATATGTAGCTTTATCGAACATTTTACTCAGGACTTTTCTGTCAACCAGATCCTGATTATGAACATCAGTAAATTATTATGCCCGTGTGCAACTGTCCCAAAAGACTTGTGTGGTTGTGACAATTTGTTACATACTCCAGTCACAGCCCAAAAAAGGTAAACTAAATGGTAATTACACATATTCTGGACTTTGTGAATGGGGTTAGCAATGGGACCAAACTTTAAGCAATTTCTACTTAGTCCCTAAAAATATGTGAGCTGTGGCAGTAAATTACAGTTACATTTTAGACTACGTGACATATATAGGCAAAACTCCCATGCCAGGCAATAGGACCTGAAAAATGTACACATACTTCGCTGATTTTACAGCTTCTTTTCTGACTCAAGTATCATAAAGCAGCAATGTACATGTAAGGCTATGAAATCTCTTCTTTCTAAGGTAAACGGAGAACAATCCTGATTTGGTCACATTGATTAGCCAGTATTATTTGCAACTGATAATGTAAAGTGCAACCAACAGCATATGTTTGTTGTCACCTCATCATTAACCACTACAATGCCCAATTATCACAAACAAACTTCAGATTGGCTGCATCAGTCAAGCATATGGTTCTCCATTAGCTATAAATTCTATATATGTGGAACTGTAGTCCTTAAAGCGGAGGTTCACCCAAAAACACAACTATGTACTATACAAACGAGCATACTAGCGTCAGCTACAGTATGCCTTTTTTTTTTTTTTGCGCTGTACTTACAGTTTAATCTGTAACTTTCGTTTCAGACTCCCGCGGGGAAAGGCGTTCCTATGAAGAGGGGAACATGATTGACGGCCGGCTATGGCGCGTCACACGTTCCGAAAATAGCCGGAGTAACGTGTGACGCACCATAGCCGTCCGTCAATCATGTTCCCCTCTTCATAGGAACGCCCATTTCCCTGCCAGAGTCTGAAACGAAAGTTACGGATTAAACCGTAAGTACAGTGAACCCCCGCTTTAAGTGGTTTGATCATTTTGGTCTGTGTAACAGTAAATTACAATTTTACAAGTGTAGCACCCTCTAGTGTGCTAGGAGTTAAGTGCAGGTAAATGTATTGACTTGTGGTAAGTGTGAGTCTGGAATCTGGGTCAGGGTTTATTGCAGGTCAGGCTGGATGACTCCCAGAGGCAGGTCTCTGGTGCCTCCCCCTGGTTCTGGAAGTTTGGTGAACCTTCTAGAAGTTAGAGGGTGGAGGCCAGGAGGGTTAATCTGCATACTTAGGGGAGCTTGTCCAATCCCCAGGCAGTGGATATGGCAGGGTGGCTAAGTAGTGCCAGCAGGGGAGTCAGATGGAAGATGGAGTGCTGAGGAAACTGTTGGTGGCCTAGGAGGGGTCTCCTGGGTCTAGGAGGTGGTTTGACATGGAATCTCGCCTGAAAAGCAGTATGAGCAATGAGGACAGTGTGAGTACATCAGCACACCCAGGGACATTCAAGGGACGTGACTGCCACATGTAGGACAGCGCTGTGCATAACCATTTTATTACTTTGCCCTGGGAGATCTTCAGAGCAGCAAGGAGGGCTAGTAGTGCATGCAAGCAGTGCAGCTGGGAGCAGATCTTCACTAGGAAAAGACAGGGTAAAACAGAGGGGTGGTGGTGTCTCTCTATGTGAGAAGTGATCTTAAAGCGAGTGTGAAAGAGGACCTAGTTGATGGAGAGTGTGATGAGGCTGAAGCATTATGTGTGGAACTGTATATGGGTGTGTGTACTACAAACATAATCATTGGAGTTTGTTAGACCTCCCAGTGTAAATGAGGAGGTGGAGACTCAGCTCCTTGCACAGATAAAAAGGGCTGCAAGGGCTGGGACAGTGATAATAATGGGGGATTTTAACTACTCGGAAATTTACTGGAGTAATGGCACTGTTGGGACAGTTAAAGAGCAAAAATGTATAAACCTATTACAAGACAATTTTATGCTACAGTTTTATAGAGGTCCCAACTAGGAATGCTGAATGCTGTAAGCAACAAGCTCATACTGGACACATAAAAACTCTTAAAGAGGTTGCAAAGTCAGAAGTTTTTTTTATCTAAATGCATTCTATGCATTAAAGGGTCACTAAAGGAAAACATTTTTTTTGCTGAAATTAATGTTTACAGGGTATAGAGACATAAAAGTTAACTGATTCCTTTTAAAAATGATTAAAAATCAATCATATAATGTGCCTCTAGTTTCACTTTCGGTTTTAAACTGGTTTCATGTTTCTGTGAGGTAAAGAAACCCACAGAACAAAAACAAACAAATCCAGGGCAGTGTTTTGTTTTTAAAATGAATCTGATTGGTTCTGAGGAGTTTTAGACACACAGTAATGACAGCTTAGACCACCGTGAAAAGCTCCCAGCACTGTGGTTATAAGGAGCCAGACAAGCAGGAAGTGTGGAGATCACAGCAGAATTACAGCTACTTCAAAGCAAAATAACACAATGAGGACATGAAACCAGTACTGCAGTAAGGTAAAGGAAGCTATTTAGCTGAAAAAAAAAATTCCTTTAGTGATCCTTTAAGATAAAAAGCCTTCTGTGTGCAACAGCCCTCTCGTCCCCCCTAATGCCGCGTACACACCATCACTTTATGTGATGAAAAAAAACGACATTTTTTGTGAAGTACAAAACTACGTTTTTGAAACTTCAATTTCGTTTTTTTCACAATGCTCTAGCAAAGCGCGGTTACGTTCACCACTTTTTTCCATTGAAGCTCGCTTCATAACTAGCTTCTGAGCATGCGCACGTTTAAAAACGTTGTTTTAAACGTAGTTTTTGCTACACACGGTGATTTTTTGTGAAACAAAAAATGACGTTTTGAAAAACGACACACAAAATTGAAGCATGCTTCAATTTTTTTTGTCGTTTTTCACAAGACATAAAACAACGTTTTCCCCCACACACGGTCATTTAAATTGACGTTTTTAAAAACGTCGTTTTTTTTTCATCACATAAAGTGATGGTGTGTACGTGGCATAATACTTACCGGAGCCCCATCTCTGTCGAGCGATGTCCACGAGTGTCTCAGCCATCCAGGACTCTCTTTACTGATTGGCTGAGACACAGCAGCGGAGCCATTGGCTCCCGCTGCTGTCAATTAAAGTCAGTTAGCCAATCAGGAGAGAGAGGAGGCAGGGCCGAACCACAGCTCTGTGTCTGAATGGGTAGCTTGGGTGCCCCCATAGCAAGCTGCTTGCTGTGGGGGCACTCAACAGGAGGGAGGGGCCAGGAGCCCAGAAGAGGGACCCGAGAAGAGGAGAAAATGGGCTGCTATGTGCAAATCCACTGCAACAAAAGAGGGTTATTTTTATAGGAAAAAAAAACAAGACTTTACCATCACTTTAAGAGAGCAAATTTTCCAAGGATGAGGGCTGCTCTTCAAGACTGAAACTGGGAGGGAATATTGGCATCGATGAACACAGAACAAAAATGGGAATGCTTCAAAAAGACTGTTTAAAAGGCTAAAAATAAAACCTGGCTTACGGTCAAAGTTAAAAAACTATAAATAATAAGAAAAGAGCTTTTAAAAAATATCAAAATAAAGGAACAAATCATTGTTTAAATGTTACAAAGAATATAACAGAATATGTAAAAAGGAATTCAAGGACGCAAACATTTGAAACAAACGAAAGATAGTAGGACAAACCCCCAAAAATTCTTAAATATATTAATACCAAAAAGGTCATGGCCGGGCCATGTAGGCCCTTTATAAAATAATTTTGAGTGGGTGACTGGGGACAAAGAGAAGGCAAATGTATAAAATACCTTCTTTAGCTCTGTTTATACAAAGGAGCATGGGGGAGCTCATGTCCATAATGGGGATGGTATTGACACAGCCCCAAATGCTCTACAATGGCTCAAAGTAAAATGGCCCAGAAAGATTTAGACAGAAAAAAGGTGGATAAAGCACCTGGACCAGATGGCATCCACCCGAGGATCCTAAAATAAATTTAGCTTTGTCATTTCAAAGCCATTGTTTTTAATTTTTAGGGACCCTTTAATGACTGGCATAGCACCACTGAATTGGCGCATGGCCAATGTGGTGCCTATATTTAAAAGGGACCAAAGTCTTTAATAAACCTGCCCCCCCACAGGAGACAGACGGTGGCGATCGTTGCCCTCCGTGGGAGATGGACGTGGTGATCCCCCTCTGCGTGGGAGACGGACGGCAACAATCGTTGCCCCCCCATGGGAGACGGATGGTGGCGATTAGGGGCCTTTCCTTAAGAGGCCGATGCTCCAACTTACAGGTTGCAGGCTCCAGGGAAGTGGAGGGCCGTTGCTTCTGCTACAGGCCAAACAGGAAGTGGGTCAGATTTGCCAGGATTCCTAAGACTCTCTGGCCAATCGGGTGTCAGGATGTCACAAATGTCATGTCTACCCCAACGCAGGTGATCAGACACTATAGTTGACTACTGTGCGCTTTACCTATAGCAACCCCCTTTCCCTTAAGACAAGCAGGCCCTGGTACTTGGTTGCCCCAGGACTTTATACACAATGCTATAGCGCCTGGCCACCACGCCTAGGCAGACGTGAACTGAGCAAAGCAAACGGGTGCTTGCAGTTTGGCAAATAGCGTGGTTCAAAGACAGTTCAGGTAAAGGCAGGCTGAGTTCAGGGGATAATCCAGTCCAATCCGGGTCATACACAGGGTATCCAACTGCAAGCAAGGCAAACTAACAGGAGGCTTGGTCTAGAACAATGCAGGTAAGTGTGTCTCTATCACAAGCAAGGGATAGAGTGTTCGGTTTGCTTATATCTGGTGAGCAAGCAGATCAATCACCTAACAAATGAACACAGACAGGGAGGAAAAGCCACAGCCAACACCAGGGGGCTGGAATGAGGAACAAGGGCACTAAGTGATCATGACACAGGACCAGCTTCCTGATTGGCCAGGAGGGATCAGGAAGATAATAGCGAATATTAATTTGCTATTATTACACAAATGGGTGGACTCAGGGTGCAGTGTTCTGCGCCCCAAACCCACACTTTTTTGAAGCTTATTAAAACCTCTGGCTCTAATCACGTGCTTAACCACTTCCTTACTGGGCACATATACCCCTTCCTGACCAGGTGAAATTTCAGCTTGTGGCACTGCGTCACTTTAACTGACAATTGCGTGGTCATGCGACGTGGCTCCCAAACAAAATTGACGTCCTTTTTTCCCCACAAATAGAGCTTTCTTTTGGTGGTATTTGATCTCCTCTGCGGTTTTTGTTTTTTGCGCTATAAACAAAAATAAAGCGACAATTTTGAAAAAAAAACAATATTTTTTACTTGTTGCTGTAATAAATAGCCCAATTTTTTTAAAAAACATTTTTTTTCTCAGTCTAGGCGATACGTATTCTTCTAAATATTTTTGGGAAAAAAAATAAAATAAAAAAATCGCAAGAAGCGTCTGGTTTGCGCAAAAGTTATTGCGCTTACAAAATAGGGGACAGAATTATTATTATTTTTTATTATTATTTTTTACTACTAATGGCGGCGATCAGCATTTTTTTCGTGACTGCGACATTATGGCGGACACATCGGACACTTTTGACACATTTTTGGCGCCATTCACATTTATACAGCGATCAGTGCTATAAATATGCACTAATTTACTGTATAAATGTGACTGGCATTGAAGGAGTTAACACTAGGGGGTGAGGAAGGGGTTAAATGTGTACCCTAAATTGTGTTCTAACTGTAGGTGGAGGGGGGGGTGACTGGGGGAGGTGACCGATCTATGTTCCTATGTACAAGGGACACAGATCGGTCTCCTCTCTCCCCTGACAGGACATGGATATCTGTGTTTACACACAGAGCTCCACTTCTTGTCCCTGTACCTGCCGATCCCGAGTCCCTGGCGGACATCACGGCCGCCAGGCACTCGCATCGGCATCTCAGCGATGCGGCGAGCACGCACGCGCCACCGCCGGACGCGCGCACCCCGCGCCGCTGGATGCGCACGCAGGCCGTAAAAACACGGCCTGTTAGAGATTCAGAACCACCCCGCGGCCGTATAAAGTCGTACGGCCGTCGGGTAGTGGTTAAAAAAAACATTGGAAGCCATGCGTCCGGCACCCTGCATGTAGATTAGGGGGCCGGATGCATGGATTAGCGGGGTGGCACCCCTGAACCCCAATGGATGGGCCGCCACTGGTCTACAGGCTTGGAAAGCTCAGTTTGTAAATGATAGAAAACTGGCTAAAAGGTTGAATTTAGAGAGTAGTGGTTAATGATTCTTACTCTAAAAGGTCTAAGCTTATCAATGGTGTACCCCAAGGTTCAGTGTTGGGACACTTACTTTTTAATATATTTATAAATGGTATAGGGTCTGGGATTAAAAGTACCATTTCAGTGTTTGCAGATGACACCAAGCTTTGCAGTGGAATAATGTCCTTATAGGATGTCTCCAACTTACAAGCTGACCTCAATGCATTGTTTAACCACTTGCCGACCGGCCGATACACGGTGGCAAAGTGGTTTGTTCTTGTGAATCGCCATATGGGTACGTCTGTTCTAAGGAATGTGTACAGAAAGGAGAGAAAACAGTTCAGGATCTTTTTGTACTGAGGTAGAAGGTTGTCCCCTGTTGCTGTTCTTGATTCAAGTTGATCAAACCGCGGCAATACCGCCCGCAAAGCGCCTCTGCAGAGGCGCATTGCGGGCGGTATTAACCCTTTATCGGCCGCTAGCGGGGGGTTACTACCGCACCACTAGCGGCCGAATCCCGTGGCAAATCCGACAGTATAGCGCCGCTATTTTTACTCCTGTGTGAAAGGGGCCTGAGAGAAGATATGGGTTCAGTTATACAATGTATCTATTTATCTATTATAAAATGCTTTAAAACACAGAGGCCCTTGTGTATCGTGGGTGAATATATGAGAGGGGTTTCCTATAGCAAATAATTAAAATCTAGCCATTATTTTCAAGCATAGATTAGCAAAAAAACATTAATGTCAAATCAGCTAATAGATAAGCAACCCCAATGGTGACCTAGCAGCAGCTAAAACAATCCAGGAAGGTGGGGTTGTTAAGAGAATGAAAGAAAAGGAGGGGGTGTAGGTTGGTACTGTTCTGATGAGAGAGGAAATAACCGAAAAGTAGCCTCTAACTAGGTGATTACCTGGAAATTGATGAGATGTGGACGTGAAAAAAAATACCACACAATAAATAATATAACAACTTTGACAAAAAGGAGAATTTTGGAAAAAACCCTTTGATTTTTTTTTTAATGAATAAGTGTTGAACCCTCGGCCGGGAGCGTCCAATGACGTCTGAATGACGAAAAGCGTAGGGCGGAGTCAGAGGCACGTTAGCGCAACACTTCCGGTTTTCGGCTGCAAACTTTGTTTGTTCAGCGCCATTGATTTATCTTTTCGCCTATTTTGTTCACATACCATGTGAGTACCGTATTTATCGCAGTATAACGCGCTCCCGCAAATACCGCGCACCCCTAAAGTGACCCCCAATCCTGTGGAAAAAAAGTTATTTTTGTACTTACAGTTTTGGTGTCTTGCGCGGCATCCATCGGCGGCCTCGTCGGGTCCGGCGTCCTTCTGCGGCTTCGGGTGTCCTCTTCGGCGGGTCCGGCGTCCTTCTGCAGCTTCGGGTGTCCTTCTGCGGCGGCTTTGGGTGTCCTTCTGCGGCGGGTCCGGTGTCCTCTTCGGCGGGTCCGGTGTCCTCTTCGGCGGGTCCGGCGTACTCGCGTCCTCCCCGCTCGTTTCCTGCGCCGAGTTTGAATACTGCGCCGACATATACAGAGCGCAGTACACTCGTGTATTGTCGGCAATGCTCGGCTACCCGCGCTGACGTCCTGTACGTCCAGGACGTGAGCGCGGAAAGAGCCGAGACTGCCCGACTATACCCGAGTGTACTGCGCTCGGTATATGTCGGCGCAGTATTCAAAACTCGGCGCGGGAAAGCGGGTATCGGCGTATACCGCGCACCCACGATTCTGCCTTGATTTTCAGGGCAAAAAAGTGCACAGTATACGCCGATAAATATGGTATTTTAAACACATTTGAACAATAAAACTTGTTATCCTATACGGAGTTACGCTATGGGCATCCTTTCTTCTCCCACATAAACCTAACTGGAGGATTGAAGGAGACGCCTGGAGCCAGACCTTTGGAATCCCTACACTGCTACACAGTGGCACATACTGTGACTGCATCACTACCCCTAGCGGGGGAGAAGCATCTGGTGAGTGCAATCTTATTAAGAGCACAGTGTGTCACGCATAGAGCAGGATTGGAAGGGCTTCCCGAGCAATGTGGAATTCTTCTAAACACAAAATTCACTTTTCTTTTTTAACTATATATTTTTTTACAATTTTTGTTGCAAATCATTCAACTAGAATCACTGGATTGGACTGTCATTGTGTGTTTTTTTGTTTTTTGTTTTTTGGACACTATCATTTCATATAGTATTCATTTTACTTATATTGGTTTACATTGTGTATATTTTTTTTATTTTTTATTTTCACCCGGCCGAGGGTCTAACACTCGGCAGCACATTGTTTTCATATATCTAATCTTGCTTTTGGTTTTCTATTTTTGAACTTTTTGTTCTACACCTAGACAGAGGGTGTTTTTCATATTCTCCATTTTTATATAACACTTATGTTTCACTAAAACACCCGGCCGAGGGCCAAACACCTAAAAGGACGTACACATATTTATTTATTTATTTTCTTTTTACTATTTTCATTTTTTCTCTTCTGTGGCAAAGGTTGCTTGTATGGTACTTCTACTTATAAACATGTGAACGCACTGGAATATCAGTAAACACCCGGCCGAGGGTTCAACACTTATTTATTAAAAAAAATGAAAAATAATTTTTCCCAAAATTCTCCTTTTTGTCAAAGTTTTTATATTATTTATTGTGTGGTATTTTTTTTCACATCCACATCTCATCAATTTCCAGGTAATCACCTAGTTAGAGGCTACTTTGCGGTTATTTCCTCTCTCATCAGAACAGCGCCAACCTCCACCCCCCTCCTTTTCTTTCATCTTCTTACTCCACTCAGGTGGCAGTAAATTAGTAGGGGCAGCAGTTCGTTTTTATTTTTCTGTGTACTTTTGCTCTCCATAGCGCGGACCCAACCCATCCACCTTTACTTGTTAAGAGAATATTCTTGACTTTTCAATGAAAACGGTGGTCTATTTATTATACATGGTGCATTCCTTTGGCCCTGCCTGCCCTTGGTCTATTCATATTTCAAGAATGGGTAGAGTTTGTGAATGTTTCAGTAATAGTTCAATGGAATGCATCCAAGCACAGTACTATACAGAAGAACCTACCTTTGCAATGACTGCAGCTAGCTAGAAGTGGTAGTTTTAGCATTTTAAAACTGCTAACCTCTTGGCATTTTCCAAAACAACTTTTTTTACAATTTCAAGAGGATGTGGTAATAAAGCATCCAGTGAGTGTTAGGCCTCGTACACACGATAGGATCGCCAGAGGACAATGGTCTGAAGGACCGTTTTCATCAGTCCAAACCGATCGTGTGTAGGCCCCATAGGTTATTTAACCTTCGGTCAAAAAAATGAGAACTTGCTTTAAAATTGAACCGATGGACGCCTAACCGATAGGTCAAAACCGATCGTTAGTATGCAAAAGCATAGGTTAAAAACCTGCGCATGCTCAGAATCAAGTCGACGCATGCTTGGAAGCATTGAACTTCATTTTTTTCAGCACGCCGTTGTGTTTTACGTCACCGCGTTCTGACACGATCGGTTTTTGAACTGATGGTGTGTACGCACGACGGACCATCAGTCATCTTCATCGGTTAACTTAAGACAACTGTCCTTCAGACCGTTTTCATCGGATGGACTGATCGTGTGTACTAGGGTTTAGTTCTGTTGTCAAATACTGTACATCTTGTGAGGGGTTCAAATAACCTCTTTTTGGAACAATGCTGTGCACAGGATATACTGTACTTTCTACATCTCAAACCTTATTTGCTACAGAAGAAGACCATGATGCCATCTTTTTGGAGACAGGATCACAATGTGGGACATTTGTTTGTCACACTGGGCCTTTTTGAAAGCACCTTTGGAACAAGGATGTGTATAATAAGAGGCAAGGGGATGAAACAAGAAGGTTCTGGACATTCATTTCCAACCAAACATATTATGCCACCGCCCACCCCCTGCAACCAGCATGCATTGCGAATCTAAGATATTTAATCCACAATGTTCAAAATTTCTCTAAGGCCTAGTACACACGAGAGGATTTATCCGTGGAAACGGTCCGGGGGACCGTTTCCGCGGATAAATCCTCTGGCGGATTTTGATCTCATGGTTGTACTAACCATGAGATCAAAATCCCTGTGGAATTCCGACCGCGGTGACGTGTCGCGCCGTTGCCGCGATGATGACGCAGCGACGTGCGCGACACTGTGATATAAGGACTTCCACGCATGCGTCGAATCATTACGACGCATGCGGGGGATGGATTCGGACGGATTGATCCGGTGAGTCTGTACAGACTAGCGGATCAATCCGTTGGACTGGATTCCAGCGGATCGATTTCTTAGCATGTCAAGAAATTTTGATCCGCTGGAAATCCATCCCCGGGGACAAAAATCCGCGGAAAAAGATCCGCTGGATCGTACACACCAGGGGATCTATCTGCTGAAACCGGTCCGCGGATCAATTCCAGCAGATCGATCCTCTCGTGTGTACGGGGCCTAACAGTTTTCGTTAGTCCATGAGAATGCTAGAAGATATCACATTTACAATAATCCATGAAAATGTATTCTTAACTAGTTCCAAAAGTACTGTTGAGGAGTTCTTAGACTTGCATTTTGATTTGATCACAATCTTAGAGTACCTGCAACAATACTTTCTGGTCTGATACCTCCATTGTTTTCAATACAGAAGTGGTCACTATTATACAGGGACCACTTACCAAACAATAGCCCAGATCATACCACCATAAGGCTTTATTGACCAGCAAGGACCAAGGCAAACCATGCACACTATCAGAACTCTTTAGCACAATGTCCATCCAAAAAAACTCAAAAATGTGGCCCGACAAAATCGTAATATAGGACATAATAAACAATTGCAGAGAAAATGTTGGAGAAAGTAAAAATGAAAAAAACTAATACCACCAGGAAACTAAGTACTTATTGGTAACACAGAGAGACAGCAAACTGGCCCCATAACTGAAGACAGACAGAATCTAAACCTGTACAGATTGAGTGCCCACAGCCTGGAAATCGAATCTGGGTGACACCGACCTACAAGCTGAGAGTAGACTATGGCAGTGGTGTAATCGGTGGGCCCTGGATGAGGCCAATTACCTGCTCCGGTGCCCCAAGTACGCAGCATTGAGAACCAGTCACTTTCATAGACTTTCAGTTCTCCTCCAGAACTTCACTTCTATAAAAGAGGAGTAGAAATTCCACATTCTACTGGGAGAAGAGGCACCAGTGTTGCAAATAAGCTGCACAAAATGTTGCAGCATATCACAGACTGGTACAAGGTACATCAAGAGTGCGACATGCTAAAAATCGAGGAATTATAGATCCCCTACATCAGTGGTCATCAACCCTGTCCTCAGGGCCCACTAACAGGCCAGGTTTGCAAGATAACTGAAATACATCACATGTGATATTCTATCCCTCTTTATGTTATCCTTTAACCTGTTAACATACCTGGACTCACCTCCTGTTCCCTTTATATTATCCTTTTCCCCTAATAATGTCTTAAAACATATTCTTTCCACAACCCTCCACCCCCAAATCTAACCCGTAACCATTCTTCAATTGCTGTGACAATGCCTAAAATTAATTTGATCCTGCCAAAAAAGTTAATTTGAATTTGAGATAAAAAGAATGAGAGAACAGAGAGAGAAGAGAGAGAGAGAAGAATTCAATCATGTTTACCCCTTGTCAAGATACATCTGTACTTTAAGACTAAATATCTCTACGGTACCTGTACAGAACATATAGACTAAAAATGCTTAAAAACAACCAAAAACAAATATACTCATAGCAGTACGGAAACCGATGACTAATACAAATTACACTTGGAAAGAACAAACCTAAAAAGCCCAAATATGTCATTTTGTGGAACACTAAGGAGAGCTATGATTAATCATATAAATGTGTCTAGTTGGCCTGGTCTGGTCCACTGGGCATGAAGACGAAATATTTTCCTCTGTCCCAAGTGAGTCTCTAAGTACCTGAACACAGTCATTAATAAAGTGTATCAAGCAAAAATGTCTCAGTTATGGCTGTGTCAGGGAATAGACACCTAAAGCTGTAGGCATAATTTAAGCTACCGGTATTTAATTTTATGAATAATAGTCTTTTACACAGCTTAGATCTCTGTCTGCATATACCATCTATCCACCCATATATTTCCTTAAGATCTATGTAAACCTACCATAAAAAAATATGTATAGTTTTATGAACATTTTGTCACGTTGTTTGCCATTGTTGACCTTCTGATAATGCTAGCTACCTGGCTGTGTCTGGCATTAATACTCTCTGGGGCACTGACCTGGAAGGCCAAAGGTCATGATCTCCATCTCTAAGCCAGTGAAGTTCATTTACTAAAGACACACAGACTGTTCACTTTGCAAGGGAAGTTGCACTTTGCATTGAAATTTTACCCAGAGCCTACGGAATGAGGTGAAGCACTGCTGAATTTCAAAAATCCATTTTTTTTAAACATTTTCCTTGTACGTGATTGCTATTCTTTGCAAAAGTAAAATCTAACCACAATCACTAAGTTTCTGGGGAAATTCACATGCCAAGTGTAACTTCCCTTGCAAAGTGAAGAGCCTAAACTCCAGTAATTCAAAGTAGTAAAGCACTGCATTAGAACAAGAGCCAGAGAACAAGTATTTTCAGAAGAGAAATCCTGCAGCTGCAGCTTCTATTCTTTCCCATACGGGTTTCATTTGACAAAAATGGACACATTTCAAATGCATTCATTTTGGTGGTCCTTTAAATAGTGTATCAGATTGACACAATTTGCAAAGTGGTAATGCTTCTCTTTTGTCATTATATAAACATCCTTATAAAACATCTACCTGAACCAACAAATACTCTCTAAATGTCCCAGCATTACTAGCAGCAGACAAAGCCTCCTTGAACTTGCAGTTTCCTATAATTGTGGTGCTCCAGCTTGCACAAGTTTTATCCAGAGAATATGGGTACCGTAGATAAACTGGGCTGAAGATCAGTGAATTTACCTCTAATTCCTCGGCCAATGTTGCAACAGAATTGTGAACATAGGTTGCCCCTTTTAGTTCTCCTTTCTTCCTGATAAGGTGGAGGGTCCCCCAGGTGGTCCATACTGTCATATGGATTTTCCAGAATAGTTTTGGGATTGTATATGGCTTTGATCTTCAGAGAGGGGGAACCATCATAGGCTGGATTATCCCAAGCTCTTTTTCCCAAATTGTCCATTTCTTGCTCTTCTTTGAACTGATTTTCTGTCCGGCTCCTGAGCTTGGCAGGGTTCATACTGTCTGATGTATTGGCTCTTGTACACCGGTCAGCTCTGATATAGATTACACTCTGCTCTGCCACTAGACACTAATAGATCCGGCAGTGCACAGGTCTTTATATAGTGTCATTCAAGCTGTCTATTGTCTATGGGACATAACAATACATTACCACAGAAGGTTGTCCCAGGCTGTTGTAATAAAAGTGATTTCAGTTCATCCTCTTTCACACTTACAGGGCAGCAAGCAGATGGAGAATAATGATCTATTATGCTTTTGTAGATTATTTTACATAATTGACACCTAATTTATAAATTGTACCAATTCAGGCATGCGTCACTATACAAAAAATGGTGCATTATTTTGATAATTTATGGATATCAATCTGAAACCACAACTGGAAGCATTGAAGACAAAATTAAAGTATGTATGAAGAAAATAAAAAAAATTCTGCATACATACTTTAAAACTATTTTTGCTAAACCCTGAAAGGAAAAGTGTAAGTTTTACACACATAGTAAAAGCATTCAGCATTTCTGCATTTATGTTCTAACCTGCCGGCTGCCGTAGGCTACATTCACACATTTGTGGTCTGTTGCTATGCAATAACATGCCCCATATTATGGCAGCCCATTGACACGGCGGCACAAAGCGAAGCGTGTTACAGTAACACACGGTGCAATGCTCCTTTTTCAGTTCATAAGCCTGAATAAACCCTACAGAAAATGAAGAGGTTTTCATCAAATTCAACCTCTCACAATTTCTGCAGTTTTAGGCTAGAGAAAGTATCACAAACTCCCCTGGGCAACCACTGCCAAATCTGTGTATGGTGGAGGTCATAAAAATATTCTTCATCTGCAAAAAGTTAAACCACATTAAACTGGTATACACAGCATTGACAAGAACAACATCAACCATGAAATGCATGAAAGGCAAAATAAAGATTTCACTGTGACTACACACTGCCCATGTATCACCAACAGTGGATGAGTGTACATGTTCCTAAAAAGAGAACCCTTGGGGAAGGCTGAAAAGTTCCCGGCGCCCTAATTAGCAAATTTAAGCTAATATTGGGGCCCGTCTGTATGGTGGTGCACGTGTTATTGTCTATTTAAACCGTATGTAGTGGAGGACCTAAGTAAGGGACAGTCTCTAGTGTTATTAACTGTGGTCAGTAATGGAGTAGTCAGAGTTGGTTCTGCAACGGATTTGGTCCTGAACACTTGGCGGTCTGTTGTCCCTTGTTGCTCAGTCCTTACGATCAGGTCCCCACAAGACTCTATTTCATAAGTGTAGGCATTCCCATGGCAACAGGTCTCCTCAGCTCTGGTACCAGCACAGTGAAAGACCTTTCAGTGGCTCAGTCCTCAGACTCTCTCAGGTTCAGTCTCTCTGAATTTGGGCACAGAGATGTAGGAGCCCCAGGTCTGTACTCCACGGTTCGCACCACAAGAGGCTCTCAGTGGCTCAGTCCTTAGCACTCCAGCCCTCACCAGATTTGAAAAACCCCAAATCCACAATCTCAGAAAATTTGAATATTACATGAATATTAAGGGCCAAGTGAAATTATCCCTTTCTCTTAGTGGGGGGATGTTCTGTAAAAAGGGGATCTCTATCCAGGTCTCTCACCTGTTGGGGGTGTGACCTGGGTGGCATCTAGGCTGAGGCCGCTTCCACTCTTTACATGAGGGTTTTGTGTGATGTGTGGCTCCTGGGACTTATTCTGTTTTCATTGACTTCCTATTTGGTCTATCAGACAGGCAACACAACAGCCAACTTAAAGGGGTCTACTTATAAAAAAAAGTGCACATTTTACGAAATGCCTTACAGCCATTACAAACAGTCACTGAATTGTGTCTAATATGTTTATTTTCTATTATTGTCAGTTGCATCTAGTGGCCGTAATGCAACATTTGACTGAGTTGATCTGCACGCACATATCAGGTTAATACCTCAAAGCATTAAAATCTTTGGATCAGCATAAAACCCACGAGGGAAGTTTCCGCCATGAGTCTGCTTGCTCAGTGGAGGATCTGTCTGCTGATCCCTGCTGATCAGGCAGATGTCTGGTCCATGTCCGGTCCGCTTAGGCAGAGCAGACACAGACACAGCTCGCTCTCCTCTATGGGATGTAAACAAACTGCTATCAAATCCGCTAGACCAGGGGTCTCCAAACTTTTCAAATAAAGGGCCAGTTTATTGTCATTCAGATTTTAGTGTGGCTGTACTGTAACCAGCAGGAACATAAATTTTCCTGGAATCAATGGGAGAAAACACCACCACATTTGGTATTATGGGAAACAATTGCGCCCCATCGTTGGTATCATTGGGAGGAATAGTGCCCCATTGTTGATGTCAGCGGGCAGAATAGTGAGAGGATTAGTGCCCCAAGGTCTGGATAAAGGCAAGCAAAGGGCCACATCCAGCTCCCGGGCTGTAGTCTGTTTTTAGCAGATTGGATTAAATTGGATGTAGGCAAGTGTAAATGGCCACATGCAGCAAACTTACAGGTGGACCCAATTGAACCGCTAGTGTGAAAGGGGCCTAACAGTCACTCAAATAGCAATAATAAAAATGAAAGTTTATGTAGTAATTAATCAGGTTCTATCTGCTATATTTCTAGAGCAGGGTAGACACACTAATGTGTATATTTTGTATCCTTTTAGACATGTCCTGTAGGTTATTAGAAGGTCAGCATTGTGAACAGAGGCAGAGGTTATAAGTAAACAAAATGTAATAATCAGGATTCACTACATAAGCCAACCACTAATTGAATGCTCATTGGTTTAGAAATACAAGCCTACAATATGTCAACATTAGTCTGCTGTGCTGTGTTTTCAATACTGCTAAATGTAATTTTAAAAATAACGCTGGAATCATTGAGGCTTCTTCTGGGTGACCTTGAATTTGTCTCTCCATTATTTCCGATACTTAGGCAAGTAAACGACCTCATCTCTTCCCTGAATTCAGTAGCTCTTGTGGCAGCCTGGCTACATATATTTCATCTGAGGTTTTCCTGTTATTGCTTTGGTGCTCTAATGTTTGTACAAGTTCCCTTCGCCTCCTGCAATTAATTTTTATATCTTTGTCTGTTGTGAGCTTTGGAGTTATGAAAGCTTTTTTTATTCCATTCTATACGCAGGCTGCCTGTAAAAATATCTATTTGTTAGTAGTATAAATTTAGTGTAATAAAAATATGCATAGAGAAACGTGAGTTCCGTATTGGCTTCAATTTCAAACTTCAGCCAAAACTGGGAAGAGAGGGGAAGGGTGTTAGAACCTCTGTGGAATTCTTACTGACAGCAGTGTATCTAGCATACTTTACACCCCAGCCCAGGCAGATTATTTTTAAATATCCTCTCCACTATATGTCAAAATTATTGTTAGTAAGTATCAATAATAAAATTCTAATAACAGCCAACAAAGAATGGGAGATAGCAAACATAAATGAATGTCATTTATAAAAACAAACCGGTAAAAGAAAAAGCTAAAATTATTAAGAAGGCAAAACAGTGTGCATTTATGAAAACTATTGTTAAATGTCTTAAAAAGAAAAAAAAATATCAAGGTTTTAAAATAAGTTCACATACAATAAGGTGCAAAATAATGGATTATTTTGCACCTTATTGTATATGAACTTATTTGATATTATATAATATACATTTCTATTAATTACCATATGTATTTTTGTCCCGAAAGTTTATATTGTGCTGCTATATATGCACCTATATTTATTAATTTTTGTTTCCATCCTATGTATTCCCTTTTTGATATTTTGTAGTATTACCTGTTCAAGCTCCTGAAGAAGCTCATTTTGGAGCGAAACATGTAGAGCGAGCAAATTCTGCAACAGGTCTTCTCATACTCATGTTTTAAAGCTAACAACTCAATACCTGTCGGATGGTTTTTATATTTATTGTTGTTTATGAAATAAAATTATTTTTCTATTTTCTTACACTATTTGTGTTATTACATCTATCATCACCGTTCAAAAAGTCCCCAGTGTTTGGTACCCTTTCCCCCTTTTCTATATTGTCTTCCTCTATAGGGGATGAGGTGCTTTGATTTAAGGGTCTGTATTCCACAAAATTGTCTTCCTTACAGTAATATATACATACTATGTTCTTTTTTTTGGCTATGGAATACGTTGATATATCTTTAGCAAGTACACAGACCAGGAAGTGATGTGTATGACATCACTTCCTGGACCGGAGCTGTCATTCTACAGGATCAATGGTGGGGGAAGCAGCTGATGGAACACATTCTGTGTTCCATCAGCTGCAGTGAATCAGAACGTATACATCCAGGGTCTAATATACCCTGGGTGTCTCCAATTAGAGAACCTATCACCTATATGCTATCACATAGGGAACTATTGGTCCCCTGTGTAAAAGCAATACATGTTATGTAAAAATAAATACAAATGAAACCTAAAATGTTTTATGTATATAAAGAGACATATTTAAATATATATATATAGAGTACAGACCAAAAGTTTGGACACACCTTCTCATGCAAAGAGTTTTCTTTATTTTCATGACTATGAAAATTGTAGATTCACACTGAAGGCATCAAAACTAAATATAAAAATAAATAAAATATATTTCATATTCTAGGTTCTTCAAAGTAGCCACCTTTTGCTTTGATTACTGCTTGGCACACTCTTGGCATTCTCTTGATGAGCTTCAAGAGGTCGTCACCTGGCGCAGCACCCCATCACTCTCCTTCTTGGTCAAATAGCCCTTACACAGCCTGGAGGTGTGTTTGGGGTCATTGTCCTGTTGAAAAATAAATGATGGTCCAACTAAACGCAAACCGGATGGAATAGCATGCCGCTGCAAGATGCTGTGGTAGCCATGCTGGTTCAAGTATGCCTTCAATTTTGATTAAATCCCGAACAGTGTCACCAGCAAAGCACCCCCACACCATCACACCTCCTCCTCCATGCTTCACGGTGGGAACCAGGCATGTAGAGTCCATCCGTTCACCTTTTCTGCGTCGCACAAAGACACGGGGGTTGGAACCAAAGATCTCAAGTTTGGACTCATCAGACCAAAGCATAGATTTCCACTGGTCTAATGTCCATTCCTTGTGTTCTTTAGCCCAAACAAGTCTCTTCTGCTTGTTGCCTTTCTTTAGCAGTGGTTTCCTAGCTGATATTCTACCATGAAGGCCTGATTTACACAGTCTCCTTTTAACAGTTCTAGAGATGTGTCTGCTGCAAAAGGTGGCTACTTTGAAGAACCTAGAATATGAAATATATTTTCAGTTGTTTCACACTTTTTTGTTATGTATAATTCCACATGTGTTAATTCATAGTTTTGATGCCTTCAGTGTGAATCTACAATTTTCATAGTCATGAAAATAAAGAAAACTCTTTGAATGAGAAGGTGTGTCCAAACTTTTGGTCTGTACTGTATATATATATATATATATATATATATACACACACACACACATATATATATATATACATATATACACACACACACTGTATATATATATATATATATATATGTATATATATATATATATATATATATATATATATATATATATATATATATATATATATATATTTTAAAGCCCATACCCACACCTACAATGAAATGGGTAACCTACGTATCAAAAAATGGAAAATGGTGACTGTCCTACACATGCTATATATTAGCGTACATGCCAGAGTGAGAGCAATCATTTTAGCACCAGTGCTCCTGCATAACGTAGTTCTTTTGATGATGCACTAGCTTCAGCTTTGAACCACTGACCTGGAACAAGCGTGACCTGAAGCTACTACTTTGAAGGAAGGGTCAGAGTTCGTCTTGCATTGTCAAGGGACGTACACTTGCAAAGGCAGAAACTGTCATTCTACAAAACAGCAACATACCTTGTGTGACATACAGCTTCTAGCATTGGAAATTTCTTTCGTGTACGCCAAGCTTCCTATGTGGGACCAATTAGTAGGCAGATAACAGATGAGATCTATGTGTGCCACCCAGCCCCTATCATAGGACAAAAGTACACCTGACCCAACGCTTCCATCTGGTACTATAGGTCAATCAGTAGGCAGATAACAAATCACATCCGTCTTTGCCATCCAGCATCTATCATAGGTCAGAAAGTACACCCAATTCTTATGTCTGGTACTACAGGCCAAGCAAAAGGCAGATGATGAAATAAAAACTTGCGTGACATCCAATCTTTACCTTTAGACAGAAAATGTATTAGAGGTCCGGTCTAGTACTATAGATTAGCCAAGCAGCAGAATTAAAAACTACCTAATGGTAAGCAATAATCTTGGTACTAGGGTAGATAAAGTACATTAGTAAAAGGAAAAAATGGGGAGAGCTCAAATGGTGGTAATGTAGAAGAGATTAGGAGAACAGAAAAGGACATGAGCTTTGTTCAATGTGGTGCTCATCAACTTTTTATCCATTGTGGAGTTGCTCAAAAAAATTCTCTTTGTTTATCAGGATCCTAGCAACACTCCTGGCAGTCTAATAGCCAGGCAACTAATATTAATCAGTCATAACATTAATATGTTATGATTGATTATGCTCATTAATCAAAAATTAGGAGACAACCACCTGCCAGCATTAGCCTGTAGGCAGGTAGCCTACTGTATGTGTAGTTAGCACAGGTCAGGGAGGAAGGGGTTAATGTTTTTGCCGCCTTTCCCTGGCATGTTCATGGACTTTTGCTGGGGTCCAGCCCAGTGGCGTCACTAGGGTTGGTGTCACCTGGTGCGGTAAAATATGGTGTCACCCCCACCAATAACATTTTTCAAATATTTTTTACCCTACTGTTTGCTCTCTGTTCTCCTTTCTTCCCCTTTTCTCTCTCTCCCTATCCATCTTTCTTGTTCGTTCTATCCCTTCTTCTTTCTCTCCATTTTTCTTTGTCCCCTCCCCCACCTCTCTTTCTCCAGAACCGGAATTCACATCTCAGGAGCCCAGCCTTCCTCCTGTGTTCTATAAAAGGGAAGAGATCCGAATCCTAAGGGGGCTCCAGAGAACACATGGAAAACGGGAAAGTATGCTAAAGTCTTATTGGGACTCATGGTCCGCTCTGGAATGCTGATTCACCGGAAGAACCCTAGAACATGGCAAGTTTGAACTTTCCTCTGACAGACTTCGCCTGTGCAGGTAACCTGGGGCAGCCATAGTTAGGTTCAGTTAAGAACGGTATGTTGTTAAAAGTTATACATGTTTGCCAATTTACAGTAAACATTGATTTAACTGCTGAGAGCCTGGTCTGAAGTTATTTAAAAGGGGTGCATGTCAGGTCTAGGCATATTATTATAGAACTTGTGTCCTCAAACACAATATGGGGTATGCATAACATCACTATGGCAAAGGTTCATGAGTAACTACAAGGAGAAACAGCAACCAGTCATTGGTGTGGTACCTGATAGATGGCAGGCTCTTCGGCAAGGGGATCGGTGCTTGGACTCCCTCCCTAGCCATGCATCTCTGATGGTCACCGGGACTGGACTAGTGTTACTAAGATCTATGCCTGGTCACTGGATACAGAGAGAGAAGAGTTAAGCGAGAGCACGCATGAGGTCGGTGCTATGTGCTAGGTGGAACCCCATTCGGTTATGCTGACCTATGAAGTGGGCATCGGCTCAGCCTGTCCCTCCAAATGCAACCTGCACAGTACATCAGAGAAAGTGTGTAAAACCTGGAACGAAGAAGCTTAAGGAGGAACTCCTTGTCATGGGTACTGCACATATGTGGTTAATCAAGTTAGGTGTCCGCCTTAATGTTTGACTTTTCACATGACTGCAGCTCACACCTGGTCCCCGCCATTGGTGAGCACTCCCTGAGGCAAAGTTTTACCCCGTGGAAGGGTTAGTGACCACATTTAATGCCTGGTGTAGTCCAAAGAACCCAGCTTGAGAGGGAGCCTTTCATGTGCCCCTTGCTTGGCACCCAACCGAGAGAGGGAAGCAGGGAGAACATGACAGACTACCAGTCTACCCCCCTTACAAGCCTGTCCAGATCGGTTATATTATGTTGCTAATGCAGAAAATAAGCAAATCTATTCTAAAATGCAGCTGATGTAGCATGAATCTGCAAACTGTTCTCTTAGTGGCGTAATGAAAGGGAAAACTGTAAATGAAAGAGAAAACTTAATATAAATACAGCTGTTACAATTTTTAATTTGACCACATAGTAGAATTTTGTGCTATAAAAATAGAGTATGTACTGACAGCACCTGCCACTGCTTCTAAAGCCTCATACACACGGTCAGACTTTTTGACAACAAACTTCAAAATTAGCAGGTTTTCAAAAAAATCTGTCCGCGTGTACGCTCCATCAGACAAACTTTTTCGATTTTCATCGGACAAAAGTTCGCTCTGCAAACGGACAAACTTTTCGGCAACAAAAGTCCTACGGTGCAAAGTCCTATCGTGTGTACAGAAGTCCATCTGACTTTTGTCCAATATACAAACAGGTATGCTCAGAACCAATGTTAAAGCGGGGGTTCACCCTAAAATACAACTTTCTACCATGCCATTCAGCATACTAGCGTGAGCTACAGCATGCCTTTATTTTTTTTTGTTGGGCTGTACTCACAGTTTAATCCGTTAGTTTTGTTTCAGACTCCCTGCGGAGAGTAGGCGTTCCTATGAAGAGGGAAACATGATTGACGGCCGGCTATGGCGCGTCACGCTTCCCGAAAATAGCCGGAGTAGGAATCGGCTCTTCACGGCGCCTGCGCACAGACTAGGAGCTGACTGCGCAGGCGCCGTGAAGAGCCAAGTCCTATTTCGGCTATTTTCGGGAAGCGTGATGCGCCATAGCCGGCCGTCAATCATGTTCCCCTCTTCATAGGAACGCCTACTCCCCGCGGGGAGTCTGAAACGTAACTAACGGATTAAACTGTGAGTACAGCTAAAAAAAATAAAGGCATACTGTAGCTCACGCTAGTATGCTGGATGGCATGGTAGACTACATTTTTTTTTTTTTTTAGGGTGAACCCCTGCTTTAAAATCAACAAACAATAGCAGAAGTTGACCAAAGGGTGGCGGTAAAGAGCAGAAAAGAGCTGAAAAAACACGTGATTTGGGGAAAGTTTGCTGAAAAAGTCCTGCTGTGTATATGCATACCAAGTTCACAGCCAATGCCCTTCAAACAAAAATTCACGTTTGTTTGAAGTCCGACGGTGTGTATGAGGCTTTACTGTAAAAATGTAAAGAATAGACTGCGCTGTGTATAATACAAATATAAGCTGCCACACAACTTAGGAAAAAAGCAAAGTCAAGATAAAATGGAAAAGTGTAGCACTAGTACTTGTGTAAGGATATGGAAGTGAACCACATCTGATAATAACAAACCAAAAATTGCATATAATGATATATATCTACATGGTTAAAAAATGTCACCACGTGACCGTGCTATACAAATCAACTGCTTGACAGAAGTACCACCACCAATGGTAGAAAAGGGGCTTACCAAATGCCAATGACTGGGGAAGGTATACACCACCCAAGTCACCAGGAGCTTAAATCAATCAACTTCATCTATACAGCTGGTCCTGGATCCAATTGGCTAATCGACAATGATGATCCCAAATCACGATAGAAATCATATGTTCTTAGAGGCTCAGTATCCACATGCCCTCACTCCCCAGCGCTCTATACACAGCCACAGAGAACATCTCCTTCTGTGTATAGAGCGCTGGGGAGTGAGGGCATGTGGATACTGAGCCTCTAAGGCCCCATACACACCATAGAATCTATCCGCAGATAAATCCCATCAAATGGGTTTCTGCGGATAGATTCTATGGTGTGTACACTCCGTCGGATATTTATCCGCGGATAAATCTCCCCTGGGATGGATTTCCAGCAGATGGATATTTGCTGACATGCTCAACAAATCCATCTGCTGGAATCCATTCCAACGGATGGATCCGCTCGTCTGTACAGACTTACCGGATCCATTCGTCCAAAGGGATTCCCCGCAGGCGTCGTAATGATTTGACGCATGCGTGGAATTCCTTATATGACAGCGTCGCGCCCGTCGCCCGTCGCGCCCGGATTTCAGCGCGGATTTCAATGCGATGGTGTGTACACGCCATCGCATAGAAATCTTCTGAAATCCTCGAGAGGATTTATCCGCGGATACGGTCCGCTGGACCGTATCTGCGGATAAATCCTCTCGTGTGTATGGGGCCTAAGAACATATGATTTCTATCTTGATTTGGGATCATCATTGTCGATTAGCCGATTGGATTCAGGACCAGCGGTATAGATCAAGTTGATCGATTTAAGCTTCTGGTGACTTGGGTGGTGTATACCTTCCCCAGTGATTGGTATTTGGTAAGCCCCTTTTTCTAGCCAGGTGGTTGAATGAAAAAAAAAACAAGCTGATTTCCCCATCCACACATCCAAGGATGATGGGGAAATCATCCCGCTGTGTCTTTGTATTCTGACAGAGGGATTTCTGCTGAACTAGACACATTTCCATCCAGCTTAAAGTGATTCTAAATCGTATTTTTTTAAATAATAAACATGCCGTACTTACCTGCTCTGTGCAATGGAACCTTCTCTTTTCGAGTCCCTCGCCAATGCCTTGTCTCCTCCTCTTTAGCGAGCTGCCCTGCCTGAATACATAGACTCGGATAGTGTGGCTTGGCCCCCTCGCCATACGATTTGATTGACAGCAGCTGGATCGAGATCGGGCTCAGGTAAGTATGGGGGGGGGGCTAGGGGGGGGGGTGCAGATTACTGAAGGTTTTTTACCATAATGCAGAGAAAACCTGAAGCTTTTAGAATCACTTCAACCACTTGACCACTGGGCACTTAAACCCCCTTCCTAACCAGACCAATTTTCAGCTTTCGATGCTCTTACACTTTGAACGGCAATTACTAAGTCATGCAACACTGTACCCATATGAAATGTTTGTCCTTTTTTTCACACAAACAGAGCTTTCTTTTGGTGGTGTTTAATCACTGCTGTTTTTTTTTTTGTGCTATAGATAAAAAAAATACTGAAAATTCTGTAAAAAAAAATAAAAATTGTCTTTGTTTCTGTTAAATTAGTAATTTTTATTCATAAATTTTGGCCAAAATTTATATTGCTACATATCTTTGGTAAAATTAATCAAAATTGGTGTATATTATTTGGTCGGTGAGAAAGTTATAGAGTCTGCAAGCTATGGGGCCAATCTCTGAAAATGTATCACACCTGAAGTACTGACGGCCTTACTCATTTCTTGAGACCCTATGGCTGGGTTCACACTACTACACTACTTTCATCCTACTTTGCTCTGCTACATTGGTCCTACATTTATCCTACATTGGTCCTACATCCATCCTACTTTCATGAACAGGATACTACTTTGGTCCGACTTCAATGATATTCAATGGGCCTGAAGTAGGATCAATGTAGGACCAAAAGTAGTACAGGGAGCATTTTCAAAGTCGGACCGACTTGTGTAGGACGCTACAAGACGCTCTCATAGGGAAACATTGAACACAGAGCAAAGTAGGATGAAAGTAGTGTAGTAGTGTGAACCCAGCCTAAAACTGACTTTGTCTGCAGATTGGGGGTATTTGTACTGTCCTGTCATTTTAGGGTCTTAAGAAATTAGATCTGTCAGTGGTTAAGGAAATAGTATGTTTGAAAAAAACTGATATTATATTAAGTAACTACTATGTTTAGATATTTGGAGAATGTAAAGCAGGGGTCTCAAACTGGCAGCCCTCCAGCTGTTGAGAAACTACAATTCCCATGAGGCATTGCAAGGCTGACAGTTAACAAGCATGACTCCCACAGGCAGAGGCATGATGGGACTTGTAGTTTTACAACAGCTGGAGGGCCTCCAGTTTGAGACCCCTGAAGGACCACTTTAAGATAGGACTCAAGATACAATAATGGATTCATTTTCTCCATCACCTCCCATATGCAACAGTACATATACAGTATACAGTATAACCTTCTTATAGCTGTGGAAAGCAACACAACTATATTTCCTCTTTAGTAACATAGGTCACACTCACACTGTCTCACCCCAAATGACAGTTTGTTTAAAATGTGGATTTCTTCTATGAAATAAACACCAGTTTTTATTATATATAGTGGTGTTATCAGCAGCATAAGTCCTTCTCTTGTGTAATTTACTGCTGCCTTAAACCCCATTCATGCGTCCTTTATCTAATAGCATACGCACACAATGCGTGTGTACAAGGTGTATCTACAAACAACATATGAGGGGCATGACCAAGAGACAAAACCTGTATTCATAGCTCAGTTCTAAAGCCTTCCTTTGTGGAATTGTTATCATTCAGTAGCAGGAGTGCGTCTCTAATAAACATCATAGTACAAGCTGAATAATGGCCTTTATCTCCGCAAAGCAGCACTGGATAAACCACAATAATGTAATGACTTCATCCACATTTATAGATTTGGAGTGAACATTTGATGCAATATACAGATGATGCAATATTTACAGCTGTAAACAATTTTTTCAAGGTAATTTGTTTTCCCCTTCTGGGGAAAACGAGTAAAGTGGTGCTTTGGGTTCCTTACCTATACACAAAAAAGCATAAAAGCACAGACACATGAGCTGAAGAAAAAGTAATTAGAGCATGTCAGCATTTTTTAAGTAATAGTACGTACCTCCAGGGGATTTTGTTGCTCTCCTACAGTGGATACCCCTTAACCACTAAAGCCCTGGACCATTTTGCTGGTCAAAGGTCAGGCCACTTTTTGCTATTCCGCACTGCGTCGCTTTAACTGACAATTGTCGTGCGACTTGGCTCCCAAACAAAATTGATGTCCTTTTTTCCCCACAAATAGAGCTTTCTTTTGGCGGTATTTGATCACCTCTGCAGTTTCTACTTTTTGTGCTGTAAACAAAAATAGAGCGACAATTTTGAAAAAAATGCAATATTTTTTACTTTTTGCTATAATAAATATCCCCAAATATATATAAAAAAACATTTTTTTTTCTCAGGTTAGGCCGATACGTATTCTTCTACATATTTGGTTAAAAAAAAATGACAATAAGCGTTTATTGATCGGTTTGCGCAAACGTTATAGCAGCTACAAAATAGGGGGGTCGTTTTATGGCATTTTTATTAATAATTTTTGTTTTACTAGTAATGGCGGCGATCAGCAGTTTTTATTGTGACTGCGAGTTTATGGCGGACACAAATCGGACACTTTTGACACATTTTTGGGACCATTGTCATTTTTACAGCGAGCAGTGCTATAAAAATGCACTGGTTACTGTAAAAATTACACTGGCAGTGAAGGAGTTGACCACTAGGTGGCGCTGCAGGGGTTAAGTCAGTACTAGGAAGTGATCCTTAATGTTAGGGGGCGTGGCTACATGTGACATGTCACTGGTGACTGTTCCCGATCATGGAGAACAGCCATCAGTGACAGTGTCACTAGGCAGAATAGGGGAATGCCTTGTTTAAAAAGGCATCCCCCTGTTCTGCCTTTGCCGACCCCAATCGCTGGCGGCCCGGGAAATTCCTGGAACCCACGAGCACGCTCACAAGGCACGTGAGCCCGCTGGGCGGTAAATTTAAAGGGAGAGCGCTGCTATCCAGCATCCCGACCGGAAGTGATGTTATGCGCTCCACACATTGAGAGAACCAGGAAGTAAGCTACAGGAAGGTGTCCAAAGCGGTCTTCAGGTATCCTGACAACAGTGAGAGTGGCATAAACACCCACACCAATTATACATTTTGCCTGACTATTTCACACATCTGGTACGCATGTTTTTATAAGGGGGCTCATATTTATGTTTCTGGTATTATTAAAATCATCAAAACAATATTGCGCTATGTGGATTTTTCCTTCCCTTACATAACTGCCAATACCTGGAGAGTGGAAAAATTATACAGTGATCAAGGAGATAGATTTGTATGCAGTTTCAATCCACCATCTGACAGTGACGAGTTACACTGAAACGCTGTTTTAAAGTAACCATCTGGTGAGTGCTTTCCCCGAAGGGGACCCCATATCCCCCCACGTGGTGAATTCCCTATTGGTGATTGGAGCACATATTGTTGATACTTCTGATCTGGTCATCCTACACAGCTTACACATCAAACCAGGGGTTTGCAGCGCTGCTGCAGGACTATCCACTAGCTCTGTACGGGCTTGTTTTATTTTTCTGCTTTTACATAAGGTAAATTTAAAGGGACCTACAGGTACGCCAATGTGCCTGCCCATGCCATTGTGTCGACATACATCTGCGTGCGGCAGTCGGAAAGTGGTTAAAAGAAATGGTGGTTAAATAATAAACTATCAACTTGGGTATGCAACATTGGCTTTTGAAAGAAGCAAACATAGTTGTAGGCGGAGCCACTCGCCCTGCACGTGGGGATACCTTTTATCATGCACACGCTCATCAATGCCAGGGACCAGACGGGACTGTGGTAATGTGAAAGTCTAAGATTAAGGCGCTTCACTGACTTAGAGATGAGCTGTATCACTCTGCACTGCAATAAAAGTACAGAGTTCCTCTGCAAAGTGCTGTCCTATTTCCTTACACACTTTAGCTTGATGTATGTAGCAAATAAGAGGGATGTTGTTGAGCCCACACCCTCTCCAACAGTCCAGCATACCTTGGTTACCTCACTCCCAGTAACAAAATGGTGTCCTTCTGTGCATGGACCTCATGCATGCGCTTGTTAAATCCTTCACTGTTAACTATTTTGACCAGGTTATGGATCTCCATAACTCAAGGTTTGGTTCCGGTTGCTACTGAAAACTGACCACTGGGGAGGAGCCAGCACATCGACCCCTTTGCTACTGTAGGACCCCTCACCTACAGTGACCACCTTGAATGCACCTTGAAGATTCTGAGGCCACATAGAAAAAGGTGTTTTGGTCAGATGAGACTAAAATTGAATTATTTGGCCTCAACACCAAACGATATGTCTGGCGGAAATACAATATAGCTCACCATCCAAATCACACTATTCCTACAGTACAGCATGGAGGTGGTGATATCCTGTTATGGGGATGTTTCTCTGCAGCAGGGACTGGAGCACTTGTCAGGATAGAAGAAAAATGAATGGGGCAAAAAACTGCTGGCCTCTGCTAGAAAGTTGTCAATGGGAAGAAGGTTTACCTTCCAACATGACAATGACCCAAAGCACATTGGTAATAGGAGAAATTCCACAGAACAGTTTAAAAAGCAGATAAAAACTTCCAGCAGCGGCTTCAGCCGATCGTGGTGACGTCAGGTATTATTGCTCCGCCCGACGCTGCGTTTCTCCTCACAAGGCATCAACAGGGATAGGAGGCAAATCAGCTGCAGTGGACACTATTTCTTGTTAATACCACTTATTTGTGGGATTCGCCATATGCTATTTATGCCATCACCTACCTTTTTTACTCATCATCACAGGACACTTTGTTTGTTTGTTTAATTTGGTTGCGCATTTTTTTACCTATTTTTGACATGTTTGTATAGCTGTGTATTCCAGCTTTTTTGTATTATTGCAGCACCAGTCATTTTTCTGTTTGTAACACCATTTTTCCCTCTCATTAGGTTGGGAAACTCATATCAGTATATAATCATTGCGTGATGGGTTACATATAAGTCTTGGGTGATATATTTAGACCTCACTTGTATCAATTAGCACAGGTTGCACTGATTATTTACCAGGGGGAAGCGCAGATTGTTCACGCTTTACATTACTACACCAGTAAAAGAGAACATGTTCTCTATCTAAACTCCAATGGAACTCTTTTCCATCAGAAATTCCGATCGTGTGTACGGCTCTTTAAAGTCAGACCTCAGAAAGCATTTTAACATTTTGAAATGGGAGGTGAAAATTCTAAACTTCCATGGACTGGGTAAGTGAGAGATCAGCACATCGGGGTGGTTTGGGCAGAAAATAAATTAGAAAAGGCTTCTATTTACTATGAAAAGAGAAATTCTGTCTGAAAGGTGAACTTAGCCTTTTTCCGATTGTGTGTAGCCCCATCTGAGTTTTTTCATCGGAAATTCTGATGAATTCCATCGGACTTTAGATATAGAACATGTTCTATATTTTTCCGATAGAATTCCATCGGAATTCCAATGTGATTTGGCCAGGCAAAAGCCTGATTGCGTGTTCGCGGCATGTAGCTGTTTTTTTCTATGAATTCTGTTGGTGGCTTTACTGAAATCCAAGCAAATGGCTTAATATGAAGATTAGATATTCATTTAAACATTACAATCCATAACACCACAAGCAGAGTATTCATGTTTCGAAAACGGAAGCTGGCATCAGATTGTATGACAAAATTTGCAATATCCCCTCTTCAGACGTTTTAAGAACTAAGCCCTAGTGGTCATAATGTGTGCTTTGTTGGTAAACAGACAAAAAAAGTGTCATTAAAAAATCGTTAAAACAAGTGGGCACTGGAAACCAAAGGGGAAAATAGCTTGAATAGTATTATAAAGGACCTCTATTACCAGTGTTTGTACAGTGAATGCTGGATTCTATGAAGCACAGACAAATTAGAAGTGCTCAGGTGGGATGCAGAGAATTAAAAAAAAAATGTTAGTAATCAACAAATTAGTTAATTAAGACATGATTTATTAATGACAAATTAATTATACCTTATTTTGCAGTTCTAATAAGCTTGATGAGTATTTTTATTAATCACCACTGTGCTAATTGCAGACACATACAGAAGGAACACTAATTATACATGCAAGCATATGCAAAAGAGCTGTAGCTGCTGAGATAGGCAGAATATTTGTGCTATTTTTCAAAGTTTTTCTTCATTTCCAAACTTTACATATTTACTGATAATAGGGAATGGAAAGCGGCACACTCAGTAGCTGCCTTCCAACAGCCATCAAAAATGAATTACAGGCATAGCACTTCTTAGCTTGTAATTTACCACATTATCCATTATTCACCCCTTTTTTGGTAATGCGTATGTTAACCCTAGGATAGACATCTCTTATTTGCTCCCTCTTGGTCTGTTATACACCATTGGAGGAGTTCTGTTATATCTGTTTGAGAAATGCAAAACAGTTTTGAGGGTCTGGAGGAGGTGGGGGGGGGGGGCAATGGATTCCCTTAATTTGCATAAATTTCCTCTCACTTCCTGTTTGGCTATGGGGCAGGAAGTGAAGGGAAATCTCTGGGACAGGGATGGTAACAAGGATCCTGAGAAACCCCCTGGACGTCCCATTATCAATGGGATTCAATCCATCAACTCACGCCTAGGGGAGTATGTGGATAGATTTATTCAGCCGTTAGTGCCCCAAACTAGGGCTTACCTCAGGGACACAAAGCATTTAATACAGATCCTTGAGAGCACAGTACTGGAACCTAATTGTGGTTACTTGTTGGCCACAGCTGATGTGGCCTCATTGTATACTGTGATAAACCATGAAGAAGCCATTGGGGCCACAAAATGGGCATTGAACAGTTTTGGTCATCTCATATCGAAACAAAAAAGGTTTATTTTGAGATGTCTTGCATATGGGCTACAGCACAACTACTTCTGGCATAAATCAGAGTATTACCGGCAACTGAATGGTATAGGAATGGGTGCTAAATATGCACCGAGTGTAGCCAACGTGTACATGTCTGAGTGGGAGGAGTCGTCCATATATGAAGGTATGCCGGAGCAGCTCATACTCTACAGAAGATTTATAGACGACTGTATCATCATTTGGAAGGGGGATGAGAATACCCTAACTCAGTTTTTTGAGAAATTAAATGATAACCAGAAGAACATAAAACTCACCTACACTTTGAGCAACACTACTATTCAGTTCCTTGATTTAGAGATTACTATAGACAATCAACAACTAAAAACTAGAACACACTTTAAGCCGGTCCAGAGGAACAGCTATATCCCTGTGGATAGCTGCCACCATGACCCGTGGCTAATCAATATACCAAAGGGTCAAATGCTAAGGATTCGCAGGAATTGCTCAGACCCTGAGGTATTTTTGGATCAAGCTAAAACGATCGGGAAAAAATTTATTGATAAAGGGTATAACAAGGACTTTATAATGGAACAAATACAAAAGGTGTATGAAACTCCACGTACCTCTCTAACACAAGACAAAATCAAGACAAAAAGGCTGGAAACTGAATTACCCATAATTCTAAATTATAACACCCAACACAAGCAACTTGAAGCTATTATAAAGAAACACTGGCCAATTTTGAAAGCAGACAGACAGCTACAGGGAATTTTACCGAGTTACCCACGGGTGGTGTACAGAAGAGCACCAACTTTAAGGGATTTGGTGGCAAAAAATATTCCTGACCCACCAGTGAGAAACAATTTACTCACTTTTTACCAAGGAAAAGGTTTTTTTCCATGTAAACGATGTTTTGCGTGTAGGCAAACCAATTTCAATGGACAAAAATGTTCTAAATTCAAATCTACAGTGACTCAGAAGGAATACAACATAAAGGATCTGATCACGTGTAGGACTGAAGGGGTAGTATATGTATTGGAGTGCTCTTGCTCACTCCAATATGTTGGACGCACGAAGCGCCCAATGTGGAAGCGCATCAGAGAACATGTCCAAAATATCCAAAAAGCCTTCCCCAAACACAATGTGTCTCGGCACTTTGATCTATGCCACCACAACAATCCCAAGGAAATGAAATTTTGGGCCATTGCCAAATACACTCCACACTGGAGGGGCAGTCATAAAGTAAGGGAATTAAGTAAAACTGAGTCTCGCTGGATACATGAGATGCAGACTCTATCTCCCAATGGCCTTAATATCGAATTTGATTTAAATTGCTTCATTTCCAATTCGTAAACATACTCTTGGTTTTGTATTAATAATTAATTTTATTAATATATATTGATTTTTATTCATTATGATGGTTTTTATTACTGTTATTATAGTAATAATCTTTTAACTCTTTAGTACAATTTTTATTACATATTTTTGATGGTTTTATATGTTTTATTGATAATATTGAATAGTGTTGATGCATCTATTTAATTGTATTTTTAAATGTTCATCTACTTATTCTATGCTTGTTGTATATCTGGCCACAAGAGGGCAGTAGATTGCATATGCAAATGCAAATGCAAATGCACCATTCACATAGCAAACTACATAGAATGTTTTTAAAGTTTTATATCAATTACATTTTTTTAAATTTGTTTATTAAAATTATGTGTGTCTATGCATCGACATTTGATCTCACTAGAATTCAGCTATGTGAGTAAAGTTTTGCCGCAATGATGTTTGTCTTTCCCTTTGGTTGCTCACACTAATGTAAACGCTGTCAATGAGAAGGCTATCTAAACCCCAAGCCATTCTCATAACGTATGAACCCATGAGTAAGTCGCGTGCCTGTGACGTAACGCGTAGGGAGGAGCCTGCGATCGAATCCGAGTGCATCGGATCGAGCTGAGGAAACAACATACTGAGTGGCGTTTTCATGCTTTACTGAAAGCCGGGATTCGTGAGTGCATATGTCAATGCTCTGATTACATTTTTTGATCTGTCATCGAATATTGCGCAATGAGATTTTTTCTCTTTTCTTTCATGCAATCCCTGTCTGTGAGTGCCTGTATCATCTGATCACAGCGGTGGAGGGCTGGATTAGCATTCAGATTGAAGAGAGTGATTTTTTCCCTGCATGGAATCCTGCTAATCACTGTGCACTAATTAAGGACATATTAGTAATTCACAGTTTATGGAGTATTCTCCCTGATTAGTTTTTCTTTGTACGTTTTATCACCTTTTAAGTTAATATTAGCGCATCTATATTTTATATGTTTCACTGTTTGGATTTGGTATCACTCAAGATAGCAGCTATATTATTTGTTTTTTTATTTAGGTGCACGTGGAATTGATTATTTAATTAGCGCTGTAGTATATTTTTCACACAACAAATAAACTGACACAGGCTATAACTCTTCCTTAGGGATGAGCTTCGTGTTCGACTCGAACTCATAATCGACTCGAACATCGTATGTTAGCCCTTTCGTCGAATTACGAACGTTATGAGCCGTTCGCGCCAAATTCGAGTGGCGTGTCATGGCCCATAATTCACTGCGGCATCGCAGTGCATTGCTGGATGATGATTGGCCAAGCATGCACTATGACCCGCATGCTTGGCCAATCACAGCTTGCAAAAAACGGAGAGCCATAATTGGCCAAAGCCAGAGTGACTGCAGTGTGCATCTAAAGCTACGTAGTGTGTGTACTGCCTGTTTCCTCTGCAGAGTGCACCTAAAGCTACGTGGTGTGTACTGCCCATGTCCTCTGCAGTGTGCATCTAAAGCTACGTGGTGTGTGTACTGCCTGTGTCCTCTGCAGTGTGCACCTAAAGCTATGTGGTGTGTGTACTGCCTGTGTCCTCTGCAGTGTGCACCTAAAGCTACGTGTTGTGTACTGCCTGTGTCCTCTGCAGTGTGCACCTAAAGCTACGTGGTGTGTACTGCCTGTGTCCTCTGCAGTGTGCACCTAAAGCTACGTGGTGTGTACTGTCACTGTCCTCTGCAGTGTGCACCTAAAGCTATGTGGTGTGTGTACTGCCTGTGTTTTCTGCAGTGTGCACCTAAAGCTACGTGGTGTGTGTACTGCCTGTGTCCTCTGCAGTGTGCACCTAAAGCTACGTGGTGTGTGTACTGCCTGTGTCCTCTGCAGTGTGCACCTAAAGCTACGTGGTGTGTGTACTGCCTGTGTCCTCTGCAGTGTGCACCTAAAGCTACGTGGTGTGTGTACTGCCTGTGTCCTCTGCAGTGTGCACCTAAAGCTACGTGGTGTGTACTGCCTGTGTCCTCTGCAGTGTGCACCTAAAGCTTTGTAGTGTGTGTACTGTCACTGTCCTCTGCAGTGTGCACCTAAAGCTACGTGGTGTGTGTACTGCCTGTGTTTTCTGCAGTGTGCACCTAAAGCTACGTGGTGTGTGTACTGCCTGTGTCCTCTGCAGTGTGCACCTAAAGCTATGTGGTCTGTGTGTACTGTCCGTGTCCTCTGCAGTGTGCACCTAAAGCTACGTGGTGTGTGTACTGCCTGTGTCCTCTGCAGTGTGCACCTAAAGCCTAAGTGGTGTGTGTACTGCCTGTGTCCTCTGCAGTGTGCACCTAAAGCTACGTGGTGTGTACTGCCTGTGTCCTCGGCAGTGTGCACCTAAAGCTACGTGGTGTGTGTACTGCCTGTGTCCTCTGCAGTGTGCACCTAAAGCTACGTGTTGTGTACTGCCTGTGTCCTCTGCAGTGTGCACCTAAAGCTACGTGGTGTGTGTACTGCCTGTGTCCTCTGCAGTGTGCACCTAAAGCTAAGTGGTGTGTGTACTGCCTGTGTCCTCTGCAGTGTGCACCTAAAGCTACGTGGTGTGTGTACTGCCTGTGTCCTCTGCAGTGTGCACCTAAAGCTACGTGATGTGTGTACTGCCTGTGTCCTCTGCAGTGTGCACCTAAGGCTACGTGGTGTGTGTACTGTCCGTGTCCTCTGCAGTGTGCACCTAAAGTTATGTGGTGTGTGTACTGCCCATGTCCTTTGCAGTGTGCACCTAAAGCTACGTGGTGTGTGTACTGCCTGTGTCCTCTGCAGTGTGCACCTAAAGCTACGTGGTGTGTGTACTGCCTGTGTCCTCTGCAGTGTGCACCTAAAGCTACGTGTTGTGTACTGCCTGTGTCCTCTGCAGTGTGCACCTAAAGCTACGTGGTGTGTACTGCCTGTGTCCTCTGCAGTGTGCACCTAAAGCTTTGTAGTGTGTGTACTGTCACTGTCCTCTGCAGTGTGCACCTAAAGCTACGTGGTGTGTGTACTGCCTGTGTTTTCTGCAGTGTGCACCTAAAGCTACGTGGTGTGTGTACTGCCTGTGTCCTCTGCAGTGTGCACCTAAAGCTATGTGGTCTGTGTGTACTGTCCGTGTCCTCTGCAGTGTGCACCTAAAGCTACGTGGTGTGTGTACTGCCTGTGTCCTCTGCAGTGTGCACCTAAAGCCTGAGTGGTGTGTGTACTGCCTGTGTCCTCTGCAGTGTGCACCTAAAGCTAAGTGGTGTGTGTACTGCCTGTGTCCTCTGCAGTGTGCACCTAAAGCTACATGGTTTGTACTGCCTGTGTCCTCGGCAGTGTGCACCTAAAGCTACATGGTGTGTGTACTGCCTGTGTCCTCTGCAGTGTGCACCTAAAGCTACGTGGTGTGTGTACTGCCTGTGTCCTCTTCAGTGTGCACCTAAAGCTACGTGGTGTGTGTACTGCCTGTGTCCTCTGCAGTGTGCACCTAAAGCTACGTGGTGTGTGTACTGCCTGTGTCCTCTGCAGTGTGCACCTAAAGCTAAGTGGTGTGTGTACTGCCTGTGTACTCTGCAGTGTGCAACTAAAGCTACGTGGTGTGTGTACTGCCTGTGTCCTCTGCAGTGTGCACCTAAAGCTACGTGGTGTGTGTACTGCCTGTGTCCTCTGCAGTGTGCACCTAAGGCTACGCGGTGTGTGTACTGTCCGTGTCCTCTGCAGTGTGCACCTAAAGTTACGTGGTGTGTGTACTGCCTGTGTCCTCTGCAGTGTGCACCTAAAACTACGTGGTGTGTGTACTGTCCATGTCCTCTGCAGTGTGCACCTAAAGCTACGTGGTATGTGTACTGCATGTGTCCTCTGCAGTGTGCACCTAAAGCTACGTGGTGTGTGTATTGTCTGTGTCTTCTGCAGTGTGCACCTATAGCTACGTGGTGTGTGTACTGCCAGTGTCCTCTTCACATGGTCTTCAAGGGATCAATTACAGTCCCAAGGAACCCATGGACTTGTACGTGGCTGGGACGAGGTGGCTGCGGATCATGTCGTCCTTAGTGACCCAGAGGACTCTGCACTGAAAGGCCTCAGCAAACCTACGTTGTAGGGCCTCCCTGATCCTGCAAAGCCTGCGTAAGGATCCTCGTATTCGTGGTATCAAGGAGAGGGATCATTACTGGCTGGCAACCCTCCTTGATCCACGTTACAAGAGTAACGTTGCGGACCTTATCTTGCCGGCACAGAGGGAGCAGAAGATGAAACATCTTCGGGAGGCCTTGCAGAAAGGTCTGTGCAATGCGTTCCCAGATACTGGGAGGTTGCAAAATCCTGGTCCTGGACAACATGTTGCTGAGGCTTTGGTCAGTCACATAAGGAGCGGTGGAGAAGGTGGCCGTCTGACCGATGCGTTCAGACAATTTTTTAGTCCGCAGCCCCAAGGTATGACCGGTTCCAGCAACCATCGCCAGCGTCTGTTTTACATGGTGCGGGAATACCTAGGGGCAAGATCAGACTTGGACACCTTTCCCACCGAAAATCCTCTGGCTTACTGGGTCTTGAGGATGAATCACTGGCCAGAGCTTGCACAGTACGCAATTGAGCTACTGGCTTGTCCTGCATCCAGCGTTCTTTCAGAACGCACATTCAGTGCTGCTGGAGGCTTTGTAACCGATCACAGGGTGTGCCTCTCCACCGACTCGGTCGATCGACTGACCTTCATAAAAATGAATCAGGCTTGGATCATCACCAGCTACCAAGCACCTGTTGCTGATGTAACTGAATAATTTTTTTTTTAAATGTCAGATCACTTCAAGACTGCCTATGCTGATGCATGACTATCCTGTTATGCTGAGTGACTATCCTTTTCCTCCTCAATGAACATGCTGATAGCTTGTAAGAACATTTTTGGCTCTGGGCACCGCCACCAGTGGCTAAGGCCCAATTTTTCTGCCCCTGTTTAACAGGGGCGTGTAATTACAATTTTTGATGCAATACTTTGCAGCAGGCTAATTTCTGCGCTCCAACTAGAGTATCTTTGAGGGGTTGCAGTGTTGTGGCACCAGCACCACCACCACCAACAAAGGCCCAATTTTTCTGCCCCTGTTCAAAGGGGCATGTAATTACAATTCTTGATCTAATATTTCACAGCAGGGCTCATTCCTGTGCCCACCAAGAGTAACTGTGAGGGCTTACAAAGTTGTGGCCCCAGCACCACCACCACCACCAACAAAGGCCCAATTTTTCTGCCCCTTTTCAACAGGGGCATGTAATTACAATTATTGATCTAATATTTCACAGCAGGGCCCATTCCTGCACCCACCAAGAGTAACTGTGAGGACTTACAGTGTTGTGGCACCAGCGCCAGCACCAAAGGCCCAATTTTTCTACCACTGTTCAACAATGGCATGTAATTACAGTTCTTGATATAATAGTTCACACAGCAGGGTGTTCCAGCGCCCACCAAGACTAACTGTGAGGGCTTACAGTGTTGTGGCAACACCAACACCTAGGGCCCAAATTTATGCAGAGTATATACGGCAGGCCCCTACTTTCAAACATCCAACTTACAAACGACTTCTACTTGCAAACGGAAGGAGACAACAGGAAGTGAGAGGAAATCTACACCTAGGAAGGGAAATTTTTCTTACAGTAATCTCATTTTGTGCAGGGACAGTTCTAAACACGTGCCACTTCACAGGCATACTATAGACACCCAGCAGGTACGATATTTAAAGGAATTTTTCATATTTTTTTTACTTTAAGCATCATTAAAATCACTGCTCCAGAAAAAACAACCGTTTTTAAAACGTTTTTTTCCATTGATACATGTTCCCTGGTGCAAGACCCGGGTTCTCAAACCCCTTTTCCGACAATAACTTGCATATTTGGCTTTAAAATTAGCACTTTTGAATTTGAACGTTCGAGTCCCATAGACGTCAATGGGGTTCTAAATGTTAGCCCGAACGTTCGGTCCGTTCGAAGGTTCTGGTGCGAACCGAACGGGGGGGTGGGGGGCGAGGGGGTTGTGTTCAGCTCATCCCTACCCTTCCTTACTCTATCAAGAATGAAAAAAAAAAGTGTTGCCTATAGTTCTACATTTAGGACCAATTTCTAATAATTTTATGGAGAGGACTAAGAAAATATAACCATGCCAATGGTACAGCAGAAAACGTATAGCACAGTGAGAAAGGTTTGTGGTCTAGGATGATAGGACAGTCAAAATTAGAAGCAGCACTAATTTGCCTCTGAGCCCAGTCCACCCCATAAGACTGGCACAAGCCGGCGGGGACTCTTTCCGTTCTGCCCCCCTGCAAAGTGCTGCCCTAGGCCTGGGCCTTGTTGGCCTAGGCCAGGATACAGCCTTGCCATCGGTGCCGCCTCATCAGTGGAGCCTCATTAGTGCCTCCTCATCAGTGCAGCTTATCAGTGCCCATCAGTGCAGCCTCATCAGTGCAGCCTCATCAGTGCAGCCTATCAGTGCACATCAGTGAAGAAGAAAATTGACTAATTTGCTAAATTTTATAACAGAAACTAAGAATTTTTTTTTTCCACAAATTGCCTTTTTTAAATTTGTTTAGCAAAAAATAAAAAACCCAAATGGTGATTAAATACCAACAAAGGGAAGCTCAATCTGTCTAAAAAAATATATAATTTTTTTTGGGTACAGTGTTGATTAAAATAGTATTTTGAAAAAACACCCACTTTTTTCTTAGTTTATGTTATAAACTGTAGAAAATAAATAATCTTTCTTCATAAATTTAGGCCAAAATTTATTCTGCTACATTTCTTTGGTAAAAATAACCCAAATCAGTGTATATTATTTGGTCTGTGTGAAAGTGCATTCTGGCTCTCTTAATGGCTCTACTGCTCAGACCTTGTTCCTCGGTCCTCCAGACCATCTAACACACTTCCCAGTGCTCATGCACAAAACGCTGTACATCTGCCAGCTCTGTCTTTCCTTGCAGCTCCCTGCTGCTCTAGCTCACTTTCAGGCTCAGGCCTTGGTATGTCCTGTCCTGGACAGCATAGTGCAGACATTCACCTCTCTCTGCCCCCTTGTACCACACACTGGGTTTGATTTCCTAAAGGCAAATAGTCTGTGCACTGCAAGTGCAGTTGCTCTAGATCTGAGGGAACATGCAAGAAAAAAAACCCAAACAAAAACAAATGTATTTTAGAGCTTCCCCTCGGATCTAGAGCAATTGCACTTGCACTTCCCCTACAGTGCACAGATTATTTGCTTTTAGTAAATCAATCCCAATTTCTCCCAGGAGGTTGTAACCCCAAACTCTAATACTGGCTCTAATATGAACCCAGCAAAAACCTGCACCATTAGTGTGCCTGTTTTATACAAATTCTGGCCCTGCCGCAGGATAAACAGTATATTTAAAAATTGATCAATCCCAATGTACTAACAGCCTCATCTCATTTCGTAAGGCCCTAATATTATAAGACAGTACAAATACTCCCAAAGTGACCCTTTTTTGGAAAGTAGAAACCCCAGGGTATTTAGTAAGAAGCATGGTGAGTTTTTTTAAGTTGCAATTATTTGTCCTAATTATTTAGAAAATCAAGAAATTAAATAAAATTTGTGTTTTTTCCCCCCCCCACAATCTGTCACCAAAGCAGTACAGTGTCACCCTATGACTGGTGTGGCAGTGATTGGGGACACTGACTGGTGACAGTATGTAAACAAAATAAATTATCTTTTTTTTTTTTTTTTTTTTTACATACTGTCACCAGAGAAGTACAGTGTCAACAAAATGACATTGTACTGCTGTGGGGAGGTGATCATGATTTCTTTTTTTGCACTATGATTGCTTATTTCTGTTATGATCACTGTATAAAGCAATCATTTTTATGTTGTGAATGGTATTCATTCATGTGCCATTGTACTATTGTGATAGCTGTGATTGGCCACAGCTATTACCTGGTACAACAAGTCTGCTGTGATTCGCCCTATACTATATGATCAATCACAAGAAATCACAGTAATACACAATGGCTATGGATTGCAAGCCATTGTTTGTGTACAGCTGACATGTGATCGCTGTGAGTGCGATTTCAGCTAGTGAGGACATGCTCCTTAGACTGGCACCCGATAGGCTTTGCAAAGGTGGGGGTTTGGAACAGTGATGTCCACATTTCTCATTGATAGTTGTATTACCTGTTGATCCTGCCAGTAAGACTTATTTTGAAAAAGTCTTATTTTTCATCTTCCTTTAATAGACCAAGCAGTTCAGCGCAAGTGGAAATTACAGGGTTGAGGCAAATAATTTCATTCTGACAGTGGTGCTTACAATGGTCAGCTTTTGTTTATATAATTAGAACCTTAATTCTAAAAGGAAAAATGCCTGTTTTTTGTAACTGCTTAAAGAGTGTTAGCTTGAGTTAGGCTTTATTTTGTTATTCACCTATGTAAAGTCCATCTAAATCTATTAATTCAACACTACCCTTGCTGTTGAGAATTCTGCTGTCCAAGGGTTGATAAGCTGCTCCTACACCTTAAGAGCTCATTCAAACGGGTACAGAGGACTCTACAGTGTGCAGAAGAACCATGTTTTGTGTGCCTAATGCCGCGTACACTCGATCATTGAAAAAAACGTTGTTTTTAAAAAATGTCATTTAAAATGATCGTGTGTGGGCTTCACATCATTTTTTGGGTTCTGAAAAAACATCCAATATTTTTTTTCGAAAATGCTGCATTTTTTAACAAAGTTTTTCGGGTTGTAAAAAATGATCGTGTGTGGGCTAAAACGACGTTAAAAACCTGTGCATGCTCAGAAGCAAGTCATGAGACGGGAGCGCTCGTTCTGGTAAAACTACCATTCATAATGGAGTAAGCACATTCATCACGCTATAACAGACAGAAAAGCGCGAATCATCTTTTACTAACACGTAATCAGCTAAAGCAGCCCCAAGGGTGGCGTCATCCGCATGGAACTTCCCCTTTAGAGTGCCGTCGTACGTGTTGTACGTCACCGCGCTTTGCTAGAGCATTTTTTTAAAACGATGGTGTGTGGGCAACGTCGTTTTAATGATGAAGTTGGAAAAACTTCATTCTTTCTACATGCCGAAAAACATATTTTTTTTTCATGCCGAAAAATGATCGTGTGTACGCGGCATAAGAGGCACTGGTGTTCCATACAGCCAAGGCCAGCAGCAATAGGGGTGCTTAGGCACTGGCCCCTCTGTCACACCACCCCCTCTGTGTAGAATGGATAGATTCCCCCTTTTCGGATGCCGGGCGCCTGTATTAAAGTGGTAGTTTTTTTAAGCACCTGATTAAAGCCATAGGTTCTAATAGGCTTCAAAAAAGGTGGACTCGGAGCGCAGAGCATTGCACTCGGAGCCCACCCAGGTGTGTTAGAAAATCAAATGAATATTTGCTTTTCTAACACTGAACCGCCTCTCAGCCAATCAGGAGGCGCAGGTCTAATACCCGTCACCTGATTGCCTGAAGGTACAGGCCCTCCGATTGGACGCCTAGCAGGAAGGAAAGAGACAAATGAAGGACACAAGAGCCACTGCCTGATCCGCTGCTCATCCCACAGCTCACTGCCTTCATCCACCGCCTGATCCACACAGTTGCGGCATTTAACGGGCACAATGGCAGCTTTTGACAGGCACAGTGGCTGCATTTGATGGGCACAGTGGCTGCATTAGGATCGTGAACTTAACATCTTAGTACTGAGCTCCAGGTTTCATAGGATTGGGTATAATGATCCTATAGTTTTTTTTTTTTTTTTTACAATGTATGAAGGTTTATTTATGCAATAAAATTATACTGCTAATAATAAAGGATACAATTAGGGAGATATTTACCACAGCCCTGAAGTTTAAGGAAATATAAAAAATTGCAAAAGAAGTAAGTCAGTGAGTCAGAACCCTAAAATTAACTCTAAGGCCCGGTACTCACGAACAAACATGTACGGTGAAAGCGGTCCGTCGGACTGTTTTCACCGTACATGTCTGCCAGAGGGCTTCTGTACGATGGTTGTACACACCATCGTACAGAAGTCCGCGCGTAAACAATACGCGGGGCGTGTCCGCGTCGTCGCCGCGACGATGACGCGGCGATGACGCGGAGACGTGGGCGGGCCTGCCATTTAAAGGCTTCCACGCATGCGTCAAAGTCATTCGACGCATGCGAGGGACGGCGGGCGCCTGGACATGTACGGTAGGTCTGTACTGACGACCGTACATGTCCGAGCGGGCAGGATTCCAGCGGACGGTTTTAAAACACGTCCAGGAATATTTGTCCGCTGGGAAAAGGCCCAAGGCGGGCAAATGTTTGCTGGAATTCGGCCCGCTCGCGCCCACACACGACCAAACATGTATGCTGAAACTGGTCCGCGGACCAGTTTCAGCATACATGTTTGGTCGTGTGTACGGGGCCTAACATACCCACATTGCTCCTTGTAGGCAGAGGTCATGAGACTTGTGCTGCCTAGGCACTAGGTAACAGCATGGAGCTTGAAAAAGTAGTACTTTTGTATTCAAGACAAGAAACTTAATTGGGTAATACTGACATGCCCTATTGTCTAATGCAAAGTATGATTTTTAATGACAGTTATTTAACAGATATAATAAGGTGCATGTAATTCACACAGAGAAACCACCTTGTTTAATTTATTGGAGGTCTCATTTTCCTCTAGCCACATTTTTACCTCCCCTGACCGATCCCCTTCTAAGCCCCAAAAAAAGCAGACAGGGTTGCACACAAGCAGCACACCAAAATGTATCCCCATTGTTGTACTCGACAGGCAGCACTCCACTCAACTAAATGGGACTGTGCTATAACCACATGCACTGCACACGGCTGTGCCACAATGGTGCGGGTTCCTAGGGGTCAAAAAGGGCAGTTATGGCAACATTACCGCCTCCTCACTGCCTGCCAATGTTATTTATGTAGTGCGAGGTCCGATATCTTGGGCCCCCTCATTTTAACAGGGGTTTCCATATTCCAATAAGTCCCCCTTGCACCCCCACAAACCCCTGGTCAGCAACAGCCCCCCGTAAATCACTCTTTGCCAATTTCTTTGCAATAAGCCCTATAAATGGACAAAACTGATTTAACAGATTTTGCTACCACTGACTTGAGGGAAGCGTTCACACAGGAACACCCAAGTACCATGCATGGCAGACAGCAAAGGCATTGGCAGGAGAGGAAAGCTGAACTCAACGTGACCGATTATCAGTTATGATAAGCCAATCAAATAAATCTCAAATTGGGCAAACATGAATTTGGATTATGTATTTTTAAAGCATTTTGGGTATGTCTAGTCTGTATAAAAAAACATATTAATTCTCATCAAAAATCACAACATTTGCCAATTGCCAGATTCAGAGCTTTTTTTCTCAGAAAATAGGTGCAGGAATTCAACGATGACCCCGTTCAGATTTCACAAACAGTATAGGGGTCTTAAAGGGGCATTAAATACCAGGATTGCATTACATACAGAATGCAGAGTTCAGGTGGTTACACACAGAGTGCAGAGCTGTCACTTGTAAACACAGAAACCAGACTTCTGTGTTTACAAGTGATTGTGGTGAGCAGGCACCAAAGGGTCTGAGCCAGAGGTGGTGGAACTGAGTTCCCCCTGAAAAAAAGCCCTGGCCAGATTACCCATCACTACACACCTTCCATGGTTCTGACTATTCCATCCTGAAATCAGATCTGTCTGCCCAAGGATACCACACTTTTTATATCGCTGCTCTTAATTTTTTTTTTCCATAATAAGCATCCTTTACCTGCAGACATTCCTCTTTTCACTTCCTCATTGTTCGTTTTTGCTCGGAAGTTGCTCTATTTCTTCTCTGTTCTGTTCACTTCCTGCTTGTCTGATTGTAACTCACCACAGTGAAGGGAGGCAATACTGCGGTGGTCAGTGACGTGCTCGCCCCCTCCTGGGAACTACATCTGTGCGGCAGGACGCCCTCTACGTGTTAGAGACTTCAAGGAGGTGTGAATTACTGGGTGTGCCGCAATGCATACTGGGAGATTTAGGGCCAGATTCACATAGAATTGCGGCCGTGTAACGTAACCCGTGGGGCGGGTACCATTTAAATTAGGCGCGCTCCCGCGCCGGACGTACTGCGCATGCTCCGTTCGCAATTTTCCCGACGTGCTTTGCGCGAAATTACGGCGGCGCGATGTGTTTGTGAATCGCGATGTGCGTAACGTACTTACGCCGGAAAAAAAAAAATCAAAAGCGACGCGGGAACGACGGGCATACTTTAACATGGAGTAATTTTACACCATGTTAAAGTACCCCTAATTTTGCGAAGGGAAACTAAGACTTGCGCCGACGTAACGACGGGAAAAACCTTTGTGGATCGCCGTAACTGCTAATTTGCATACCCGACGCTGGAATACGACGCAAACTCCACCCAGCGGCGGCCGAGGTACTGCATCCTAAGATCTGACGGTGTAAGTCAATTACACCTGTCGGATCTTAGGGCTATCTATGCGGAACTGATTCTATGAATCAGCCGCATAGATAGAACAACAGATACGACGGTGTATCAGGAGATACGCCGTCGTATCTGTTCTGTGAATCTGGCCCATAGTTCTTACATGAACGAGCGCCGCAAGCCAGGAAGTGAATGAGAGAACAGAAACTAGAACGCCGGAGGTGATATAGATGAAGGAATTTAATAGGTATTTACTCGTTTTTTAACAGAATCATTACTCTATTCTGTCTGTCTACCTTGCAGACATTCATTTTAGCCCAAAAAAATTGCAAAGTATGTTAATGTCTTATGTATAAACTTTACAGGCAGTCTCAATGCCAATTTCATACCTCAAATCAAACAAGGCACTGCCTATGTTAGAAGAAGATCTTCTAAATTATTTATAAATGCCTATTCCCAAAAGAGTAATTAAGTAGATTAATTAATAGAAAGTGACTTATTCAGTACATTAATGGATTAAGCCTCTTAGGTTTTCCATGGTATGGTTGCCCATTACCAGAGATACAGAAAGCACAGCAGCCATCAAAGTAGGGCAGCAGTACCAGGGCAGACAGCATATGGCAAGCAGAATACAACACAGATCAATGAGTCAGTGGTGTGTGGAAATCTCAGTGTCTCAGCTAAAGAATACCTAATGCTTATGTTATATGCCACACTACTGCCAAATTATAGACACAACCCGAGACTGGTCTTTTTAGGAAACCCTAACAATCACACTGGTGGCTTAGTGCAGGGTATAATTTGGGTATGTTATTAAACTTTAATGAGTTAATTCATTTAATTTGTGGAAGACAGAACTCTAGATTATACAGCCTCTGGCACTTTTGGGTGAAGCAGAATGACATCTGCCAAAATCCACTTTTTTATCAATATAACAAGACAATTAATTTCAGACCCCAGAAGGGGTAACCTGCTGCTGTAACAGTATTCCAACATAGACTAAATGTGGAAGGCTTCCATTCTTCATTCCAATCCTGTTGGATTTATTTATTTTATCACAAAGAATGCAATAGAGCATGCACAGTTGTATGGGAACAACAAAAACTCCCAGATAGACAGGAATAGTCACAGGAATAGAGCAGGGAGATCTTAAGCCCCGTACACACGATCAGACTTTTGTCCGACCAAAATCACATTGGAATTCTGACGGAATTCCAGCGGAGTAAAAGAGAACATGTTCTCTACCTAAACTCCGATGGAATTCATCTGAATTTCCGATGGGGCTACACATGGTCAGAATTTTTGATGGAAAAAGTCTTCGGACTTTTTCCATCGGAAATTCCAATCGTGTGTACGGGACTTTACTGTTGGAATATGCAGTACATCTAAGCCAGGACTTCAGAAGCCATGATCCACCTAGCTAAACACAACTTTGAAGCAACTTATAGGTGGATTCAGAGAGAGTTAGGCCGGCGTATCAGTAGATACGCCGACCTAACTCGGAATCTGCACCATCCTAAGTTTAAGTGTATTCTCAAACTGAGATACACTTAAACCTAGCTAAGATACGACAGCCTGCGCCGTCGTATCTTAGGGTCCAATATTTAGGCTGGCCGCTAGGTGGCGCTTCCATTGAGTTCGGCGTAGAATATGTAAATGACTAGATACGCCTATTCACGAACGTACGTGCGCCCGTCGCTGTAAAGATACGCCGTTTCCGTAAGAGATACGCCGCCTAAAGCTAAAGATGCCCCCTAGGTGGCGTAGCCAATGTTAAGTATGGCCGTCGTTCCCGCGTCGAAATGTAAAAATTTTACGCTGTTTGCGTAAGTCGTCCGTGAATAGGGCTGGATGTAATTTACGTCCACGTCGAAACCAATACGTCCTTGCGGCGTACTTTGCCGCAATGCACATTGGGATATGTACACGGATGGCGCATGCGCCGTTCGTAAAAAACTTCAATCACGACGGGTCACAGTTATTATGCATAAAACACGCCCCCCACATCCTCATTTGAATTAGGCGCGCTTACGCCGGCCTATTCACGATACGCCGCCGTAACTTAGGAGGCAAGTACTTTGTGAATACAGTACTTGCCTCTCTGACTTACGGCGGCGTAGTGTAAATACGCCGCCGCAAAGATGCGCGCCCCTACCTGAATCCAGCTATTAGCCTTAAATTATTTTACCAGGGCAATGTAGAAAAAAATATTAGGGGCCTGTGTCGATGGGGTTTGGTCTTGTGTTGATGACATCAGTTTGAGATGTTTCTGAGATAATTTATAATTCACTGACAGGTGCATCTGACCTACAGTTGGCCTCATCTGCCCTGCATTTGACTTGGTTTTGCTCTTCCTGTTGGGATTGAGCATGTGTTCTGTTCATAGATTACATTGTTTCACCCATAGTAATTTGGGTCTTCCGGCAGAAAATGGGTAACCCTGAGTTTATCAGGATATCAATTAAGTAATGAGTTTACGCCAGCGGCAATAAGCGACTCTCTGTCTGTCGCTGCCCCAGCCCGCCTCACAGCCTGTCAAGTCTTATGCTCCAGCCCCCCCGGCTACTACTGGGTGGGGAGCGGAGGAAGATCACTCTGCCAGGGAAGGCAAGGAGAAAAGCCGGCAGGCGGCTGGCCGGGACTTGAGCCAAGGCAGAAGAACATGCAGGCGTAGCTGAATGGGCATGCGCCTGAAACTAAAGAAATATTCCCTCCCCTCCAGCAAATCATCAGAAAGGGACACAGATAATGGAAAAATATACACCCCCTAAGCTAGTAAGAGGGGCGGAGCATGCAGGGTGTAATTCTGATTTTTCTTTTTAAATTCTGCACTGACTGTCTTTGAAATTGCCCCAGTCCCTGTTCAAATCCAATCCGGGGACAAAACCAGGGACAGACTTCGTCAAAGACAGTCAGTGCAGAATTTAAAAAGCCTGTCAAGTCTTATGCTCCAGCCCCCCCCGGCTACTACTGGGTGGGGAGCGGAGGAAGATCACTCTGCCAGGGAAGGCAAGGAGAAAAGCCGGCAGGTGGCTGGCCGGGACTTGAGCCAAGGCAGAAGAACATGCAGGCGTAGCTGAATGGGCATGCGCCTGAAACTAAAGAAATATTCCCTCCAGCAAATCATCAGAAAGGGACACAGATAATGGAAAAATATACACCCCCTAAGCTAGTAAGAGTGCAGGGTGTAATTCTGATTTTTCTTTTTAAATTCTGCACTGACTGTCTTTGAAATTGCCCCAGTCCCTGTTCAAATCCAATCCGGGGACAAAACCAGGGACAGACTTCGTCCGGGGACAGTGTTCTCAATCAGAAAAATGTCCCCTGAAACCAGGGATGTCTGGTCACCCTACCCAAAGCACACGTTTCTGAAACTGGTTGTAGGTATAGATGGGTTGGAACAGAGAATGTTCAACCTGGTGTGCAGGTGACTAGGGATGAGCCGAACACCCCCCTGTTCGGTTCGCACCAGAACCTGCGAACACACCAAATGTTCGTGTGAACTTTAGAACCCTATTAAAGTCTATGGGACTCGAACGTTTGAAATCAAAAGTGCTAATTTTAAAGGCTAATATGCAAGTTATTGTCCTAAAAAGTGTTTGGAGACCTGGGTCCTGTCCCAGTGGACATGTATCAATGCAAAAAAAGTTTTAAAAACTGAAGTTTTTTCAGGAGCAGTGATTTTAATAAAAGTGAAACAATAAAAGTGAAACATTCCTTTAAATTTCGTACCTAGGGGGGGTGTAAAGTTAGCATGTGAAATAGTACTTAGAACTGTCCCTGCACAAAGTGTAATTTCTGAAAGAAAAAAAGACATTTAAAACCGGACTTGCGGCTATAATGAATTGTCGGCTCTGGAAATTCAGAGAGGATTCATTCATAAAAAAAAAAAAAAGCGTGGGGGTTTCCCCCAAATTCAATTACCAGGCCCTTCAGGTCTGGTATGGATATAGCTGGAGCTTTGACATTTCTTATATAGGGGAGGCGGGGCCCCGCACCCTCTGACGCACCCTCTGCTACGTCACTGGGGAAGCCCAGTCTTCCCCCTTGCGTCAGAGGGGGCAGGGTCACGTGACGGGTGGCCCCGCCTCCCCTATATAAGAAATGTCAAAGCTCCAGCCGCGTCATTCCGCAGGGCTGTGTCCGGCGGAGAGAGAGCTCCGATGCTGTGCTCTGGAGCTCTGGATGCCGGATGATCTTCTCATCGCTGGAACGGAGAGGAGATCACCCGTCGCTGGATACAGACAACGTTGGAGCTGGAAGCCCGGACCGAGTGGATTACCACCGCTGGATTTTTTTCTTTTTTTTTATTGATAAAGGACTTTTTTCTACGGTGTGTGTGTGTGTTTTTTCCAACTATTTACACTTCCTTTGTGAAATGGTAGGGGTACAATGTACCCCATTACCAATTCACATATGGGGGGGCCTTTGTTAAAGGGGTCTTCCAGATTCTGATAAGCCCCCCGCCCGCCGACCCCCACAACCACCGGGCAAGGGTTGTGGGGATGAGGCCCTTGTCCCCATCAACATGGGGACATCCTCCCCATGTTGAGGGCATGTGGCCTGGTACGGTTCAGGAGAGGGGGGCCACACTCTGTCCCCCCCTCTTTTCTGCAGCCGGCCAGGTTAGTGTGCTCGGATAATGGGTCTGGTGTGGATTTTTGGGGGAACTACACACCATTTTTTTTTAAATTTGGGGTGGAGATCCCCTTAAAATCCACACCAGACCTGAAGGGTCTGGAATGGATATTTTGGGGGAACCCCCCGTCATTTTTTTAAAAATTGACGGGGTTCCCCTTAATATCCATTCCAGATCTGAAGGGCCTGGTAATTGAATTTGGGGGGACCCCCACGCTTTTTTTTTTTTTTATGAATGAATTCTCTCTGAATTGCCAGGCGGGCCGACAATTCATTATAGCCGCAAGTCAGTTTTAAAAGTTCTTTTTTTTTATTTCAGAAATGACACTTTGTGCAGGGACAGTTCTAACTACGGGAAACATGCGCTATTTCACATGCTAACTTTACACCCCCCCCATGGTACGAAATTTAAAGGAATATTTCACTTTTATTGTTTCACTTTTAGCATTATTAAATTCACTGCTCTCGAAAAAACGGCTGTTTTTAAAACTTTTTTTTGCATTGATACATGTCCCCTGGGGCAGGACCCAGGTCCCCAAACACTTTTTAGGACAATAACTTGGATATTAGCCTTTAAAATTAGCACGTTAGATTTCTCCCATAGACTTTAACAGGGTGTTCCGCTGCTTTTCGAATTTGCCGCGAACATCCCAAATTGTTCGTTGTTCGCCGAACAGGCGAACAGGAAATGTTCGAATTGAACATGAGTTCGACTCAAACTCGAAGCTCATCCCTACTGGTGAATACTTCTCGCTTTACTATTGTAAATGACACTCCTTGTTGAATGTATGACTTGCCAACACATTTGTCGAGCAGAGAATTTGCTTGTTTAATGTTCAAATTCTTAGCAACATGTTTTTTGTTTTCGTTTTGAATAGAGGGGAGAGGGATTGTTACCCTGCTAAGGAGACTCATCCTCTCTATTTATCCTGCCCATCATTATCATTGAAAGTGAAAGTAAAAAAAAATCCCAAATTTTAGGTTGCGCTTTGAAAATTACCTTATTAAATATAAACTGCTAAATACCATTTCTCGTTAGAAGTATATAGCAGTCTTGTGGGTTCTACCATTGTCTGGTTAAAGCTTGTAGGAGGAGTTTTCATTCTACTCTGACTGTCCTATGAGGCTGCGGGACCCTGACCTTCTGTTGGGACAGTGCTGATTGGCCCTGTTCTGATCACATGCACCCTCCCAAGAAAAAAAACTAATCTTTAACAATATACACCAAACTGAACGGTGTGCAGAGTGACTCCAAAGGCTCTATCTTATCAGAAGATGGATTGGGGACAGTGCAAGAAGAGGAGGATCAGAGAAGATAGGATCAAACAGCCTATTTAGACAATGCAGAGGATTAACCCCTTAGGTTCCACAGGGAGTATAATAAGCATGCTTTACTGCATATACAGACTGATTTTACTGTTGTCTGAATGTATGGCTACGACAATAACAATATTTATACTGCTACTTCTACTATTACCACTGCAATGAAAATGCTAGCAGTGTTAACAAATTCAATAAATAGATGCATCATTATAATAATGAAGTCAAGTTCATAATGTTAAAATGAACTAAACAAATATTCTTCAGAATTAAATAAGGCAAATAAAAAAATGAATTGTCAACCAAAACTCAGTTACATGTTAAGCATTTATTAAGCTCCTTCCTCGAATAAATTGTCGTCCGGGCCTTTCATGGTAAAGGTACCCACACACTGAAATTTAAACCCCCCTGGTGAATGTATGATGCTGCTTCTGATCTCATGTGCTTCTACAGCCAAGGCATCTTGTTCATCTAAATCCTGTGTCCCCCAGCAACCTTCCTCTATTTTTCCAATTCCCAAAACCTGCTTTTCGAGTTCAGTTTTTTTTTAACACACTGTATCACTTAAAAAAAAAAAAAAACCTTTTAGAGATGCAGTGGGCATTGATCAGGCGTGCCATTTAAGAAGTTTTACATAAACCATGTCTTATTGCTAAATCAGATCCCGGATCAACTAGACCAGGGATGTCCAACCTTTTGAAGAGCGAGGGCCACTTAAGTGACTTGGTAAACGGTCGTGGGCCACAATAAGTGGATTGGGCGGATGACAGGTCTGTGTCCACTCTGCATATCGAGAGCAGACACAGCCCAGGTGGATCTTCTTCTGTTTTTTTTTTGTGGATCGGATTGGAGGTAGGCGGTGCACATGCTGATCCGTTTGAAAGCAGCCCAGTAACCACTGCAGAACAGATATGCCCATATTTGGTATTACTCTGCCTGTGACAAGAGGCGGTGCTATACAGAAAGCATTGGCTTATGCAGCTGTGCCACGCAGCCGCTTGCTTTCTCTACCGGCGGCTTCATTCACACCACTGATGTTCTGGGATGACGGATTGGCGATCTGGGCTTGTCAACCAGAGCAGAAGGTTGCAGGCCACATCAGAGGGCTCCAAAGGGCCACTGGTTGGACACCCCTGAACTAGACCATAAAACAAACCTAACTGTGGGTGGATGGTTTTCATTGTGCTTCTAGCGGCCAGCTTATATACAATTTTGGGGCATTTTTTAGGCATTTTTCCAAGGCAGCCCTGAAGAAACATGAAGGCACCCTGGTTGAAAAAAGCTGCTCTAGAGTCTGTAAGGTGTATAGAAAATTTACAAGACATCTAATTGCTATGAAAATGGTGGAAATCGATGTTGGCTTTCATAAACTCTTTGACATAGAGGGGGTGTTAATGAGTCAGCAAAGGGGCGCCCACCCTATGCAGAGCAAACAATCCCACGGTGATCTGGAGTAACAGAATATGTGTTACATTGTTTAGAAGTTAAGTGCACTCACTCCAAACAGGGCAACACAGAGAAGATAAGCTCAGTACCTGTGTGTACTGTATATGAGTAGGCCTTAGTGCATGTGGAAAAGGTCAAACATTTTCTTCAACATGTTCTAAAGGAGTGATGTGGTTGGCTTGCAAAGCATGAAGTGTCTCATACAGCTATGTAATGTGAAGTATGTATAAACACCTAAGCTCATGTATATAAAGACAAGGGCCCAGATTCACAAAGCACTTACGCCAACGTATAACACGTTACGCCGACATAAGTGCAAATGTGCGCCGGTGTATGTGCCAGACCCACAAACTAATATGCGCCTAAAAACAGGCTACACCCCGCCGACGTAACTTGCCCACGCCGGCGTAGGGTGGTCGTACATATGGGCTGGACGCATGGGGCTGCTCCCATTGATTAGCCATTCAAACATGCAAATGAGGGAAATATGGCGATTCACGAACGTGCGTGTGCCCGGCGCATTCTACGCGAGATGCGCGTAAGTTGTACGCCCGGCGTAAAGTTATTCCCCATAAAGGAGGTGCAACCCGGCAAAAGACATGCACAGGTCTGCACCAGGGAACAAAAGCCGGCGTATTGTGTGTTGGACGTGTGTCTGGCTGGGCGTACGTTATGTTCACGGCGTACGCAGTGATCCGGCGTAGCTTAGGCAGTTGTGCTGGCGTGGTTGTGAGCAGGTGCATGGGGGTGCTGTGCTTGCCACGTCACGGCGCATGCGCAGTTCATGATACGTACCTGTCTGGCGCTCGGCCCAGCATTTGCATGGGGTCACGCCCACTTCCACCTACGCCGACGTGCACCTTTGAAACCCACGCCACGCTGGCGCAGTGTTGGGAGCACTGGCTTGCTGAATGCAATGCTTGCCTTCCCATGCTGCGTTGGCGTAGCGTACAGTGTTTGCTCTATGGCGGCGTAATGTGCTCCATGTTCTCTGTGAATCTGGGCCAAGCTCTTTAGATTGGGTTTGCTAGGAATTTCACACACATTACATTAGTATATTATATTATATTACTAACAACCTATCCAAACCTCGTCAAGGTCCAATATAATGTGCAGACTAGTCTGTTAACTATACAGCTAAATGAGCCATGAGAATGGACACCTACACCAGTTCCAGCATTTTGTTTTTGCAGGAAAGCTAACGATCATCATTTTGTTTCACATTTTTTTCACATGAAATTTACACAACATTCACCCAGGAGTCACACTTTTTCCAATTGGGCTCAACAGACTATGGCCCGGATCTCAGAAACGTTACGCCGCCGTAACTTAGGGCGCAAGTCCCGTATTCAGAAATAACTTACGCCCTAAGTTAAGGCGGCGTAGCGTATGTGGTCCGGCGTAAGCCCGCAGAATTCAAATTCTCCATGCAGTGGGCGTGTTGCATGGTAATGAAGGCTGACCCCACGTAAATGACGTTTTTGGCTAACGGCGCACGCGCCGTCCGTGAACGTATCCCAGTGCGCATGCTCCAAATTAACCCGCAAAAAGCCAATGCTTTCGACGTGAACGTAAATTACGCCCAGCCCTATTCGGGAATGACTTACGCAAACGACGTAAAATTCGACGCTGGCCCGACGTCCATACTTAACATAGGATATGCTTCATATAGCAGGGGTAACTTTACGCCGGAAAAAGCCTAACGTAAACAACGTAAAAAAATGCGCCGGGCGGACGTACGTTTCTGAATCGGCGTATCTACCTCATTTGCATATTCCTCGCGTAAATCTACGGAAGCGCCACCTAGCGGCCAGCGTAAATATGCAGCCTAAGATACGACGGTGTAAGAGACTTAAGCCGGTCGGATCTTAGGGAAATCTATGCGTAACTGATTCTACGAATCAGGCGCATAGATACGACCCTGCAAACTCAGAGTTACGATGGCGTATCCAGAGATACGCTGTCGTAACTCCTATCTGAATCCGGCCCGCTCGTGCCTACACACGACCGAACATGTATGCTGAAACTGGCCCGCGGACCAGTTTCAGCATACATGTTTGGTCGTGTGTACGGGGCCTTAGAGGCTCCTCTCTTCTCTTTTATACTCAGTTGTGACATGATGCTACTCTTATATCAAGACACTGCTGGTCTTGCAAAACGCTCTCAAACCAAGTTACTCTCAAACCAAGGTTTTACTGTATAATGCACCTAAGTGCACCTAGTAAATGTCCCTTTCCAATTTAAAGGGATGTAGTTCTTTAATCCTGCACCCACTAACATATTGCCCAAGTTTCAGCTTTACATGCCAAGCAAGGTAAGACCCAGGTCTGAATATTATGAAGAGCCATGACAAATTGCTACTACAGTTTTCTAAAATGTGAAATGTAAAATTTTGAAATATAATATATAATCTGATTGAGACACAGAGGGAGCACTAATGACTTGCTCTGGTCTGCTCATAGTTTCATGGGCTGGGAGTTTAATTGTTTCCCTCTGTCTCCAGAAGAAGTTTCCAGAGCTTATGACAGGAAGTTAAAACCGACGTTTTTTTCCTGACGGGATTTCCGGCCATGTGTACAGGGCCTAAATGTAGTGGTTGCATTGGCTTTCTTTTTTTTCCCACCGGGTGATCCAGCCAGCAACACACTGTTTTATGGAGTCTCCATTATGGAAGAAGGACCATTAGAGACACCTTTGGACAGCAGTATTGTTATTGGGGAGAGGGTAGAGTAAAGCACATCACACACATTACAGTCTGATTGTACAATCCCTTACAAAAGTGTGCCCATTCTAGAGCTGGTAACATTAAGAATATTCAGTATAATTTTGAAGAACTGTTTTTGTGGGTAAGAGTCGTAGAAGAGGAGTATGGACGGTATAAAACTGGGAAGTATGTGCAGGTGATGTAGAGGAATGTGGAAGGTCTAACAGTGGGCAGTATGCACAGCAGAGGAATGTGGAGGGTATGACAGAGGGTGGTATGTACCGGAGAGGAGTGTGGAGGGTATGAAACAGACAAATCTTTCACCGCTCCAGGTGAGCCTCGTGTATCATTAAGGGTTGTTGAACCACCAGGGTGCTGGCGATGCTGATTATAGCAAATGGACGAAAAAACTCTGGATAGCCGCACTCCAAAATAACTAAAATAAAGTTGGTCTTTTATTTTCAAATGCACATGCATTCACCGCAAACAACAGGTACAGTATTGGCCGACGCGTTTCACGCTGTACTCCTGGGCAGTATGTACAGGAGAGGAGTGTGGAGAGTATGACAGTGGGCAGTATGTACAGGAGAGGAGTGTGGGGGGTATGACAGAGGGTGGTATGTACCGGAGAGGAGTGTGCAGGGTATGAAAGTGGGCAGTATGTACAGGAGAGGAGTGTGGAGAGTATGACAGTGGGCAGTATGTACAGGAGAGGAATGTGGAGAGTACGACAGTGGGCAGTATGTACAGAAGAGGAATGTGGAGAGAAAGATAGTTGGCAGTATGTAGAAGAGAAGTGTAGAGGGTATGACAGTGGGCACTATGTATAGGAAAGAAGTTTGGAGGGTATGACAGTGAACAGTATGTACAGGAGAGGAGTGTGGAGGGTATGACAGTGAACAGTATGTACAGTGGAGGAGTGTGGAGGGTATGATGGTGGGCACTATGTATAGGAGAGTAGTGTAGAGGGTATGGCAGTGGGCACTATGTATAGGAGAGGAGTGTGGAGGGTATGACAGTGGGCAAAATGTATAGGAGAGGAGTGTGGAGGGTAGGACAGTGAGTAGTATGTACAGAAGAAGAGTGGGGAGGATATGACAGTGGGCAGTATGTACAGGAGAGACGTGTGGAGGGTATGACAGTGGGCCCTATGTATAGAAGATAAGTGTGAAGGGTATGACAGTGGGCACTATGTATAGGAGAGGAGTGTGGAGGGTGTGACAGTGAGCAGTATGCACAGGAGGAGTGTGGAGAGTATGACAGTGGGCCCTATGTATAGAAGAGAAGTGTAGAGGGTATGACAGTGGGCACTATGTATAGGAGAGAAGTTTGGAGGGTATGACAGTGAACAGTATGTACAGGAGAGGAGTGTGGAGGGTAAGACAGTGAACAGTATGTACAGTGGAGGGTATGATGATGGGCACTATGTATAGGAGAGAAGTGTGAAGGTATGACAGTGGGAACTATGTATAGGAGAGGAGTGTAGAGGGTATGACAGTGAGCAGTATGCACAGGATGAGTGTGGAGAGTATGACAGTGGGCACTATTTATAGAAGAGGAGTGTGGATGGTATGACAGTGGGCACTATGTATAGGAGAGGAGTGTGGAGGGTATGACAATAGGCAGTATGTACAGAAGAGGAATGTGGAGGATATGAGAGCGAGCAGTATGTACAGGAGAGGAATGTGGAGGGTATGATACTGAGCAGTGTTGCTAACATTACTACTTTTTAGAGGCCCTGAGGTAGGTTATGCCACAAAGTATGCACAGCATATTACAACATTAGGGTACTCTTAAATTGTCAGATTGAGCCCTCCAGTGCTGCGATCTATGATCTGTCCGGGGGGTCCCGGGCGATTCCATCTTCACCAGATCTTCCTTCTGGGCTCTGTGCCTTCAGTCACTTGCCTTGGCTGGGCTGCGTTAATGTCATTCCCATGCATGCTCATGCGCATCCTCTCTCTCTCATCCCCCCTCCCTTACCCCTCACCCCTCTCTCATCCCCTCTCTCTCTTTATCATCCTCCCTCTTTAATTTGTTATAACAAAAAATTGTTTGTATATTTATTTATTTATTATTTATAAAAGGCCCACCAAAATCCTCAGTACCAGGCCCATGATGTTCTTAATCTGGCCCTGGATGTTCCTGCCAGTCCCTCCGCTTTCCTAATAAAAACTGATCACACTAGGCAGGAGAGCACAGCGTGGTGAATTCTCTATCTATGATGGGAACTCAACCTGCTCTCCTCCAATTATCAGACTTGTGCTCAACCCCCCCCCCCCCCGCACAGCCTATTACTGGAAAGCTTCGTGTACTCCTGTTTCTCCACCCCCACCTCTCTGTGTGGCTGAGAACAGAGGCTATGTGATCACTTGGCCACTTTCACACTGATCCGCTGAAAAAATTTGGCAAAAACAAAGCAGTGATTTGCAGTATTTGCAGTGCGGTCTTTAACCATTAGAGAGCCGCGCTATAGACGAAAGACGTCCACAGCGCGGCTCTCAAGTGCCGGGTGGACGTCCCTGGACGTCCTGCCATTTACATTTCCCGCGCGCGCCGCTGGGGGCACTCATCGGGGAAACACTGTGCCAGACGCATCGCTGGGAAGCCGATGCGCGTGCCTGGCGGCCGCAATGTCCGCCAGGTACCCGCGATCGGCTGTGACAGCAGGGACGTGGAGCTCTGTGTGTAAACACAGAGCTCCACGTCCTGTCAGGGAGAGAGAAGACCGATGCTGTGTCCCTTGTACATACGGACACAGCATCGGTCACCTCCCCCAGTCAGTCCCCCTCCCCCACACAGTTAGAACACACCTAGGAAATACATTTAACCCCTTCCTCACCCCCTAGTGTTAACCCCTTCCCTGCCAGTCACATTTATACAGTAAATAGTGCATTTTTATAGCACTGATCGCTGTATAAATGTAAATGGTCCCAAAATTGTGTCAAAAGTGTCCCATATGTCCGCCGCAATATCGCGGGCCTGACAAAAAAAATCGCAGATCGCCGACATTACTAGTAAAAAAAAACAAAAAAACATAAATCTATCCCCTATTTTGTAGGCACTATAACTTTTGCACAAACCAATCAATATACCCTTATTGCGATTTTTTTTAACAATAATATGTAGAAGAATATGTATCGGCCTAAACCGAGGAAAAAAATATTAACCACTTGCCGCCCGCCAATGACAGATTGACGTCGGCAAAGTGGTTGTAGAATCCTGACCGGACGTCATATGACGTCCTCAGGATTCTGAGCCGCTGCGCGCCACCGGGGGCGCACATTGCGGCGATCGTTGTTGCAGGGTGTCAGTCTGACACCCCGCAACACCGATCTCGGTAAAGAGTCTCTCACGGAGACTCTTTACCACGTGATCAGCCGTGTCCAACCACGGTTGATCACGATGTAAACAGGAAGAGCCGTTGACGACTCTTCCTCACTCGCGTCTGACAGACGCGAGTAGAGGAGAGCCGAACGGCTGCTCTCCTGACAGGGGAAGGGCAAACTGAAAAAAATGCCCCCCCCCCCAAAAAAAAAAAAGTCCCAAAAAATAAATAAAAAAAGAGGCTGAAAAAAATAAAAATAAATAAAAGATGCCAATCAGTGCCCACAAATGGGCACTGACTGGCAACATAGGTGCCGCCCCACAGTGTCCATCAGTGCCACCCCACAGTGTCCATCAGTGCCACCCCACAGTGTCCATCAGTGCCACCCCACAGTGTCCATCAGTGCCACCCCAGTGCCCATCCATGCCCAGTGCCCACCTATCAGTGCCCATCTGTCCCACCCATAAGTATCCATCAGTGCCACCCATGAGTGCCCATCTGTGCCGCCCATGTGTGCCCATCAGTGCCGCCCATGTGTGCCCATCAGTGCCACCCATGTGTGCCCATCAGTGCCGCCTATGTGTTCCCATCAGTGCCGCATACCAGCACAGCCAATCAGTGCCACCTTATCTGTGCCCGTCAGTACTACCTCATCGATGTCCATCAGTGCCATCTCATCAGTGCCGCCATATCAGTGCCCGTAATTGAAAGAGAAAACTTACTTATTTACAAAAAAATTAACAGAAAAAAATAAAAACGTCTTTTTTTAGTTGTTGCGCAAAAAAAAAAAATCGCAGAGGTGATCAAATACCACCAAAAGAAAGCTCTATTTGTGGGGAAAAAAGGACGCCAATTTTGTTTGGGTACAATGTAGCATGACCGCGCAATTGCCATTCAAAGTGCGACAGTGCTGAAAGCTGAAAATTGGCTTGGGCAGGAAGGTGCGTATGTGCCCTGTATGGAAGTGGTTAAAAAAAAAATTGTGATATTATTATAACAAAAAGTAAAAAATATTGTGTTTTTTTAAAAAATTTCTGTCTTTTTTTGTTTATAGTGCAAAAAATAAAAATCGCAGAGATGATCAAATACCACCAAAAGAAGGCTCTATTTGTGGGAAAAAAATTATAAAAATATAATTTGGGTACAGTGTTGTATGACCGCGCAATTGTCATTCAAAATGCATCAGCGCTGAAAGCTGAAAATTGGTCTGGGCATGAAGGGGGTTTAAAGCGGGAGTTCACCTGAAAAACTATTTTTAACATTAGATTGAGGCTCATTTTGTCAAGGGGAATCGGGTGTTTTTTTTAAAATCAAAGCCGTACTTACTGTTTTAGAGAGCGATCTTCTCCTCCGCTTCCGGGTATGGTCTTCGGGACTTTGCGTTCCTATTTGATTGACAGGCTTCCGACGGTTGCATCCATCGCGTCACGAGTAGCCGAAAGAAGTCGAACGTCGGTGCGGCTCTATACGGCGCCTGCGCACGGACGTTCGGCTACTTTCGGAAAATCGTGACGCGATGTATGCGACCGTCGGAAGCCTGTCAATCAAATAGGAACGCTCAGTCCCGCAGCCCATACCCGGAAGATCGCTCTCTAAAACGGTAAGTACGACTTCGATTTTAAAAAAAACACCCGATTCCCCTTGAAAAAATGAGCATCAATCTAATGTTAAAAATCAAGTTTTTGGGTGAAACTCCACTTTAAGTGCCCAGTAATGAAGTGGTTAAAAGACATGTGACACGCTATGTTTTTACAGCATTTTCCATAGCTGTCAATGGGAAATGTGCATTCTTGACGTGTTGTTCTTAGCTCTTCGAACATGCTTCAAAAATGCTACAAGCAGGGTTTTTTTCACCGCAATTGAAGCGCACCGCCCCAGTGTGAACGCATTCATTGATTTTAAAGGGAAGTTTTTTTTTTAGGTAAACACAAAAGCACTTGAAAAAGCTTTTTAAAAAAGTGAAAAAAGGTATCGATAATGTTTTTTTTATATCTGAACACAAATGTTTTGCCTTTCATTTCTATTTTAAACTGAATGGGATGTTTTGCAAGGTGAGGGATTACATATGCTTTAATCTGAAATGGCAGCAAATAGGGTGTTTACCATAGGCGTGTGCGCTGGGGGTGTGCCAGCGGTGCCTGGGCACACCCTAATCACTACATGCAGTACCGATTACCCCTACTGCCTGGGTTTTTCTGGGTTGGCCTGGCAGTGTGGCTGGCTTTCCTCCTCTCCTCTCCAGCTGCTGTGGGGGGATGTTTTAGGATAGAGACTGGGGGAAGGGGCTAGTAAATTAGGGTGACCAGACATCCCCGGTTCCCGGGAACAGTCCCCGGATTGAGGACACTGTCCCCGGACCAATCTGTCCTCGGTTTTGTCCGCGGATTGGATTTGAACAGGGACTGGGGCAATTTCAAAGACAGTCAGTGCAGAATAAAAAAAAAATTCTGAATCACACACCCCTGCTCCACCGCTCCTACTAACTTAGGGGGGTGTATTTTTTTCCATTATCTGTGCCCCTTTCTGATGATCATGTGCTGGTCGGGGGAGAAGGAATGTTTCTTCAGTTTCGGGTGTATGCCCATTCAGCTCCGCTTGCATGTTGTTCTGCCTTGGCTCAAGTCCCAGCCAGCCGCCTGCCTGCCTATCTCTTTGCCTTCCCTGGTGGAGTGATCTTCCTCTACTCCCCACCCAGTAGTAGCCGGGGGCCCGGAGAGTGAGACTTATCTGGCTGTGAGGCGGGCGGCAGAGGTGACGGGCAGAGAGTCGCTGATTGCCGCCATTGCTAGTAAAAAAAAAAATGTCCCTGGATTTCATTTAAAAAATCCGGTCACCTTATAGTACCGTATTTATTGGGGTATAGCGTGCTCCCGCGTATAGCGCGCACCCCTAAAGTTGGGCAGAAATTCCTGTGGAAAAAAAGATTTTGTACTTACAGTTTTGGTGTCTTGCACGACGTCCATCGGCGGCCTCGTCGGGTCCGGCGTCCGTCTGCGGCTTCGGGTGTCCTCTTCGTCGGGTCCGGCGTCCTTCTGCGGCGTCCTCCTCGCTCGTTTCCCGCTTTCCCGTGCCAAGTTTGAATACTGCGCCGGCATATACCGAGCGCAGTACACTCGGGCAGGCTCGGCTACTGTCGCGCTCACGTCCTGTACGTCCAGGACATGAGCGCGGAAGGAGCCGAGACTGCCCGACTATACACGAGTGTACTGCGCTCGGTATATGTCGGCGCAGTATTCAAACTCGGTGGCGGGAAAGCGGGTATCGGCGTATATCGCGCACCCACGATTTTGCCCTGATTTTCAGGGCAAAAAAGTGCGCGGTATACGCCGATAAATACGGTAAATATGTAATTTACCAGATCCATTCTTTTCTAAATGAACACAGTAAACTCACTGTGTTCATTCATAACTGAAGCATTTCCTTTCCCGTTGCAACTGAGGCTGAGTGTATTTGAGCCTTGGGGTGCACACCCTAATGCAGGGGTGTCAAACTCAATTTTATCGTGAGCCGCATCAGCATTATGATTGCCTTCAAAAGGGCCGATTGTATCTGTAAGATTTAGGGGCAGATTCAGAAAGATCGGCGTAATTTTCGGCGGGCGTAGCGCATTTTATATTGCGCTACGCCGACGTAACTTAGAGAGGCGAGTACCGTATTCAGAAAGAACTTGCGCCCTAAGTTACGGTGGCGTAGCGTAAATGGGCCGGCTTAAGCCCGCGTAATTCAAATTATCAAGGCAGTGGGCGTGTTGTATTACAATGAGCCGTGACCCCATGTAAATGAGTGGCCGATCGAACGGCGCATGCGCGCGCATGCTCAGAATCACGTCGCAAATACTCCCTAAGATACATCGGCTCAATGCTTTGTCGACGTAAACGTAACCTACACCCATCCCCATTCACGTACGACTTATGCAAACAACGTAAAATACGACGCTGTTTCGACGTTTCCGACGTCCATACCTTAACATGACTTACCCCTGCTTTATGAGGGGTAAACTTACGCCGGACATATGCGTTACGTAAATGGCGTAGCTAAATCTGAGGGGCACAAGTACGTTTCTGAATCAGCGTATCTTGCTCATTTGCATATTCAACGCGTAAATCAACGGAAGCGCCCCTAGCGGCCAGCGTAAATATGCACCTTAGATACGATGGCGTAAGAGACTTACGTCAGTCGTATCTTGGACAAATTCTAGCGTATCTGATTCTTTGAATCAGGCGCATAGATACGACGCCTCACATTCAGACTTGGAGATACGCCGTCGTAAATCCTTTGTGAATCTGGCCCTAGATGTCCAGCACATCCCTTCCTCTTACATTAGATGTTAAGAGCCACCCCACCATCAGAAGTTGAGTCCCCCACTTTCCCTTACATCACAGTGCACCCCCTTTCTGTAAGCTGGATGCATTGCTTGAAAGCAGAAAGTAGGGTCTGGAAGAGGACCGGAGCTCTCCTGCAGCTGCAGGAGAGGTGTGGGGGCCACATGAAATGACCTGGAGAGCCGGATTCGGCCCACGGGCCTTGTGTTTGACACATGTGCCCTAATGCAATAGGCTCTGCACACCTATGGGGGCAGGTCCACAAAGAAATTACGCCGGCGTATCAACTGATACGATGGCGTAATTTCAAAATTCCCGCGTCGTATCTTTGTTTTGAATCCTCAAAACAAGATGCGACGGCATCTCGGGTCGATCCGACAGGCGTACATCTTCGTACGCCGTCGGATCTAAGCTGCAATTTTTCGGCGGCCGCTAGGTGGCGTTCTTGTCGAAATTCGCGTCAAGTATGCAAATGAGCTATTTACGACGATCCACGAACGTACGTCCGTCCGGCGCTTTTTGTTATGTCGTTTGAGTTCGGCTTTTTCCGGCGTATAGTTAAAGCTGCTATATGGTGGCTTACTCAATGTTAAGTATGGCCGTCCTTCCCGCCTACAATTTTGAATTTTTTACGTCGTTTGCGTAAGTCGTTCGCGAATAGGAATTTGCATAGAATGACGTCACCGTCGTAAGCATTGGCGGATTCGTTGTGGATTCCATTTAAAAAAGATAAGTTACGGCGGCGTAGCGTATCTTAGATACGCTGCGCCCCTCGCAGATGTACCTGGTTCTGCCCCATGGTGTTTACATGCTGTGGTTGTGATGCTTTGCGCCGATGGAAAAACCGAATACCATTACTCTTCCACGACGTGGTTGCGGCATGTTGGTGCAGCACTTATAGGGTTAAAACAGGCAGTGACGAATTGTCATATTGCTTTCTCACTGGCTGTTAAAGACCTCTGAAAAGTGATCTGAACGCAGCTTGCTTTTCAGAGGTGCAGCCATTAAAGCGGTTCTCCACCCTAAAGTGAAGTCCCGCTGATCGGCACCCTCCCCCCCTCCGGTGTCACATTTGACACCTTTCAGGGGGGAGGGGGGTGCAGATACCTGTCTAAAGACAGGTATTTGCACCCACTTCCGGCCACACGCTACGGGCAAAAGACGGGTTTTTCTGACTTCCCGTCTGTCGCCCGTTGTGTGCTGGGAACACTCGGCTCCCAGCACACAGCGTGTGAGCCAATCGGCGGGCGCAGCGCGACTCGCGCATGTGCCGTAGGGAACCGGGCAGTGAAGCCGCAGCGCTTCACTTCCTGGTTCCCTCAGCGTGGATGGAGGGGGGAGCAGCAGGGTGACGAGCGATCGCTCGTGCTCTGCTGCGATCAGCGCTGGACTCCAGGACAGGTAAGTGTCCTTATATTAAAAGTCAGCAGCTGCAGTATTTGTAGCTGCTGGCTTTTAATATGTTTTTCCCATGGCACATCCGCTTTAAATAAATGTAGCCTAAAGGGGATTGCACAATCAAATTGTATAGTGTATGGCCAGCCTAATACTGCTTTAAGTAATAATGGATTTACTGCTTACACATCAGCTATGGCAAATAATGTGCATAGAGCAGCAATGCTACACATAATGATCACATTCACTTTGGATAATTGTTTGCAACTTGTAAGTGAGAAAATCAAAGCAGCCAAGCCCAAGGCTTCCTCTGAATGAAGGCGGCTCCATGTGATATAAGCAAACACAAATAAGAATGACAAGGATGTGTTGTGATATTAGTAATTGACTGTATTTGGACATGATCTAGATTGCATGGTGGTGTATGTAGGTCCCCAGCATCTGATTAATGACCTCAATTGAACATCTGTCACGTTGGAGTCAATTATTTCTCAAGTGCATCCCATTGTTGGAGGATTATGAAGCTTCATTTCTCATGTCTCTGCCTCTGTAGGGCTAATGATCTGTTGTCCAAACTACAGAGCATCAATAATTGTTCTGATGGCTTCATTAAGTACAGGACCTGCGCACTGCTAATCCACATAGGACATGGCATGTCCACATACAAGTCTAATGACATCTATTATCGGATTTCAGTGCAGGACACTTCATGTGTCATTACAAGTGATTGATGGCTTGTGTGAAAATCACTGTAGATCTTGTGATCTCCTATGTGGGGAGATCCTAGTCCAGGACAATACAAGTCCTGGAGATGGACAGGAGGAGATGGTGTTCTGCTGCAAGTTTTACTTATTAATGAGATTGCACACAGTGTGCTGTAGAACAGATGGCTGAGCCCTCACATAAACGTTCCAGCAGCAGATCCATGCTGTAGCCTTCCAGATTTGATAGATTTCCCAGAATCCTAGCATATAGGTCCCAGGGTGGTAATGAGCTGGTATGGGAGCTTAGGGACGCCTGCCCACCTGCCACCATCTGCTGAGCCCCAACATACACAATATAAATAGTGGACACAACAGCCAACCATTGAGGTGATCAGTCCAGTGCTGGGATCACAGCATATACCACGCTACTGCCTGTGTTATAGACATTGGTGACTTTGCCAGGGGCATCTAAACTACATAGATGATGTTCTAGAAGTTCGCAACTATACTTTTGGAGATATCCCAGGACTGCTGGAGACATGAAATCTGATGCATCATCATCTCCTCCTATGGATCCCACTTCTGGGTGCCAGGGACAGTCCAAGGGGGCATCGAGATGCCTACTGAAGTGTATGCCAACCAGAGTGGAAGGGTCAACCAAGAGGAGGCTGGCAGCCAATGCCAGGGAAAGGAGAAGGATGCAAGGGCTTAACACAGCGTTTGACAGCCTGAGAAAAGTGGTCCCTCAATGGGGAGAGGACAAGCAGCTGTCCAAGTACGAGACCCTACAGATGGCACTGAGTTACATCATGGCACTAAACAGGATCCTAACAGAAGCAGAGAGATACAGGGATGAGGGGGACTGGTCTGCCACTGCCACCCATCACTATGAACAATTTCATCAGGACTGTCAGAGCTTCCTGGAACTGTCTTCTCCAAATGACTGTGATCACTTCATTTCACAGACCCTTTCCCACTAGGGAAGGTGGCAGGACTTTCCATCTACTCAACAGGACTGGCACACTATGCAGTGCTACCTACCTACAGAGACTAAGAATATAAATGATTGGGGGTTCTTATTTATAGACTATAAAAATTGAATATATCTATTACAGACCATTGGTTGAGAATATTGATGCTTTGGGTTATTGTAACATGTATCCTTGCAGGATAACAATCATTGCAGCATTCTATTTTGGGACAGAAGGTATTTATGGGTTAATTCGTTTTATTTATGGCTTAATTCGTTTTATTTATGGGTGAATTCGTTTTATTAATGGGTTAATTCGTTTTATTTATGGCTTAATTCTTATTATTGTTAGGTTAATTTGTCTTACTACTTCATATCATCAACCATTTCCTAATGGGGAAGTTCTATTTATCAAATAGGACTGGTACAACACCTGCACCCCTCTATATGAAGAATACAGACCATGGGGGCTGGTTTATAGACTATTACATCACATGGCAACGAATATATCTATTATAGACCATTGTATGAGAATATTGATGCTTTGGAATATTATAACATTTACCTTTCCAGCAAAACAATCATTGTAGCATCATGTACTAAGATAAAGGTATTTTTGGGTTAATTCTTCTTATTAATGTAATTAATTAATTTCCTAATGGGTAGGGTGTCAGGAGGTTCTATGTATTAAATAGGATTGGTGCAAAACCTGCACCCCTCTGTATGAAGAATACAAACCATGGGGGCTGGTTTATAAACTTGGATCACATGCAATGTACTGAATATATGTATTACAGACCGTTGGTCCAGAATATTGATGCTTTGGGTTATTGTAAAATTTATCTTTGCAGGTAACACTCATTGTAGCATTCTATTTTGGGACAGAAAGTTGTTATGGGTTAATTCTTCTTATTTCTGGATTAATTCTTATTATTAATAGATTATTTCTTATTACTGTCTGTGATTACTTTATTTCAAAGACCATTTTCTATATGGGGAGGTTCTATGTATTAAATAGGACTGGTATAATACCTGCACCCCTCTATATGAAGAGTACAAACAGAGGAGTGCAGGTATTGCACCAGTCCTATTTAATGAATAGAACCTCCCTATTAGAAAATAGTCTTTGAAATAAAGTAATCACAGTAATAATAAGAATTAACCTATCAATAATAAGAATTAAGCAAGATTTAAACTTAGACAAACTTAGATCACATGAAATTGAATATATCTATAATAGACCATTGGGTGAGGATCCTGATACTACTGTATTGGTTATTGAAGCATTTACTTTTGAAGGGTGACAATCATTGTAGCATCCTGTGTTGGGATGGAATGCGTTTCTGTGTTCATTTATCTTATTACTGGGATCACTTAATGACACAGACCTTTTCCTACTAGGTAGGGTGTCAGGACTTTCCATGTACTCACCAGGACTGGTACAATACATCCACCACTTTATATGAGGTATTTAAATGGTGGGAGCGGATTTATAAACTATTCGATCACATGGCAATGAATATATCTATTATGGACCATTGGTTGAGAATATTCATGATTTTGTCTCCAAACTGCGGCCCGGGGGGTACATGTGGCACTTTCCATGCCTCTATCTGGCCCTTGGGACATTATTGCTCCAACTGACACCAATGATGAGGCACCATTTCTCCCACTGACACCATTAATGGGGTACTATTCCTCCCACTGACACGATTGATGAGGCACTGTTTCTCCTGCTAAGACCCAATAATGGGGCACTATTCCTCGCACTGACATTGTTGATGGGGCACTATTTATTCTATTGATACCAACCATGGGGCACTATTCGTGCCATTGATACCAACCATGGGGCAATATTCTTCCCATTGATACTAACCATAGGGCTTTCCGCCTGCCATTGACACCAACCATGGGACAATATTCCTCCTATTGATGCCAGCCATGGGGTACTATGCCTCCCATTGATACCAACTATAGGGCACTATGCCTGCCATTGATACCAACTATGGGGCACTATGCCTGCCATTAATACCAACCACGGGGCAATATTCTTCCCATTGATACCAACCATAGGACACTCCGCCTGCCATTGACACCAACCACGGGGCAATTTTCCTCCCATTGATGCCAGATATGGGGTACTATGCCTCCGATTGATATTAACTATGGGGCGCTATACCTGCCATTGATACCAACTGTGGGGCACTATGCCTGCCATTGATACCAACCACGGGGCAATATTCCTCCTATTGATACCAACCATGGGGCACTATTCCTCCTGCTAAAGCCTAAAGTGTTTACTCCCACTAATGCTGGGATTTTTTTTACCCACACTAGTCACAGTCCGGCCCCCCCTAAAGCCTGAAAGACAGTAAACTGGCCCTTTGTTTAAAAAGTTTGGAGACCCCTGATTTATGCTGGCCATACACTATACGAAAATTCGGCCGAAAATTGGTCGTAAAGAAAGATCTTTCGTTTTTCAGCCAGTTAATGGGCACAAAATCGAAAATCGTTTAGACGTTTTTGAGCCGAAAAAACGAAGTTTGAAAATTTTCTACCGAACGAACGATAAATCGGAAAGTTAATGTGTTTCCCGTCCGAACTTTCTGCACTAGGTATATGTAAAAAAAACATATTTTTTTTTTTTTTTTATGTCCACTGAACGATTTATTGCCCATTACATGATGGCACTATCGTTTGCACTCACGGAAGAACTTTTGTTTTTCGAAAGTTCGTTCGGACGATTTTTCGTGGAGTGTATGGCCAGCATTAGGATATTGTAACATTTACCTTTGGAGCATAACAATCATTGTTAGGACAAAGGCATTTCTGGGTTAATTCTTCTTATTACTAGGATCACTTAATTACACAGACCGTTTCCTACTAGGGAGGGTGTCAGGACTTTTTATGTACTCAACAGGACTGGTAGAACACATGCACCCCTCTATATGAAGAATAGAAATGATGGGTACTGATTTCTACACATAAGATCAGATTGAATATATATATATATCTATTATAGACCATTGGTTGTTTTGGGTTGTTGTAGCATTTATCTTTGCAAGATAACAATCATTGTAGCATTCTGTGTGGGGACAGAAGGTGATTTATTTCTGGGTTCTCATTGCACTGACATTGTAACCATGTCCAGCCTGTTACTGCAATCACAGAAAGTTAGAATATAACAAGTGTTTCCTATGGAACAAAGGATAGCAGTTTCTAGTTGTATAATAAAAAGAAGGTTTGGAAACCAAGTTGGTTGCTAAAGTGCTTTATAGAATAGAAGAAAATACAGGTGTCATTATACTTTGTACTTTCATATCTATTAGCCATTAAAGAAACATTGCTTTTTTATAACACACTTGTCAGAATTATTTACTGTATGTTACTAAGGCAACACATACACTACAATCTGATTGTACAATCTCATTTAGAAATATACAAGGGCCTGCCTAATTTACTACTGATTGAATGGATTGTTTAGGTTTGTCCCCATATTACATTATTTTATTAAAGTGGAGTTCCACCCATAAATATAACATTACATCAGAAGTTTTAAAAAAATGTCATTAGTCCTTTACGATTTATTTTTTATTTTTTAGATGCCTTCAAAGTGTTGTTGCTAGGCAGAATAATTAATCTTCCCACTTCCTGCACCTAGATGCTTAATGCTTCCTAACCTACACCACACAGACTCCTGGGAATGTAGTGGGTGTAACTTTCCAGGAGTCTGTGCACTCCCCAGTCTCAAAGAATCATGTGACTTGGACAGCACAGGTGCTGAAACCTGATCTGAGAATGCTTGCGCAGCACTGAGCATGTGCGAGATCTGCAAGGCTGAAATCCAGGAAGTCGTACAGTCTGGCTTCATGATGCCCACACTTAAGATGGCCCCAGTAAATTTCTATTTTATAAAGTGTCTAAATGCTGTAACAACCTAACAAAACGGACCTTAGTTTACAGACTAACTTTACTAGAATACATTAAGCTTGTGTATTACAGGGGTATTTATATTTAAAAAGTGAAATTGTGGCCGGAACTCCGCTTTAACGTTAAAGCCAGTCATAGAGTATGTATGGGCAGGCTGAATGTACCCAAGCTAATCAATCGAATAACTTGGGTACAACCACCCTGCCAGATTTTACATGTGATTATAGCTGCTAGCAATAATCACTGTGTGCTCCCGGTGGGGACATTTTCCTCTGCCCCCCCCTCGCTGGGAGAACACAATGGCTTTGTGGGATGGATTCCCCTGTCCAGGCCTGTCGGAACAAGACAGGCAAAACAAGCAACTGCTTGGGGCCCCCAGCTGGCCTGGGGCCCCGATGCAGGGCACTTGCTTTGCTGCGCTGTATCCACTAATCCTCCAGCCCGGTGCGCGTGGTACTGTAGCAGTCCCCTGTCTGCCCCCCGCCCCCTCTGTGTCTGTCGGCTCCTCTCACAGACAGAGGCGGCTGATGAGAGCCTTCTGGTTGACCAGAGATGCTGCCAATCATCTCCTGCACTCCCAGAAATGCCCTCTGAGTCCCGCCCTCCTAGCAACTGAAGATGTCACGTATGCCCCACCCCCTGCAACATGCTTCTGCTCCCAGGCCCAGGGACTTCTTGGACAGGTACAGCTCTAATGATCTTGGGACAACTGCTGTGGGAGGCTCTGATGGGGACACCTGCTGTGGGGCGACTCTGATGGGGACACCTGCTATGGGGTGACTCTGATGGGGACACCTGCTATGGGGTGACTCTGATGGGGACACCTTCTATGGGGTGACTCTGATGGGGACACCTGCTGTGGGGGGGGGCTCTGATGGGGACACCTGCTGTGGGGGGCTCTGATAAGGACACTACCTGCTGTCGGGGGGGGGGGGGCTCTGATAAGGACACCACCTGATGTAGGGTGACTCTGCTGGGGACACCTGCTGGGGACACCTGCTGTGGGGGGGGGGGGCTCTGCTGCAGTATTTGCACTGCAATTTTTTTTATTTATATAAAGTGTGGGTGAACTTAAACTGTATCACTATGCTGTGGCTCCTGTAGGCTTTGCATGCGTGCGTGCAAGTGGTGGTGGTGGGGGGGGGGGTTCCATGTCCATTTTGCTTGGGGCCCCCAAATTCCTTCAAACGGCCCTGCCCCTGTCAACACTGTCAACCCGTGGTTGCAGGAAAGAACTTTGCCCCGTCTATGGCTGGCCTAAAGAAGATTGCACCACGATTGCATAATTTATAGGTAGCATAAGAGGCACAGTTCCCAATCAATCAGTCCAGCCCTTCTCAGCAATGGTTCCTCTTGAGATGGTAGGGGTACCTTGAACAGTGAGCAGTGGCTAATTGATTTTCCACTTACACTGGTCACCTGTCCATGGGGGGGGGGGGGGGGGTACTTCCACACTGACCACTAATGTAAGAGGACACCAGAAATGTTTGATTAGCTTTATAGAGCAGGGGGCTGTAAAAAAATGACAAACACCCTAGGTATGTCTTAAGCCTCGTACACAATTGTCGTTTTTTATCTGTTCAATCCAGTAGGGCTGAACAAAAAAAACTGACAGCTCTGGAGGAGCCGCTGTACTAACTATCAGATGTTAGTACATCGATATCCCCTGCTGTGCTATTGTGTTCTGACAGGGGGACACCTCTGCCATAGCACTTTGGCTGAAAGCACTGATCAGGACCCGGTCGGCAGACTTTTTCGGTCTTGTCCCTTCAACAGAGGCCGGCCGACTCCAGTACACACGGGACCAATGGTGGGTGGTTTCTATTGCGTGTGTACTAGGCTATATTTCTTTTAATTAACACATTCTACAACTTACTGATCATACTACTGTTCCATGAGATGAAGGTTTATTCATTTTGAGATCGGGTTCCTCTAGACCTGAACATTACTGGTTCCTCCACAGTATTAACCACTTCCCAACGGCCGTACGACTATATATGGCTGCAGGGTGGCTCTACTTCTCTGGGACGCCGTCTTTTTACGGCCGCCCCTTTCCTCGCTCCCGAGCACGCAGCGGGGGAACTTCTGTGCTGGCCGTATGCCCTTGGACACAGACAATCACAGATCGCCGTGAATGGCCAATCGGAGTGGCCGTTTGGTAGGCGATCTGTGCGGCCAATGAGAGATGATCTCATATGTAAACATATGAAATCATTTCTCATTGCCGGCTCTCACAGACAGCGTCCTGTCTCTGGAGAGGAGACCGATCTGTGTCTCTTGTACATAGGGACACAGATCGGTCACCTCCCCAGTCACCCCCCTTCCCCCACAGTTAGAACACTATATAGGGAATACATTTAACCCCTTCCTCGCCCCCTAGTATTAACCCCTTCAATGCCAGTCACATTTATACAGTAATTAGTGCATATTTATAGCACTGATTGCAGTATAAATGTGAATGGTGCCAAAAATGTGTCAAAAGTGTCCGATGTGTCCACCATAATGTCGCAGTCCCATTAAAAATCACAGATCGCCGCCATTACTAGTAAAAAAAAAATCATAAAAAAAATAATTCTGTCCCCTATTTTGTAGGCGCTATAACTTTTGCGCAAACCAGTCGCTTATTGCGTTTTTTTTTATTTTACCAAAAATATGTAGAAGAATACGTATCGGCCTAAACTGAGAAAAAAAACGTTTTTTTTTTAAAAAGTTTGGCTATTTATTATAGCAACAAGTAAAAAATATTGTATTTTTTTTCAAAATTGTCGTTCTTTTTTGTTTATAGCGCAAAAAATAAAAACCGCAGAGGTGATCAAATACCACCAAAAGGTGGGGAAAAAAGGACGTCAATTTTGTTTGGGAGCCACGTCGCACAACCGCGCAATTGTCAGTTAAAGCGACGCAGTGCCGGAAGCTGAAATTTCACCTGGGCAGGAGGGGGGTATATGTGCCCAGTAAGCAAGTGGTTAAGGGCTGAAAAAAACAAATTCAGACAAAATAACACAAAAACGATTTATAAATATGACTGTATCCCTTTCACACCATATGGTGCATAAAACTAAATGCAACACAAAATGCAGGTACTTTGATGGAAATTTAACATGCATTTTCATACACATTGCGTTGCGTTTTTATGTGCATTGGCACGCGTTTTTTTAAGTCATCTGTTGTGAAGTGACAGGTCCATGGAAGGGTCAAAATACTAAAGCCCTGTACACATGATCGGATATCTGATGGAATCTAATCCGATGGATTTTTTCGTCGGATATCCGATGAAGCTGACTTTCATCATTCTTGCCTACACACCATCAGTCAAAAATCTGACCGTGTCCAAACGCAGTGACGTAAAACACAACGACGTGCTGAGAAAAATGAAGTTCAATGCTTCCGAGCATGCGTCGACTTGATTCTGAGCATGCGTGGATTTTTGACTGATGTACTTCCACACAGACGATTGTTTTTTTCTATCAGTTTTTTATCCATAGGAAAAATTTAAAACATGTTCAATTTTTTTTCACCAATGGAAAACAAACCGATGGGGCCCACACATGATCGTTTTTTTGTCCGATGAAAACGCTCCATCGGTCTGTTTTCATCAGACAAACCGATCGTGTGTTCAGGGCTTGAGGCTAGGATCACACTAGCCTGCACAGCAAGAGGCAGCAGTGTACCATGCAGGCTAGGGTCAGGGTTGGCTGCAGTAGGGAGCAGTTGTGATGCACTTACTTGTTTTTGTTTATTTTCTTTCTTTGAAGTGTCACATGGAGAGTTTACTAAAACTGGTGACCTCAGAATCTGGTGCAGCGGTGGATGGTAGCCAATCAGCTTCTAAATTCAGCTTGTTCGACAATAAGCCCCTGTTCACATCGGACCTTTTTCACTAAAACCTGGAAGCCGATTGTTTTCTATGCACAGCTGCACCAGATTTTGCACTCTCCAGTTTTAGTAAATTCCCAGATTGTGACACTTCATTCAGGTTCTGCACAACAGCATGGTGCAACGGGGGGATTTACTAAAACTGGAGCACAGAGAATCTGGTGCAGCTGTGCACAGTAACCAATCAGCTTCTAGGTTTTATTGACAAAGCTTAGTTGAACAAGCTGAATTTAGAAGCTGATTGGTTGCTGTGAACCGCTGCACCAGATTCTGTGGTCTCCAGCTTTAGTAAATGCCCCCCATTGCGCTTCTGTACGGTGATATGCAGTGCGTTTGTGGAAAAATGAGGACATGCATTTTACACAAGCACTGTGGTGTGAACAGGGCACATAGAAAACAATTGTTCTCTATGTGCCCTAGCCGTCACCTACATTTATCAGCTGTGTCATTTTTAACAAATTGCTGATTACCAGTGCTTAGATGTGGTGACTGCATTCTATGGCCCAGATTCAGAAAGCACTTACGCTGACGTATCTACTGATACGCCGCGTAAGTCCACGGATGCGCCGTCGTATCTATGTGCCGTATTCAGCAAACAAGATATGCCTGAATTTGGGCTTTATACAACCGACGTAAGTCTCCTACGCCGTCGTATCTTGGGCGCATATTTACGCTGGCCGCAAGGGGCGCTTCCATTGATTTACGCGTTGAATATGTAAATGACCGAGATGCGCCGATTCACAAACGTACTTGCGCCCGGCGCTGTAATCTACGCCGTTTACGTAAGGCGTACGTCAGGCGTATAGTTATTCGACCTAAAGCAGGTGTAAGTCATGTTAGGGTATGAACGACGGAACAGCCGTCATATTTTACGTCGTTTACATAAGTGGTACCTGAATGGGGCTGGGCGTAGGTTACGTTCACGTCATTGCCATTGAGCCGGCGTATCTTAGGGAGTAAATTCAACGTGATTCTGAGAATGCGCCGTTCGTTCGACCCTTCATTTACATGGGGTCACGCTTAATTTTAATAGATCACGCCCATTACCTCCCTACTTTGAATTAGGCGGGCTTACGCCGGCCAATTTACGTTAGGCTGGCGCAACGTAGGGGGCGAGTGCTTAGTGAATACTGCTCTTGCCTCTCAAAGTTACGTCGGCGTAGCGCATATGTTACGCCGCCACCCGGCGCTATTTTTGAATAGCCGATCGAGTCAGGAGGACTCAGGAGGGACACTTTGGCAGTGACACTCGTTGGCTCGTGCAGTGCATTTGCCATAGGCAGAGGACGGAGCAGTGACAGTCCAGTCCAGCAGAGCCCAGCACAGCGCCCAGCACAGCACCCAGCACAGCACAGAGCCCAGCCATGTCTAGCACAGCACAGCCATGTCCAGCACAGCCATGTCCAGCACAGCCATGTCCAGCACAGCCCAGCTTTAAGGTAATAAAGAAGCTGGTGGTGGCAGTAGGTGATGGTGGCAGGAGGTGGTGGGGGCATGAGGTGATGGTGGAAGAAGGTAATGGTGGCACCGTGGCAGGAGGTGGGTGAGGTAATGCTGGCAGCAGGTGGTGGGGCAGGAGGTCATGGTGGCAAGAGCCAATTTCAGGCAGGAGGTGGGGTTGGTGGGTGCAGGAGGTGGTGGCGAGAGCAGGAGGTGATGGCGGCAAGAGCTAGCAGGAGGTGATGGTGGCAGGGGGTGGTGGGGTCAGGAGGTGATGGTGGCAGGGAGTGGTGGGGTCAGGAGGTGGGGGTGGTGTTTTAACATACAATTATAAAAAAAAAAATTAAAAGTCATTTTCGGTTTCGGTTTCGGTCTGACATTTTTTTTTATTTCGGTTTCGTTTCGGTTCTGAAATTTCCATTTCGGTGCACCTCTAGTTGTAAACCTTCCTGTTTTTTCACCTTAATGCATCCTATGTATTAAGGTGAAAAAAACATCCGATAATTACTGGTCCCCCAGCCCCCCGTTTTACTTACCTGAGCCCTCGAAAGTCCCGAGTTGAGAATGTGCTGGATCTCAGCCCAGGCTTCTTGGCTCTTCATTGGATAGATTGATAGCAGCGCAGCCATTGGCTCCTGCTGCTGTCAATCAAATCCGATAATGCGAACACCAGGGGGCGGGGGCCAAGTCCGGCATTCTTGTCTATGGATGCAAATGCTGGACTTGGGAGCACGCCCACAAGGTAACCCCCAGAGGGAGTTATTTGATGCGGGAAGGAGCCGAGACAGCCGCCGAGGGACCCCAGAAAATGTGGATCGGGGCCACTTTGTGCAAAACGAGCTGCGCAGTGGAGGTAAGTATAACATGTTTGTTATTTTTTTTGTTTTTTTATTCGAACCTTTTCAATCACTTTGAGTTAGCACTGCAGCTTTTCCAAATACTTTAAAGTGTTAGTCCAGCATTTTTTTTTGTGTTTGAAGTGGGGAAGGAATAGAATCCATGTAAGCTATGACTGATATGTAGGGCTCTATCAGAAAGTATTCCCTCACACTTCTGACATTTACTGTCACAGTGACAATCAGTTTGACTAGAAAAAAAGTGAGGAATAAATGAGGGGGTTTGAGTTCCACTTCTCTACAGGGAGTCTGGAATTGCAGTAAAATGGGACCGAGGTTCTAATCCTTCCCAACCTCAGCAATGTTTATAAAAAACAACATCTTTTTTGATTGGGTGTTGCTGAAAGACTCCTCCTCATTTTTAATCTATGTGTAAACATTGTGTTTTTACATATATGTTATACAGGATCTATAAATGGAGGGAGTGGAGCTATCAATCATCCACCCAACCCCCATTCAAAAATCCTGTTTCATTCATAGGGGATACAGTGCCTTTGAAAAAGTATTCATACCCCTTGCAATTGTCCACATTTTGTCATGTTACAACCAAAAACATAAATGTATTTTTTGGGGATTTTATGCAATAGACCAACACAAAGTGGCACATAATTGTGAAGTGGAAGGAAAATGATAAATGGTTTTCAATTTTTTTTTTTTACAAATAAATAAATATGTGAATATTTATAGAGTCAATACTTTGTAGAGCCACCTTTCACTGCAATTACAGCTGCAAGTCTTTTTGGGGATGTCTCTACCAGCTTTGCATATCTAAAGAGTGACATTTTTGCCCATTCTTCTTTGCAAAATAGCTTAAAATCTGTCAGATTGGATGGAGAGTGTCTGTGATCAGCAATTTCCAAGTCTTGCCACAGATTGTCAATTGGATTTAGGTCTGGACTTTGACTGGGCCATTCTAACACATCGAATTTGCTTTGATCTAAATCATTCCATTGCAGCTCTGGCTGTATGTTTAGTGTTGTTGTTCTGCTGGAAGGTGAACCTCCTCCCCAGTCTCAAGTCGTTTGCAGACTCTAACAGGTTTTCTTCTAAGTTTGCCCTGTATTTGGCTCCATTCATCTTCCCATCAACTCTGACCATCTTCCCTGTCCCTGCTGAAGAAAAGCATCCCCACAATATGATGCTGCCACCACCATGTTTCACGGTGGGGATGGTGTGTCCAGGGTGATGTGCAGTGTTAGTTTTCCGCCACACATAGCTTTTTTGTTTTAGGCCAAAAAGTAAAATGTTTGTCTCACCTGACAAGAGCACCTTCTTCCACATGTTTGCTGTGTCCCCCACATGGCTTCTCACAAACTGCAAACACAATAGCTCAGCAGGAAGATCGCTGTACTAACTATGCAATGTTCCTTGTAAGCTCCTCAGTTTTTTTTTCTTTAGCCTACTGGGTTGAACAAAAAAACAACTACCAGTGTGTAGCATGTTTATGTCCCTTGTGCTGATTTTTCTGTTTGTGATTTTGGCTGCCTCTAGGTTTTAATAGAACAACTCCACCCAAATATATATATTTTTCCAATTTGCAGGCAGGGGACCAAGGTTTCACCAGTCAAAAATAATATATTTTTTTTTGATGGAGATGTCCTTTAAAACGTTTTTTTTTTTTTTATTGCTGCCCCTTTGCAGAGATTCTTGCTCATATTCTGTATCAGTGGCAGAAAATTAAGAAAAATCCCATTGCTGACCTTTGCAACCAGTAAAGGAGATGAGAGGACATTGCCTGATGGGGACATCATCATTTCATCATCACTTGTTAAGATTTCCTCTCATTTCCTGTAATGATTCTGTAAACTTCAGTGTGGAAACTATTAGTCAAAAAAACCTGACACACAGAGGATGATATGGACTTTGTATTCTACAGTTCTTTCAGTTCTACGGTGTTGCAATTGCTCTGCTGCAATCTGGTAACCGGATATCTAATGCCGCGTACACACGTAGTTTTTTGTGATGAAAAAAACCCGGCATTTTTAAAAACGTCATTTAAAATGACCGTGTGTGGGCAAAACGTTGTTTTATGTCTTCTGAAAAACGACAAAAAAAATCGAACATGCTTCAATTTTTTAGGTCGTTTTTCAAAACGTTGTTTTTTGTGTCATAAAAAATTATCGTGTGTGGGCTAAAACGACGTTTAAAACAACGTTTTTAAACCCATGCATGCTCAGAAGCAAGTTATGACGCGAGCTTGAATGGAACGGAGTGCCGTCGTACATGTTGTACGTACCCGCGTTTTTCTAGAGCATTTTGAAAAAACGATGGTGTGTAGGCAACGTAGTTTTTTAAAATGAAGTTTGAAAAACGTCGTTTTTTTCATGAGAAAAAACGACGTTTTTTTACAAGACAAAAAACGACTGTGTGTACGCAGCATAAGATTCTGCTGTCCATCAACAGATATGGAGGACTTTGACAAGTTTACACTTTAAACTCTTGGAAAGTAAAGTGTGTTCATACCCGCTCCTGTGCTTTCGAAAGAAAATGTTTGGTGTTCTTCTGTTGGCCCAAAATATTGTTTTTTCAATTTTTTTTATGTTTTTATATTTTGCAGCCCTAACATAGCCGAATTCGATTTTCTGTGCAGGTAAATCAGACATGGAGTGATGAGCCAGGGGGTGGAGTGATGGGGATGTATATTATTGTTGGTTCATATTGTGACTCGCTAATGAATCTAGGCCTCCACATCCTGGTCAAGGAGCCACATAAGAACATAAGCATAGCTTTTCCGTTCCCCGAAGAAATTTTATTGTTAACTGGTCAGGTCCTTGAGGGGCCATATTGCCAAAGAAGTTGGCTGGGGGAGGTATTTTCAAGTTCTATATTACCACAGCCAAATCCCATACGAGGCTACTGTAGTCTCGCCCAGAACAGCCATGAGGCAAGTGTCTGGTTTTGGTCACCTGTGCCATGTTTCAAAACAGCAATCAAGACTTCATGGCGGTAAAAAGCACCTTTAGTAAGAGCCGGTTCACACTGGGGCGATCCGACTTCCAGCGTGACTTCCAGAGGCGATTCCGACACGACTTGAATGTGAACCACAGGGCGATCTGAGGCGATCTGGGGCGATTTATAAATCGCCTCCAGGACAGGGAATGTCAGAAATGGCCAATCAGAGCTACTAAGCTCTTCTGACATCATTCTTCTTCCTGTTTGATTTCTTCTTCCCTGTTCCCTGTTTTCCTGTGTCTAAAATGCTCTCTGTGCGTTACAATAGATCAGGGATCTATTGTTGTTGGGGGATCTGTTGTTCCTGCCAGGGAACTAGTTTTGTCAAGGATCTATTGTTGTTCTCATGTGAACTTGTGTTCCTTTCAGGGATCTATTGTTGTTGGGGGATCTGTTGTTCATGCTATTGAGCTAATGTTGTCAATGATCTATTGTTGTTCTCATGTGAACTAGTTTTCCGATCAGGGATCTATTGTTGTTGGGGGATCTGTTGTTCCTGCCAGGGATCTAGTGTTGTCAAGGATCTATTGTAGTTCTCATGTGAACTTGTGTTCCTTTCAGGGATCTATTGTTGTTGGGGGATCTGTTGTTCATGCTATTGAGCTAATGTTGTCAATGATCTATTGTTGTTCTCATGTGAACTAGTTTTCCGATCAGGGATCTATTGTTTTTGGGGGACCTATTGTTCCTGCCAGGGATCTAGTGTTGTCAAGGATCTATTGTTGTTCTCATGTGAACTAGTGTTCCGATCAGGGATCTATTGTTGTTGGGGGATCTGTTGTTCCTGCCAGGGATCTAGTGTTGTCAAGGAACTATTGTTGTTCTCATGTGAACTAGTGTTCCGATCAGGGATCTATTGTTGTCAGGGATCTGTTGTTCCTGCCAGGGATCTAGTGTTGTCAAGGATCTACTGTTGTTCTCATGTGAACTTGTGTACCTTTCAGGGATCCATTGTTTTTGGGGGACCTATTGTTCATGCCAGGGATATAGTGTTGTCAAGGATCTATTGTTGTTATCATGTGAACTAGTGTTCCGATCAGGGATCTATTGTTGTTCTTGTCATTTGAAGTAGTGTTCCTGTTAGGGATCTACTTTTTTGGGGAATCTATGGTTCCTGTCTGCATCTACTATTGCCAGCATGGGATATACTGTTCCTGCCAGGGGATCTATTGATGCTGGTGTGCTCTATTGTTGCTGTCTTCAAGAGGGAGTTCATGCCGCCATTCTCTGTGCAAACAAGTGGCATGTATGGAACTACAACCAGCATGCCTAGGCAAGGAAAATAGACATATAATAAAAAGGTTAAACTTACTTTTGGCAGTGCGGTCGGTCTCAGACAATATGCCCCAATCCTCAAAGGTCAGGCGAGAAATGTCCAGCCAGGCATTGTCCCTCTTCATTTGGTCCTTGTAAAAGGGGTCCCTCTTGTCGTAGAGGCATGGTCTCTCTTTTACCAGCCTTATAAGGGACTCATTATCCACGGCCTCTTTCCTAACTCTGGCAGCCATGCTGCAAACAGAGACAACGTACTAAGAAAGTGAAAGTAATCCGTGCCAAGAAGGTGTGGGCTGCCTGGGGACAGGGGAGTACCTGGTTGCTTCTGGGTAAATTCCTCTCTGCTTCTGGCAAAATCGCCTCACTATGAACAGGGATCAGACTTGAAAGCTACTTCCATTGAAATCAATGGGTAGGAATCGCCTACAAGTCGGATTGAAGTAGTACACAGGAACTTCTTTTGAAATCGGATCGCCTTGAGTAGTGTGTATTAACACCAGTCCCATTCACTTGCATTGTTTTTCTTGACAGCACGACTTGGGACGACTTGAGGCGATTTCAAGTCGGATCCAAAATCGCCCCAGTGTGAACCAGCTCTTAGTATTCTTGCTATATTTTCTTTATCTGTATATGTCATTACTTTTAAAAAAATATATACTTTGAAGTATTTGGGTGATCTCTCTTTGCACATATCGAACACAACCCAAAAACGTGACAAAACAACAACTGATGATAAAACAAGTCTAAAAATATGCAGTATGTTGCCGCTTTATTTCACAATACACCTGTTTTTCCATTTCATATGGACAAACTTTCCAGGACTTAAATAGTGGGATATGGCACGGTTAACTGAAAGCATCTACAGTGTCAGCCTCACTACAAGAACAATGTAAATATCTGTTAAATACAAATGATACACATCTTCATATTAATAAAACATCTATTGATCTTTATTCTGCCTAATAACATAAATAATTAAATAAGGTAAATACACAGCATTACCATGTTAAAACAGATCCCACTGTCAGTGACACAAATCTGTGTATGTTTCTGGTGCGCCCAGCTTGTAGAAAAGATAAATTCATTTCTATATGGGTGAACAATGGTGCCTATAAGCCCCAATAAGGTTAAACGTTTAAATACTTTTTCGGCTGTTTAAAACGGGCAATAAACTAAAACCATATTTTAAAAAAATAGAAAAATTGACTTTTGTAAACTTTCCGCCGTAATTTTCTTCACAGTTTTAGTGTTACTGTAGCCAGCTTAATTCACAGCTCATCGCTCTCTATCACATCACGGACTGGAGACATAAATCTCAGTGGGGTTTCTGCGGTTGGGTACGGATTCAGAATATCCAGGTTTGGCATGGAGAATGTTGAGTAGCGGTTTGAAGGAGGTCGTATTTTTTTAATTGACTGAGGAATCTGCTGGTGCCACTGAGCTGCAAAAGGTTATGGAAAATACTGTAATACTGTAAATTTTACACTAGTCATTACAAACATAGGCTATTGTCCAACAATATGACAGTGTCGAAGGGTGAATGTGTCAATACATTCTGCAACAGTTTTCTTGTATATTACTTTAGGCCCACCTTTACCAGAAAGTTTGCTTTGAGTTTTGGATAGAGTGAGTAAAATATACAACTCCTGTTTAATTTTTTTATCGAAGTCTGTGTCCTCATTCTCTCACTTCTCCAGTGGACAAGAAATAAGAGTGTCCTGGTGTCACCAGGAAAGGAAAACTCAGAGAGCAATATAAACCTGATAAACTTTCTAACCTGTCCTCAACCTACTTAATCATTTTGTTTTTGTCTCTGTCCCCATCAGAAATATCCATGCCATCGCTTCATTTTGTTGTAATAATGGGGAAAGTAAATCTCCCCAAAGGCCCTTGGGGCATTATTCCCCCCAATGTTTGCAATAGTGGGGCATAGTTCCTGACACAAACATGGACAATGGGGCACTAGTCCTCTCACTGGCACCAACAATAGGACACTATTCCTCCCATTGACAGAAGAGATAGGGCACTACTTCTCCCATGATTTCAATGAAGGGGCACTATTCCTCCCACTGACACCAATGATGGGGAACTGTTACTTCCACTGACACCAATGATGGGGCAATATTCCTGTCACTGACACCAATGATGGGGCACTACTCTTCCCACTGACACCAGTGATGGGGCACTAGTATTGGGTTTTAAGCCCTTCTATCTCCTGAGTAAGAGGAACATCCTGATAACATCTCCTCACAGTGAAAGACATAAGTCTCTACATGAACCCGAATACTGGTTCCACAATAGGCTGTTAAATCTGCAGTGGATAGCTGAAAGATATAAGAAGGCTGATTCACTAGAGATATTTGGAACCTTCATTGAAAAAATATGTACATTTTCAATTCAATTATCTGTGTGTGAAAAGCATCTACCCATGATTTGGTATTTCAAGTGAACAAGAATTTGCTTTTCACATGATTGGATCTTTGTACTGAATATCCACACAAATTGTTCAGTTAAGGCTCTCAAATCCTTTAGTAAATCAGTCGCAATGTCTCCTTTGCTCGGTTGTTTCAATAAATGTGCCCCCCCCCCCCAATTCATTAACAGTAATATATAAAGCATTCCTATTGGTTGTTCTGGACAGGGGCTTGTCTTAATTTTATCCATTGATCAGGTAGTCCCTAACCTAGGGTGACCAGACATCCCCGGTTTCTGGGAACAGTCCCCGGATTGAGGACACTGTCCCCGGAGCCAGTCTATCCCCGGATTGAGGACACTGTCCCCGCAGCCAGTCTATCCCCCGATTGCAGTGGCATGGGGGGCATCTGGTACTCTCGGGTGCAACATTTAGGGGAGGGTGTAAAATCATTATTTCCCCCCCCGCCCAGGGACTCCTGTGGTCCAGCCTGTCCCTCATGATCCCTCTGGTGTGGGCGGCCTGTGTGTGTGTGTGTGTGTGAGAGAACGGTGAAGGGGAGGGGCGGTGCAGAGCGTACGGTGGCTATCGGAGAAGCTCTTGGCAGGGGATACTGATGAGCGGCTGGGTGTCGGGAACAGTACCTGGTGCTGGGGAGAGCCCTGCGCGGATGGATTATCATGGAGGCCATGGAGAGGTGAGCAAAATAAACCAATCTACACCGTTCATGTGGGGGGGGGGCTGTGAGTAGTGCAGGAATCAAATAGGCCAGTGTAGTGGTCAGTATAGAAGTCAGTGTATTGGATAGTGTAGGGATCAGGTAGATCAGTGTAGGAATCAGGTAGCTTAGTGTAGTGGTCAGTGTAGGAATAAGGTGGGTCAGTGTAGGAATAAGGTAGGCCAGTGTAGTGGTCAGTGTAGGAATCACGTTGGTCAGTACTACTGTAGTAGTGGAAGGGATTCAGGAAGTGCTAAAAGTCTGGCGGAGGGGGGGGGGATTTCTTGCCTTGTGCCGGGCGCTGACAACCCATGCTACACCACTGACTGCATATATAATTTGAGGAAAATATACGTATAAATTCGTTTACCATTTGCCAATAAAAAAAAATATGTCCCCGGATTTAATTTTAAAAATCTGTTCACCTTACCTTACCCAAAACCCTCTGGTAACCCCATTTTATTAACTTTTTTTTTTTAATGATATTTAATTTAATTTGACATGTAAATGTATGCCAGGTAACAGTAGAATTTATAGTATAGTGAAGATTTAGAGAGAGTAGTACATATAAATGCACTAGGTAGCTGTAGTAGCACCCAGACCTCACTGAATATTTTCTCTTTATCCAGCTTTTATGGAAATATCTAACATAATGTGCATCCATCATACAACTCTCTGTGGTTATGTACAGTTCCCATACCACTTTCATTGGTAACATGATTCTCTTATAATACACTATCAGATAACATGCATGTCTCTTTTGTAAATTGTTACCAGTCCAAAGAAATACTGCACGTTTGCTAATATACCTTAGTTATAGTCTTTGTTATTTTCATATATTAGAATGCACTTAAACCTACCGTATATGTCAAGTCTAGCAGTACAGGACACAATCCCTGCTTCATTCTTTGCTGACAATGTATACCACCCTGCGTCCTCTTTTTTAGCTGGCTGGATGAGAAGGCACACATACCCCGTGGCATCCTGGTGCATACTGCAAAATGGACAAAAACAGCACATATCTTTCTCACAATTTGGAAAATCAAACGTGACATATAAATATGGGGCAAATATAGATGGGTATTTACAATTCCGATTTATTATATGCTTTATTATATGCCATAATCCTGATGAATAATATTTATCAGACCACGTAGAACAGGATCTCAGTATTGTCAGCTAAACAAAGTTTTACACCTTTTGGTCAAGAGAATACTGAATGAATAATAGGTCTAAAGAGGTCTGTTGTATTATACACAATGAAAGTGAACAGAGCATCTCATTTTAAACAGCATTTAGAAGCAAAGTATATCCCCCTAAGAAATTAGAAGATATGGCTAAAATGCATCATATACAATGTTACAAGCACACATCCTTGAGCAGCCATACATTAGAAATTATTTTTTGGTCAACCAGTGGGCTGCACACAAAAAAAAAAGGACTCAATTACCCCATCCACACATTTTTGGTGGTCGAAGGAATCCTCCCCCTGTGCTATTGTGTTCTCACAGTGGGGAAACTTCTCCACCATTGGACTAAACAGAGCATTGCTGCCTGCTATAGTCAGTAGTGCTGATCGAGTGAAAATGTTCCAATCGATTGGTAGATCAACTTCTATACAACCAACCCATGGATTAAAATTCAGGCGGTCCCTGCTGAACCGGAACAAAATTCAATCCATGTATGGCTGGCTTTAGTCGTTGATTGGCCATCATGAAATATTGTAGCCAATCTAGTGTTGTTTTTGTAATGGTTTCCAGGCACTCATGACTCATTGGCGTTAGAAAACTATCTTTCATTCATAGCATGCATGCTAAAGATATACAGTTGTATTCAAAATTATTCAACCCCCACTGAAATTGATTGTTTTGCCCAGTTTGACATTGATTTTGATCATCCTGTCATCCTGCTTACAATTAAATCAAAGAGGCACGTGAAGGTCAGACAAATATAACATAACATTTATAATGAAATAACCACAAATGTCTTTTCTGTGCTCACATCATTATCAGTTTTATTCAACCCCCAATTGACATTCAATCTTAGTACTTAGTACAACATCCTTTTACAGTTATAACAGCTTTTAAACTTGAAGCATAGCTTGACACAAGTGTCTTGCAGCGATCTACGGGTATCTTCGCCCATTCGTCATGGGCAAAAGCCTCCAGTTCAGTCACATTCTTAGGCTTGCGCACTGCAACTGCTTTCTTTAATTCCCACCAGAGGTTCTCAATCGGATTTAAGTCTGGCGACTGCGATGGCCACTCCAAAATGTTCCAGCCTTTAATCTGCAACCATGCTCTAGTGGACTTGGAGGTATGCTTGGGATCATTGTCCTGTTGAAAGGTCCAACGTCTCCCAAGCCTCAGGTTTGTGACGGACTGCATCACATTGTCATCCACTATCTCCTGGTACTGAAGATAATTCATGGTACCTTGCACACGCTGAAGCTTCCCTGTACCTGCAGAAGCAAAACAGCCCCAAAGCATGATTGACCCCCCGCCATGCTTCACAGTAGGCAAGGTGTTCTTTTCATCATAGGCCTTGTTCTTCCTCCTCCAAACATAGCGTTGATCCATGGGCCCAAACAGTTTCATCAGTCCACAGAACACAATCCCAAAACTTCTGTGGTTTGTCCACATGACTTTTGGCATACTGCAGTCGACTCTTCTTATTCTTTGGAGACAGCAAGGGGGTGCGCCTGGGAGTTCTGGCATGGAGGCCTTCATTACGCAGTGTGCGCCGTATTGTCTGAGCAGAAACTTCAGTACCCACATCTGACAACTCTTTTCTCAGTTCCTCAGCAGTCACACGGGGACTTTTCTCCACTCTACGCTTCAGGTAGCGCTCAGCAGTCGAAGTCAGCATCTTCTTTCTGCCATGACCAGGTACTGTTTCAACAGTGCCCTTTGGCTTGAATTTGCGAATGATGCTTCCTGTGGTGTCTCTTGGTATGTTTAACATTTTTGCAATCTTCTTATAGCCATTGCCCTTCCTGTGAAGAGTAATCACCTCTTCTCTTGTCTTCCCGGACCATTCTCTTGACTTCACCATGTTTGTAACCACACCAGTAAATATCTAGAAGGAGCTGAGTATCAAAGTCATTTTAAAGCTGCCTGATTGGTGCTTATTAGGCTTTATTGCTGCTCCCTGACATCCACAGGTGTTTTCAATACCTGATTGAAAACACTTCAATGAACCTCTGTTCTTCAGAGTGGTAGTCTTTAAGGGGTTGAATAATTGTGTAAATGAAGAATTCACAAAATAAACATTTACTACTGTATTACAAAACCAATTGATGTCATTTTAGTTGCATATGGTTCTTTAAGAAGTCCTTGCAGGATTTCATTCTGAATACAATTACAAATGTACACTAAATTCCCTAAAACCCTTTACAGCATTGGGGGGTTGAATAATTTTGAACACAACTGTATTGGGCTATATAATTATGAAAAAATCAGTTGTAAAAATGATCAACTGCTAGTTGGACAAACATCCTTATATGAATTTCTGTGTTAATCCCAAAGACGTTATTGCAAAAAGTATAATGTAATAACATGTAGTTAACATAGATAATCATGATAATGAACAGTGTCAGTACATACCTTATCCTAGGTTTGTGGGCTGGAATGGTTTCATTGTCTTTCTTCCAGTAGAAGACTGGAGGAGGCATCCCAATAACTCGACTCTCCAATCTAACTGGATGACCCTCTGGTACCCCAGAGTTCTGCAGCTTCTCCAAAAATACAGGTGGTCTCTGCACTTCCTTTGCTGAAAAAAAAATTGGGAAAAATGTAGGAAGGTTAAATAGGCACATTTTTTAAAACCGCATGAAAATCTACATCTAGTATTTCAGAAATGAATCGCTTACAAAAAAAAAGACAGTTTTCATACTTGTAAAATAAATCTAATCATAATATAAAATTGTATACAAGCCATTTTGTAATACAAAACCATAGGGAAGACCATCACTTGCAGTGTTTGGAAGCACTTTGCCATAAACTACTGGTGTTAAAATCCCGATACTGAAACCTAATATAATGCTAACACTACTTAAAGAGACACTGCCACCCCCCCCCCCCCCCCTCTGATACCCTCCCCTCCAGCCACTACTTTTGTCCCAGCCAGCAAAAATAAAGTGCTTCCTGGCATGTTGGGGCCAGTGACCTCCACTCATGGCGCAGTACTCAGGCCTTGCAGTCAATAGCTAGGCCTAGTTACTGTTACATGTCAGATGGAGTGATGTCACCTGACACCACTGAGGTCAACATCAATAGGTGAATGAGGTGCCTGTACACAGGCACTGTCACTTAATGGGCAAAGTGGCATTGCCACTTTTATTTTATTTAAGTAATATTGTAGAACATGATGCTCTAACCTGTCCTAGGAAATACAAATCTCAGGATAATTATCAGCAAGACTACAGGTCTGTCTGTGCTTACAGTACTGATTTCAAATAGCGCACAGACACAAGCCATAGTTACTGAATTCTATTTAATGTTGTGGTTAAAATTTGACCTGCAGTTATCAATGATTTTTTTTTTTAGCAAGTGACTGGTAATGCCTTCCAGTACTGGCCTACTGTTCACTCTAGGTATAAAACAACATATCACATACAATCTTACCCATCACACTCAGCTCTAAGCTGAATGAGTTTTGTCCTGTCTTATTAGTGGCAATGCAGGTGTATGTCCCGCCATCAGTTTGTGAGAGAGGATCGATGAGAAGTGAGTGAATTCCATTCTCTCTGACCAGCATTTTGTGGGTGGCATCTGGTGAGACGGGTATTCCATTAAGAAGCCACATAATGTCTGGTGGCGGTAGACCACTCACCTGTTAAAACAAATCATTTTGGAATTTCTTTCTTTGAATTAGTATAGGAAGGACATTTAATAGAATACCATACAGTAGACCTCTATATTTCTTACCTTGCAGTCTAACCTGCATAACCGCCCTTCATGTGCCACCATATCTCCAGGAGCTTGGAGAAAGTATGGCCGGAAGAATCTTTCCTGTACAGCTTCACTTTCCACTTCTGCCTGACGTGGTCTCACCCTACACACAAGGGATATGCAATCTTAATAAAATAGATGCATTCATTCATTGATAACACAATAAAAATGTAGTTAGATAAATGTGTAGAGTTTCTTTGACCACTTAGACAGTGGTATATGCTCTCTACAGTTTTTTTGCTGTAATTCACATGCATCAAACACAAAGCCAGTGGGCCAAATCTTGCCCTCCAATCCATTTCATGTGGCCCTCATACATCTGCTGCAGCTGCAGCATCCCCCTCATCTCTGCACCTACCTTGCCTGAGCAATAGGCAGCACTCTGTGCAGCTGCAGCACCCCCTTGTCTCCTTGCCTTTCCTGGTCTCAGCATTTAGCAGACTCTGGCAGTTGACATCAGCCCTCCTCTGGTCCTCTTCCAGACCCTGCACTTTCTGCTTCCCAGCTATGCCCCTGCTTCCTCCCGGCAGCAGCACAGGGAGTGTATTTATATAATCTTACAGATACAACCAACCCTTTAAGGGCAACCATATTGATGATGCCGCCTGCGACTAAATTAAGTTTGACACACCTAATTACTTCACATTGTATTTTTTTGTTTCATTCATAAAATAGAGATAGAGTCAAGCCTGCAGTGTCCTACAGAGTGTTCTCTGCATAACAGTGACAGACACAAAAAAAAAAAAAAAAAAAAACACTGACAAGGTTCTAACCCTCCTTACTTTGAGATGTGGATGGTTGAAGGAGGCAGATATGGCAGTCAATGCTGTTGCTGACAACCCATACTGTTAGGGGACTGAACAAATCCGATATTCTTGAGTTGGGCAGCCAAAGGATTAATTGCATTTCCTTCTCACCTCCTTGGCAACTATATAGGTTTTTCTGAGTGATCTCCCCGTAGGATCTATAAGTACGTCATATCCTTTATGTATCAGAACAGAAATATGGTAGCTTCCATTGCTGACTTGTTTCTAAAGTTACATGTTTTAGGACTGACAATCTGATTCTGGATTCACTATGTAATTAATTGCCCAGCAGAGCAAGTAGTATTTTACACATGTCTTCAACTTCAAAAACAAGTCAGAAATTGAAGTTTCCATATTACCGTCCTGTGTAAACTATTCATTTATGTAGGAGCAGAAGTAGCACAACAGTTATCCATGGCAGGCAATCATATTTCTATCTCTTTCCCCTTTTGACACCAGTAGATTGAAGTCTGTGTGTTTGCTCTTGGTTTCAGCACTTTACACATAATAAATGCACTTTACACATTATTACTACTTTAGCATTTTCTTTAACATGTAAGCCTGTTTACACTCATGTACAGAAACAAATATCAGACTCTATTCAGCCACATGACTGTTGCTATGAAAGATTGGGAACCGTCCAATGGGGACACTTCCAGTAAAAGCTGTCTGAAAGATTTGAAAATCAACAAGTCAGATACCAAGTTAGCTCAACGTCTTTGCCAAGCTGACATATTGCAAAAACCCACCCATCCCAAGCAACGAAACAGCTCATTGAACAGCAACCCTACCTAAATTATCCAAGCATTTTACAAACATATGTCAGCCATATACACTAAACAACATTCTTTTAACCACCTTAAGGCATCAGGTTGTTTCCATGATTGTACCACTAACAATCGCACAAGTGCTCAGAGATGCTTTAGAGGCAGAAATTACTTCAATGGAAGTTCAAAACACAATCAAGTTTCATAGACCTAACAAACAACCTTCATCTGAGGAAATCACCATAACCTATTGTAAGAAATGCTCCCGTATCCTCTGCCTTATGTCCTGCCACATTTAATAGTTTGCTCAAAAGCAAACATTTCTGCACAATTTCCTTAACAGCAGCCATGTGCATGATACCCAGGCCATCTACTGATTTCTCTAATTGATCAAATTACCCCCTCTCCATCTTACTACTAAATTTACACATCAAACTATTAGCCAAAATATTGACCTCCTGTGTCAATTTAGGTCTGCCCACCATTGTTTTCATAGACTAATGCCGCGTACACACGATCGGTCAAACCGATGAGAACGGTCTGATAGACCATTTTCATCGTACCAAACCGATTGTGTGTAGGCCCCATCGGTTATTTATCCATAGGTTAAAAAAAAGCAATCTTGTTTTAAATTTAACCGATGGATACCTAACCGATAGAAAAAAAACGATCGTTTGTAGGCACGTCCATCGGTTAAAAATCCACGCATGCTCAGACTAAATTAGGGGACGGGAGCGCTCGTTCTGGTAAAACTAGCATTCGTTATGGAGCAAGCACATTCATCACGCTGTAACAGACAGAAAAGCGTGAATCGTCTTTTACTAACACAAAATCAGCTAAAGCAGCCCCAAGGGTGGCTCCATTGGATTTTAACTTCCCCTTTATAGTGCCGTCATACGTGGTTTACGTGACCGCCTTCTGACACGATCGTTTTTTTAACCGATGGTGTGTAGGCACGACTTACCATTAGTCAGCTTCATCGGTTAACCTATCAATACGGTCCATCAGACCGTTTTCATCGGATGGACCGATTGTGTGTACAGGGCATAAGTCAATTATATATTTTACCTGGCCAAAAGACTAGCGACAATATTCACAGAATCCTACATCTATTTCAACTCTTTAAATCACACTAATGACCCTCTATGTTACCCTCCCTTAATACCCTGAAGATATTCGACTCCCTTCTGTTTTTTCTATGTCTTAGAACAATAGGGTTTTGGAGTTTATGGTGTCAAGTCCTATATTGTAATCCACCAACTTTTATAAAATATTCTGTGTGTTGGCCATCCCATTTTATTACCCTTGCTGGAGAATGCCAGGTTTGTCCCCTCTCCCCTAATCTCTCTGAAACTATTCAAACATCATTCAAATTTCAGTTGACCCCAAGTTGCCTTCCCCAATTCAGGATCTTTTTGACTATAACATTCTGTATCATAAAAACTACCCTCCCTCAATCCAACATCTTACCACATAATCTTACTCTCTGATTGAAATAAACACCCACTGTTTTGGTTGGGTAGAATCACAGTCATAAAAATTACATTTTATCTAAGTTATTGTATCTCTAAACCCCCCAACAATAAGTGAGTGGACTAATGCAGTGACAGCAACAGTATGGAAAGAGAAAGCAGTTTATGCTAAGAGAAGAAATATTAAAGAATTTGATAATATCTGGAAACCGTGGTTGATCAGGATAGGTTACTCTGTGTAAAAGGATGTTTATTAAATGGGTGAACAAGGGTGGGAGGAGGGGGGGATGGTAGATAAAATAAATGAATGAAGGAAAAACTACAAGGTTATGACATGCGGGGAATGTGCAATATTTTGTAAAAGGAATATTAAGAATGTAACCTGTTTTTAAATATGACGAAAATGTTTAATAAAGAGAATTAAATAAAAAAAAAAAGTTATTGTATCTCTTCTGTGTCCTTCAAGCCTGGTTTCCTTCTCATATATCCCAACTCTTCCAAACCAAAATTCTACATTTTTAAGGGGTCTCCCCAAAGAACAAAGTCACCTGATGATTTCTCAACAAAATAAAACCCTAAAGTGATCCTCATCTCTAGAATTGCTACATCAGGGGTAATTTCCTAATAACCCTACTGCAACGTTATCTTCAATGTCCCACTATGCATTTGTCTGGAAGCTGCACCGATTTCACTGAACAATCTACTATGGCTCCCCACAGCGATTAGAAAATATTCTACTAAGCCAATCCTATCCCATTCCCTGCCCAGGCATGAGAATTATTGTCATCACACCACGCTGCACACCACCTACATGTTGGTAACACAAGGGAAGTGTTACCCTAAAATTATACTTCACTCTGTGGAAATAGGACTTTTGATACCCTAAAAGACTAGCACAAAATTCCCTCAACGGAAATCTTTAAATAATCTTTAAAAATAATTACCTGTTAGTCAATCTGTAAAAACATCCCATGTTCCCCTTACAGCATCTCCTTGATCTACAGCCTAATTATATCCATGCAATTTTTCCTCCTCAACACATTTTAAGTTGGAAAAATGAACTTGGGGAACCTCTCCCCAGTGAAGGCTGGAATGAAATCTGTGCCTCTGCAGCCAAATTCCTTCCAGACCCCTAATTTTAAGGTATTGGTGAGTTGGTACCTTGTGATGCGCATCTCTCACTCTGTACCAGGCACATTGTCTGCTTGTTTAAGAGGTTGCCAGTCTCCTGGTTACTTTATGAACACATGTTGGGACTGCCCTATTAGCAGAAGGTTCTGTCTCATGTTTACATACTCATAGCAAAACTGCTGGGTCACCCCACTAGCAGACACCCAGTGGAGGCACTTCTAAAAAAGAAACCTTTGAGATGCCTAGCCCCTGAAAACGATCTGAGATGTTTACAGCAGCCAAGCAAACATTTGTGAAAGCCTGGAAAATAGGCCATCCCATTTCCAGGCTTCTCTCCCGAATGTACACCTACAGTATATGTGCTACAAAAAACGAACATCAATACAAAAGGATAAATGTCACCCTCCATGTGGCCCTTTCTCCTGTCCCTTCCTCTCTATACCCCACTCCTTACCCTGGCCTTATCTTCAATGTCATTCCTGTGCTCCTAACATACTATTGCCCCCATACTTGCCCCCCACGTGTTTTTAGGCTTGAGCCTTTCCTGACACTTCTCTACTACCCCTATAGCCAGTTGATTCTTGTTCTATAACCCTTTCATGGTCTCTTCCTTGTGTTTAAGCCCCATTGGTCTGCCTTCATTTCTACACACACCATGTATGCCTACCTCCTTACCTCAATAAAATCCTTGTTAATGCAGGTCCAGTCTGAGGTTTTGTAAATCCTAATAATCCATCATAGCTCTCTGCTGTTTGTACTTGGAGCCTGTTTCTGTTCCTTCAGTTTATCTGAAGTGTATATTCTTGCACTGTATATTTATGTATATGTAGCACCTTCAAAGATAGGTGCTAGGAATTAGAGAGATTAAGTTTGTGTTTTGATAGGTACATGTCTTCTACATGTGGGAAGCACAGATGAATAGATATTAAGAGCAAACTAAGCCTTGGATCTGGATACTGCTACACAGTGGCAAATACTGTGAATGCGCATATTTTCCTTGAGGAGTGAGTATTTCTGGTGATCGCATTACCTATAGGGGCACTGTAAGGAGCACCAGCACTAAGGATATACAATTGAAGAGCACCTGTCACTTTGGAACATTTATATATATATATATTTTTAAGGACTGCATATTTTTAAGGATTGTAAACAGTATATCTACTGTACATTTTTATTTTGTCATGTTACAACCAAAAACGTAAATATATTTTATTGTGATTTTATGTGATAAACCAACACAAAGTGGCACATAATTGTGAAGTAGAAGGAAAATGTTAAATGATTTTATTTATTTTTTTACAAATAAATATGTGTCAAAAATTTGTAGAACCACCTTTTTGCTGAAATTACAGCTGCAAGTCCATTTGGGGATGTCTCTACCAGCTTTGCACACCTACAGTATGCCATTTTAGCTATTTCTTCTTGCAAAATAGCTCAAGCTCTGTCAGATTGGATAGAGAGCATCTGTGAACAGCAATTTTTAAGTCTTGCCACAGATTCTCAGTTGGATTGAGATCTGGACTTTGACTGGGGCATTCTAACACATGAATATGCTTTGATCTAAACCATTCCATTGTAGCTCTGGCTGTATATTTAGGGTCATTGTCCTGCTTTAAGGTGAACCTCCGCCCCAGTCTCAAGTCTTTTGCAGACTCTAATAGGTTTTCTTCTTCTGCCCTGTATTTGGCTCCATCAACTCCGACCAGCTTCCCTGTCCTTGCTGAAGAAAAGCATCCCCACAACATGATGCTGCCACCACCATGTTTCACGGTGGAGATGGTGTGTTTAGGGTGATGTGCAGTGTTAGTATACCACAACACATAGCGTTTTGCTTTTAGGTCAAAAAGTTCAATTTTGGTCTCATCTGACCAGAGCACCTTTTTCCACATGTTTGCTGTATCCCTCACATGGCTTTTTGAAAACTGTAAATGGGACTTTTTATGGCTTTCTTTCAAAAAGGGCTTGCCACTCTTCCATAAAGGTCAGATTTGTGGAGTGCACGACTAATAGTTATCCTGTGGACATATTCTCCCACTTGAGCTGTGGATCTCTGCAGCTCCTCCAGAGTTACCATGGGTCTCTTGGCTGCTTCATTGAATAATGCTCTCCTTCCCAGGCCTGTCAGTTTAGGTGGATGGTCATGTCTTGGTAGGTTTGGAGTTGTGCCATACTCTTTCCATTTTTAGGTGATGGATTGAACAGTGCTCTGTGAGATGTGCAAAGTTTGTGATATTTTTTTACAACCTAACCCTGCTTTAAACTTCTTCACAACTTTATCCCTGACCTGTCTGGTGTGTTCCTTGGCCTTCCTTGGCCTTCATAATGCTAATTGTTCACTAAGGTTCTCTAACAAACCTCTGATGGCTTCACAGAACAGCTGTATTTATACTGAGATTAAATTATGCACAGGTGGACTCATTTACTAATTAGGTGACATCCAAAGGCAATTGGTTCCACTAGATTTTAGTTAGAGGTAAAGGGGGCTGAATACAAATGCACGCCACACTTTTCACATATTTATTTGTAAAGAAATTTGGAAAAACATTTATCATTTTCCTTCCACTTCACAATTATGTGCCACTTTGTGTTGGTCTATTTCATACAATCCCAATAAAACACATTTATGTTTTTGGTTGCAACATAACAAAATGTGGAAAATGTATGTATGAATACTTTTTCAAGGCACTGTATATAATGCTATACTGTTTAAATTGAAATAAAACCTTATTAAAAAAGGAAATCTGACATTAAATTATTTTGTATCTTGGGGAATTAAAGCAATTCAATCTAGTGGGACACATATACTAAAACAAAGCATATCAGGGCTTGTATCCATTCCCTACTCTCTCTATAACTAATACAAAAATAAAAAATGTTTTGGCTTTAGATGTACTATGAGCATTCAGATTGTCTAAACCTAGATGAACAGCAGTAGATGGATAGTCTGGTTTCCTTCCAGCCAGGGATGGACTGGCCATTGGGACTACAGGGAGTTTCCCGGTGGGCCGATGGCTCAGTGGGCCGGCTTCAGTGACAGCAGACCGCCGCCCCCCTCCGCTCCTTTGTCTCTCCCTTCCCGCAGCGCTCACCTCCTCTCCCTCCCCGCAGCGCTCAACTGGGGGGAGCAGAGAAGCAGGGGGAGGAGCAGGGGGGACAACGGAGGAGCATGGGGGAGGGGACAGACAGCTGACTCAACAGCTATGGCCCGGGAGTTTCTCACTTCTGCCTAATCTTGTCCCATAATGGGGGCACCAAACGGATTCTTTCCCCCGGGTGAAATAATGTCTGGCTTCCCCACTGGTACTGCCTATAAGAGTACCAGTACCAACCGTTCTACTCTAATAAAGTAGAATGGCTAGTGAAGGGGAGAGGGGGCTTGGGTGGCCGGGGGGGAGGGGTGCGGGAGTTGTCCGGCCCCATGGGAGAGACCTGTCAAAGTGGGCCAGTCTGGATGAAGTCCAGGGCCAAATTTTTGTCCCAGTCCAGCCCTGCTTCCAGCCCTTATGCCTGTGCCTCCAACAAGCTTTCTATGCATTCCTCTATAGTACCCCTAATGGGTCCTCATGCTTTGGGTGCCCATTTGGGAATAGTAGCACAAGCTACACAGGTAATATGGTAAGTCCCTGTGCTTGTGAACCATGTGCATTCCAGTTTGATAGGTCAGTATGATAACCAATGACAGGAGTATGTAATAAAGACATTACCTGTGGGCCAGTACTGTAGGAATTGAACGAGGACGTAGTGGAACTGACTGCACAAGTAAATGTCCAGAGCAGCTGATTCTTCCCTGAAAAATAAAATATCATTCTCTATCAACAATGGCAAAGTATAACATAAGAAATTGTTAAGGCTGGAATTAATACTGAGTAGGACATTTAAGAAAGGGCATAATTTCTAGGTATTTAACAGTCCATCTGTAGGTATCCTTTCAACACTAAGTAAATCTCAGAAGGCTGCCAGCTTTATTTATGAATTCCCAAAATAAAGTCAAACCCTATGTTTAGTATAAAATATCATGTATATATGGCAAATTGCATCCGAAGACCAAATATATTATTCAGCTTGTATCTGGCATTGTTCAGCCCGTATCTGGCATTGCAAGTAACAACTGCGCCATCTTGTGGCCATAATGTCTTGTGATTTGCATCCCTCTTTGGCTACGAGTCACAAAGGTGTCTAAATTACAGAGTATGTTTAGAAGAGTTTTCTAAAAGTTGCTGGATCCACACAATGCAAAGTAATCATGTTTTTCATACATAACGATTAGCAACGTTTAGTTGCATACAGCTTAGCTGCATTTAGGAAAATAGGGGAAAGTGATCTGTACAGGGTCGACTATCTGTAGCTATCAAGAGCTATCTGCGATTAAACATGCATTGCGTTTAGCTGCAGATAGCGGTGTGCAGCGTGTTTAGCAGCAGAAAAATACACACCTTCCCTTTTCTTTCTTAAATGGAATGGGTTTGCAAACAGAGTTGTGTTTGCAGCCACTTTCCTGGATACATGGAGGTAGAAAGGCAGCTCATGATTGTCTGTGCCTGTGCTGACATTCCCAACAGATCCACTGATTACCTGCAGCAGCTGATGTCACCCCTCTCTAACTGCCTCAGGGCCAGTTCACACTAAACAAGTCCAGTGTGTTCTTCTGCATCAAAAATGCATGGATAGTAGGTTATATGGTTTTCAATGGCATAGTTCACATCAGTGTGCTCAGTTTCAGTGTATTCCAGTTCCATAAAACAAAGTAGAACATACTGCATTCTGCATTGAACTGTACTGGAACGTGGTAAAGCGCATTAACCACTTAAGCCCCGGACCAAAATGCAGGTAAAGGACCAGGCCCCTTTTTGCGATTCGGCACTGCATCGCTTTAACTGACAATCGCGCGGTCGTGTGATGTGGCTCCCAAACAAAATTGGCGTCCTTTTTTCCCCACAAATAGAGCTTTATTTTGGTGGTATTTGATCACCTCTGCGGTTCTTATTTTTTGCGCTATAAACAAAAATAGAGCGACAATTTTGAAAAAAATGCTATATTTTTTACTTTTTGCTATAATAAATATCCCCCAAAAATATATAAAAAAAATAGTTTTTTTCCTCAGTTTAGGCCGATACGTATTCTTCTACATATTTTTGGTAAAAAAAAAAAAATCGCAATAAGCGTTTATCGGTTGGTTTGCGCAAAATTTATAGCGTTTACAAAATAGGGGATAGTTTTATTGCATTTTTATTATTTTTTTTTTTTTTACTACTAATGGCGGCGATCAGCGATTTTTTTCGTGACTGCGACATTATGGCAGACACTTGGGACAATTTTGACACATTTTTGGGACCATTGTCATTTTCACAGCAAAAAATGCATTTAAAATGCATTGTTTATTGTGGAAATGACAGTTGCACTTTGGGAGTTAACCACAGGGGGCGCTGAAGGAGTTATGTTTCACCTAGTGTGTATTTACAACTGTAGGTGGGGTGTGGCTGTAGGAGTGACGTCATCGATTGTGTCTCCCTATAAAAGGGATGACATGATCGATGCTGCCGCCACAGTGAAGCACGGGGAAGCCGTGTTTACACGCAACTCTCCCCGTTCTTCAGCTCCGGGGACCGATCACGGGAACCCAGCGGCGATCGGGTCTGCAGATCCCGCGGTCCCGGAGCTTCGGACCGGGTCGCGGGCGTGCGCCCGCGACCCACGGCTGGGTAGATGTACAGGACGTTCCTGTATGTACATCTGCCCAGCCGTGCCATTCTGCTGACGTATATATGCAGGAGGCGGTCGTTAAGTGGTTACAAATGCACAGAACGCACCTAAACGCACCAAAAACACACATGTCCTTATTTAAGATGAAGAAAATAGAGGGAGAGAAAAAAAGCACTGGAACGCACCAAAAACGCATCAAAAATTTTATCAAAAACACTTGAAAAATGCGCATGCAGCAAAGCATCTGGAACACATCCAGACTGCGTTTCTATAGTGTGAACTGGCCCTTAGTCTTCTTCTGTCAAGCAGGCACACAATAGTAAATGCCAGCTTTGCTCTGTATTCCATTTCAATTGTACATCCATCAGAAGGAAGAGAAGGTGCTTGGTTTATAACATTCCCCAAGAACGGGGTATTGGCCTGAAGGCCTGAAAATGCTGAAGCACTTAAACACAGCTAAACTTTTTTACAAGCCGCAACTATTTGCAGGAAATACTTAAACTTTTTTAAAGAGTACTTTTGTTGAGAAAAAAGAAAACATTCCCCTCTGGGTGATCTATGTACATTACAAGAATTTTAACAAACTTTGTTGCAGATTCTGACCTTTTGTTATTCAGAAGAAACCTGTGTGTCTGTCTGTGTCCATGTGGTAACTAAATCTAATGGGAGTGGTTTCATAATTATGCATAAGTTGCTGCACCTGTGGGGCTCTAATGGGGAAAATTGCAGGGTCTTCATGCCTTTACATGTGATTTACTATTGGGAGTATCTCACCAAATACATTTTTGTATTTGACTTGCATCTTAGTGCAGATTTCTGGGAAAATCAGCGACCAATCACACAAGCAGGAAATTACATTTCTGAGGGGCATTTTGTACACACATTCTGTGTACAGAACACCTCCAGGTGGCCATATTACATTGCAATATACAGAAAATTACAGAGCCGTAGATTGAAAAGCAAAGGTCATTTTTAATAACATTCAATTACAATATGACTTCTGTCACAATTATATATGCTATATATATTTTTTTTATTTGCTATATTTTTTTCCATGAAAGTGGAGTTACCTTTTAAGTGCAGATTACTGGCATTAAAGCTGCTGTCATATACAAACATCTGTGTGAATGTAAGATTATAATTGAACACATGTGCATATGTTTTGCCTAACATTTTCCCTCTAAAAAGTGAAGACTGTAATGTAAAGTTTTTAAAATCACACCAATAAACCACTACATCACACAATTTTGTTTGTATACACGTTTTAGGCAAAATAGAAAGCTATCTATTTATCTATTCAGACTAGTGAAATGTTCTTTTCATTTATAAAACATATTCAGGCTAATAGAAACTAGTGTTGTATGTGCTAAGGGCTGGTTGCAGATTGTAAATATGAATATGTATTATTGTAAATTAAATTAAAATGTTGTAATACATTTAATAAATACAATTATATATTTTTTAGATTCCTTGACATAATAAATTAAAAAAATATGCATACAAAAAGTGTGAGAGCCAGGTTGTGTCTTTGATTGTCCTCACTACCTACAGCTATGATAAGCTTGGCTGCAGAAGTCCATTTTTTTGTTTTAATTCTTTCAATTATTCCACATTTATATAGAAGAGTTTATATGGTAAATAGTAATACTGTATGTCATAGTATTTGCAGAAGTACACTGGGCCAATGTTCTGTTACTAGTTTAGATGAAAATAATGCTTAGCAAGGTTGTTTTTTTAAATGAAAAATTATTTTGTATACACAATCTAATAATCTTGAAAAATAAAGTTTTTCTTAGAAACACTAGGAAATGTACATAATATTTAAATTACACATAAAAGCTGTTCATGTTACCTGAGGATTTGCAGCCATGATTGTATAATTTCCATCATCATCATTATTGGCATATTCTATATGTAAGGAACAGGATCCATCTGCTTCTCTCCTCATTTTACAGTGTTCATTTTTCTTTGAAATCTGTTTCCCATCTTTAAACCAGTATACCTAAAACAGTTACAATGTCAAAACATACTATAACATATATTTAACCTGTTACATTTAAAAACAGTGCAGGTGATCAGAGATTGGTAAATCCGGTGCTGTGACCTCTAGCTCAATACAGGCTGTAGTGAAAATTGACATTTCATTTATGGGCAGTGCACACAAAGTTGATCTTGTTTTGTTTTTTTTTGTTGGTAGATGCTGGAGAGTAAAGCCTCGTACACACCGTGTGTATGCTCCATCGCAGTTTTCTCGACAGGAAAAATGCCGGGGAAAAAAAAAAGAGAGAACCAGCTCTCTTTTTCCCACCGGGATTCCCGGCGGTTTTTAACCCGGCAGTTTTCTTATGGGAAACACTGCGGTGGAGCATATACACGGCCGGGATTCCGGACCAAAGCTCTCATGGCAGTTTTCCTGTCAGGAAACCGGGTCGTGTAGGGGGAAAAAGTTACCGAGCAGGTTCTTGGTTCTCCCCTCGGGATTCTAGCTGGGAATCCTGTACGTGTGTATGAGGCATTAAAGTGTTTGTAAAGTCTCAAGGCATTTTTTTACCTTCATGCATTAAGGTGAAAAACCTTCTGTGCTGCAGCTGCCCCCAGAGCCCCCCCCCCCTTACCCAAACCCATCCATTCTAGCGATGAGCGAGAGCCCAGTAGCTCCAGCTTCTGTTTCCGTCCATTGGATAGATTGCTGTCAATCAAATCCAGTTACACGAGAGAGCGGGCGGGGCCGAGTCCTGCTATCTGTGTCAATGGACGCAGCAGCGGGACTCGTGAGCGCGCCCGCACGAGTGCCCCCATGGAAAGCGGCTCTCTGTGGGGGAACTCGATAAAGAGGAGGAGCCAGGAGCGCCGCTGGGGCACTCCAGAAGAAAAGTATCAGGCTGCTCTGTGCATAACCCTTACACAGAGCAGGCAAGTATATTGGCTGATTGGCTGAGACACAGCAGCGGCGCCATTGACTCCTGCAGCTGTCAATAAATGTCAGTTAGCCAGGGGGAGTGGGAAGAGTGGGGCCGGGTCAGGGCTCCATGTCTGAATGGATACATAGAGCTGTGACTCGGCTTCGGGTGCCCCCATAGCAAGCTGCTTGCTGTGGGGGCACTCAACAGGAGGGGTGAGCCAGGAGCACTGAAGAGGGACCTTGGAAGAGCAGGATCCAGGCTGCCCTGTGCAAAACCAACTGCACAGAGGAGGGAAGTATAACATGTTTGTTATTTTAAATAAAAACAAAACAAGACTTTGCAATCACTTTAAGCAGATGGAGGCTGCACAACTAGAACTACACCATAATTACAAATAACCCCCATTTTTCTTATGAAGTCTGCTCTTATTACTCATGTCCAGTGCTAAGTATAAGGCCTTTTCTGAGTATACCTAAAGTATACCTAAAAGCATTCTGTTTTCGGTTTTGGGTGGAGAGGGATTACAACCCCTGTCGGATTTTTTCTGCTGTTAGGGAGATTTACTGCCTCTATTTGTCCTGTTTACTATTATCACTGAAAGTGAAAGTGAAATAAAATCCTAAAATTTGGGTGGTCACCAGAACAGAATGGAATCTTCCAATGAAGAAACTAGTATTGGTGACAAACAGGACTTCTCTCATTTTGGAGAGATTACAACTTCCTGTTCGGCTATGGGACAGGACATTAAGGGGATACTTCCCAATGGGACAAAGATGGCAAAAAATGAACTCTAACAGTTACTCTATCCAAAAAAATAAAACGAAAAACCTTTGCCTTTAGTTCTACTTTATTTCACACACTAGTGCTACATATGCCTGTCATTTATATAAAAAGCTTCTGTTTTTTATAATTACCGTATACAGATAATGAACACATTCTAGATTTGTTTTTTATAGAAATCATACTTACCTAGGTGGGTGCAGCATCTGTCCCCCGCTGGCTCTAAGTCTGGGTTCACACTTATGCGATATGAATGGGTGCGAGTCTCATGCAGATTTTTTCTGGAGTTCAGAGCGATTTTGCATTGCAATTTGTGCTAAAGACAGTGTGATTGTAATGCAAATTTAATACGTTTCTCGGATGGGATTGGAAGCAGCTGCAATTTATAAGGCTTACCTGTAGGCACAAGTGGTAGCACAGAGTTAACTCCACTTGGTCTAATGTGACTTAAAAAGCCAATCACAGATAAAGATACAAGTATGCTATATTTTTTACACTGGTGTGGTGGTATCAGCCAGGAGTGACTTATTCAATAATTTAAGAAGAAATTACAGTGGTTTTAGGTTAACTGTATTTATGTATTTTTTTAAACTGTATAAGCTGATAAACATTTATAAAAACCTATTTTAAAATTAAAGCAGTATTAAAATCTTTTTTTTTTTTAAATAACAAACATGTTATACTTACCTGCTCTGTGCAGTGATTTTGCACAGAGCAGCCCGGATTCTCCTTTTCTCAGTTCCCATGTCAGTGCTCCTGGCCCCTCCATCCTGCCGGGAGCCCCCAGAGCCGTGTCTCTGTGTTTCCATTCACACACAGAGCCGTGGCTCGGCCCCACCCCCTCAGTCTCCAGTTTGGCTCACTGGCTGTGATTAACAGGTTTTACACACTCCAGTTTTAGTAAACTACCCGCTAAGTTCTATGAGATCCTGTTATTCTGTACACTACAGCAAAGCAGAAAATCATCACTCTGAAATTCAGGAGCATCAGATTTGGACTTGCCACCAGCTGGCTACAAAAGGGTAAATGTGAAACATTTAAATGCAGTTATAATGGATACAAAATAACAATTTTTTACCCCTGAACATATTACATTTGAGAAAACATATGTAAAACACTATTCATTCTCTTTAAGCGCTCCAAACCATTTCACTTACTTTGGGTATAGGTATCCCAACAACTTTGCACGTAAATGTGACTGATGCACCTTCTACAGCACGGAAGTGTTTCAGCCTACGATCGAAGATAGGTGCAATGCATTTTCCTGTAGGGATCTCATCATGTTCAACTTCATCATCTGATTCATCTACCGGGGTGCGCTCCAAGCGAAACTCTATCTCATTCATCAGCCTTTGTTCGAAACTTGATATTTTATATTCCTACAAGTATGGAAATTTAACAGCTGGTTAAAGCTTGTAGGGGGAGTTTTCATTCTGCACTTGCTGTCTTATCAGGATGCAGGACCCCTGACCCTCTATCTGGACAGTGCTGATTGGCCCTGTGCCCAAGAAAATAAAATAAAAACTCTCTAGCAATGCACACCAAACTGAGCATGTGCACCCTGTTCCTGGCTCTGTATTATAAGGTAATATATTGAGGACAGAGGAAGAAAAGGAGGATCAGAGGAGACGGGATCAAACAGCATTTTTTTTAACAATGCAGAGGGTTAACCCCTTAGGTTCCACAGTGAGTATAACAAGCATGCTTTACTGCATATACAGACTGATTCTACTGCTGTGGGTTTAGTAACACTTTAATTATACTGCTCTTCAAGTTGCAATTTGGTTAAAAACCTCCGTAAGGGATTGATGTTCCCGAAGTGGGATCTCCCTTTGGTGTTATGACTTTTTTGCATCAGATGCCTTCAACCAAAGTGGCTCCCTGTGGTAACTCTCACTGAAAACTGCTTTCTTGGTGGTAATTGCATCAGCCAGAATAATGTTGATATTAGCGACCTTGGGGTTTAAAGAACCGTTTCTCACTATTTCCCGGACAGGATGGTACTCATGCCGATGCTTAAATGTGTGCCTAAAGTGACCTTCAGAGTCGAACAAGGAAAAGGGGATGAAGGGGAAAGGGATAAAACAAAACAAATGGAAAAAGGGGATGGGGAGGGAGGGGGACAGGGAAGGAAGGGAAGGGAGGGAAAGGGGAAAAGGGAGGGGGAGGGAGAAAGGGGAAGGAAGTAAGACAAGATACACAAGGGAAGAACTCACATTAGCCACATCCGTAATTAGTAAGAATATAGAAAAAACCCAATCCAAGGAATGAGCAAAGGTCGGACTTTGAGGCAAGCGGAAGTATATAAAATATATTTTTTATTACAAAAATGAAAAAATATTTTACACAATAGCAATGGTATAATGAAGAATGAATAAATACAGTCACAGTAAAACCATCTGGATTAGAAATGCACGGGTAATGAATAAATCCTTTGAAGTCGCCTACGCGTTTCGCCGTGGGGCTTCTTTAGGATGAGACAAACAGGATTTTTTGCTAATATGTAGATATTGTTTCATAATCTGATGCATCGCGGTAGGTGCATCCATCCAAGAAGACGCCGAACATATAAAGAGTATACACAATTATTGTGGGATTATTTAAGAATCTCTTTTAATGGTACCAAAAGTGGTCATCAATAGTCCAAGCTTAGTGCATCTATGATGACCATTTCACGACGTCAAAGATTAAACAAACAAATCCAGACACAGGAAAAAGCATGGAAGGGGTGTAGATCAAAATATCAAGAAACCCCTGGAAAGTCCAATAAAGGACTTGAAGCTGGGGCAGGTAATCGCTTAAAAGTAATATGCACAAGGTATCCAAGAATAGTTCAGATAGATGGCATGTCCTATTAGATAAGGACCGTCAAGTAAAGCGTTTTATGGCGGCGCGGCGTCCGTATATGCCCCAGGGTCACAACCAGATGGTTTTACTGTGACTGTATTTATTCACTCTTCATTATACCATTGCTATTGTGTAAAATATTTTTTCATTTTTGTAATAAATCATATATTTTATATACTTCCGCTTGCCTCAAAGTCCAACCTTTGCTCATTCCTTGGATTGGGTTTTTTCTATATTCTGACCTTCAGAGTCCATATCACACAAGAAGTTGTCTTTCCTATGTCCCTTTTTGGGAGTTCCCAAGAAGTTAGCCTATTGGATGTGGACAAAGCTTTAAAATGTTACATCAAGGTGACTTCTGGCATTAGGAAGTCGGAAAACCTGTTTGTTAATCCAGGATTCCAGGTGGAGCGCATAATGATTTCATAGCTTCAAACAAGATTATTGCCTTTTGGTTGGTGAAGCTAATCTCCTAGGCCTACAAGTTGAAAGGGTTGGCTGTGCCAAGGGGATCACAGCACTCTCCACTATAAGGGTCTCGACCTTGTGAGTGGCAGTAGGCCGAGTGTTCCCAGAGATGATATGCAAGGCAGATACGTGGGTGTCAATATAGAAGCAGCCTCAATGACAGCTGAGTTTGGCAGAGGCATCCTGGCTTTTGCTTTTAGCCAGAATTAAGGAGTGTGTAGCATTATCCCTCCCCTGTGTGGCTAGTTAGTTCCCAGCTGTGCTGACATGGAGCCATCAGGGTAAATTGAATAACAGATACCTACTGTAATTTACCTTTCCTGACAAGTTCCATGTCAGCACTATTCCCACCCAGCTTGGTAGAACTAGTTACAGAACACAGAGGCTGCAGATGGGCTCAAATTTATGAGTTTAGTTCTGGAGGCATGGCATGGGGGGGGGGGGGGTGCAGGGCCTGTGACCCAGCTGTGCTGACATAGAGCCATCAGGAATGAAAAAGTATGGTAAGTATCTGTAATTCAATTTTCCATTTCCTGCTAGTCTGTCTAACATAGAATCACTACTGAATTAAAAATCATCAAATTTTGAAAAGTAGATTTTTCGCAAACTTTCTTATATGCTTACTTGTTCTGGACATAAGGTATCAGAATAACAGACAAGCAAATATTACCTGCAATGGCACCCCACCCCAGATTTTTTTCATGACAGGTTCATTTTAAAATAACACCTGGTTATCCTACCATGAAATTCCTTGTTTAGTCACTTCCTGATACAAAGTGTTAGTTTGTTCCTGTCTCCTGCGTTGTCACTTTATCTTGTGCATCTCTGATTGATATTATAAATGGTCATGCTGACATACAGGTATTGTTATTATCACAAAGCCAGTCCAGAGGAGCTGACACTAGTGTGAGTGCATGTAGACAGGAAGTGGCTTTAAGATGCTGGAAGTGGGATCATAAAGTTAGTTCAAATCTTCTTTAAAGCCACAGGGTTAGCATGAAAGCCAAACAATGAACATATTCAGGAGGATGACATAATCACTATATAATAGACATTACACACCTGTTGCCGAGGGAGTACATCCTCTCTAAAAGAGAGTTTCTTTTCTAACTCCCGTACCACCAAATTCTTATTTTCACGAATTTGATCTTGAGGTGTAAACCTTACAAGATTTAAATTTTTCTTTTGTGTAGCTTGAAGAGGCCTGGGATTAAAAAGACATTGTATTGTTACTATATTATAATCTGTTATTTGAATCACATCTAGTTCTAGGCACAGAATAAAATGATCTTAAACTGCATTCTGCTGACTAAAGATATTAGACATCTACCAATACAGGGGTATAGACATGATTACGTGAACATCTGCACATTTAGTTTCCTTGTTTTTTAAATAAATATGTTTCTAGTTTTCCTGGCCAGCCTCTACACACCTGAGTATACTCCTCCTATGAACACTCAGGACCACCTTTACCTTAGCACATAAACAGAGAGTCCCTACCGCTCCCTCTTGTTCTCCTTTTTTGGTTGATTCCAGGCCACCAGAAACATGGAAATAGAGAGAGAGCATAGTGTTTCCCCCTGTCGAACCTCCCCACCCAGGTTCAGTCTCTCCTGGGGTTTTAAGGTCCAGAGTGATAGAGATAAATCCTCTTAAAAACCTGGACACCCTTAGTGACGGGGCCGCAGGCATAGATGGCTTAAAGAACCTTACATTTATATGGCTGTGGCGTGCTATTAGCAGGAGCCTTCTTTTACCTGTCTCTCTTGTGCTCTACTAGGGCTGCCCGGCCACTCTCCTCGGATTTTCCATAGGTTGCCGCTGATCTCCTCTGCTTTTCCATAGGTTGGCGCTGATGTCAGCGACTGTTTAGCAACTGCCCTGCATAAAACTGGAAGCCACAATGGTGGCGGCATGGAAAGCCACATTGACAGAAGCCCACTGTGTGGGTCAGTGTGCAGTAAGGTTGCTGAATGCTCTGGGTGGTGTGGATCTGGTTCTGGACATTTTTAATCAGCTTATGTTTTTTTTAATTTCCTTTTCCCCTTCCTGATCTTTAATCAGCTCTCACCTGCAGGCTTTCTATCATGTACCAGGTGCTGGAGGCCAACAGAGAGAGGGCGTGCCTTGCGGCTAAGTTCCAGACCCCCCTGTGGGTGAAACAGGTGAGGTCAGGCCCAAAGTAGCACGGGTCACCTGCTGGACTGTGTGCAGAAAGTTTCAGAGTACAGTTGGTGTGTTAGAGTGGAGTCAGCAGACAGGTGGCATCTGTGAGATGTTGCAGGTCTAGCATAGTGTCAAGACTGGAGCAAGGTTGGGGGAAGCCAAGGTTAGGAGCCAGGTGGGTATCGGAACATACGTGGTTAGGTGGATAGCTTAGCTTAAACACAGGAAGTAGGAGGAGGACAAGCCAGGTTAGTAACACACTGCAGCCGAAGATCAACCAGCAACTGTAATCACTAACAGGCTTCCTTATAAAGGCTCATTGGCATCAAAACTAGATTAGGGCGTGCATGCGCCTCTTTGCGTGCTCACACTCTTTCGCCACTGTCCATGCGTGTGCGCCGGTGCGCATTGGTTATGCACCAGTGAGAATTGCTGTGGCCATGTGAAGTACTGGCAGAGCTGCTAGGTCCTTCAGCACTTCTATTGCTGTTGGTGCCCCGACACTTTCCCTCTGCTGCAACCTGGTGAAATTACGGCCTCATTGCAGGTAAGCTATGAAGAGATCTTAAAGGGCCAGAAAAAAAAAGCGAAGATTATATTAATATTACTTTTTCAATCTCTAGTTATGAGCTCGCCACAGCCGCACAAGGCATGAAGATGTCCGAGGGGCAGCCTGCTGAGGGCCTGTGTTGGGTCCCGGAAAACTCCTGTGTGCCGAGTGCATTAAAGATGTGGCCACAGATAAGGAGGCGATCAGAATCAAGGATTATATCCAGGAAGCCGTAGCCATATACATCTAGTTGCTAATACAAGCACACCGAAGAGTAGGCCTAAAAAAAGAAGAGGTACCTCAGAACAGACAGGGGTTGTCTCCAGTGCTGGAAATATCTGAGGAATTTTCCAAACATTTGTTTGATGTTTAATTTATAGATCTATATATCACGGCCATAAAGGAAGCCATAGAATGGCAAGACTCTCAGTCTCTAGAAAAGATAAAGAGATACTTTCCAAACCTGAAAAAGCAGGGAGCAACATTTTCTTTTTTTTTTTTCTTTGAGGATGGAAGAAAAAAACAAATACCTAAAATCTTTCTACTAAGCTATATCCATTTAGAGCCACCTATGCCGATTTCTGGAAGACACCGCCAGGGGTGGGCACAGCCCTGCAATGCCTGGCGGGGGAAGGCATCTCTTCCCTTAGAGGTCTCCACCACCTTTAGGGACCTAATGGATAGGTGAGCAGACGCAGATCTTAAGAAGATATACTTGGTGGCATGGGCACAGCCTTTCTTACGATCATAGCGCTAACCTCCATTTCTATGGCCTTAAAGGTATGGGTCATGTGGAGACAGCACTAAGATCTGGAGTGTCGAGGGCCAGGATCATTACAGCATTGAAAGAACTAAATCTGATAGCGCCTTTTCTGGCAGAAGCATTCATAGACCTTGTAAATTTGTTAGCGAGACTCATAGAGCACTCTTTGATGGTGAAAAAGAGAGGCAAGAACATATAGGCCTGGCTGGAGATATGTGAGGTGCCAATGGAGAGGAACGCAGAACTCACGAGCAGCACAGACAGCCAAGAAGGCAATAAAAAAACATTTTCACGGTGTAATCATCCAACTCTTTCAGGTGGGCACCAGGCTGACAGCCTTTTGGAGGGTATGAACAGAAAAAGTCAGGGACCAATGGGTCCAAAAGACAATAAAAATGGGCTACAAGATAGTGTTTCTAGAGAAGCCACCGAATATTTTTGTCCACAAGACCAGTGGAAACGAAAATATTTGCTAGAATATGTAACCGAATCAGAAGAATGCAATTATATCAGTCCCTCTACAAAATAACAAAAAATGTGTTTATTCACCTATCTTCTTGGTACCCAAGGTGTCAGGGGACCTCAGACAAGACTAAGGCCGCGTACACACGATCAGTCCATCCGATGAGAACGGTCCGAAGGACCGTTGTCATCGGTTAACCGATGAAGCTGACTGATGGTCTGATGTGCCTACACACCATAGGTTAATTGTCCGATCGTGTCAGAACGCGGTGACGTAAAACACAACGACGTGCTGAAATAAAATGAAGTTCAATGCTTCCAAGCATGCGTCGACTTGATTCTGAGCATGCGCGGGTTTTTAACCGATGCTTTTGCATACTAACGATCGGTTTTGACCTATCGGTTAGGCGTCCATCGGTTCAATTTTAAAGCAAGTTCTAATTTTTTTGACCGAAGGTTAACAGACCGATGGGGCCCACACACGATTGGTTTGGTCTTTCAGTCCGTTTTCATCGGTTTTGACCGATCGTGTGTACGCGGCCTTAGACTTAAGATCTCTGAACCTATTCATCGATCCCCAAGGATTCAAGATGGAATCAATATATACATCAGTGATACAGCCAGACTTCAGGAAGTCACGTGTCGTGATGTAATGCATAGGGAGTGGCCTGATACCGAGCGAACAGGAAGTGAAGTAAGAGGTGTCTGCAACGCTGTAGTTTGTACTTCTCTGCTGTTTTTAACTTTTTCCTTGTAAGTGCCCATTTGGCTGTTTAAATAAACCTATTTTATCATACGTTTTGCACTATGGCAGATTTTTCTTTATCCCCTTTATATGCCTGACCCCTTCGAATAAATCACGCTGGGGAGTTTGGAAGCCATCATCTTTATTTGGAACACATAACCTGGAGAGACACCACCTGTCATTACTGGATTCAAAGACCAGGATATCTACCCCCATCCTCCCAGTTAAGGATATCGTCAAGGCTATATATACTCCTTACTGAGGTAAGAGTCCAGAGAGCATTGAGTGGTAGTCACGAAGATTTCGTATAGAAGACACTGTTTTTGACACTACGTTCATCACAGTCACTTCAGCACTTTACTTATTTGTTTACATAAGATATTGTGGACATTATTTCAGCACTTTTCTTATCAGAGTTATTTTGGACTTTTTATTGCTTATTTGCACAGTCATTTTGACATTTTGTTTATTTTGCACAGTTTGATATATTGCTTATTTTGCACAGTATGACTATTGCTCATTTTGCACAGTAGATATTTGCATATGATTTATTAGTACATTTTTTAATATACCCATGAGGCAAGGTTGTGTTTAAAGACTGAAAAATAACATTTGCGTGCATTCGTGTATGTAGTTTAACCACTTAAGCCCCGGACCATTATGCAGCTAAAGGACCAGGCCCCTTTTTGCGATTCGGAACTGCGTCACTTTAACTGACAATTGCGCGGTCGTGTGACGTGGCTCCCAAACAAAATTGACGTCCGTTTTTCCCCACAAATATTACAGGTACAGGTAAGTCCCCTTTAAGAAGCCCAGCCATGGGTGAAACTTGGCCCTTATTTCTACCCAGGTGTAAACAGTGTGACTGTTGATAAAAGAGTAGAGGTTATAGAATTCATTAGAGAGCCACCAGTGAAATGCTCTGGGTGACTCTAGCCCTGGAAAATATAGTGGGTTACCTAAAAGAGGGAGAAGGGGCAGGTGTGGCAAAATTGAATTGCTGGAGTACATAGTGGAGGCTTAGGCTCTGAGTTTGTGGCTCATTAGGGGGCTTATAGATGTGAATTTTGATGGGAGCCATGTGAGCAATTGGAGAGGGATCAGACAGCAGTAAAGTGCTTCCAAATCGACCCATAAGGGAGGATGTTACGCGGTATAAAAAGAGATCGAAAGAGTAATCTGGACAGCTAGGAAGTATTTGGTGAAATTTAGGACACCCAAGCCCCCTTGTTTTTAATGTATGAAAATAGTATGTCTTGAGACTTGTGGCTTTTTGTCAGCTCAGGCAAATCACAAAACATGGTTCTGAAAAAATCTGAGGGCATAGGAAGATATGGAGTAGGAAGGGTGTGAAATGGGTATAGAAGCTTTTTATTAATGCTGTAAGACCAAGACGAAAGTAGTGCTTTTAGATATTGGAAGGTTTAGGTGGACAAAGAAGTGGATTTCAATTGATAGAAAAAATAACTTCTGATCATAAATTGACCATCACATCTCTGTTTCTTCCATGTAATCTCTTAATTTGAACAACTGAAGAAATAAGATTGTATTCATGAACAAAGTATCTCGGTGATGCCAACTGATGCAAAACAATCCATATTTTTTTGGCCAGTTGACTAAGTTTGATTGAATTTGATCAAAATTGAGTCGAAATTTATCAGAAGGGAAGTTATAGTTATTTGATTGTTGGAGGAGTCAGTCGTTTTGATCGAAAACGCACATCAATTGGATAAAAAAATGAAGCACGTGTAACCATCATTACGGAGCAGTTAACCCTGACAGGGGTTTTAGCCTTTCTCCACTCAATTAATACTTTAAAAAAAGTATATAGATACAATTTGATAATACTTAAAAAATAGTTCACAATGGGGTTGAGGTACCAAAGGATTAAAGATTATAAAGGTGAATGTTCACTGAGCTTTGTGAATAAGATGAAGCTGTGTTCACTTCCATATAAAAGTCATGTTCTAGTAAATATCATGTTTTTTTATAACTTCTGTTGCACATGGTATAGAAAGTGAATATAGGTTCACCTTATTTAATAACAGTCACTTTGGAAGGTGAAAAAAACCCAATTGCTAAGTGAAGTCATTGTAATTCAAAAAAAACATTTTAACCTGCCTGAGAATTTAGGACAGCTGTAGTATGTGTTCGAAAGTTAGTGGCTTTGGCCATCTTTCTACACACAGTTCCTGCAATCTCACTGTGCTAGACTTTCAATTAAAACAGTCACATCATATGAAGAAAACTATCCCACATTTCTGAGTGTGATCAAACTGAGCCTATTTTATCAGTGAACCTCATTGCACTTCTGCAATACAGCTAAATACCATACAAACAGCTACATAAACCCTAAGGCCAAATTCAGCCAGAAACTCGGTCGGAGCTGTATTCTGCCGAGAAACCCAGCCGTGTCTACACTTTCGGCCGAGGAAGCCGATGAGGATCTCGGCGAGGAAATAGAGAACATTTTCTCTATTTCCTCGTTGTTCAATGGGAAATTTCGGCTCGCTGAGATCCTCGGCGGCTTCACAAGGAACTCGACCAGCAAAACGATGTGTTTTGCCCGTCGAGTTCCTCGGACGTGTGTACGGGGCCTTAGAATAAAAAGGAAGTATATTTACCCTCAAAATGCAAAAGGAATTTTATGGGTGAAAACAACTACATTTCACTCTTATCCTTTAAGACATTATATCTATCCCATTGACATTAAAGTGTTTGTAAAATCACATAGTGATTGGTATCTCCTCCCGATTATGCTGGTATTAACTACAGTGTATATGGTTTTTAACATGAAAAGGCAAAATACGTTTTCTTACATTGCTGCTGTGCAGTCACGTTATCCCCCTCCGCTCTTCTTCCCCGATCTATGGAGAGAAGCGGGAGGGGCTTAGATTCCCCTGTGACGTCAGTCGGCCAGCTGAGGGAATTTACGTGATCGCACTGCGGCAGTGTGAAAGAAGGTGGTTAGCCTTTTCATTATTAAAAAAACACATACACTGTTAATGCCAGCATAATCTGGAGGGGATACATGTATTTTTGCTGCATATTGCAGGTAGGGGCGGGGAGGAGATTCGCTCTCATGCTGACAGGCAAGGAGGGAGGGGGAGAGGCTCTCACAGCAGAGAGCAGGCTGACAGAGGCACGTAAACTGACTACAGTATTATGGCTCAGCAGACACGATTACTGTGGTCAGCACAGACAGGTGAACACAGGAACAGGCAGGATCAACCAGGTATATTTCAATATATATTGCAATATAGGAAGGGGGAAATTACATGGCACAAGCACTGTGCTAGAGATCATGCCTTAAAGGAACAGGATCTTTTTTTATTTTTGTTAGGATTACAACCACTTTAACAGCTAAAATATATATGTCTCATTGAAATCCAACCTCATCTATCAATTGGCAGATATTAACAAGGAAATGCTTTTATATGTGAGAGACGACCGTGATTACTTACATGGAAGTACTCTTTGGCAGGCCCATTGAATTTGTTGGAAATGGTGTTGGAGGTAATGAAGGAAGAACAGAACTAAGAAAGGCAACAGGGTTTTGAATCCGTGGAGGAGAGACAGGAGTTTGTAATACAGTCTGTGCTTGGAATTGATTCTTGCTTGGCAGTGTAGAAGGTGGTGAGGATAATGTTGACTCTGTAGCATTGAATAGAGATTGCCCAGTAGAGGACAAAAATGTTCCAAACTCAGGGTAAGTGCTTGTAGTATTCTGAGTGGCAGCTGTCCATGGCCTTATATGTGCAACAGTGTTAGCTGTAGGCAGTGGGTACACATTTACTAGATCTTGACTTGAAATTTGCTGCTGAGGACGAGCAAACATGTAAGGTGATCCAGAATTTTGGACAGCTGTATTCAGTGGGATATCTCTTGCTGTGGAATCGGAGGATGAAGGTTGAAATTGCTGCTCGCTGATAACCTGATTATGTAGCTGTTGTAATTTCATCGGATCTCTGTAAAATACACAATGATATTTGTTAGCAAACTCTTACTTGGTTACCACTTATAAGAAGATACTAATTATTACATCTGTTCTGAGGAGAATACTTCTTAGCTTTTGTAAGTAAATGTTTATTTTGCGTAGGGAACATTCTATTCTTCTTTAGTAAATCAACACTATTCTTTTTATCACCCAGGACTAGGAATGAGCCAAACCTCCTGGTTCGGTTCGCAGCAGAACATGCGAACAGGCAAAAAATTTGTACGAACACAAGAACACCATTAAAGTCTATGGGACACGAACGTGAAAAATCAAAAGTGCTAATTTTAAAGGTTATTGTCATAAAAAGTGTTTGGGGACCTGGGTCCTGCCCCAGGGGACATGTATCAATGCAAAAAAAGTTTTAAAAACGGGTCTTTTTTCTGGAGCAGTGATTTTAATAATGCTTAAAGTGAAACAAAAAAAAAAAAATATTCCTTTACATTTCATACCTGGGGGGTGTCTATAGTATGCCTGTAAAGTGGCGCATTTTTCCTGTGTTTGGAACAGTCCCTGCACAAAATGACTTTTCACAAAGCACTTGCTCTGTAAGTTGCGGCGGCGTAGCGTAAATGGGGCCGGCGTAAGTGCACGTAATTCAAATGTGGAAGGGGGGCGTGTTTTATGTAAATCTATGATGACCTGACGGCATGCGCCGTCCATGTACATATCCCAGTGTGCATTGCTCCCAAGTACGGCACAACGACGTATTGGTTTCGACGTGAACGTAAATTACGTCCAGCCCTATTCGCGAACGACTTACGCAAACGACGTAAAAAATTCAAAAATCTAAGCGGGAACGACGTCCATACTTAACATTGCGTGCGCCTCATAGAAGCAGGAGCAACGTTACGCCGAACAAGCCTTACGCAAACGACGTAAAAAACTACTGCCGGGCGCACGTACATTTGTGAATCGACGTAACTAGGTAATTTGCATATTCTACGCCGAAAACAACAGAAGCGCCCCTTGCGGCCAACGTAATATTGCACATAATTATACGCCGCCGCATTCAAGTTACGTCGGCGGAGGAAGCCTATTTTTTAGACGTATCTGCCTTGGAGAATCGGCGTAACGATACGCCGACGCAGATTTGAAATTATGGCGGCGTGTCTGGAGATACGCTGCCATAAATGTATGCTGAATCTAGCCCTGTATCTACAATACAGATCTAAAATTTTGGAACAACCCATTTCCAATCTTTATTCAAATATACACAGTTACACAGTTCAATGTCTCAACGTACCCTAAAATTAAATTATAGAACAAATAAACAACTGGAAATAAAAATGAAATCATGGAATCGTTTGGTTTAATTACAATTTCTAATTTGCCAAAGTAGACACTTTGTACAAATACTACAGCCAAACATCCTTGTAGCAGTCTTTCTACAATGAAAATCAAATATAATTTTTTTAGTCCCAGACCATAACACTCTTTCCTTTTTTTTGGCATTGGGTGTTACAACATGAGGAAATATTATTCTGCCTAATCAACAGAACACAAGAACCCTGTGGGATGAACTGAACAGTTCACATTTTGATTTGTTGGTCCACAAGGTCCTTCTTCCTATCTTCAGTAATCCTCTGGCTATGGTTAATGACCTAAACAACCTTCTTTGTCTAATTTTGCCATTTTAGTAATGAATTAAAGCGATAGTAAAGCTCGCTTGGCGATTTTTACCTACAGGCAAGCCTATAATAAGGCTTACCTGTAGGTAAAAATAATATGTCCTAAATGCGCACCATTTAGGACATATTCACCCTGGATGCAGCCATTTACGTCACCAGCACATGCACTCTGAAGGTTAGACATACTTTGCCGGACCTTCAGAGCTTCATGCCAGAACCAAGGGCTCACATGCGTGGGAGTGACGTCATCATGGCTCCGGCCAATCACAATGCCGGAGTGTGCGGTCCCAGAAGAAAGACTGGAGGAAGATGTCAGCCCTTTCAGTAGTGACAGCGCACCGCTGGAAGGCTTTGCTCCAAGGTATGTATTTTATAATGTGCTAGTTTGATTACCAGAAACTTGTCTGCTGATTCCACTATAGTTTTGGGTCTGCCACACCTGTTATCCAAGCTCCTTTTAAAGGTGTAGAAAACATTTTGTATAACTCAGAAAAGTACATTATTTTTCATTTTTTGGCAACCTAAACAATCTTTGACAGTTTATTGCTCACATTTATATCATTTCAGGTTATTGATTAAACTTAAACGGCTTATATTTCTAAAACAAAAAAACAAAAACTGTAAAAAGTGCTGTTCTGAAACTTCTGATCAGCATGTACTTTTTAAAGTGGCAAACACCACTGACTTTATCTTCCTCTGAACGTAGTGCCTAACTGGCTATCATTCATAATAGAGAGTCTAGAAGAGTAACACAACAACCATATACTTTTTTTATGAAGCCTCGTACACATGACCGAGGAACTCGACGGGCGAAACACATCGTTTTCCTCGTCGAGTTCCTTGTTAGGCTGTCGAGGAACTCGACAAGCCAATTTTCTCCATTCCCGTCAAGGAAATAGAGAACATGCTCTCTTTTTGGCTCGTCGAGTTTCTCGACAGTTTCCTCGACGAAAATGTACACACGACCGGTTTCCTCGGCAAAAAAAATATCTCCCAGCAAGTCTCTTGCTGTTTTTTGCCGAGAAACTCGTCGTGTGAGGCCTGACAGTTTATTGCTCACCCTTATACCATTTCAGGTTATTGATTGAACTTGAACTGCTTATATTTCTATAAAAACTTAAATAGGTACTGTTCTGAAGCTTCTGATCAGCAGTGCATTGAATTTTTAAAGTGGCAAACACCACTGACTTTATCTTCCTCTCTGAACGTGGTGGCTATCACTCATAACAGAGAGACTATAAGTGTAATACAACAACATATGAACAGGAAAAGATGGTTGGTTGCTATGGTTCTAACAAAGACTGTATGAGGATCAAGATCACATGCTATCAGTTTGTTCTAAATCATATTTTCATATATATGATTTACAAGTACTCCAAAAAAATTCTGTTATCCCATCTGTATTTCCCTCTCACTTTACTGATATTCTATGGCGACAATAATTGCATATAATGACTGCATATACAGAATAGCATTTCAGAATGAAAATTAGTACATATATAGTGTATGTAACACAAAATGACTTACAGTTTAGGCTTGGCAAATACTGGTGGAGGTTCCTTTGAAGATGCTATAAATGCTGCGTATGACTGGCCATTTAACATATCCTGACTATTCGACTCATAGTTCTTTGCAATATTGAAACCATCTTCAGATGAGCTTTCACTTCCTTTGTCATCTTCTGGCAGATTAAAATGAACTCTTAAGCCAATTTTAGAACTTGGTCTTGGTTCATTGTGGTTCACTAGAACTCCCTCCAACTTGGGTTTTGGGGGTGATTCCACCACAGGTGGTGGTGGTGGTGGTGGTGGTGGTGGAGGCGTTGGAGTTGCTGGCAAAGGTTCCCGCTTAAAAGCATCAATGTTGATTGTGCTAATGGTTATGGGAATTTGATTTTCATTTTCATTGGAACCTGTAACAAGAATGCTTTATCAGGAATACATGCAATAAAGCATATAAAAGATAAATTTGAAGTACTTTATGGCCTGTGTCAATGGGCTGTTGTTTGCTTGTTTAATTCAAAGGAGCTTGCATTCCCATGCAAGCCTTTTGGGATGTACAAATCCTTTGACGCAAGTACAATGCAGGGCAGAAGGAGGTGAACTACAGGCCAAATGCATGTGTGTCCTAGTAGTTCTAGTGCTAGGACCAACAGGGTAATTTTTACCAGTGCTGATGGGTCTGATTCTACACTCCAGCTTAGATTTCTCTTCTGGTTTAAAATTTTACCTAGCCTGAACTACAAAGCATAAAACACCAACAACAGTCAGTTATTTTCCAAAGCATGGTTCCAAAAATACGGTACAATTCCAAATGATAATATTCAGTAATGGTTTTACCCATTGTCAGAGTCTATCAGAGGGGCATGAAGTATTGCAGTACTTACTAATCAGTAGAAAATACACCCTGCTGCAATCTCCCATCTGTTCTCCAACTGGGGATCCAGCTGCATTCTGCCCCCCCCCCAAAAGGAAAGAGTTCAAACCCTACACGACCACTATATTGTACAAGTGCTGCTTCCCAGCTGCAATTCTCTATTGCTGGCACCACCTTCTCTTATATCCTGGGCACATCCCTCCTGAAAGCAGCTTAACACTAAGAAGGGGAATCCTGACAATGTGGGCTGCACCTTGCTACACACCTATTGTTGAATTCAGAATGATTCAGCCCTCACATTGAATACGGCTTTGAAATTGCATGACTTCATTTGAACTTGCAATTTCAAAGCCGCATGCCAGTGTGACTTCAGGTGCGACTTTGAATACATCTGTGCGACTTCATGCACAGATGTCTTTGCAAGTCACACCTGAAATCACCAAAAGTAGTGCAGGAACCAGGTCTTTCAAAGTGAAAAAAAATAAAAGATAGTATAGTCATTAAGGTTTCACTTGTTGCCCTACAAGCTCTGTACTAAATCTCACACAGATGAGTGCTAATAGCTGTATGCAAATTATATGAATGGCTCCATATTTTTATTTTATAAACTAGAGGAGTGCACAGTTGATCAATACAGCAGAAGTACAGTTGATCACACGGGCATGCTGGCATATAGGAATGATTTTCATGGTTTCACACTCTGCTGTTAATTTACTAAAGGAATAAAGTATGCTCCCTTTTGTAAATTGAACATTTGTTGAGCTAGTCAAACAGGGCTCAAATTTTGGCCGATACTTGGTGAATCGTCCAAATTTGAGCTGTAGGTGGCAATGTTGGCACCACATAGATCAACAAACTTTAATTGAAAAATCGAAGAAGCCACGTGAAAAATTATCTATTCTATTCCAATAATTCTAATTTCTAGATTCTATCAGATGCAGTCATTGTTTCAGTATTCAGGCAGCCATGGGTGCTACAGCTGTCTGCATAGATTAACTGTCAGGAGAGATTTCTCCATCCACGCAAAGTATCTAATAGATTAGCCTGTGTCTCTCATTTAACCCACATGTATGGTTAGCTTTAGTTTCATGAATGAGGTAAAGTTGTGTTCACTTTAATTATTGAAGTGCAAACTAAAATTCAGAGTTCTATTTTCAGTTCCACATGATTGAGTATTTAAAGGAAACACAGTTTCACCTTATTAACAAATTCAAATGGAAAATACAACCTGCAAAATGAACACTTGCTTTGTTACTACTTCTTTAGTAAACCACTCCCACAATCCTTATATGTGAAAAACCCTGATGAGACAAAAAACTTGCTTTTCATATTAATGGAATAAATGACATAAATCTTTTTCTTGTTTTAAAATGGCAAAGCTGTGCATTGCTGTACATCAGAGTGGAGATCAAACAATAATGTTTTGAAAGCTGTATGCAAAGGAATGTAGATATAATTACAGTGTAATGTAGGGAATCCAAAATGACGGTCTGTGCAGCAGATGGTTCTATAATCAGGAATAGTGACTGATATATGAGGAGCATGCCAGCCAAGTGCAGAAGACAAACATGATAATGAATTATGCATTTGGGTACAGCCTGAGTCAGCAAGCAGTGTGACACAACAATAGATCAAGCAAAGTAAATCTATACAATATAACACGCTATTAATCTTTAATCTATACAAAACTGATGTTTTAATTGTGGTTGGATGCTGGTAATCTGAACTTTATCTTTTTGAAGATTGCAGCTCCATAGCTGTAACTGCAGTTACACATGTGCATTTCAATCAGTTTTTATGCATGTTGACATCAGTTTTCATGCGTGTCAGTTATGTGCCCTGTTCACACCAATGTTGATGTCACGTCAGTTTTTTTTTCCTGTGAAAAAAACTGCATACACATTGCAGATTCCTCTGCATGTTGTGGTGTGGACAGGGCATATAGAGAACAATTATTTTTTAATGTCTCTGCACCATGAATGAGACCTTAATGTAAGCTCATTTATAAATAATACATTTACCTTTCACAGTCAAATAGGCAATGCTTGAAGTGGTTCCATATTTGTTGCTTGCTGTACATGTAAACATGCCAGAATCTTCAGAGAAGACTTCTGCAATGACTAAAGTGCATATCTCTTCTGTGGAAGAAAACATAATGAGGTTTGTATCTCTCAGTTTCTATATTTGATGTATTAGTAAATTAATAGATAGTCACACATTAGCCGTGTTTTCATAGAGCTTAATTTCATGCATGCTCGGCAACACTAAAATCTAGGATATAAGCAACCTCCCTCTCACCCCTTCTTCCCACCCTCCTAACTATCCACTGGAATGAAAAAAAGCTATCCAAATGCCCATTTTAATGTCCTTGAAACTATGATCACGTGACCTTTTTTTGGGGTGCCCACGTTGCTGCATGCGTGATGTGGCATCTCCTAGTGTTGGAGAAAATATTACCAGCAGCGAGGTCTTCTCTCATAGGCTCCAGAAGCAGGAGAACTCATGGGATGGTGAGGGGACTGGTGCCCTAGATTATAATGTGCAGGGAAAATGACCCCTTTCACACTGAGATGTTTTTCAGGCGCTCAAGGGCTAAAATAGCAACTGTAAAGCGCCACCACTGCAGCCCCAGTGTGAAAGCCTGAATTATTTTCACACTGGAGCGGTGCGCTTGCAGGAAGTTAGAAAAAGTCCTGCAAGCAGCATCTTTGGAGCAGTTTAGGAGCATATGTAGGAGCATATGTAGGAGCATATGTATCCACTGCCCATGCCCATTGAAATGAATAGGCAGCACTTACAAAGCGCTTCAGCAGTGGTGCTTTTTGGCGGCTACTAGCGAGGGGTTAAAAGCACCCTGCTAGCGGCCAATAAGCATCGCTAAAACGTCGGTGTGAAAGAGGTCTTGGGGCAGGAAATTATCTTGGCCCATAGAGGAAGAGGCGTTTGGAATCAAAAATTATATCTAAGGTAAATGATGCACAATGTACTATTTAAATTTTATTTTTGCCTGGAGTTGGGTTTAAAGAGCAGAGATCTTACCATTAGAGCCCGAGAGACTATCCGGTCTTTTACCCTCCAGCATCTAACAAAAAATATATCAGCTTTGGGCAGACTGACCCTTTGTTATTGAAGTAGCTGTTTTATATTAAATAGTTTGTCATAAAGAATGCCTTACTATTGGATTGTCATGTAAACATGTTTTAAAAACTTTTAAGGATCATAAGGGATTGCTTTCAAGGTTAAAGCTATTACCTGGTTCCGCCATAGATCGAGGCTCTAGAAAGAGACAAAAAAAAAAAACATTTATTCTTATCCTTATTTCAAATTACATGTTTTGAAGTGTATGAAAATTGTTAAAGTCTTATTAATGGTCTACAGTTTATCTTATTTTTGATACAATAAAATAAGATTGAACTAAAGAATGTGTGATTGCAATTGGCTTCTGCTTGCAACAGCTATAGCATTGTTTGTTTTTAAGCTGGGTACAAATTAAACCTACATTATTTAGAAATCTTGGGCTACCCAAAGACATATGACCATGTTTACCAGATGTAAAGACAATACCTTAAATAAACAACCTTTTGTACAAAAGATCATTCTATAAGTAGTAACAAATTTCACTACCACAAAAAGTGTTATATATATATATATATATAGCGCCCAGCTCCTGAAGAACAGTGGGCTATGCTGTAAATTTAGTGGGTTGTCTGAATTGTACATAGTTCAGAATTTATATTTCAAAGCTAAATTAGCTTCTGTTCCAGTTTAGCTGTGTTGTGTGCATTTCTCACTGTTGCCCGTAGGTGTTGCTGTCACCACAGGTCAGTGTGAGAAAAACAGCAAGCTAAGTGTATTGGCTATTCTTTCCCCAGAAACAGCCCAATTAGGAGCTTCTTTGTAGCTGGGCATGCTGGGAGAGGATATTTAAGGGGCATACGCCATGTGATCTTTCTCTTATCTTGGGGCCCTGCTGGCCCGAGGAAGTGCTACTCTGTGCTCTCTGACCTCATGGCCCTCCTGGCCTAAGGTATGCGAAAACTGCTCTTTTCTACCTCGGGCCCTGCTGGCTCGAGGCTGTGTTACTACAAGTAGGCCCGGAAGTTGTCTGGGGCCTACTTAACTGAAGGTGGTCCTGTGCTGTCTTGCCTGCGGGAAGAAACAGAGAAGATTCCAGGGAAGGACCTTGCTGGAGAGAACCGAGCGGAAGGTTGGTTTCTCAGGAAGGGCCTGGTGACTCGTTTGGAGGATGCACTCAAGTTAACCTACCTCACAGTACTGCCGGATGGCTTAAAGGTTCTGGTACTGTGCAGCTGACCTACAACTAACTGCTGGTTAAACAATCCTGTGGCAGAGGATTATCCAGCAGTTTCATCATATTTCTAAGTCTGTGGCATAGACTTGTCCGTGTTTCATACTGGCTGCTAGGTCGGTGTGAGAGGCCTATCTGGGTGTTGCAAAGATCCAGTAACAGAAAGCTGTTGTCTTTTGGATCCAAGAAATTCTTCAGTGATCTGCAAATAAGGTATCTTAACTTACCCTAACACTCCATCCCCACTACTACTGCAAGTTGTGTTTATTAAAAGCATTGGAAAAATACTAATTTATTGGTGCATACATCTGTTTGACATTTTTACTCTTGGTTGGTTCTGAAACAATGAAAGGAGGGGGTAACAGCAGGAACCAAAATTATTCTCAGCAGCTCCTTCGGGGGTAGTGCTATACAATATATATATATATATACACATTTGCAAAAAGACAGTTTTATCTGATAGAAAACAAACTTCTAGTTTTATTGATTGGCTTGTCAGGCTAGGTTATCTATGAAAGATAAATAGTATGAACAATTAGCCAAATAAGGTTTTAACTCAGACCACTATTCTACAGTATATGGCCAAACGTTTGTGAACACCTGACTATCACACCTATATGAGTTTATGGATGTTCCAAAAACCATGGGCTATTATAGGGACCAGGCATGCAATCTGCATTACAATCTATCCCAAGGTACAGGGCCGGTGCTACCACTAGGCAAACTAGGCAGCCCCCTAGGGCGCAATGCTGCCTAGGGGCGCCCGGCCGCTGGTTTCCCTCCGCATCTGCATGCTCTGCAGGCTGCAGCATGTAACTAACTCAGTCCCAGACAGCTGCTCTGTCCAACCAGTGGTGTAACTAGAGGCGCATCACAGCACTGGAGCCAGCGCTAGAGGAAGCAGAGCCGATGCTTCTGTATAGCACTGCCTCCTGTCACATGGGTGGGGCAAAGGGGATGGAGTCAGGGGTGGAACCAATGGGGGCAGCAAAATTAGGTTTCGCCTAGGGTTACAAAAATCCTTGCTCAGCCCTGCCAAGGTATTCAAACAGGTTTGACGTCAGGGTTCTATACAGGCTACTTGAGTTCCTCCACAGCAAACTTGTCAAACCATGACTATGTGGTCCTAGTTTTCGTGCAAATGAATTTACTATTTTGAAGTATCCACATCCTTTTGGCCATATAATGTACAGTCGTATGCAAAAGTTTAGGAACCCCTGACAATTTCCAAGATTATCATTTATAAATATTTGGGTGTTTGGATCAGCAATTTCATTTTGATCTATCAAATAACTGAAGGTCACAGTAATATTTCAGTAGTGAAATGAGGTTTATTGGATTAACAGAAAATGCGCAATATGCATCAAATTGAAATTAGACAGGTGCATAAATTTGGGCACCTTGTCATTTTGTTGATTTGAATACATGTAACTACTTAGCACTGATTAATTGGAACACACAATTGGTTTGGTGAGCTCATTAAGCCTTGAACTTCATAGACAGGTGCATCCAATCATGAGAAAGGGTATTTAAGGTGGCAAGTTGTTGTTCTCTTTGACTCTCCTTTGAGTGACAACATGGGGGCATCAAAACAACTCTCAAATGACCTGAAAACAAAGATTGTTCTACATTATGGTTTAGGAGAAGGCTACAAAAAGGTATCGCAGAGATATAAGCTGTCAGTGTCCACTGTGAGGAACATAGTGAGGAAACGGAAGACCACAGGCACAGTTCTTCTTAAGGCCAGAAGTGGCAGACCACATAAAATATTGGATAGGCAAAGGCGAAGGATGGTGAGCATGGTCAAAAACAGCCCATGGACCACCTCCAAAGACCTACAACATCAACATGCTGCAGATGGTGTCACTGTGCATCCTTCAACGATTCCGCGCACTTTGCACAGGGAGAAGCTGTATGGGATAGTGATGGGAAAGAAGCCTTTTCTGCACACACGCCACAAACGGAGTCGCTTGAGGTATACAGATGCAAATTTGGACAAGCCAGCTTAATTTTGGAATAAGGTGCTGTGGACTGATGAAACACAGATTGAGTTATTTGGTCATAACAAGGGGAGTTATGTATGGCGGCAAAAGAACACAGCATTCCAAGAAAAACACTTGCTACCCAAAGTAAAATTTGGTGGAGATTCCATCATGCTGTGGGGCTGTGTGGCCAGTGCCGATACTGGGAATCTGGTTAAAGTTGAGAGTCGCATGGATTCCACTCAATATCAAAAGAATCTTGAGAAAAATGTTAATGAATCAGTCACAAACTTGAAGTTACGCCAGGGCTGGATATTTCAACAAGACAACGACCCAAAACACTGCTCAAAATCTACTCGGGCATTTATGCAGAGGAACAAGTACAATGTTCTGGAATGGCCATCCCAGTCCCCAGACCTGAATATCATTGAACATCTGTGGGGTGATTTGAAGCGGGCTGACAATGCTCGGCAACCATCAAACCTAACTGAACTGGAAATTTTTTGAAAAGAGGAATGGTCCAAAATACATTCATCCAGAATCCAGACACTCATTACAGGCTATAGGAAGTGTCTAGATGCTGTTATTTTCGGCTCTACTAAATATTGATGTGATTTTTCTGTTGGGGTGCCCAAATTTATGCACCTGTCTAATTTTGTTATGATGCATATTGCGCATTTTCTGTTAATCCAATAAACCTCATTTCACTACTGAAATATTACTGTTTCCTTCAGTTATTTGATAGATCAAAATGAAATTGCTGATCCAAACACCCAAATATTTATAAATGATAATCTTGGAAATTTTCAGGGGTTCCTAAACTTTTGCATACGACTGTAAGTTTGTGAATAGACTATCTTACCGTTATTTGGGTGTAGATATGAATTATGCATTTTATACTATCTTGCCTATTTTTGTAAGTCTGCAAAATGTATTTGGTTTATACCACATCAACCAATTACAACTCAGGATGTTACAGTAATGTAGTTATGCTATGTAGGCGGACACATCATTGGTTTTTGCAAGATGTTCATAATTTATGCCTTAAACTTACCAATGAGAAAATTAGTCTAAATGTTGTAGCTTATAAATAAAGAATAAATAACATCACAAAACATCTTATTCAAACCAACTAAGAAGCTGACAGTAGTAAAAAATAAAACAGTAGTTACATACTTTTCTGCAAAATTCGAAAATCTGGAGAATCTTCAATCAGAGTTCCTTCCCTGTACCATTCCACCTTTGGATATGGAGATCCTTTCACTCTGCTCTCAAACACAACTAACTGACCCTCAGAGGCCGTTATGTCCTGCAATGTCTGTTAAATAAAGCGTAGGGAAAAAATAGGAAATAACACATATTGTGACATGTTTAGGGTGTCAAATTATTTTTAGTTTCACAAAACAAAAACAAAGCAACGGTATTCACATATTGAAACAGAGACGCATAAACCTACCATCCCAGAAAATAACAAATTACCAAAATATACTCTTGGATAATATTGTAAAGAAAAGACTATTAAATGTCTGAAAGAGTAGGATTAAATACATTTCATTTTCTGTTTCACTGTGGAAACAGGTAGATGATTTGTATATAATGTAGAAATCTAAACTGTGAAAAAGTGACCAACTTTTCCTAGTAGATAAAATGGATTACATTTCTGTAATATTCCAGTCTGGGTAATTTAATAACTCTTTATTTAATCAATAAAAAAAAAGATGAATTATTTGTGTAATGTATTTGTCTATATTTTCTGCCTAATTACAGCAGATTAAGATAATTTACCTTGGTAAAAACAGGAGCAGCCATTAATGGTCTACCATCCAATCCTTGTAGATATGTATTCGGGTCCTGTGAATAATATCAATGAATTAGAAAGGAAAATAAATTAAAATTAACAGTTGCCTTTCCCAAAATACATTTTAAATAGTTTCAGAGCAGGCTGAATTATTGTATCTTTTATATTCATTTATATGCACTGCATTTACATCAGCTGTATGTTTAACCACTTAAGCCCCAGACCAATATGCTGGCTAAAGACCCAAGGGGTTTTTACAGTTCGGGACTGCGTCGCTTTAACAGACAATTGCGTGGTCGTGCGACGTGGCTCCCAAACAAAATTGGCGTCCTTTTTTCCCCACAAATAGAGCTTTCTTTTGGTGGTATTTGATCACCTCTGCGGTTTTTATTTTTTGCGCTATAAACAAAAATAGAGCGACAATTTAAAAAAAAAATCAATATTTTTTACTTTTTGCTGTAATAAATATCCCCCAAAAACATATATAAAAAAAAAATTTCCTCAGTTTAGGCCGATACGTATTCTTCTACCTATTTTTGGTAAAAAAAAAATCGCAATAATCGTTTATCGGTTGGTTTGCGCAAAATTTATAGCGTTTACAAAATAGGGGATAGTTTTTTTGCATTTTTATTTTTTTAATTTTTTTTACTAGTAATGGCGGCGATCAGCGATTTTTTTCGTGACTGCGACATTATGGCGGACACTTCGGACAATTTTGACACATTTTTGGGACCATTGTCATTTTCACAGCAAAAAATGCATTTAAATTGCATTCTTTATTGTGAAAATGACAGTTGCAGTTTGGGAGTTAAACACAGGGGGCGCTGTAACATTTAGGGATCACCTAGTGTGTGTTTACTAGTGTAGGGGGGTGTGGCTGTAGGACTGACACCATCGATCGAGTCTTCCCTATAAAAGGGATCATTTGATCGATGCGCCGCCACAGTGAAGCACGGGGAAGCCGTGTTTACACACGGCTCTCCCCGTTCTTCAGCTCCGGGGAGCGATCGCGACGGAGCGGCTAAAAACAAATAGCCGCGCCGTCGTCCCGGATCGCTCCCCGAGCGGACCCGACCTCCGCATGTACCGGGGGGGGGGGGTCCCGATCGAACCCCCCACCCACGTCTAGCAGAGGACGTACAGGGACATGATTGTGCCTGTCCGTGCCATTCTGCCGACGTAAATGTACATGAGGAGGTCGGGAAGTGGTAAAAAAAAATCATAACTGGCTAGATTTAATATTTTAGAAAGAAAACCGGATGTAAAAACGGACGTAATTTGCTAAATCTGGGACTATACAAAACTCCTGAGCTTTTGTACTAGTACATTTATTGACTGGTGGTAGCGACAAATGGGGAAGCTTGAGAGGCAGAAAGGGGTGTTGCAAAGCTTAAATTTTACAGCAAAGGTTTAGTTTTGTACGTACCTTCAACTTCCTATAAATGTGATGCATTGTGACTTACTTATTTAAGATATATCATATTTTCTATTATTAGATGCTATATATGAACATATCACATATTATTTACCTGCTGTATCATTGTTGGTTGTACATTCTGTACAATTGTAATTGGAACAATTATCTCTTGGCAAACAGCTTCCTTTGGTATCTCTGGAGTAACTAATGACAGATGTTCAGCCTGTGACCTTCACAACAATACAGCAAAGTCAGTGACATGTTGGTATTCATTCATCTGAATATTTTGGCTCAAAATTTACTAACGCAAAGACAAAATTACACAAAATAGCAGAAAAAGTTTAAGGTAAAACAAACAGATCACAATTATAGCACAGCTGCCAATTAAAGACATATTCAATTGACTGAAATAGCAGCATGTGTAGGCTATAACTATGGTTTGGCAATTTATAATTATGCTGGGTACACCCTGGAAAGTTTTTTTTTTGTTCTGTCCAGCGGGCTGAACAAAAGAAAAAAACTAACAGATCGCAGTGATCAGTACTTGCAGATATTGGCTGTGAGCACTGATTGAAAGCTGTTTTTTCAGCATTCTCATTCAATAGAAGGAGAGGAGGATGAGGAGCTAAATACAGGGGCCTAAAGTTTTCTGGTAACGGCCAAATCGACAATTTTCAGCTCATGTGTATCTAGCTTTAGAAATTTATAAAACATAGGGAAGTTTTCAGATTTCCAAATTTGGCAGGGAAACTGCAGGTGATCAAAAAACAGAAGATATTTAATGCTTTAACAGAAAGTCTCAAAATAAGTGTGTGAAAGGAGTCCCTTTGGGTGGGGGAGTGGCGGATGCCAAGCCTGGGAGAGCGCCCCCAGGAGCAATGGGTCTCCGGGTATTGGACAGGCTGGTCCAGCAGGAGATAGAGCTGGACAATCGATATCGGGCTCTGCAATGGCACACAGAGCAGGAATATTTAGGGACGACAACAGAATGCTCTCCAGAGGGCTATAACTTTAACAACTCTGGATTGCTGATTGCTGTGGGAGAGCCTTACAGATGGTTTTGTGTTTGGTGATGAAGGAGAATCTACCCTTGAGGACCTGCGAGAATACAAAGAGGCTATGTTAGTCTTGCAGGGATCTTAGAGCTTAAACCTAATCTGGAATATTTGATAAGGAAATAACAGCACCTGGAAAGGGCATACAAAGAACTGCTAGAACATGTTCAGCCGCATGCCCCAGAATTGGCAACAGAAACTCCGGAGATTGTTGTTCCCAAAGCTGAAGTGCTGACAACAGGGCAGAGGCCTGCTAGCCTCTGCCCAGCACCGATAACATCTTCTTAGTTTCACGGACAGGAGATGGTGAAGCTCTATTCACCAGTTCCAGAGACTGGGGATTTATTAGTCATTTCTGGTGAGGAGGAACAACGCATGCCGCGTACACACGATCGGTCAAACCGATGAGAACGGTCTAATGAACCGTTTTCATCGGACCAAACCGACCGTGTGTGGGCCCCATCGGTTATTTATGCATAGGTTAAAAAAAAGCAATCTTGTTTTAAATTTAACCGATGGATACCTAACCGATAGAAAAAAAACGATCGTTTGTAGGCACGTCCATCGGTTAAAAATCCACGCATGCTCAGAATCAAGTCAACGCATGCTTGGAAGCATTGAACTTCGTTTTTTTTTCAGCATGTCGTTGTGTTTTACGTCACCGCGTTCTGACATTTTTTGACGTTTTTTAACCAATGGTGTGTAGGCACGACTGACCATCATCAGACCGTTTTCATCGGATGGACCGATCGTGTGTACAGGGCTTCAGTGAGCCTCCAGCAGAAGAGCTGGCTTCAGAGCATGGCACATGGCGCTGTTGACCTCTACACACAACAATCAACTCCACAGGAGCTCCTGGGAGAGAATGCAATCGGTACCCCACAACTGCATGGGGGACCATGGAACCCAGCTTACCTTAGAGGTAAGGAAACTCCTTGTTCAACTTCCCAAGCCCCTCTTATGTGTAAGTCTATAAGGGTGACTGAGAAGCCATACTTCTTCCAGCCGGGCCTATGGGGTTAATGCTGGTCACTAATGCTACCCCACCCTCTTTACTGTGTGTATTATGCATATTCCAAGCATGAAGACCAGAGGTAAAGTAAGAAAGGGTAAGTTTCCTCAAATGTCCTTTCCTCCAACGAAGTTGGCTGGGTGCCCAGATTTTGTTTATAAGATTTGTTGAAAAGTTTGAATGTACCTGTCCCTCATGGTATTGGATTTAACGTTTACACCACCCCGTTTCTCTATGCCAACAAGGAGGGGGAATTGCCTCCAGGAATATGTATTTGTGTCTGTTCTTCAATAAAAGTCTTATGCCTTTATCCACCCTACACTAAGTTACAGCTAGTGACTGGGTGGGCTAACGGATCTTGGAATGTGCTGGTACCGGGCAAGGGAAGCTTATACAGCGCACATACTCCTCAGGAGTATGGTGTCCGTCACAAATAGTAATAGCATATACCAAAAGTGGGCAAGCTACAATGTCAAAGAGAAGGTGTAATCGGAGGTCAAAGCTCACCAACAAGGGAAAATTAAAACTAACAGGATAATGTGAATGTCACAAAAGTCAAACCTCTAAAATAACCAGAGACAGATCAGCACTTAGGCAGGGCTAATCATCAATACAAATACTTTATAGGTGTACATTGGTATGTGTGTATATACCATGTACAGTTTTAGTTTCATAAAAGCTAAATATTTATTTAAAAAAATAAAATAAATTTCACTTTAATTGATAACGTAACTGTTATTTTCCAACATTAACAAGTAAGATACATAATGAAAAGGCATGAGTGGATAAAGGTAACTTAATGCATTTAAGTCAAGGAAAATATAAATTAATGTATTTAAAGGGGTTGTAAAGGAAAAATAGCTTCCTTTACCTTAGTGCAGTCCTCCTTCACTTACCTGATCCTTCCATTTTGCTTTTAAATGTCCTTATTTCTTTTTTTCCTAAATAGCTTCCTTTACCTTGCTGCAGTCCTCCTTCACTTACCTCATCCTTAAATTTTGCTTTTAAATGTCCTTATTTCTTCTGAGAAATCCTCACTTCCTGTTCTTCTGTCTGTAACTACACAGTAATGCGAGGCTTTCTCCCTGGTGTGGAGAAAGCCTCTTGAGGGGGCGAGCAGGAGTGTCAGGACACCCACTAACACACAGCTCCTTTGTCTATCTGCAAAGTACAGAGCGTCCTGACCCTCCTGCTCGCCCCCTCCCCCTCAAGAGGCTTTCTCCACACCAGGGAGAAAGCCTTGCATTACTGTGTGTAGTTACAGACAGAAGAACAGGAAGTGAGGATTTCTCAGAAGAAATAAGGACATTTAAAAGCAAAATCGAAGGATGAGGTAAGTGAAGGAGGACTGCAGCAAGGTAAAGGAAGCTATTTAGGAAAAAAATAATTCCTTTACAACCCCTTAAGTCATGCAGCATAGCAAAATAAGAAACCGCTCAGACTTTATTTTAAATAGTAGTAATAATATGTATTTTTATTATGTTGACAAGATATTTTATTTGGGTTCACACTTTCAATGGACAGAGGTGCATGTCCTAGTTCTGATAGCATAGTCCTCTGACACAAGTCTCACTAAAAGGAATAGGTAGTAACAGGTAGTAACTACCAGTGTCGCAAAGATCGCACTTGCGACCAGGCCCTGGTTTTCCTGGTGGGGAACCCAAGACAGCCGTGTGGCTGCCTAATCCATTTCTCTGAGTTTTACCAGCCGTCTCAGGCTAAATCCTGTGCTGAACATGGAGGAATTCAAAGAATTACCCTTGGTTCCGACACTACTACTGTCGGAGTTGTGCAGTACATGAGGTGGGTTATTGATTGGTGTCTCTGTGTCATTTATTGATTAGGATCATGCTGTCCCCATGTAATTTATTGATTAGGATTGTGGTGTCCCCATGTCATTTAGTGATTGGGGTCATGGTGTCCACATGTAATTGACTGGGATTGTGGTGTCCCTATGTCAGTGGCAGAACTACCAGGATTGCAAAGGTTGCACTTGCTCCTGAGGGAAGGGCCCCAGGATCAAAGGAAAGTGCCCTGGAACTGATGGAAAGGGGCCAGTGGAAAGGGCCCCAGGATTGATGGAAAGGGCCCTGCGACAGGTTTAGGGGCCCTTCATGGTTTTTTGCATTGGGGCCCTGAAGGTTCTAGCTAAGTCTCTGGGTAGTAAGATAAGTGCTCATCCTCTCTCACACTGTTGGAATGCCAAAACCCACCACAGTGATCTTGTCAACACTGAATTAAGAGTTTCCTTCCACTGAAAAGGGGCTTGTTTATACATGTTGGAAAAACTTTGTGCCCAGTAATAAATGCTTCTGATGGTCAAATGTACTTAACACCCTTTAGTAAACATCTACATTTCATAGTTATCCAACTATCACAGCACATGAGTTTCGGAGATATAAAAAATGTATGGTAAACGTTCTAGTCCATTTTTTTCACAGAAATGGGAATAATTATTGCTCACTTGCACAGGAATTTTGAAACATGCTGGAAATTCTCTGTGAACAAAAATTAGTGCTTATAATGCTTAGAAGTGCTCAATATACTTATCTACTAAACTTCTACATGACCCAACAGTTGTTCTTCAAGTGCAGCTAAAATGAGCTATACAGCTGGCAACTATCAGGTTATGTATTTATTTAGGGGCACATATGATTTTCTTGTGGAGTTGCTGTCTGGAAAATGTCCCATTCTTGAAATGCTGACTGGGGGAGATCCTATTTTGGAGCTTCTGATTGGTAGAGACTCCATTCTTGTGCTGCTGATTTGGAAATATCCTATTATGGAGCAGCTGACTGGAAGAGATCCCATTCTGGAGATGCTGACAGAGAGATCAAGTCTGGTATGGCTGACTAGGAAAAGTTCCATTCTGGTGCTGTTGACTGAGAAAGATCCAACTCTTGATTTGCTGATTACAAGAGATCAGATTCTGCAGCTGCTGACTGAAAGACATATACCATTTTGAAGCTGTTGACTGGGAAAGATCTCATTCTGTTAAAGGTCTGATTTTGGAGAGGTGGTATGGTGAAGTGCATACTTTGATAATTGCCCCACCTAGTTAGCTGGCCGTGTAACACGTAAATAATATGAGTTCCTGATAAATAGGATGAACCATCCACCCAATTTTGTACATTTATCTTTTGTCCAAACATCACCTGACATCCTAATAATTACTTTTCCCCTACTGTAAGAAACAAGCCTGAAAAAAAATATCTTTCCAAGTCTATGTCAAGAACCAGACTTGAAGGAAACTTGTAGTGAGTAAGAATGGAGTCTGCCATTGCTGAGCTCTTTTTCTAAAAATACGCTGTTGTGCTTATCCAATGGCTTTAAAACTTTAAAAAGACTCTTGGGGGGAGGGGGGCGCCAAACCAAACTTATGCAGGTATAAATTGCAGGTATTAGAGGTGGACTTACCTGCAGCAGGCTCTCAAACGTATCTGTCATGGCCAAATCTCAGGCCATTCTGACTTCTTGATAGTGCTGAAGCTTGCCCATCCTTTACTGCCTCCTGCACATTCCATAGTTCTGGACCAATAGGGGTACTCAGGAATGGAGCTTAGTGGCATGCTCCAACACTCCCCTAATGCGGCAGAACAGCACAGGCTTCAGCTGTGACAGGAACATTTGGAATGCCGTTACAGGTATGTGGGTACAGCCAGGTGCCTGTGCTTTATACCTGCAGAATTTGCCCACCTTGCCCCCAGTGACAGAGTATCTGTAAGTCCCCTACCTGCAATAAATATGCAGATTAGAAATGCTAACCATGCTCTGATTTTCCTGATTTGCAAGCATTTTCCAAATCAATCAGCCAGGTAACTTTCATTTTCAGAAGGTCAGTAATGGCATCCTCTACATATCCCTAGATACACGCTTCCTTTATAAAAAGAGAATCTAATAAAAGAATAACTGAACACCACATACGTACTGATCCAAGTCAGTCTTGCTCGTGTCACTTTCAGAATCAGAGGATGATGCACCTAAGCAAAAAAAAGAATTGTGTTACATTATAAGTATACATATGCACCCATCCACACTTGAGATTAGGAGCAGAGTGCAAATATCTAGTGGAAGACTCAGACGAATGTATGTGCACAGCCGTGGGTTGGAATCTCTTATATAAAGCAATGAGAAGCTGGTTTAACCTTCACTCTCCTATATTTATTGCCCATTGGAATGCACTGGGTGAAACTCCCATTTTTCCTAAGTGTTCAATGTTTCTAGGATTTGGTTCCATTTACCGTAATGTCTTGTACTATTGAGCGCAGTTTAGTTGGCTCATTTTAAATTTAGTGTTCTTGTACTACCCTCGTGCCTCCTTTTCCTGTGATTTATGCTGAATGTAATCATCCAGTACTCGCTAGATTCCAAGTTGAGTCCTTTGTAATTAATAGATCCAGCAATGCATTATTTCTAGTCGGGGAATCCACCAATTGGGACATGAAGTTGTCCTGTAAGACATTTAAGAAATTATGGGCCTTTAATGAGTGATCTGTCCCTGCTGCCCAGTCAATATCTGGATAGTTGAAGTCCCCCGTTATGATGACATTGCACTGTCTCACTGCCATTTCTAACTGTGAGAGGGGGTCCAACTCCTCCTTCAGGTTAGTTAGGGTGCCTGTAATATACCCCCCCCCTATTAATTTCCCACTTGCCTCTGAAGTTCCACCCACACGGATTCCACCGCCCCCCTTGCCCCATTTAGGATGTCATTCCTTTCTTCCATCAATAAATCATTTTTGATATCTCCCTGTCCCTCTGATACAAGGAATACACCTGGATAGTTGCCAGCCAGTCGTGTGAGCCGTCAAATCAAGTTTCTGATATTCCCACAAAGTCCAACTCCCCTTTGTGTAATTTTCTCCATTTTGTTAACTAGGCTCCTGGCATTTGTGTATATGCCTCTCATTTTTGTACAGGTGCATATTATTTTCACCTGAGGCTTTTGATTTGTCAACTCATTCACCAAGGGTTTAGGTATTATGGTTATTTTTTTAATAGAGCCTCCATTAGTACCCTCTGACCTTCGCTAACTACTGGCTATCGCTTCCTCTGAACCCTTCCCCCACCACCTAGTTTAAAAGCCCCTCCAACTTCTTGGCCATCCTTTCTCCCAACAGAGACATGCAGACATGCAGCGATTACCTGTGGATAATCGCTACTGGATGCAAACAGAGGCTGATTAATCTCTGCATGTCCCAATATATGTGAACATCTACAGGCACTGTCAGTCTCTCATTGATTTGTATAGAGCTTCCCGTCTGCAGCTGTTTGCATACACCCCATTGAGTCTCCCGCAAAAATGTGCTATCTTCCCCTAATAGAAAGTATGAATGGGACCATTAGCTTCCAACCTGCCTATATTTACATAAAATACCATCATATATGAACTTAACCCTTTCACATCTCACCACTGCATAAAACTAGACTTAAACTCTGATCTACAAGAGAAATATTTAGATAAATCACTATATTTACATGCCTGAGAATAAAAAGGTTTACTTTTATTCCCCAGGCTAAAAATGTGTGGCTACTTCCAGTAATCCAATGCCCATTATGCTTTGCATAGTAGGAATATTTTCCTGACCCGGTCACTAACCGCTCATATTGAACTACTATGTAAAAGAAGTGGACAGTGTCCTAAAATTTCATCATAAGCAGAACTGCTGGCATCTGACACTTCTGGGTGTGTTGAATACCTACTTCCATGCCACATGCTGTGGTTCCTCCCGCTGGCCCCTACATCACCACAGGACAGGATTATAAATTATATTGCGTTTGATATTCAAAGTACAATTTCTGTGTTTGCAGATGACACCAAGCTTTGTAGCGGGAAAACGTCCCCACAGGAATTTTACAATTTGCAAGCAAACCCAATACACTGTTTAATTGGGTAACTATGTGGCAATAAAAATATAATGATGATTTAAGTTATGGGATTGGGGGCTAAAAATGTGCATGCATCATACATACTAGGGGGAGTACAACTGAAGGCGTTAATAGTCAAGAAGTATGTGAGTATTCTAATCAATTTTAGACTTAATATGAGCATGCAATGCCAAGCTGCGGTTTCTAAAGCAAGCACATATTCTCTTGTAATAAATGAGGTATGGACTCAAGAGAGGGAGAGAGAAACATAGATCTGCCCCTATATAAAGCATTAGTAAGACCTGGAAAATGTAATTTAGTTTTGGGCACCTGATCACAAAAAGAAAACTGAAAAAAGTGTGGAAAAGGGCAACCAAACTGATAAGAGGCATGGATGACCTTGACTACAAGAAAAGATTAGCTGACCTAAATTTATTCTCTTTTGAGAAGGGGTGATGACGGGGAATAGGATCACGATGTATAAATACATAAGTAGTCCATAAAGTGAACTTGGTGTAGAGTTATTCACTTTAAGGTAATTTCAAAGTTTATATCTGGAAAGTGAGAGCTGTGAAAATATGGAATAGCCTCCCTAAAGAACTAGTCCGGCCAGCTCAGTAGATTGTTTAAAAAAAAAGAGCTTGGTGCATTTCTAAATGCACAAAATATAACCAGATATTAACTTTTATAGGCAATAACATCAGAGATTGTTGGTCCAAGGAAAATCTGATTGTCTTCTGAGAAGTCCGGATTTTAAAAAAAAATCCCCTTCTGCAGAAAATTGAACCATGCTTTATTGTTTTTTTTCTGCCTTCCTCTGGATCAAGAGTGGGTATAGGATTCCATATATAAAGTTTTTTAAGCTTTTCAATGTATTTATTAAATTTTTTTCTGTTGGTTTAACTGGTATCTTTTTTTCAACCTGACTAACTATGCAACTATGCAAAAATCCTCAGTCTCCATTGACTGATGACTTCCAGGTCAGTGATATGTTAGGTATTAAGTTGATATCCCAGAGCCTTCACCCTAAAATATCTTAAAAGATTAAAAAGATTAACACATCTCATATGCTACTGGTTAGCTCTGTAGATACTGGTTAGCTCTCCCACATTATTAACTGCCCCATAACCTATTACTGCTACAGGGTGGCTGCGCTGCGCAGAATCACATATAGGTGATACTGTACTTCCAGGTGTTGGGCGCAAGTGCGTGCTGCCGGCAAAAATATGTAAGCAGAATACACAAAATATGTAGCAGAATACACATTGGCCTAAATTGATGAAGATATTTGATTTTTTTTTAAATTTTATTGGATGCGTTTTAAAACAGAAAGTAAAAAATAGTTGTTTTTTTTTTCAAAATTGTCAGTCGTTTTTTGTTAATAGTGCAAAAAATAGGTGGTCAAATACCACCAAAAAAGCTCTATTTGTGGGAAAAAAAGGACATCAATTTTATTTGGGTACAACGTCGCACGACCACGCAATCAGTTAAAATAACACAGTACCGGATCGCAAAAAAATGGCGTGGTCAGGAAGGGGGGTAAATCTTCCGGAGCTGAAGTAATTATGGCATTTCAACTTGTAGGCACAATGAAGAGGACCATACGTTATGCAGAGAGGGAGTATTTATACAATACACATTGGGTCATTGTAAAACTATTGTATGGAAAGTGAAACCTGAGACTAGATAAAGAGATGCGTCACTGGCTTGCCTGGTCAACCTTGCCTGCTATTTGTGTTCATCTGAATCATGTTTCCCCATTGTCTATATTTAATATGTTCTGGAAAATGAGCATGGAATTATGTAGTGTCATGTCCAATACAACAGCAAAGATGCTAAAGCTTTTATAAAGGGAATGATTCATGTTTACATAAATTACCTTCTACATAAATCTCTGCAGAGGTTGAATCTGTTCCATAAATATTTGATGCAAAGCAAGAGTATCGTCCAGTGTCCTCTTCAAAGGCCTCAGTGATAACTAAAGTATTCAGATCTCCAATTTTCTGTATTTGGATATATGGAGAGTTTTCAAGTTCTTTTCCTTCACAGTACCACCTGAAAAAGTGCAACAAGTAATGCAGTATTTTCTGGCTTTCTGAAAGCAACAGTAAACAACCATTGAGTTAAAAAGGAGAAAAGCAATGGGACAGTGCAACCAAAACTGGATAGGAAGCAAGCCAGATCCTATTCTGGGGAACATGACAAGAGAGAGAATACACTGATTGGCTCAGCCCACAAGATTCCTTGTATAATTCAAAACTAGTTTTAGGCTTAAAAATAAAAAGTGGACCAATAGACAAAGGCAGGGAAAACTATGTGAACGCCTTGGAATTAACTGGTTTTCTGGATATTTGTCATAAAATGAGATCTGATCCATATATACTGTAAGTCCATACAAAAGACTGATACCTGATAACACACAAACAATTCTAATTTGTCATGTACTTATTAAACACATCCATTAAACATTCATAGTGCTGGAGAAAAACGTAAGTGAACCAAAGACTACATGGTCCACAATGGGAAAGGGGAATGATGAGGAGCACCGGGACTTTGTGACACCCAAATATTAAATGATCATACAAAATAATGAAAATGTAAAACAAACATTTATTGGTATATGGGTTATTGATGTTGAACCAAAGACTAATTACTTCAACAAAAGCTAATTGCTACTATTACTATTACTACTAGCTAATTGCTAGTGGTTTGCACACCTGTAGTCCAGTTAATGAAACTAGTTTGGAGTTGTGGTTTAAAGTTCTTTTGATTGATAAAAGACACTCAAACAATTTGCTATTTATAAAAAGCATCAGCTAATGTAAACCATACTGTAAAAAAAAAAGAGCTTTCTGAACACATGGGATCAAGAGTAGTTGATCTACATAAGGCTTTGTGAAATTAGAATTACATGTGTGTTATAAGCTTAAGCAGATTGTGTTTGTCTATTGTGACTTACAGTGGGGATCGAAAGTTTGGACACCCCAGGTAAAAATTTGTATTAATGTGCATAACAAAGCCAAGGAAAGATGGAAAAATCTCCAAAAGGCATCCAATTACAGATTAGACATTCTTATAATATGTAAAAAAAAAATAGATTTTATTTCCATCATTTACACTTTCAAAATTACAGAAAACAATTCAAAACCCACGTTTGACTGCACGATCCCTCCAGAAAGATCTGGCAGACACTGGAGTTGTGGTACACTATTCTACTATAAAGAGATACTTGTACAAATATGGTCTTCATGGAAGAGTCATCAGAAGAAAACCTCTTCTACGTCCTCACCACAAAAATCAGCGTTTGAACTTTGCAAATGAACATATAGACAAGCCTGATGCATTTTGGAAACAAGTTCTGTGGACCGATGAGGTTAAAATAGAACTTTTTGGCTGGAATGAGCAAAGGTACGTTTGGAGAAGAAAGGGCACAGAATTTAATGAAAAGATCATGCTCATGATCATAGACCTTAAAAGCGCAGTGCGTGACAGACAGCCCAGAAATCTCAAAGAACTGGAAGACTTTTGTAAGGAAGAATGGGCAAAGATATTAACTCTGCAGGGCGCCCAAACTTTTGCAGACGCCATTTTTTTGTTTTCTGTAATTTTGAAAGTGTAAATGATGGAAATAAAATCTAACTTTTTTTTTACATATTATAAGAATCTGTAATTTGATGCCTTTTGTAGATTTTTCCATCTTTCCTTGGCTTTGTTATGCACATTAATACAAATTTTTACCTGGGGTGCCCAAACTTTCGATCCCCACTGTAGATGAGGAGCAGACAACAGTTTATGGCAAATTACTGCAAACAACTGTTAATTTCAATGGGCTCACATACTTTGTCTTGGCACTATACAGTATGTATTGTTCTGTTATAACTAAGTGAACATCTTCAATGTCTACCTGTAAACTCTATTCTTGTTGTAGTGTGGTCAGTGTTTGGTTCCATGCATTATAGCTGGTTTATACATTTAATAAAGGGGAATATCACAGTTTCGGATTATAAACCTTAGCCTGCCTCAGACAAAGCAGAGACAAATTCTGGAGAAAAACCTACAGCATGTTGCCTTTTCATTTAAGTAGCCAAAGCAGGAAATCCCACTGTCAGCCTGATCTAAAATATCCACTTGGAAATATTTGATGTTACCAGAATTGATTATGAAGAATACTTAAAGATAATCACACTACAGACCCAATTTAAAAAACAATTTTGTTTAAAAACTACAGTTGATATACAGTGTGTGCGAGATTTACTAACACCGGTGCTCACAGAAGATGTTGTAGCTGTGCATAGTGGCCAATCATTTTTTAGGTTTTATTGTCAAAGCTCAATTGAACAAACTGAAGTTAGAAGCTGATTGGTTACTTTGCATGACCGCACCAGATTCTGAATGCACCAGTTTTAGTAAATATCCATCTATCTATCTATTGTATATTTGACAATTATTCAAATGATTCCCTCTTTTGGAAATGCAAGGCAAAGTGAAAACCTTACTCATGACCTGTTATCTCTTTAGTGGAAGGAATCGGACCCTTAACCATGGTGGTCACCACCATGGTTAAGGGTCCGATTCCTTCCACTAAAGAGATAACAGGTCATGAGTAACGATGGTGGTGGTGTTGGGGGGGCGTTAAGGGACTGATTCCTTCCTCTAATGAGCGAGCAGGTCATAAGCTCTTGAGGACAGAAAAAACATTATCTGTGCATATACATCACAGGATAGAGGAAACTCCTACTGCAACATGGGATAAAAAAATCCCTTTGCAACCTCAGACCTGCTCCTTTATCATATTCTCAGAAGCAGCAGCTAACAGTGGGAAAAATATCTTAGAGGTGTGCAATCAATCTTTTAGTTCTTTCACATGCACCTCACTGTTTTTGGCATGGAACCCCATACACTGAAAATTTTTCTTAGAAGTTCTTAAAGAGGAAGTAAACCTTCCAGTATTGTTTGTACCTATAGGTAAGCCTATAATAAGACTTACCTAGAGGTACTGTAAATATCTTCTAAACTTTCACAGTTTAGGAGATATTTACTGTATACTCCGCCAATAATGTCATCGGGGCATGCAGTCTGAAAGAACGGCGACCCGTGCGCTCTATTCCTACCAGCATGCTTCTTGTCAGCACACTGATTGGCTCTTTGGCAGCTTCTGCCTCTCATACACCCTCCCTTCTGTATAACTGATACTTCAACGGCTGATCACAGACTTGCTCTAAAGACTGAAGAAATAGTAGGGCTGAAACTAACTTACTCTTCTATATTGGAGTATCAAGGACAGCTGCAAGATATACAGTTGAAAATTAGAGATCACTGAATACTGAAATTGTTTTTTTACACAATATTGTATTACAATGTAGAATCAAAAACCTTCAATGATATTATCTTTTAAGCTTTTGTATGTTTTATATGCTTCTACTCTATCTGTAATGTTTACTGTGGATATTTTTCTTATGTATTTTATGCAGAACATGGAAAATCCTTAATAATTTAGTTTGTATGCATATACATATAAGCAGAAACTTGTTAAAACCAACATTTTCCATGATCTTTTAACAGATCCATCTTTTGTTGGTTTCCTATTGAAGACTGTGGCTGGTCACACTGGGACCACCATGCTACTGAGTTGTACCATGTTATTCTAGCTGTGGCTGGTGGAGCATTCTGAGACCTGCAGTGATACAACACCTTTTGAACCATATGAACTGCATAATTAAGCTTTCCTGCCTTTGGTGTGGACAGGTTACAGAATACCAGCAAACACCAGCACAGCAAGTGTATAGGACATGATAGTAATTATAGTGATAAGTGAGCTTAAATAACTGCAATGTGACAGACTGCTGCATCAACAAGAGACTGAACACAAATAAATCAAACTGTGCCGTAATTAGATACTAATTCAAATATGAAAAGCATGGAGAGTCTTCAAATAACATCTCAAAATACTCCTCCAACACAAGCCATTGCTGAGGCCAATGTTCTGAAGTAAGGAATTAGATTATTGTATAAAAATACAGAATATGCCAAAAGCCTGTTTGTATGGAGCTAAGTTTATGTCCTACTAACTGTATTAGTAGAAATAGTACTAAGTCCTCTGAGTAATTGACCTCCACAGAGAGATCTATTGTCTTTCTAGAGGACAGATTATTCTCTGCAAATTGAAGCATTAACCTCCCTAGCGGTATGATTATTTCAGAAAAAAGGTGCTGAAAGCGGTACCATTATTTGCAAGGAAATTTGGCGTTTTATACTGTAGGACTGTAATTTTTAGGAATAACTCACTTAACCACTTGAGACCCGCGCTATTGACAAAAGACGTCAACAGCGCGGCTCTCAAGTGCCAACAGGACGTCTTTGGACGTCATTTAATAGCATTACCCGCGCGCGCCACTGGGGGGCGCGCAGCGGGTAAACACTGTCCCGGCGCATAGCTGGGAAGCCGATGCGTGTACCTGGCAGCCGCGATGTCCACCGGGTACACGCGATCGTCAGTAAGACAGCAGGGACGTGGAGCTCTGTGTGTAAACACAGAGCTCCACGTGCTGTCAGAGGAGAGGAGACCGATCGGTGTCTCTTGTACATAGAGACACAGCATCGGTCACCTCCCCCAGTCACCCCCCTCCCCCCACACAGTTAGAACCAGGGCTGTGGAGTCGGTAGATAAGTGTTCCGACTACGACTCCTCAGTTTTATGTACTTCCAACTCCGACTCCTCTGTATTAATATGCGAATGTATTTTATACATTCCTTGAGGGAAAGAAACGCAACCTACCACAGGACTACTGGCTGGGAAGCCAACAGTCTACTGTATTGCACAGTTTAAGCAAAAGACAAAGACAAAGGAAGGGGCATTTATTCTAAAACATGATTTTCCTAGGAGAATCCCATAGTCATGTTTAAAGTTTAAGCTAACAATCGGAGTTTACAAGTTTTTATAGCCTTAGCTAAATGACAGCAGTTTTTCCAATGGTTTACAGCTTCAGTCTTGAACTATTGGCCCTCCATTCTCTTCACTTATACAAGTGTCTCACTCTCTAGTCCTGCAAAAAAACATATTTATTTAATCCCTTATCAGAGGCTAGGTTACACATGGATGCTGCGTTCCCTGTAAAAGCAGAACACAACACTATGGAAAGTATAAGTATTGCAGCTCCTAATTGTGCGTTGCGTGCCATATAGTGAAGCACATGAAAAGCATGCTTCTTCACGGTCACTTAACGTGTACGTTTTGCGGTTACGTGAGGCACTGCATGCATTGGTCTTTATTCTTACAGTAGAGAAGTCATTAATTATAACTTTTTGTGAATTGGGACATTTAAACTTGCTTTTTTTTTTTTTATTCCAATCTAAATTTAGTAGGAGTCGGAGTCGGAGTATTGTTTGCCGACTCCGACTCCAGGTACCCAAAATTTCCCCCGACTCCGACTCCTCGACTCCGACTCCACAGCCCTGGTTAGAACACACCCAGGCTACACATTTAACCCCTTCCTCACCCCCTAGTGTTAACCCCTTCCCTGCCAGTCACATTTATACAGTAATTAGTGCATTTTTATAGCACTGATCGCTGTATAAATGTGAATGGCGCCAAATTTGTGTCAAAAGTGTCCGATACGTCCGTCGCAATATCGCAGTCCCAATAAAAATCGCAGAACGCCGCCATTACTAGTAAAAAAAAAAGTAATAAAAAAAAAAATCATAATTCTGTCCCCTATTTTGTAGGCACTATAACTTTTGCGCAAACCAGTCGCTTATTACGATTTTTTTTTTTTTTTTTACAAAAATACGTCGAAAAATACGTATCGGCCTTAACTGAGAATTTTTTTTTTTTTTTTAATTGGGATATTTATTATAGCAACAAGTAAAAGAAAAAAATATATATTTTTTAAATTGTCGCTCTTTTTTTGTTTATAGCGCAAAAAATAAAAACCGCAGAGGTGATCAAATACCACCAAAATAAAGCTCTATTTGTGGGGAAAAAAGGATGTCAATTTTGTTTGGGAGCCACGTCGCACGACCGCGCAAATGTCAGTTAAATCGACGCAGTGCCGTAAGCTGAAATTTCGCCTGGGAACGATGGGGGTTTATGTGCCCAGTAAGCAAGTGGTTAAATCTGACCAAACAAGAGACTAGTAGGCATCCCGGATATGACTTTTTTTAAAAACAAAATTATAAATTATAATATAATAAATAATTATAAATAATTATAACAAGTAATAATATAATTATAATAAAAATTATTCAATAATGTAATCAACTCAAAATCACTGAAATTTGCTCAGTTGCAGAATTACTGTCATTACTTTTATTTTTTTATGACAAATTTCCCCACAAATCGCTATCGCACAATTCTACATGTGATTATAATTTATTATCGCTTTTTGACATAAAGGGACACTTTTGGTTGCTATGGACAATATACAGTTTGCAGGGAGAAAGAATAGTTTTTATTATATAAAAGTATATGTAGGGCACTGGGCAGACCACTAGGGACAAGGGGGGTGTGTATTTTTTACATACAGTACTGTAATCTATAAGATTACAGTACACTGTATGTATAGTGTTTGTTTACGTTTTTGAATTTGGCGTCGTTCTCCGCTCCCGTGCGTCGTAACGTCGCAGGGAACAGAGATCGGCGGCACAGGAGGACACTGTGTGAATCGAGCGAGGTCCCGCTCGCTCACACAGCGCGGTGGCATCGCTGGATCAAGGGACAAGGTAAGTAACTTTGTCTGCTGCTGCAGCGAGGCAAGCCCGAGTCTGACTCAGGGTTACCGCTTTTGGTATGAAAATCTCACCCCGAGTCAGACTCTGGAATACCGCTAGGAGGGTTAAGAGCACAGCTACTTGAAAAACTCTGAACCCTGCATAAAAATCTTGTATTGACAGGACTTCAGTGGCAATGGAGTCATTTTTTATTTTATTTATTCATTATAGGTACTTATATAGCGCCGTAAATTTTAGCAGCGTTTTTAACATATATTGTACATTCACATCAGTTACTACCCTCAAAGAGCTAACAATCTAAGGTCCCTAACTCATATTCATACATACATATACAAGGGCCAATTTAGACAAGAGCCAATTAACCTACCAGCATGTCATTGGAGTGTGGGAGGAAACCGGAGTACCTAGAAGAAACCCATGCAGGCACAGGGAGAACATGTAATAATATTTTTATAGGCTCCATCTTGCAGGGACCCATCATCTCCACCTATTGCTACAGAAGCATTGACAAGTAGATCCTTTGGAATCCATTGACCATATGGCATACATGAGAAGGTCTTTAGACCGCTATGTTCTCAGAGATAAGAAATAAGCAGAAGATAACTGGGCAACACTTCCCATTTTGAAATGCAATGCGATGGAAGGGAATTGAACTTTGCGATAAAGCTGATACATCATGCCAATACAATGTGACCTAGAAACATCATCTCAAGTTGCCAGATTGTGGTTATATTTAGGGTCCACTTACATTTTTGTAGTGCATTAATTCAAGTGTAGTAATGTGTTATGACATTTGGTTAACATGCGTTGAATTAAGGCTGCCCACTGAATCCTTTAGGCTTTCAATGCACAAAAACAACCTAATTATTGGACATGCCACAAAATGTTTGCTGCATTTTGGTGTCAAAATGAATGAAACTACAATGCTTCACTACATGTTATGTTTCATTGCTGACTTTTCAACCCACGTATCGTCATCATTTTATACACTGTTATTCTTTATTGCGGGAAAGGCCTGAAAACAATAATTCTTTTATACAAGCATAACATACCCAAGCTCAACCGCACAACTGGAAAATACTTGCCGAGATTCGGTGCTCAGGCTGGGGGATCCCCACTTCCTAGTTCAAAACATCCAAAGCCGAAATCAAGCCGGCAACTTGATAACTCCTTGGTATTATCCTTTTTTTGGCATTAGCATTGATCCTGTGTATATAATGTAGCCAAATAAAAGATAATACCAAGGCGGTATTAAGGAGTTATTAAGTTACCAGCTTAATTTCTGCTTTGAATAATTCTTTAACCTTAAATTTTTTGCAAGTTTGGCATAATATAAGTGTGCCCTAATCACTCCATACATTTTATGTCATTTTATATAGTATTAGGTTCTTAGTTGTAGCCCTTTATCCAATAGGTATTCTTTATTTGATGTAATTTTTTTTAACAATGGTAGAAATCTCTGATAACATGTTTTAGGTATAAATTCATATTACCAAAAAGTATAAATTACAATGGAAAGAAAAATAGACAGGAGCAGAAAATCCAAAACACTTCCATTCTGTAACTTATTGCTCTCAATGATGCCAATTCTCATAATAGAGATTAAGAAAGAATGGTATGATTTTGGAAAAGGTTACTGCACTGCTTTTGGTGCGATTTACAGTGCGACTTGGCCCCACAGAATATGCAAAAAAATGACACCGCATAATCGCACTGTAAATCCCATCATAGATGCATCGCACCATATTATATAACCTGGAGACAGATTTTTGGGGGAAATACAGTATATATATATATATATATATATATATATATCCCCAATTCCCCAAAAAATTGTAGTCGAAAACAAAAACATTATCAGTTTGAACATTTGTTGTTTTAATTTTTTCTATTGTAAATAAAATATGGGTCTATGAGATTTGCAAAACATTGCATTCTGTTTTACACAGTTCCAACTTTTTTGGAATTAGGGGTTGTACATCAGTGTGTGTTAAAAACATTTATGAACCTTTAGTGACTAAGCTGCCAAGTGATACGCTGCCAGTGCCTACTCATCATCACATCACAAGAAATCCTGACTTGAATTGAGTGGCATATAAAGTTGCAAGCAACAGAAGAAGAACTACAGGAGGAGCATTTTGATTTATATATTACTGGAAAGATATGTCTGTTATGTTATAAGAGATAATTCATCTTCTTCACATTGTATTGGAAATTACTCAGGCCAGGCGTACCATGGCCATATTTTGATCTTGAGGAAAACAGCCCTATACAGACTAAATATATGGCCACAACAGATGTATTGCAATGCATTGCAATATAAAAAGATGTACATTCTCTAGGCCAGGGGTGTCCAACAAGTGGTCCGGGGGGCCACATGTGGCCCGCAGAGCCCTCTGATGTGGCCCGCGACCTCCTGCTCTGGGATGGTGGTTTGGCAAGCCCAAATTGTAGGTTGCCAACCCACCATCCCAGACCATCAGTATTGTGAATGAAGCCGGCGGTAGAGAAAGCAAGCAGTTGCAGAGCAGAGCCGCATAAGCTGATGCTTAATGTAAAGCGCCAGCTCCTGTCACAATCGATACCAAATGCACTCTGCCTGGGACAGCAACATCCGGGGAAAATTGAATGGAAGACTATTATTAAAGGTAAGTTTATTACTGAAATCACAGTGTATACACATCACAGTGGGCATCTCTGATCTGGAGTGGTTACTAGGCTATTTTCAAACAAATCCTGCACTGAGCCATAGACTTATGTTATTACCTGTGGGTTTGGTGTGCTTTCAGAAAGTGAAATTCAGGATGTAATAGAAGTCTATGGCAAAGTGCAGCTAACCTGCAGGAAATGTGGTGCATCAGTGTGAAAGCAGCCTTTGGACCCAATCAGACCCTCCATTCACCCTCCAATCCGATATGCTTAAAAAAAAGAAAAAAAGAAAAGAGGGATCTGTCCCCTTTCAACTGGGCGGATTGAATTGGAGGGCCCATAGAGCAGTGTGGGCTGTGTCCGTATCCGTTTTGCATATACAGTGTGGACACCGACCTGTCATCCACCCATTCCACTTATTTTGGCCCGCAACCGGTTACTAAGTTGCTTCAATGGCCCTCGCTCTTCAAAAGGTTGGGCACCCCTGCTCTAGGCTATATGTATATGGGCATGGACTGGTACGCTTGGCCAGAGTAATTTCCAATACAATTTTTATAACACATACCGTATATAACACATACTGTATATCTTTCTACTGGAAAGATATATGCGTTATATAAGAGATAATTCAGCTTCACTTTGTATTGAAATTACTCAGGCCAGGCGTACCATGCCCATATAAATATAGCCTATAGAATCTACTTTTTATATTGCATGGGCGACCTTAAAATGATGCCCCCCTGTGATGTATTTGCCTATATGTCTCAGTTTAATTCTCCCTGCTTGCCATGTGTGATTCAGTCCTCGGCTAACAGGTTATTGAAGTGCTAATGTCCCCTCACTATTTCTAAAGGTTAACTGATCTATTGTGTTGTGTGAAGGAGATCTGTGTTTAAGTGGCTTGTGTTAATTATTCTGATTGCTCCATTGTGGTAATTATCTCTCTATATGCGGGGTCGAGCTGTCTAGTTAATGTATTCAGTACAACTAGTAATTAGCGTCACTGATGTCATTGTCTAAAGAAATGTGTCTTCAAGAATCGGCACCGAGATGTCTGCCTGTCCTCTGTATGAAGAGCCCCCACTGTGTGAAAAGGGGGTGGAGATTTCATTGTTCTTTGATTGGTGATTAGCTTGTAAACTGTATATATATCTAGCTGAATGCTGCCATTAAAGCTGTCTTGTTCCAGCACTAAGCTTGTCTCATGTGTGGCTTTTTGGGCGACTCCAGGAATATTCCTCCTCGTGGAATATTGGGGTGATTTTCTTATGGGGAGAAGGGAAGACTTTGACGGGTATATCATACCAATACCGTCACAATTGGTTGGCAGCAGCGGGATTTTCCCGTCTACTCTCCTTTACACCCGGATTCCAAGCAGACACTGGAAGAACTACTGGAAGTTCGTGGAAGGATTGCTAGCAACAAAACCAAGCGGGTCATCATAGCAGAATCAATGGAGCTAGACCAGGAGGGCGGGATTGCAGCAACGCCAGCAGTACAAGAGATGGAGACACCAGTGATTCAGGAGGAGGAATCGCCAGCCAACAAGCTAATGAGAGAGAAGCTAGCATGGTTCGGTCCGAACCCAACGGCGGATGTGGTGGTGAGAGTGATGGAGCTACAGGAGGCTAAAGAAATAAGGGACGCAGAACTACAGTTAAAACTGGCAGCAGTCCGACAAGCAGCCGCACATTCTCCGAACAGTGAGTACAGCACAGCAGACACAAGGAAGATTCCGTTTAGCGCTTTTAAAGCTTTTGATGAAAAGGACTGTGAAATTGATAACTACCTGGCAGATTTTGAGAGACAATGTAACCTGCACCGAATAGCTAGAGGAGAGTGGGTTGCGATATTGTCAGGCAAACTGTCAGGCAAAGCTTCTGATGCTTTCCGGACCGTGCCAGATCAGGATATCCATAGCTACGCCCGGGTTAAAGAAGTGCTCCTGGCTCGTTATGCAGTAACCCCAGAGTCCCACCGACAGAAGTTCAGGGACTCACGCAAAACCACGGAAGACTCTTACGCGGAATGGGCATGCCAGTTATCCCTGTCGGCCTCTAACTGGGTTAACAGCAGCCAGGCCACCACCGCAGAGGACATTTTGCAACTAATGCTCCTGGAGCAATTTTACAATCACATCCAGACGGATGTCAAAGATTGGGTGAGAGATCGCGGGCCCATGACTCTACCAGAGGCCGCGAAGTTGGCGGATGAATATGCGGATACTCGCAAGACAAACCAGGTCACACCACGGGTACAACCTCCACGACCAACGGCGCCCTCACACCCACCAGCCGCTAGATACCAACCTCCTAACAGACCGGTGACATCTAGCCCTCGCTATCCACGCCAGGAGGACAACGAACAACGCTGCTTCCGGTGCAAACAGCTGGGTCACTTCAAGCAGAATTGCCCCATGAATGACAACACCAGGTCAAATTGGTCTCAAACTGGGTACCGCCCACCAGCAGCAGCCCATTGTGTAGACTCGGCTTGGGATCCCCAGGAGCTGGGCCTGGAAGAACCATTGGACACCCTTTACGAAGTCCTCACGGTACAATCTGTTATTACGGACAACAGGGAACACCATTGTCAGCTGGTCATGGGCGACAGCCATGAGCCGGAGGGGTCCTGGAGGGAGCTGGGCAGAAAGAGGCACCGCCGGCCACCCTCCAAGAAGAAGAGGTCCTGAAAGCCGTATAACAAGCTGACCTGGGAGGAGAAGGAGCGACTGGAGGAGAGGGAGTCGCAGCGGGCAAAGTTTTTTGGTAAAACTACCACCTGTGTAACATGGTGAAGCAGAACTGCACATATCCTTGGAGCCATGTATCTAAAAGGCTTTCAAATAAGAACTGCTGATACCTTAAATTGGAACTTCGTTTTGGAAAGCCATGTCAGTTTTTGCCCTCTGTGTCTCATTGGCGAGATTTCCCTACACTTCCTTGTTCCATAGACAAAACAGTAAGTGGGGAGAAATTTCTCCAAAGTAAGCGAATCCTTTCTCACCAGGGTCAACAAAACTAGTACCCCTATTTGAAGATTATTCCTCTACCCCTTATCTAGTGACAACCCACAATTTGGGATTTTATTTCACTTTTGGTGATACCGTTAAACTGTTAAAAAAGGACAAATGGAGCTGATGAATATCCCTAACAAAGACACACAGAACAATAAAAACCAGACAGGTGTTCTATTATAATCTCCACTCTATCCAAAACAACAACAAAACAGTTTTGCCTTTAGTTATACTTTAATGTTGCATCCTTTTTTGGAGTTGTGTGGGTTAACAGAGGGCCATATTGACAGGATCACTAAACATCCCAACAGGCACCTAGTTTTGGTTAACTGAACATTACTTTCTTTATACACATTTAAACTACTACGACAGAGTGGTTCTCAAAAGATGTGTGATATTGTGAAATCGGACGAAGCATAGGGAAATTAATCACTTGGCTTACACACTAGTTAGCATTACCTACCCCACTCAGGTGGTCATAGCATCCTCCAGCAGAAGAAACATTTGGCAGACCCTGCCTAAAATGTAATACTATTACTAAAACATCTATTGCTTTCTGAATGTACTTGATAAAATAGAAAATTGTGATCTGTTCAGTATTTGGAAAATCCACTTTGCTTGGTCTCTTTGTTTTTTACGCATATAAACAGAAACTGAACTGAACAAAACAAGCATAAAAGCATCATGAGTCAGTGAAAGTTTTACTGGCCTGAAATGATATGCACTAAAATATGATCATGGTGTTTATCTTTCCCGATCTAATAAAAGAAAACATGTTTGGATGGAATAAAGTTTCATAATAAACCCTAAGTGCAGCGCATAGTACATGTAAAATTTTGACACTGAGGTTTCATTGGCCGACAGGTGGTGAAGAAAGAAACCTGTTGTGATCTTAGCTGTCAATCATTGCTTACTCATTTGGAGGTTATTTAATACCAAGAGTGTTTTGTTATCTCTGCTCAACATAATTCTATACTAATAGATGAGCAATCAGAAAACATTGTTTTTGCATACTAATAGAAGTCTGGTTTCTCTGAATCACTATCTGCACATTCTGCTGATGATCTGAGGCTAACAGGTGGCAGGAGGGAGATTGTTTTTTTAGATCATGAGAACTATAAGCATACTATGCATTTGTAACATGCAGAATTTGTTGGCCTCAACTTTAGAATACAGTTTTACTTAACTTCAAGTCAACCTTTTACTTGCAGCAATCTGAGAAAACCCTGGAGCTGCAGGGTTGTTTGGGTCACAGTATAATACAAAGATAGGTTATTTCCCAAGCATGCATACCAGTTCATAAATTACCTGGAAGTTCCAGTTAAATTATGAACATAATAGCACAAAAAAATTAACTCGTTGGGTTCTCTCCATCATTTAAATACAATCAAAAGACAGTAAGCAGTGCAAACCACATGTTAGCACTGTGAACACCAAACACAAAGTGTCATGAAATGCATGCAGAAATACAGACACTTATGCTTTGTACCATGGATTAAATAAATATAATATATACAGTATAATAATATAGTTTTTTTTTTGTTGGCAAGTGTTTAACAAGTAGTCTGATAGGCGTTCCAATTGCTGACAAAACTCAGAAAATAGGAAATAATAGGGCAAGAGCAGTATTATTACTCATTCCATTATATTTAACAGGGACAATTGGGTTGATCACAGTCACTTATCATTGGTTGTTGGTGTCCCAGTGACAATGAGTCACTCATCAACCCACCTGCATGTGCGCCGCCCCCCCAATTCATGCGCCTGGGCCCAGTGGCATATCTAGGGTATGGCAGTTATGGCAAGTGCCATGGGCACCATATGAAGGGGGCGCTGTTGAGTGGCTGGGCAGCAAGGCACTTACCAGGGTCTGAGGGTCTCTACTTCCCTCCTCCCAAGCATAGGCAGGATCTCATTTTCAGCACATTTGCTAATGGACAATGGCAGTGCTATCCCTGCTACGTTCAGCCACATCCCTCCCCTGTTCTCCCAGGCTCTCCCATTCCATCTGGTTAGATTGGCAGCGCACAAAGAAGAAGGAGGAACATCAGTTTCTCCCTCTCCTCTGTGAAAACTGAGGCCTTAAGTGATAAAGATTTAATCACTTACAGTATTGGTTCTGCATTTACCTGGCCTTGGAAGGCAGAGGAGGGATCAGGGGTTTATGTAGTAGGGATCATGTTGTTTTTTTAGATGCACATGATTAGAGCCTGATGCTCTAATTGGCTTTAAAAAGGGTGGACTTGAGATGCTGGGTGTGGGGCGATTGGTTGAGCACCAGCCACCACTGCCCTCTACTAATACCATACATACATACATTATTCTAACTGAAAGGGTTTGCATACCACACTGAACAAATGGCTCTTATTGTTCAAATGTTCACTGGCCCAGTGGGACATTCATTGCACATTACTATCATTGAAGCTCCCTGCAGTACCTTGCTTTTACAATGAAAAGAGATTATAATGTGATTCTTTGCTATATTCAGAATGTGCAAACAGCGGAATGACTCATAATAATTTTAGAGATGCAATCCACTCTGAGTGGCTGCTGCCACTGCCAGGCTGTCTATTTGAATAGCGCAGAGTACCGTGTGTTTTTGGTATTACAAATATGAACATTTTACACCAATAATGCTAAAAAGTGACACAAATTACATATTGAATTTTTCCTTAAATAACTCCTTAAATCACTCTTAGTGGCATTTCTGTGGGTGAGGGGGTGGGGTGGGGTGTCCGCACCAGGTATTGCCACTTGCAGGGGGCCCTGGTGCAGCTGTCAGTGACATGCAGAGTGGCAGTGGTGTGCCAGGTACTGGAATGCCCTCTGCAATCCAGCACCCAGCACTGAAAGAAGTTGGAACTGTCAGGTAGAGTGACCTCTGCCTGATAGTAGATGTATATTCCTTAGACATTTGCATTCGAAAATGAAAAAAATGAAAACGAACGTGCAGAATCCGAAATCCGAAAGACCTGACATAAAAACAATGCTTTATTTTAATTTTCATTGCTACAACAGTTCGACATAGATAGGAGATTTGACAGGACGCTGACAATAACAATCTGTATCTATCGAACCTGCGGTCGAATGTGCCTAACCTTAACTCTATTAGTCCTAGATTATTCTACATAGAGAGAAAAGATTCAACACTATAGAGACAGTGTTAGGGTAGACCATTCGACAAGAACGACGAAGATTCGACGAAGCAGCGAAAAACATACGAACGTCGAATCTGTCATTGAAGGCTTATGGTGTCTATCGAATGTTCTAAGAAGATTCGACAAGCCGCTAAACTGTACCACGCCGCAATCGTACATTTCCGGTCAAATGCTCGGCCCATAGGCTATAGAAGAATTTGAATGTTTGTTGACTAGTAATAATAATTTATAAATATAATTATTACTAGTGTCATACAACATTAGAATTCTTCTATAGCTTGTAGGCGGAACATTCAACCGGAAATGTATGATTGCGGCGTTGAATCTTTTAGCTGCTTCGTCGAATCTTCTTAGAACATTTGACAGACACCATAAGCCTTCAATGACAGATTCAACCTTAATTCATTCGGATTTTCTGACTATTTTGTTATTGGGTACAAAAGGTGGTCCAAAACCGATATAACATAAGTATATATAAGGTTAATGGAGGTCATTTTACATACATAGATTAATACAAAGTATAAAGATAGCAGTACTGTAATTTAGTTGACAGGTAAATTGAAGACGAGCGTTATGATAGCTGTAGTAGTAAATAATATAGAATTCCTATATATGAATTATGTAAGGGAATGTCAGGCAAGGTTAAAGAACAAGGCAGAGTGTTCGAACCATGGATCCCATTTTTTATTGTATATCTGGTTCGTGTTCTGTATTGTATGATACATTTCTTCCATCAGTTTCATGTTGTTAATCCTTGCTTTGAGGGGTGCCAATGGGATTACTGGTGACTTCCAATTGGATACGACAAGCCAGTGGATTGCAACACAAATTGTATGTACCAGTCTCATATTGTGAACCGAAAGACCAATAATGGGGGAGAAAATAAGGCAGTTTTGTAATGTTAGAATGATATTATTGTCTGAGATTTTGGAAGCAAATTTTTCTAACTGCCTCCAAATATATTTGATCTTATCACAGTTCCAAAAGATGTGAGAAACAGTTTAGTTGCAGTCTCTAAAACAGTGTGTGTGTGGGGGGGGGGGGGGGGGTAGGGAAAATAGCATGAAGTTTAATTGGGGTACAATACCATCTCGTAAATAGTTTAAGGGCGGTTTCTTTGATAGACTTAGACTTAGTGCACTTATGTAAATTGTTTATACAATTGTCCCAATTAACAGTAGAAAATGTGAAGTTTTCTTCTTGTTCCCACTTGAGCATGTATGGGAGTTTGTTAATTTCAGTGTTATTGATTAAATTGGGAGTATATTTCAGAGATAAATCCTTTTTTTCTTGGTGATTTAAGGCAAAGATTTTTCTAATCCGAAGAAAATTATCGTATTCCGTATCCGGAATATGGTGTTTGGATTTTAGAGAGGAGAAAAAGGTGAAGTTAGTACCTTCTATGAAATTGGAAAGTGAAATCAGGTCATTATCTGTCCACCAAATGAGATCCGTGGTGTCATGTGCAACCTGTCTGAATTTCGGGTCACCTATAAATGATGCACGTGGGGGTGATTTGGCTATAAGATTAAATTTCTGGTTATACAGTTTCCATAGTTGATATGATTGTGAGACTATTTGATTTAGAGAGTCTATAGATCGATATGGGATTTTGTTTCCCCATAATATACCTGAAATAGAATATGGTCGGATGGAAACTTTCTCAAATTCTACCCAAGGGACCCCTGGGTTGGGAATGTGCCACGGTGCCATCTAGCTGATAGGTAATACAACCACAAGTCAGGGAGGCCTAACCCTCCATGTCTTTGGGACCTATATAGGATCAATCTTGATAAGCGTGGATGAGAGTCTGACCACATAAACCTATTCATGTCAGATTGGAATTTAGTGATCAATGATTATTATCTTATTGAGTCTAATAGGGAGTGCCCTAAATACGTACAACAGTTTTGGGAGTAATGTCATTTTAACTGCTGTGATTCTGCCTAAAAACAAAATCTTAAAGGATTTCCACATCTTTAGTGTTGATCTTAATTTTCGTATTAATGAAATGTAATTTTTTGCAGCGAGATCTTTAAGGTTGGGGGTGAGGTGAATACCTAAGTAGGGGAGAGATTCTAATGAGTAAGAGAAATTAAAGGAGGAGCGTAAAGACTCTAGGGTGTAAGGTGGGATGTTAATTGGCATGCCCAATGATTTAGAGATATTTAGGCAGATTCAGGTATAGTTATGCCGGCGTATCAGTAGATACGCCGTCGTAACTCTGAATCTGTGCCATCCTACATTTAAGCGTATGCTCAAACTGAGATACGCTTAAATGTTGCTAAGATACGAGCGGCGTAAGTCTTCCTACGCCGTCGTATCTTAGCTGTCTATTTACGCTGGCCGCGTACGCTGATTTACGCCTAGAATATGTAAATCAGGGAAGATATGCTTATTCACGAAGGTACGCTCGCCCGTCGCAGTAAAGATATGCTGTTTACGTAAGGCGTTTTCAGGCGTAAAGATAAACCACCAAAAAGATGGCGCAGCCAATGTTAAGCATAGTCGAATTTCACGTCGTTTGCGCAAGTCGATTCAGAATAGGGCTGGGCGTAGGTTACGTTCACGTCGAAAGCATTGACTATTTGCAACGTGATTTGGAGCATGCACACTGGGATACATCCACAGACGGCGCATGCGCCGTTCGTTCAAAACGTCATTTACGTGGGGTCATGCTTTATTTACATAAAACACGCCCACCTCTTCACAATTTGAATTAGGCGCACTTACGCCGGCACATTTACGATACGCCGCCGTAACTTAGGACGCAAGTGCTTTGTGAATACAACACTTGCCTCTCTAACTTGCAGCGGCGTAACGTAAATTACATACGCTACGCCCGCACAACTTTAAGCCGCCGTACGTGAATCTGGAAATTTAACTGTTAGGCCAGAGAGAGAGGCAAATATGTTAAGGGTATGTAAAAGGTTGGGTAGTGCAGTCTTAGGATGTGTTAAGAACAGTAACATGTCATCTGCGTACATACTTAATTTATAAGTGTTACTTCTTGTCGAGTAACCCGTTATGTTTGTATGGTGTAGGATAGCCGTAGCCAACGGTTCAATAGCTAGCGCGAATAACAACGGGGAAAGGGGGCAACCCTGACGTGTACCCCTGCCCACACTGAAGAATTCTAAGGCCCCGTACACACCATAGAATCTATCCGCAGATAAATCCCATCGAATGGGTTTCAGCGGATAGATTCTATGGTGTGTACACTCCGGCGGATATTTATCCGCGGATAAATCTCCCCTGGGATGAATTTCCAGCAGATGAATATTTGCTGACATGCTCAACAAATCCATCTGCTGAAGTCCATCCCAACGGATGGATCCGCTCGTCTGTACAGACTCACTGGATCCATCCGTCCAAAGGGATTCCCCGCACGCGTCGTAATGATTTGACGCATGCGTGGAATTCCTTATATGACAGCGTCGCGCCCGTCGCTGCGTCATAATCGCGGCGACGGCGCGACACGTCATCGCCAGAGGATTTCGGCGCGGATTTCAATGCGATGGTGTGTACACGCCATCGCATAGAAATCTGCTGAAATCCTCTCGTGTGTATGGGGCCTGAGTTGCAACCTGGCAGTCTTATTCTAGTGGAGGGGTTATAATAGAGTGCGTGAAAAGCATGTAGGAATTCATCAGTAAAGCCATATTTGTTAAGTTCTATATCTAAGAAATTCCAAGAAACACCATCAAAAGCTTTGTTAATATCAAGGCTCAACATGCAAAGAGGTCTCGAGTTTATATTTGCGTCTTGAATAATGTTTGTTGTGACCAGTCTGATGTTGTCAGTGATTTGTCTACTAGGGATAAATCCAGATTGGTAGGGGGAGATCAGATTAGGGATAATTGTGGCAAGTCTATTTGCTAGGACATTGGATAGAAGAAGGTCCTGGACTGCCGCACTCCTTAAAACGATGTCTTTATATGTACAAATAAAATCCAAAAACAACCAAAGCAATACAGTCAAAACGTGGTGAACAGCAAGAAAAAGGTGGCTGACATGTTTCACATCATGTAATGCTTACTCATAGCTATAAATTTAGTACTCAGTCACTATATGGTGGTCCGACCAAGAACATGGGTGAATGGTAGCATCTTGAGAATTTGCCAAGATTATTGGGGTGCAAAAAATGTGGTCTATTCGTGAATAGAGTCATGTGGGTGTGAGTAAAACGTATAGTCTCTTGCTCCTATATTCAATGCTCTCCATGAATCTATCAGCTGCGAGTCATTTAGGGGACTAATGCATTTTTTAACGAAACAAATAAATAAAAACAAATTTTGGGAGTAACTAAATAAATATATTTTTCGGACGAAAATTCAGAAACAAAATATTTCAGTGTGCACATGTCTATTCCTAGCTGATGGCTAGAGAGGTAACAGTTTGTGAGTGGGTATTATTATAGACTAATATTGACCACCAATGATGAGGGGTTTACCATTACAACCCCTAACTACCAATGATATGGGGATTATTGCAGCCATTTACACCAATGATGGGAGCTACTATTGCTGCCTCTGACACCAATGATGGGGCTTATTTTACCCTCACAGTACAAGTCATACACCAAAAAAAAACATCCAATTTATTGGCCATGCCTCCAGGTGTTTGGAGGCTGTATTTTTCTTCTTGATCCTTTCAAGATGTCCCTTCTAACGATCTTAAAATGTTGTCAATTAATGCTGGTGATGGCATCTCTGAACTTCTGCTAGTTGGGTGGTTTAAGATTTTATGTTCAGTCTGCTCATGTTGTTGATTGCCCTCCACCAGCCAATTCTGCTAAATCATGATTATTACTGAAAATAATTTTGATGTGTGGGAGCTGGGTTGTTTTCTCAAAGGCAAATGTATGGTTCACTTGCAAGGGAATTGTCATTCTTCAAGGGAATTTTTCTTTAGCTTAGCAACTATGGAGAATATTTACTTTGCATAGATTATACAATGACATACAAGGGAAAAAAATGCACACAATTGGATGATGGATGTCAGCAGAGCATCCCCTCATTCACTAAACTAAGGAAATATTCCCTTGCAAAGTGAACCACCTATTAGTAAATCAAACCCAATACCTCAACATTTATGGCACACATATGAATCACTGTTGCAAAATTTTGACCAGATACAGATAATCTGACCCTTGCAAAACTCTTAATAACAAAATAACATTGCAGTAGCTTAAAGTTTGAAAAAACATTCATCTTGTTATATGTAAATATAGTTCTAAATTAGCAACCCAAAAGTACTGTACTTCGTTGACTTTTGGAACGCTTTTTGCAAATACTGAAATTTATACATGTATTTGCTATATTTCTTATAATGGAGTCTGCTGTTATGCAGTAAAGGTGCTTTGCTTTTACATGTAATGTGGTAATTGACTCTACCTGATTAAACCTTTGACCTCCAGAAGATTCACCCCCCTTCATGACCAGGCCATTTTTTGCTTTTTGACACTGCTTTTTTAACTGACAATTGTGCGGTCATACATCTTTGTACACAAATAAAATGTATACCATTTCCCCCCCACAAATAAAGCTTTGTTTTGGGGGTATTCGATCACCACTGGGTTTTTTAATGTTTTGCACAACAAAAAATCCCAGTAAGCGTATATTGATTCATTTGCACAAAAGTTATAGCATCTACAAACTATGGTATACATATTGTATACTGGAATATGTATTTGTTTTTTTTTGTTTTTTAATGCTAGTAATGGCGGTGATCAGCAACTTATAATTGGACTATGATAGTATGGTGGAGAATCCGACACTAACTGACACTTTTGCAACTTTGTGGGAACCAGTGACACTATACAGTGATCAGTGCTAAAAATATACATTGCCACTGTACTGGTTGAGAAAGGGTTAACATCTAGGGCGATTAAATGGTTACAAGTATGCCTAACAGTGCTTGGTGCATTTACTGTGTGCTGTTTTTAGTAAGGGATATGATTTGCAGAGAAACAAAAACCGGCACATCCCCATTGACAGAACAGAGCTCTGTATTGTTTACATTCACAGAGCTCTGTCCTGTCATCTTCCTTGCTGATCAGTGGGTGCCGGCGATCAATCATTGGCCGTCACCCACTAATCGGTTTGTGCTGTGCGCCCCCTACCCAGAAGTGCTGGATCACATTCTTCATACCCGATCCAGCACAGAAAAGACGCTCTGCCTCTGTACCCCTACGTGAGGCAGTCGGCAAACAGTTAATATGGGATTGTATATTATGCTCATTTGCACATTATATAAAAACAGTACTTTTATACCTTACTTCTGGAGCTGGAATTCCAACCACAATGCAGTCCAGTTGTACTTTGCTTCCTTCTGTAACTTCCCTACTTTTTATTTTCTGAATAAAATTTGGAGGCTGCTCAATAGTCTCTTCCAAATAAAAAGAGGAAGCAGGGTTGGTTTCTACTTGCAAAGCCTCATTATCAGTTTCTGGTCCTATGACTTCCAAACTCTCAGGTTCTTCAGAGACTGTCAGATCTATTCCTGTATCTACTGGCGAGCAAACAGGCCTCTCTCGGTTTTCTGACTGGCTGGTGTAAGTAGAGAGGTCTTCTTCAAGAGTTCCACTTTTTATATCACGTTTTCTACTTCGATTCTTTAATGTCTTGGGCCTTATCCGTTTGGAACTGTTGGCTTTAAATAGCGAAGAAAGCTCTTCTATGAAGTCTGCCGCTTTATTTAGAAACTCTTTCTTAGACTCTGTCTCAATCCCGTAAGGATTATTCCTCTGAGGCCTTTTTGTATCTTTAATGTCTTCCCCAGAGTTCTTTGTACCCTTTATGACATGTTCTTGTCTAAAGTTAGTCTGTTCGTCTTGGTCAGTGGTTAAAGGCTGGCTTACTGGTGATTTTACAGAAGATTTGGTTTGTTTTTTCAATTCTCTTGGAGGACATTTAACAACTGGCACTTCTTTTTGTTTCCCATCCTGGTCAATTGATTGTCTTGCCAAATGAACACTTTGGTCTAATTCCTCCTGGCTCAGGAAAGCAGAAAGATCAGAAAAGTCATCTGTTCCCCCTATATCATCAACTTTGTCAGAGCAATGACTGTTCTCGTGATGCGTTATTGTTTCACCTTGATAGCTCTCTCTCAGAAGCTGAGAAATTGATGTAGAGCCTTCTATATTATCGTCTTGCATGCTGTTAACAAAAAGAACAAGGTCCAGCCATGTAAATAAAATGGTGGCTTATTCTTCAGTAATAAATGCTTAAAACCTTAGCATGCCAATAAACTATATACACAGTTAACTTAAAATAGAAGTACCAGTAATATTTTTTATATAAGAACATTTAAGAGGAATATATCTAAATGTACATTGTGGATTATGGAAACCTTATACATTAATACCGATTCTAATTTACTACAAAAATTACAGATATTTGACAAGATACTACTGTCTGAATAAACGTTATTTAAATAATATATTCTATTATTACTATACTTATTAAGTAGGACCCCATAAATTGGGTTTAAAAATATAAAATAGCTGGTTTTAGAGTTTATGACTTCACACCATGTGACCCCAACTAGTGTTTAAATGTACTATGAGTGAAACTTCAGTAGCCACCCTGGCGATATGATTATGTCAGATTCTTGCATCTCAAAGCAGTACAATTGTTTTATATTTTAGGCATGTAATTCTTAGTAATAACACACCTAAATCTGTCCAAACAAGAGTCTAGTAGACATCCTGGGTATGATAAAGTTTGAAACACAAAATCATAAATTATAATATAATAAATAGCTGTAAATAATTATAAAAAAATATATAATAATTATACTAAAATTAATTTCCCCACTATTTACTATCGCTCAATTCTGCAAGTGTTCTTATTTACTTTCGCTGTTTTCTAACGGGTCTCAAACCACTTTTGACATAAAGGGACACCTTTTGGTTGCTATGGACAATCTCAAGTTTCAAGGCATAAAGAACAGTATATATAATATAAAACTGCATGAGGGGCACTGGACAAAGCACTAGGGACAAAAGGGATGTGAAATGATTTCATACAGTAATGTAATCTATAAGATTATAGTGTACTGTATGTATTATGAATTTTGGAATTTGCCGCCAGACTCCGCCCGTGCGTCGCGCCGCTTGCAGGGAACGGAGCCTGGCACACAGAGGCATCGGGCGGCGGACACAGCGGGGGGGACAAGGCAGGATCCTGGGGACAGGGTAAGTAACCTGCACCTGTATCCTGCAATGCAATCCCGAGTGTGGTTCGGGGCTACCGCTAATGGTACTGAAATTTAACCCCGAGCCACACTCGGGAATACCGCCAGGGAGGTTAAAGTTGGTCAAAGAACAGATACATTTTTGTGTAAATATCTAACTTTCAAGGGTAATACAGATATAGCCCACCCACAGACACTATTAAAAAAAAAGCATTTATCAAAAAATGTGTTATAAGTAAATACGGCCTTATAAGAGCTTTAGAAAATAGTTACCCTTTGTAGAATGTTTCCAAAATGTTACTGCAAAGAGAATGCCTATGCAATTTGGTGTATGTCTAGGCTGCATGAAAAAGCGGTTGCCATTAATAAAAGATATAAAATTGTAGAGAAATTCATAAATATACATTTAGAGCCGGTTCACACTGGGGCGACCTGGGATCCGGCTTCAAGTCGCCCCAAGTTACCCCAAGCTGCGCGGTAGAGAAAATGAATGGAAGTGAATGGGAGCCGTCTTAATGTACACTACTAAAGTCGCTCCGACTTCAGAAAAGGTTCCTATACTACTTCAATCCGACTTCTAGGCGACTTGTAGGCAACTTGTACCCATTGATTTCAATGGAAGTCGCCTCAGAAGTCGGATCACTGTCTTAACTGAAGCAACAAAACAGGAAGATAACATACATTTCTCAGGCAAACCCCTCCCCCCCCCTCCCACAGAGTGATTTTTCTTTGATTGACCACTGGAAAGCCTCCTGTCCTGGACGCGACTTGAATTTGCCTTGTACTGTCCTGGAGGCAACTTGAAGTTGCCTGATGATTCATACTGAAGTCATGTCCAAGTTGCCTCCCAAAGTCGTGCTAGAAGTTGTGTTGCCCCTGTGTGAATGGGCTCTAAATAGACTTTAATGCAAATTATTTTAGTTACATTACTTTTGTCACTTCCTTTGTAGCCAATAAAACAGAGTAGTAAATTCAGAAAAAATACTGCGCTGGTATCCTAAAAATATGAAAGCAGCCAGCACAGCAATAGACAATAATGCGTAATAAATGGCAAAATAAGTGCAGCGCTAAGAAAGTGAGAAAAACCTTTTTGGGGTTAATAAAATGTAGGTAAGTATATAGTAAGTGCAACTGAACGTTCACTGTGCTATGTGTAAAAATAAATTTACATAAATATATTATCATACATCAAGAAACGATAATAAACATGGGTGCTCAACCTGTGGCTCTCCAGCTGTTTCAGAACTACAATTCCCATGAGGCATTGCAAGCTACTGACTGTTACAAGCATGACTCCCAAAGGCAGAGGCATGATGGGACTTGAAGTTCTGCAACAGCTGGGGAGCCACAGGTTGAGCACCCATGATAATAAATGACCATGAATGGTTAAAACGAAAAAGGTGATAAATATCCAAGGTGAATGAAAAAATTGTTGAATAGGTCAAAAGTGCAAGAGGGAAATATCCAATAGGTATATCACATATGTGCATAAATGTGGATACAAAGATGAAAGTTATACTGGTGCTAAGAAAAACGTCCAATAAGATACTAAAGTGCAAAGGAGAAAATGTACAATGGATTAATTGCCAAAGACAAAAACAATGTTTCTGTGAATAGTCCAAGGTAGGGGAATGGAGTACCAATGCCAGGGTGTGAAAAAGATCCACCACCAATATATGGAAGAGGCTTACCAGAACTAGTGGACTCAATAAGGCGTATGCCCAATGCGTCAACCAGGCAGGGGAGGTGTAACCACACCAAAAAGGGGAGCTTCCGCGTCACTCTTTCATGACCACAATGGAAGGTGATCCCTTGATCTTTATTGCGGATCGGTCTTGGGATGACTCGATTGTTTCAACAATGATACACCAAGGAGGCAAGCTGTATTTCTTGATGAGAAGCGATCCAAAAGAGACAGAGAAACTTCACATATTGTAAAACAGCAAGATGTAAAATATACCATATTTTAAAAGGTCAAGAACACTCACATGTCCAAGGATAAAAAAGCGCTTATTAAAAATATCATTCAGCATAACGCAATGGCACCGACAGAGCTTGACCCAACACGCTTCGTCTAATGAGGCATCATCGTCGGGTTGAGCTCTGTCAGTGCCATTGCATTATGCTGAGAAATATTTGAAATAAGTGCTTTTTTATACTTGGACATGTGAGTGTTCTTGATCTTGCTGATTTACACTATGTGGAGTTTCTCTGTTTAGAGACCTTTGATATAGACCACAGGGGCAAAGTTGGGGTATCTGTGTTTACAGGGATGGGAAAAGGAAGCATTGTTTTTGGTGCAAAATCGATTTTATCCCAAAGAAAATATTTTTTTCATTTGGTTTATTTATTCAGAAGACCAACTGCAGCTTGAATAAGCAAATTGTCTAGCCAACTGTTCACATTTTGTGTCTATGATGTGCAAAGACATAAGTCATGTACATAGGGTTTAGCTGTAAGCTTGAACTTTAGATGACACATAACTCATTAGGATAGATGGGGCCTATGTAGGTGATTGGTTTCGGCAGCTAGTGCAAAGGCACGATCAGCATGCAAACATTTTCTTTCTTCCTTTCACTAGTGACAAGACAGGAGATTTAATTACATTCTACAAATTTTTACTAGAGCAGCACATTTGATTTCTCGCCATGCAGAAATATTACAGATCCAATAATACTATCAGTAGTGCTTTAAAGGGGACCTGTCATTGTCTTTCATTGACATATAGCATTTAGGCCAATTACATTTTTTAACAGAAAATATAACAAATACATTGTATATACAACATTACAATAAAAAGGAAAGTCTCTTTTTTGGTTTAACCTTGTTCTGCTTGTATACAGTGCATCCATAAAGTATCCACAGACCTTCACCTTTACTACATTTTATTATGTTAAAGCAGCGGCGGTGCGTCCATAAAGGGCGCAGGAGCGCCCCCCCCCTCTCATGCACCGCTCTAATCCCTATAGATAGATTCATGCATTGCATGAATCTATCTCTGTTCGCTGCTGACACCCCCTATTCAGGTGTCCAGACCCTTTTCGAGCACCGGGCACCTGAATTACAGCAGTGGGGTTGTTTTTTGGAAGCACCTGATTAGAGCCATCGGCTCTAATAGGCGTTCAAAAATGTGAGAAGCGGGCGCAATGCTGTGCGTTCGCTTCTCACTCAGCTGTATATTCGAAAAACAAAGGAATTCTCTTTGCGAACATTAAACCCCCTTTCAGCCAATCAGGTGCGCCGGGTCTGTGTTACCTGATTGGCTGAAACCACAGGCGCTGTGATTGGATGCCTATCAGGCACCCAATCACAGCAGAGATCAAGAGGAGCAGCGGGAGAAGACATTGGGTCGGGGAAGAAATGGAGGACCCCGGACACTGCTTGCTGCCCAGCCGCCGTCATCCGCTGCCCACCCGAGACAAGTTAAGTGCTGGGTAGACGGAAGCGGCACAGTGGCAACACTTGGGGCACAGTGGCACATTTAATGGGCAAAGTGGAAGCATTTGGGGCACAGTGGCAGCATTTGGGGCACATTGGCAGCATTTAGGGCACAGTGGCAGCATTTAGGGCACAGTGGCAGCATTTAATGGGCAAAATAGCTGTGTTTAATGGGCACAGTGGTAGCATTTGGGACACAGTGGCAGCGTTTGGGCACAGTGGCAGCATTTGGGGCACAGTGGCATCACTTGGTGCACAATGGCAGCGTTTGGGCACAGTGGCAGCATTTGGGGCACAGTGGCAGCATTTAATGGGAAAAGTGGCTGCGTTTGATGGGCAAAGCGGTTGTGTTTGATGGGCACAGTGGTTGTGTTTGATGGTACAGTGGCTGCGTTTGATGGGCACAGTGAAGCTGCAATTGATGGGTGTTTTTTTTTCCAGAATTTTTCAGTTTGTTTGCGCCCTCCCCCCCCCCCCCCAAAAAAAATAAATAAATAATTGAAGCACCAGCCACCACTGTGTTAAAGCCTTATTCCAAAATGGATTAAATTCATTATTTTCCTAAAAATTCTACAAACAATACTCCATAATGACAATGTGAAAGTTTGAAATCTTTGCAAATTTCTTAAAAAAATAAAAAATCACACGTACGCAAGTATTCACATCCTTTGCGCAATAATTTGTTGAAGCACCTTTGGCACAAATTAGAGCCTCAAGTCTTTTTGAGTATGATGCCACAACCTTGGCACACCTATTTTTGGGCAGTTTCTCCCATTATTTTTTTGAAGGGCCTCTCAAGCTCCATTCGTTTAGATGGGGAGCTTGGTGCATAGCCATTTTCAGATCTCTCCAGAGATGTTCAATCAGGTTCAACTCTGCCCTCTGGCTGGGCCACTCAAGGACATTCACAGAGTTGTTCCATAGCCACTCCTTTGTTATCTTGCCCATGTGCTTAGGTCATTGTCCATTTGGAAGATGAACCTTTGCCCCAGTCTGAGGTCCAGAGTACTCTGAAGCAGGTGTCAATCCTGACTAGTCTCCCAGTTCCAGCCACTGAAAAACATCCCCACAGGGCCCACAGCATAAAGCTGCCATCACCATGCTACACTGTAGGGATGGTAATGGCCAGGTAATGAGCAGTGCCTGGTTTCCTCCAGACATGACTCTTGCCATTCAGGCCAAAGAGTTCATTCTTTGTTTCACGCACGGAAGAACCCCTTGCTCTGATACATAGCCTGGAGTGTTCGCACAAGGCTAGCCTCAGACACTCATACTTTTTTTGTTTACACTAACATACAATTTTTCAGGACAAGGTTTTGGGGTGTGTCCCTTCTTCAAGGTCCCAGCAGTACTGATTCACAAATGTTTCTTTCATTTTTAAGCAAAAATGTGGGTATATATATATATATATATATATATATATATATATATATATATATATATATTACACATACACACACACACACACACAAGTGCCCCCTCAGCAAAGCTGTGCTCCGATAGGCACGCTTCTGAGCTGGATCGTGTGTGTCCACAGACATTTACAATGCGGCTTGGCCATGCCCCATGCTCCTTCCTCACAGAATTTGACTATAAAACCTCATATAATTTATAATCTTTTCTTACACTTAAACTCCCAAAAAAATGTTTTGGCTGGAGTAGTGCTTTAACCCTTCATTATCTACCAGTACCAGATAATATACGTTTTAAGTGAATCTTGCAGAGGTGAGAAGTTATGCAAAACGTTATTTTCACAATGTTACACAATGTATTCTCTATTTATGCTGTAACACTTGTTACAAATAAACTGCAATTCCTTTTAGAGTAGAATAACCCAGAGAAGAGAAAAAAGGACCTCACCAGCATCGTGTCGTATTTATATTTAGCATACACTGTGACTTGCTGTCACAGCAGACTTATGACTAAGGACCACACTGACTGGCAATGGGCTAATGCTCTGTGATCTTCTTTAGCAAGTTGTTCCAGTTGCCAAATATAGGCAACCTTAATGGCACACAAGTGAAGTATCACATTCTGAGATCTCCACACAGCCCTTCTATGTCAACGTGTGTTGTCTTTTCAATCAGGCAATCAATCATTGTTTCAATTTTTATCAGTTGGTGTATGTGCCCATAGCAGAAAAATATTACATTCTTACCGGCACCTACAGTAACTAGTATATAGAGGGGATCGAAAGTTTGGGCACCCCAGGTAAAAATTAGTATTAATGTGCATAATGAAGCCATGGAAAGATGGAAAAATCTCCAAAAGGCATCAAATTACAGATTAGACATTCTTATAATATGTCAAAAAAAGTAACCGTAGATTTTATTTCCATCATTTACACTTCCAAAATTACAGAAAACAAAAAAATGGCGTCTGCAAAAGTTTGGGCAGAGTTAATATCTTGTACTGCCCCCTTTGGCAAGTATCACAACTTGTAAACGCTTTTTGTAGCCAGCCAAGAGTCTCAATTCTTGTTTGAGGTATCTTTGCCCATTCTTCCTTGCAAAAGTCTTCCAGTTCTTTGAGATTTGTGGGCTGTCTGTCACGCACTGCTCTTTTAAGGTCTAGCCATAGCTTTTCAATTATGTGAGGGTAAAAAGGATGCGCTAAATAAATAAATCAATAAATTGTGGGAATGATTATATGAATAACCAATTAATCAAAACCATAAAGACCTAAATGAAAATAAATATAAATAATGGTGGGATATTAGTGGGATATTATACCATACAATAGTGTGTGAAAAATAATAAAATAGTGCTGATAGTGTCCAACAAATGTATAAGACTCCTAAGATAGGAGATCAAACAGATATTGTGCATAAACAGTCCAAATAATAGTGAAAAAGATTTTGCAGGATAAGTCCATAAATCTGTGTAGACTTCCTCCTCCACCAAGGAATGGAAATTAATCACCGCAAACAAGTGCTCATGGATGGCACCTTACCACAAAATGTTGATCTCCTTAACCAAAAAGAGATCGAAATAAGCATGGATTTAACATAAATCAGATTTCCATAAGACACCAGAGGAATCGATATCAGCAGATCCAGCATCCAGCCTCACATAAAATAAGCCAAGAGAAAAATCGCCATAGTATGATAACGTTTAATAAACAATTAAAAGACAGGCAACGCCAAATGGCCCCTTACTTGCAAAGTGCCTTTACCCGGCACTGAGGCTGGTCTGCGTTGAATGATTGTTGGGGGAGAGGTCCACGCTGCAGGATGAATACATCGGCGTGCGTTCCACCTCTGTGTGTGCGAGGACCAACAAAACCGGAAGCGGAAGTCCGTCCGTATTGCGTAAACCAGGAGCTCTCCTATAAATAAAGGATGGCTTGGAACACAGATTTGGCCAAAATTTTACCATCCAAGCCATCCTTTATTTATAGGAGAATAACCTGCCATTCCAGATACGTAACTTACGTTTTGGAATGCCCTTGCAAGTTACAATATGTAGGCAGAACCACCAGAGAACTCAAGGTGCGTATTAATGAACATGTAGCGAATATTCTTAAGGGATTCCCCAACCACAGCGTATCTAGACATTTTGATGAGTGTCACAATAGAGACCCACGACTTTTAACATTTTATGGTATTGACAGGGTAATTAGCCATTGGAGAGGCACAGATCTCAAAAAGACAGTGTCCCAGAACAAAACCAAATGGTTGCACCGGCTGCGAACCATGCGACCTCTGGGTTTAAACATTGATCTTGATCTAAATTGTTTTTTAACTAATGAATAGATCAATTTTAGATCATTTTAATATTTTGCCTTATTGTATTTTATTTCATTTTAATTTTAATTTAATGTAATTTTTATTAAAAAAAAAATATTATTATCCAACATAATTCAGAATATGGGCATTGTATATTCCTTCCTTAATAATGTCTGGTAACCTATGATTGTTGTGATAAAACTATAACATTTTACTAGTTTATACATCTGTTTGTATATGCAGAGTTTGATTGGCCAATCTATTGCTGTATGCATTGGTTGCTTGGCGTGGGACTGAGGCTGTCATTACCTTTTCGTTCCTCCCACTTAAACCTGATTGGATGCCCTATATTAATGGCCCATACGCGTGACCAGTGACGCTTCCCGACGACGAGTCAATCTCGAAACGTACGTCGAGGCGCATTGGTCACGCAATCCCCTACGGACGGACTTCCGGTTACGGTTTTGTTGGTCCTAGCACACACAGAGGTGGAACGCACGCCGTTGTATTCATCCTGCAGCGTGGACCTCTCCCCCAACAATCATTCAACGCAGACCAGCCTCAGTGCCGGGTAAAGGCACTTTGCAAGTAAGGGGCCATTTGACGTTGCCTGTCTTTTAATTGTTTATATAACGTTATCATACTATGGCGATTTTTCTCTTGGCTTATTTTATGTGAGGCTGGATGCTGGATCTGCTGATATCGATTCCTCTGGTGTCTTATGGAAATCTGATTTATGTTAAATCCATGCTTATTTCGATCTCTTTTTGGTTAAGGAGATCAACATTTTGTGGTAAGGTGCCATCCATGAGCACTTGTTTGCGGTGATTAATTTCCATTCCTTGGTAGAGGAGGAAGTCTACACAGATTTATGGACTTATCCTGCAAAATCTTTTTCACTATTATTTGGACTGTTTATGCACAATATCTGTTTGAGCTCCTATCTTAGGAGTCTTATACATTTGTTGGACACTATCAGCACTATTTTATTATTTTTCACACACTATTGTATGGTATAATATCCCACTAATATCCCACCATTATTTATATTTATTTTCATTTAGGTCTTTATGGTTTTGATTAATTGGTTATTCATATAATCATTCCCACAATTTATTGATTTATTTATTTAGCGCATCCTTTTTACCCTCACATATTCTCGATACTGCGGTTATTCTGCAGAATTTTTGGATTGCAGCTTTTTAGTATTCACTAGTTACACATAGGATGTAATTTATTGATACAAAAAAATTCACTGGCGCTCTATGGGTTAACACTATAGTCCAATATAATACTTAAGACCCTCGTATGGGCTGTAAACGATCCGTGCTGCAGAAATCCAGGTACCTAGAAGCACCATCAATACACAGTTACAACAAAAAGGATTTCTGCGCTCATTAAGGTTTACCACTCTAACTCCACGTAATGTTTGTGAGGAATAATATTCAATAAATCTCAAATTGTTCGGAAGAACCAGTTCTTTATGTAGAAAAGATATTTTCAAAAAATACAAATGTACACAGCACAACGCAAAAAATAATAATGTTCCCAGTGCCTGCATGAAAACACACACAATCTTTCAGGGCTTCAAGGGTTAAAATTTTGCGGTTTTGTTTCCAGCTGCATTCATTAACAACGACCGTGCTGATTGTAATAGAAGTACGTTACCCAGGACGTCACCATTACGTTTAGTGTCACTTCCTTAGTTGGTATCTGGTATCTGGGCTCCTGGACACTCTCCTGTATGTGTCCAAGCGTGCTCCAGCCTCAGTGTTCGCAGCTGCTGGGAGCGCAGCGCAGAGATGACAGCCACGGAGGGACGTTCTTCCTGTTAGAACGCACTGGCGTCTCACGTCTGAGGCGCGGTCACGAGCAACTAGGGAAAGTTCAGGGGGATGTTAGGCGCCCTCCAGTGGACAAAGTGCGAATTGCACTGAAGAAAATAAAAAGCTGTAAATAGCGGTTTTAAATGAAAGTCTTTTCTTAATATTGCTGACTTAGTTCTTCCAAAATAAAAGAGGGGTATTAAAACAGTCCCAGACGACGCGTTTCGCCCTATCCAGGGCTTTGTCACAGTCATTAGGACTTGAGATAGAAAATTTATTTATATAGACTAAAAAAGACTAAAAAAGAGGGAGGATTTTAATGAAGGGGAGGGGAACAGGAAATGATGTATCAAACCGAGAATTTTAACCCTTGACAATAACATGACATTAAAAAAAAAAATTCTGATATTTAAAAAAATTTTAAAAAATATTAGCAGCATATGAGAATATTTTTTAAATTTTTTTTAAATATCGATGTAAATTGTGTGTGTATGCTTATATTGTTTTGAATTTTTTTTTTTTTTAATGTCATGTTATTGTCAAGGGTTAAAATTCTCGGTTTGATACATCATTTCCTGTTCCCCTCCCCTTCATTAAAATCCTCCCTCTTTTTTAGTCTTTTTTAGTCTATATAAATACATTTTCTATCTCAAGTCCTAATGACTGTGACAAAGCCCTGGATAGGGTGAAACGCGTCGTCTGGGACTGTTTTAATACCCCTCTTTTATTTTGGAAGAACTAAGTCAGCAATATTAAGAAAAGACTTTCATTTAAAACCGCTATTTACAGCTTTTTATTTTCTTCAGTGCAATTCGCACTTTGTCCACTGGAGGGCGCCTAACATCCCCCTGAACTTTCCCTAGTTGCTCGTGACTGCGCCTCAGACGTGAGACGCCAGTGCGTTCTAACAGGAAGAACGTCCCTCCGTGGCTGTCATCTCTGCGCTGCGCTCCCAGCAGCTGCGAACACTGAGGCTGGAGCACGCTTGGACACATACAGGAGAGTGTCCAGGAGCCCAGATGCCAGATACCAACTAAGGAAGTGACACTAAACGTAATGGTGACGTCCTGGGTAACGTACTTCTATTACAATCAGCACGGTCGTTGTTAATGAATGCAGCTGGAAACAAAATTTTAACCCTTGAAGCCCTGAAAGATTGTGTGTGTTTTCATGCAGGCACTGGGAACATTATTATTTTTTGCGTTGTGCTGTGTACATTTGTATTTTTTGAAAATATCTTTTCTACATAAAGAACTGGTTCTTCCGAACAATTTGAGATTTATTGAATATTATTCCTCACAAACATTGCATGGAGTTAGAGTGGTAAACCTTAATGAGCGAAGAAATCCTTTTTATTGTAACTATAGGATGTAATTTAGGCATTGGCGCGAAATTTTACCCCCCAGCTTTTCAATTATGTTGAGGTCAGGAGATTGTGAAGGCCATGGCAAAACCTTCAGTTTACGCCTCTTGATGTAATCCCCCGTGGATTTTGAGGTGTGTTTAGGATCATTATCCATTTGTAGAAGCCATCCTCTTTAACTTCAGCTTTTTCACAGATGGCATCAAGTTATCACCCAAAATTTGCTGAAATTTTGTTAAATCCATTTTTCCTTCTACTCGTGAAATGTTCCCTGTGCCACTGGCTGCAATACAACCCCAAAGCATGATTGATCCACCCCCATGCTTAACAGTTGGACAGAGGTTCTTTTATTTAAATTCTGTGCCCTTTCTTCTCCAAACGTACCTTTGCTTATTCCGGTCAAAAAGTTATATTTTAACCTCATCGGTCCACAGAACTTGTTTCCAAAATGCATCAGGCTTGTCTATATGTTCATTTGCAAAGTTCAAACGCTGATTTTTGTGGTGAGGACGTAGAAGAGGTTTTCTTCTAATGACTCTTCCATGAAGACCATATTTGTACAAGTATCTCTTTATAGTGGAATAGTGTACCACAACTCCAGTGTCTGCCAGATCTTTCTGGAGGGATCGTGCAGTCAAGCGTGGGTTTTGAATTGCTTTTCTCACAATCATGCGAGCTGTTCTGTCTGATATTTTTCTTGGTCTTCCAGATCTTGCTTTAACTTCCACTGTTCCTGACGACTGCCATTTCTTAATTACATTCCGAACAGAGGATATTGACATCTGAAAACGCTTTGCTATCTTCTTATAGCCTTCTCCAGCTTTGTGAGCGTCAACTATTTTCAGTTTCAGTTTTCTAGACAACTGCTTAGAAGAACCCATGGTGCTGATTAGACATGTGCACAGAATTTTTTTTCGTTTTTTTTTGTTCCGTTTCATATCGTTCCGTAGGTTCGTTCCCATTCGTTTTCCGTAAGATGCCCGTTTTCCTGTTCGTTCCCATTCATTTTTCGTACAACGCCATTTTTTTTGTATTCCGATCGTTTCGTATTTTGGTTACCGTTTTATTTTCGTACATGCGGGATGGTTCGTTATTCTGTTTAATTCATGTTCGTTACTTGTTAGACAATAATTTTCGTGAATTTTTGTCATTTTGTACTTTCGTAAATATATCGCGGGATTCGCGGCACTTTCAACACGCGGCTCATCCATATTAACTATTGTTAAGCCCCATACACTTGGTCAGACGTTTTTAACAACAAAAAATAAAAACGATCGTTTTACCGAACGTTCGTTCGTTTTTAAACTCCATCAGAAAAACATTTTTGGGTTCAAAAGTCTGGCCAACTGATCTCTCCCTTCAGATGAAAATCCACAGAAAAGTTTATTTGGCTTTACTGTACTACTCAGCACAAAAGAGAAGCTGCTTCACTAACTAACTACACTCACTGTCCATTCAAAAAAACGAAAATGACATCTTATAACAAAAGATTTGCATTCTGTATTTTGAAACCAAATTACGAACAGAAAAAAAGAATTCAGAATACAGAATACAAATCTTTTGTTATAAGATGTCATATGAACATACAAACAGAAAAAGGAATCAAACAAAATACAGAATGAAAATCTTTTGTTAGATGTCATATGAACATACGACTGAGAATCAAAATACGGACAGAACAAGGATTCAAACAAAATACAGAATGCAAGTCTTTTGTTATAGAGGTCATATTCGTTCTTTTGCCGTTTTCGTTTTGTCGTATTTTTGTCGGAACGTTTGTTCGTATTTGCGGTTGTTCGTTATGCGACTCATTCGTAATCCCGTCGTTTTCGTATTTTGGTGCTTAAATCTTTTCGTATGTACACATTATTCTGCGGGTACGAAAATGAACATTTTCGTACGAAAACAACATTCGTACGAACGGGAATGCACATATCTAGTACTGATTGTTGGGGCAAGGTCAGATGAGTCTGGGCATTTAAAACCTTTCAGATTGACATCACCTGATCTTCCCAGACGATGATTGAGAACAATCCATGACACTGGCAGGTCTCAGCTTTGCAAAGGGGTCAGTGTATGTTATAAATTCTGCAGGGTGCCCAAACTTTTGCAGACGCCATTTTTTTGTTTTCTGTAATTTTGAAAGTGTAAATGATGGAAATAAAATCTAACTTTTTTTGACATATTATAAGAATGTCTAATCTGTAATTTGATGCCTTTTGGAGATTTTCCATCTTTCCTTGGCTTCGTTATGCACATTAATACAAATGTTTACCTGGGGTGCCCAAACTTTTGATCCCCATTGTATCTGCACCACTACAGACATGATAGTGGTTTGTTGGAAAACAATCTATCAACATTTTTTTCATGCTAAAAAAAAATAATATTACATACATAGTTTGTAGATTGGCTATAAAAGTGCTGGGTTTTTATCTGCACTTGCCATGAGGGACCGTGGGGAATTTACCAAAACGTCCAAACCTGCTTCACTTTCTTTTTTTAATTTACTTTATTCCTTTTTTCCTATTTTAGTGTTCAACCTGCTAAAATTACTTACAATATCTCCCAAAAGTGAGTACCCCCCTCACATTTTTGTAAATATATTATTTTATTTTATCTTTTCTATAAAGTAGTGAGTGCACAGCTTGTACAACAGTGGGGTAGATTCAGTAACATTTGCGCTTTTTTTACGTAGGCGCAGGGCACCGTTTTTGCCCTGCGCCCCCGCAAATTTTCTGCGCTACCCTCGATTCACGGAGCAGTAGCTCCGTAAATTGCGTGGGCGCTCTGGCAAAATGCCCGGCATAAGCGCGCGCAATTTAAATGATCCCGTAGGGGGCGGGAATCATTTAAATTAGGCGCGTTCCCGCGCCGAGTGTAGTGCGCATGCTCCGTCGGGAAACTTTCCCGACGCGCATTGCGGTAAATGACGTCGCAAGGACGTCATTTGCTTCCAAGTGAACGTGAATGCCGTCCAGCGCCATTCACAATTCACTTACGCAAACGACGTAAATTTCAAATTTCGCGACGCGGGAACAACGGGTATACTTTAGCATTGGCTGCCCCTGCTATAGAAGGGGCAGCCTTACGCAAAAAAACGACATACGCAAACGACGTAAACTGCGTACGCAGGGCTCGCGTAACGTTGTGAATCGGCGTTAGTATGCAATTTGCATACTATACGCTGACCACAACGGGAACGCCACCTAGCGGCCTGCGTAAGAATGCAGCCTAAGATATGAGGGCATAAGAGCCTTATGCCACGCATATCTTAGGCTGCAGTTGGCGTAACGAGCTCTCTGAATCAGGAGAAGTCGTTACGCCGGGGCAAGTAAGCAATTGCGCTGCGTAACTATGGTTACGCAGGCGGAATAGCTCTTTGAATCTGGGCCAGTGTGAATTTGCTGTCCCCTCAAAATAACACACGGCCATTTAATATCTAAACCGCTGGCAACAAAAGTGAGTACACCCCTAAGTGAAAATAGCCAAACTGGGTCCAATTAGCAATTTTTCCTCCCCAGTGTCATGTGACTCATTAATGTTACAAGATCTCATATGTGAATGGGGAGCAGGTGCGTTAAATTTGGTGTTATCACTCTCACTCTCTCATAGTGGTATGAATATAAAAAAAATACCGCCACTGTCACATGACATTAAAAAAAAGTATTGGTATTCGGTATCGGCGAGTACTAGAAAAAAAGTATCGGTACTTGTACTCGGTCTCAAAAAAGTGGTATCGGGACAACCCTATCCGCTACCTTCGGAGACTGGGCCGCAGGGCAGTATTCCAACATGTTAACAACCCCAAGCACACCTCCAAGATGACCACTGCCTTGCTAAAGAAGCTGAGGATAAAGGTGATGGACTGGCCAAGCATGTCTCCAGACCTAAACCCTATTAAGCGTCTGTGGGACATCCTCAAATGTAAGGTGGAGGAGCGCAAGGTCTCTAACATTCACCACACTCCGTAATTTCATCATGTAAGTGTGGAAGAGGACTCCAGTGGCAGCCTGTGAAGCTCTGGTGAACTCCATGCCCAAGAGGGTTAAGGCAGTGTTAGAAAATAATGTCTCCCAAACAAAATATTCACACTTTGGGCCCAATTTGGACATTTTCACTTAGGGGTGTATGACTTTTGTTGCCAGCGGTTTAGACATTAACCGCTTAAGGACCGCGCACAGATTTAAGTTGACAGAATGGCATGGACAGGCAAATGGGCGTACATGTACGTCATCTTTAATTTGCCGCCATGTGGTCGTGCGCGCCACCGATTGGTTCATCCGATTAAAACGGTCTGATGGATTTTTTCATCAGATATCCGATGAAGCTGACTTTCATCAGTCTTGCCTACACACCATTGGTTAAAAAAAAAAACGATCGTGTCAGAACGCGGTGACATAAAACACAACGTGCTGAGAAAAATTAAGTTCATTGCTTCCGAGCATGCGTTGACTTGATTCTGAGCATGCGTTGATTTTTGACCGATGGATTTCCTAACAGACGATCGTTTTTTTCTATCGTTTTTTTAACCATCAGATAATTTTAAAACAGGTTCTAAGTTTTTTCACCGATGGGAAAAAAACTGATGGGGCCCACACACGATCGGTTCGTCTGATGACAACGGTCCATCAGACCGTTTTCATCAGACAAACCGATCGTGTGTACGCGGCATTACAGTTAGAATCAGTCCCTAGGACACACTTAACCCCTTTAGCACAGGTTAACCCTGGTCACTATAAAAATTACAATAGTCCCAAAAAGGTGTCAAAAGTGTCTCCGATGTGTCCGCCATAATGTCGCAGTCACAATAAAAATTGCTGATCGCCGCCATTACTAGTAAAAAAAAAACAATATTAATAAAAATGCCATAAAACTATCCCCTAGACCAGGGGTGCCCAACCTTTTGAAGATCGAGGGCCACTTAAGCGACGTGGTAACTGGTCACGGGCCACAATGAGTAGAGAGGGTGGATGGCAGCCCACATTACTTTTTTTTTGCAGATCGGATTGGAGGTAGGCATTTGTAAACAGACACAAGTCCATTTACATCTGCTACTCCTTAGAGGTGAATGGAGGGTCCAATTGGGTCGGACTGACCTTGTAAAAGGGGCCTATGGCTCAGTGCAGGTAACTGATCACTTTGAAAGCAGCCCAGTAACCACTGCAGAACAGATATGCCCATATATACACTGTTAGGTAGATTCAGGTACAACAGCGTTAATTTAGGCTACGCCGCCGTAAATTAGCTAGGCTAGTAATGATTCTCAATCAACTTACCTGCTAATTTACGGCGGCGTAGCCTAAAACGAGCAGGCGTAAGGGCGCCTAATTCAAATTGGTTGGAGGGGGGCGTGTTGTATGGTAATGAGGCGTGACCTCACGTTTTTGACGTTTTTTGTAACTGCGCATGTGCTGGGCGCCTACATTTCCCAGTGCGCATTGCGCCTAAGTACGCCTATTGATTTCGACGTGGACGTAAACGACGTAAATCCCGATTCGCGGACGACTTACGCAAACGACGTAAAAATTTCGCGGCGGGAACGGCGGCCATACTTGACATTACTATTCCACTAGAGCCTAGCTCTAACTTTATGCGGCCTATCTCTTACGTAAACGGCGTAAAAGTACTGCGTCGGCCTGGCGTACGTTGGTGAATCGGCGTATCCCCTCATTTACATAATCTACGCCGGCCGCAATGGAAGCGCCACCTAGCGGCCAGCAGAACAATTGCAATTGCAAGCCGTCGTATCTTAGATATGTTTAAGCGTATCTCTGTTTGAGCATGCGCTTAAACATACACCGGCGTAGATTCTGAGTTAGGCCGGCTTATCTACTGATAAGCCGGCCTAACTCTTTGTGAATCTACCTAAGTGATTTTAGTAATAAACTTACCTTACCAGGTTGTGGGCCATATCAGAGGGCTCCGCGGGCCACATGTGGCCCCTGGGCCACTGGTTGGGCATCCCTGCCCTAGACGCTCATTTCAGATCTACCCCTCAGATCTACAGTGACTGCACTTCCAAGTGCACTTTGCACTTGTAGTTTGCACTTGTAGTGCAAAGAGGATTTGCATTTCGTAAATAACCCCCGAAGTCTTCTTTGTCACCAGCCGCCTATTACCATCTCATTGTAATATCATATTTAGATGTTTATTATTTGTATGTTTTATCAGTCAGACTGATTTCCATTGTTGCCAAGATACATAAGATCCTGAAGAAGCTTATTAATGTGAAATGCGTCAACATCTTGAACATATCAGCAAAGCTGACATGTCTTTTGTACATATATGGCCTAATGGTTGTATGGGATTTGGTTTCACATGGTTTTAATTAGACCTTTTTAATATTTGTCATAATAATGGCTTCATTCTATGCCACATATATCCACCACTTATAATTGCCCCTTTACTTCAGAATTGAATGAAGCTGAGAATAAACAAATGTTTACATTTTGACATGCTAAGATAATGTCACACTCACTACCCATTTGCTATTGCCAAGTCTGAGGTATCCAGAGTCTTTCCTTCCAGCAGAAAATCTTTAATTAGTTCACATATAACAGGTGGCATCTCTCTTGTGTTACTGTCACTCAGTGACATTTGCAGGCCTAGCACTGATAAAGGTAGGAACAGCAACATATTTGAAATGACACTGGCCCTCTGGCATCATGTCACTGACTATTAAAGGGAAATGATCACTCTGTAGTCTAGTATTAAAGAAAAACACACATGTGTGGTTGACTTTACCACCACTAAGCCAATGAAATATAGTAATTTTACAGAGTAACCAAACTTACAGGCATCAACCCAAAAACTGTAATATGTTCGAGTGGGCTGCGCTGCTGTTTTGTGGTCAGGGCACACTCATGAAATGCCCCCAGAATTGTGAATCAATCAGGTAATCTCTGTGACAGCCAATCACAGTAATCATATGATTGGAAGCTCAGTGCTTCTAGTGTCAAGAGCCAGCAGGAACTGACAGTAAGGGGTTAATATATTGTGAAGTGTAGAGCGGAAAACAGTGAAAACTTTGCCCACAAAGACAAGCAGAGAGCATAGGACCAATCACTATCACTTGTACGCTCTCTGTAGTTGATCTTTTACCCATTACTGACTGTCTTTGTGTGGAGACAACTGTCTTGGAATAGGCTAATGGCTTTCCTTTAAGCCCTGTACACACGATCAGAGATCTGATAGAATCTAATCCGATGGATTTTTTCGTCGGATATCCAATAAAGCTGACTTTCATCAGTCTTGCCTACACACCATCAGTCAAAAATATGATCATGCCAAAATGCAGTGACGTACAATACTACGACGAGTCGAAAAAAATGAAGTTCAATGCTTTCGAGCATGCGTCGACTTGATCCTGAATATGCATGGATTTTTGTCCGATGGAGTTCCACACAGACGATCAGATTTTTCTATCGTTTTTTTATCCATAGGAAAAATATAAAACATGTTCTTTTTTTTTCACTGATGGAAAAAAAATGATGGGGCCCACACACGATCGGTTTGTCCGATGAAAACAGTGTTTCCATCAGACAAACTGATCGTGTGTACATGGCTTTAGAGTTACCACCCTGTTGACTGGTAATCCAATGTCTAGTAGGGGGAAGGTGTATTCAAGTATAAGCAGGAGAGCTTCAGGAAGCAAAGATCTAAATGAATCAAGTAGAAGCAAGAAGGTCCTTGCATGGCAGGTGTTCATGGACAGCTTTCTCTCCACCAAGGAGCTCAGTGGGCAGCACAGTAGTGACATCATCATATCTCACTCCAATTCTGGTGAGACTATCAGTCAGAAGCAGCAGTGCCTTAGATTATTGCATTGCAGGCATACAGCTAGGAGGTTCAAGGCTCAAGAGCACTGCCATTTTGGAGGATTAACAGGTTCAAGGCACTGCTTAGTTACAACATTACAATTAACATTTCCTGGCGCATCATGACAGCACACAATAAGTTGTGGCTGATAGGACTGGTAAACTATAAATCAGCTCCCGGGCCTGATGATGTCTACTCCCCCAGTTGGTCACAGCCCTCAGCGCTGTCACTTACACTCACAGATTATCTGTAAGTAACCAATGGGTGATTCATGGTTATCATCCTAATTATTCACACACTTCTTTGGCTAGCTCTATTTTAATTTTACAATATGTTTAAAGGTAGCGATATTGCATCTCCTCATGAAGATTGGAGGTTATCCATGAGACACATCGATCTATATAGATGCCTACAGTATGATTATACAATCCAAGAGTGTTATTAAATATTTTTAAACATTATTTTACTGGCCTATACCAATGTGTTATGGTCTTGGTACAATTATGTGAACATGGATTTCAGTCTCGTGTTTTTATTATTGTTGTTAATGTCATGTACTCACATGTTAGGCCCCTTTCACACTGGGGCGGCGTCGGCATCGACGATAAAGCACCGCTTTACTGTCAATTTTACAGCGCTATTCGGGCGCTAGTGGGGCAGTTTTACCCCCTGCTAGCGGCCAAGAAAGAGTTAAAAACCACCGCAAAGCACCTCTGCAGAGGTATACACACCGCTCCAAAGATGCCCTCCTGCTAGCGCACTGCACAGACAGCAGCGGCTGTTTCAGGTCGGTTTACGGGCACTATTTTGTAGAGTTATAGCGCCTGCAAACCGACCCAGTGTTAAAGGGGTCTTACTATGTTACCTTGTCACTATGCTATTCATGTGTAATAAACTATACAAATGTATGCATTGGGTTTATGCTATGATATTATGTACATGATATGACATAATGCTATTAAGCTATTGTTCATATATCACATATAATGTCAAAAACTCTCTCCTTATGCAAATAGGGATGAAGGCACTTGACGTTCCATGTCCTGGACTCATATAAAGTCCCAAACCTTTTTTTATTTATCAACTCCCTGGTAGATACGAGGAGGAATAATCCTACAGACCGAGAAAAGGTTAGAAGGGGAACTGGAGAAGTACCCAATCTTCATTGCTGAAGCCTTAAAAATTGTAGGCTCTGTCTTGGGATAACAGCAGAAGTCCTCTTAATGGTGCGCACACACCTGGATGGAAACTATTCAGGATCAGTAGGCCATAATGGCTTTATTGGTGTGGCATTGGTGGAAGTTTAAGGGATGTACACCTTCTGATCACTTCCAGACAGCCAGGCCACTGGATTTGATGACAAAGCAAAACATTCTGGTCCAGTTTGTAGCCGAATGAATTAAAAAACAAGCTTGTGAAGGTTCCAAGCGCCCAGAAGAGATGAGGATTCCTAGTAAAAAAACAGGCACAAAAATTTGGAGTTCGAGAATTTCCAATCAATTCTATTATTGATAAATCTGGGAGAATGGATGCCCTCTGTAGGTTTATCAGACACCTACTTACACATCCCAATTCATCCTGCATTTTGATGCCTTCCCTTAAGTCTTTCCACCTCTCCCAGAACATCCACAAAGGTCCTACTGTCTGTCATAGCAAGGGGGATGAGAATATACCACTACTTGGATGGCATCCGTCTGCTAGCCTGCGATCGTGAGATGCTTATCCAGCATTGGGATGCTCTGCTACACAATCTACAACATTTTGTGGTAGCTAATTAATTGGAAGAAGAGCTTCCTCTGCCCAACCCAAAGAATGATGAGGCGTATTTGGATAAACAGAAAAATTCAGTAGAACTTCTACGAGGAAAGATCTGTCCTCTGATAGAGAAAGTTAAAGGTGCTATGGGAGCAAATTATCTTCCAGCAGAATAGTGCCCGAGTATTCCTCATTGACCAATTGTTTCTGAATTAAACATTCTTATGCCAGATGCCAGCCAGAAAGATTGGAGGGGTGCATTTCAAGGAGCAGGCTGCTCAAGGTTATGGGGTGTTCATCATACAAGGCATAGCAGCGATCAAGGCCCTTTTGGCATTCACACCTTTTATAAGATAAACAGGAATTGTACTGTGCCTAGACAACAAAATGGTATTGACATACATACAGAGGCAGGGGGGAACAAAGTTGAACCCTGATGTTGGAAGTGCGACTGTTAATCGAATGAGCTCAGATTCATCTAAAAGACCCGAGGGCAGTCTGTATGCCTGCAACTCAAAATCGGTTAGCAGACACGTTGAACTGCACCTTCTTATCAGTCAATGCGTGGTCCCTCAGCTGGGGCGTTCAGTCAGTTAATTCTGAAGGGGGGGGGGGGGGTCTCCCCAGGGGGATCTAGTGACAACTCCCTGGAATATGTGGTAGAATCCTAGCGATTACCCAGCATTGGAAGGGTAGACTTCTTAGACTGCCAATGGAAATTCCAATATGGATAACTGCAATTATAATATTTTGACCAATGAAGCTCTGGTAAATGAATGCAGCCACCAAAATCAAAGAACTGGTTAGCTGCAATATACTACATTTTTGGTTTTGGATTCAATACTGCTTTCATTGTGTGAGGAGAATATTCATGAACATTCATCCTTATCAACCCTTATTTCCCATTAACTATAAGGCACCAGTTCATAGACATGACTGTTCACATGCAGCCAAGAAGTGACTTGGCAGTTGCTGTTCATCTGTCACTGCATTCAAGGCACCTTCAAGACATAAGTGGAAACAGTTGGTAAATGAACTCCAAAGAGATTAATTAGACATGAAATGAGTAAACTGTCCCCATTCTGTAACAGAAGAAATTCCAATGACACAGAAGATCTCAGTGGCTGATTCCTATTGAATTGAGTGACAAACAGTGGCACAGTCAGTGAGATAGGGAATGTTTACTTATTTTGCAGTGCATTTTAAAATTCATGGTAGGGTCATTTTAAGTGAAACCTGGGCTAATGTGCAAATAATGCAGTGATGTACTGCAAATATTTTTTAACTTTGCCAAAACATATTATTTAAAATCGACAGTATTTTTCGATATACTGTAATAATTAGTTTGAGATATCTATCTATCATATATATATATATATATATATATATATATATGATAGATAGATAGATAGATAGATAGATAGATATATTACAGCGGGGAAAATATACACTTACATAGAAATTAAGGGTCTCTAATTCTTATCATAGGTTTATTTTAAATGATAGAGACAGAATATCAACCACAGTCAGCATTTTTCTTCCCCCAAACATGGCGAGTCCCCCTCCTTAACTACTTGCCGGCCAGCCGACGGCGGCAGGTCGGATCTGCTGGGCGAGATCACGTAGCTATACGTCATCTCGCTGAGCAGCCAATAGGGGCGCACAATGTATGAACAGCGATCAGTCATTTGCCCTAGTGAGTCCACTCCCCCTACAGTTAGAACACACCCAGGGAACATACGTAACCCCTTCCCCGCCCCTAGTGTTAACCCCTTCCCTGCCAGTGGCATTTTTATAGTATTCCAATGCATTTTTATAGCACTGATTGCTATAAAAATGCCAATGGTCCCAAAAATGTGTCAAAAGAGTCTGAAGTGTCCGCCATAATGTCGCAGTACCGAAAAAAAAAAATCGCTGATCGCCACCATTACTAGTAAAAAAAAAAAATATTAATAAAAATGCCATAATACTACCCCTTATTTTGTAAACGCTATAACTTTTGCGCAAACCAATCAATAAACGCTTATTGCGATTTTGTTTTACGAAAAATATGTAGAAGAATACGTATCGGCCTAAACTGAGGAAAACAATCGTTTTTTTTATATATTTTTGGGGGATATTTATTATAGCAAAAAGTTAAAATTATTAATTTGTTTAAAAATTGTCGCTCTATTTTTGTTTATAGCGCGAAAACTAAAAACCGCAGAGGTGATCAAATACCACCAAAAGAAAGCTCTATTTGTGGGGAAAAAAAAGCCGCCAAGTTTGTTTTGGAGCCATGTCGCACGACCGCGCAATGTCGAATCGCAAAAAGTGCTCTGGTCTTTGACCAGCAATATGGTCCGGGGCTGAAGTGGTTAAAGGGGTTGTAAAAAATTTTGCTTACCTGAGCCGTGGAATTCACTCGGTGGTGAGGCACCCTGCCTCTCTCCACAGGGTCCCGGCTCTTGATTGGGTAGATTGATAGCAGCGCAGCCATTGGCTCCTGCTGCTGTCTATCAAATCCAACGACGTGGGTGGTGGGGGCAGGGCCGAGTCATACATTCGGCGTCTATGGATGCCGAATGAATGACTCGGTAGCGCGCCCGCAAGGTAACCCCCAGGAGAGCGGTTCTCCTACGGGGTTATCAGGTACGGGGAGGAGCCGCTAGGGCCACCAAGGGACCCCAGAAGTGGGTGTTTGGGGGCACTCTGAAAAATGAGCTGCACAGTGGAGGCAAGTATGATATGTTTGTTATTTAAAAAAAATATTATCCTTTAGTATCACTTAAAGAAGGCACATGTACAGTCGTGCCAACAAACATCTAAATGATTGGGAGAAAGTGCTGTGGTCAGATGAGACCAAAATGTAACTCTTTAGCATTAACTCGACTTGCCATGTTTGGAGGAAGAAAAATGCTGACTATGACCCTAAGAACACCTTCCCTACAGTCAAGCACGGAGGTGGAAACATTATGCTTTGGGGCTGTTTCTCTGCTTAAGGTACAGGCCGACTTTGCCGTATTGGGGGGCCAATGGACAGGGCCATGTATTGTCAAATCTTGGATAAGAACCTTCTTCCCTCAGCCAGAACACTGAAGATGGGTTGTGGATGGGTCTTCCAGCATGACAATGACCCAAAACATACCACCAAGGCAACAAAAGAGTGGCTCAAGAAGAAGCAGATTAAGATCATGGAGTGGCCTAGTCAGTCTCCAGACCTTAATTCTATAGAAAATTTATGGAGGGAGCTGTAACTTTGAGTTGCCAATAGACAGCCAAGAAAGGATTTAGAGAAGATCTGTAAAGAAGAGTGAACCAAAACCCCTCCTGAGATGTGTGCAAACCTGGTAACCAACAACAAGAAACTTCTTATCTCTGTGCTTGCCAACAAGGGTTTCACCACCAAGTACTAAGTCATGTTTTGCTTGGGGATCAAATACTTATTTTACTCAGTGAACTGCAACCCAATTTATAACATTTATATTGTGTGTTTTTTCTGTATTTTTGGTGGACATGTTTCCATCATTTAAAATACACCTATGATAAAAATTAGACCGTTATTTTCTTTGTAAGTGGGCAAACTTACAAAATCTGCAGGGGATTAAATATTTGTTCCCCCACTGTTTTTATATATATATATATATATATATATATATATATATATATATATATATATATATATATATATATATATAAAAACATTAGGGATGCACCGAAATGGAAATTTCAAAACCGAAACGAAACAGAAATAAAAAAAAAAAATTCAGTCCGAAACCGAAAATTACTTTTTTTTGTTTTCCCCCTATTTCATTTTTTTGGCACAGTGGCTGCGTTTGATGGGCACAGTGGCGATGTGTGTTGGCACAGTGGCTGCATGTGATGGCACAGTGGCTGCATTTGATGGGCACAGTGGCTGCATGTGATGGCACAGTGGCTGCATTTGATGGGCACAGTGGCTGCATGTGATGGCACAGTGGCTGCGTGTGATGGCACAGTGGCTGCGTGTGATGGGCACAGTGGCGGCAATTAATGGGCACACTGGCGGCAATTGATGGGGCAAACAGGCAGTGGCAATAATTGATGGTTATAGTGGCTGGGTTTGATGGCACAGTGGCTGCGTTTGATGGGCACAGTGGCGACGTGTGTTGGCACAGTGGCTGCATGTGATGGCACAGTGGCTGCGTTTGATGGGCACAGTGGCTGTATGTGATAGCACAGTGAGGCGGCAATTAATGTTTGTTTTGGTAGTCAGATAAGGCAAGCATGGCTCAATAACACACAAACGTTTTTTTTTTTTAAAAACGTTTGTGTGTTATTGAGCAATGCTTGCCTTATCTGACTACCAAAACAAATATCAATTGCAGCCTCACTGTGCTACTGTGAAAAAATGGCAGATAATTTTTTTTTTTTACCTGGTCACCTCAGTTAACCACTTGCCTCCGCCCCCACCAGGAACTAGTGATTTAACAGATTGAACACAGTAGTTACTAGTTAGTCCTAACAGGTTTTGTTTTGTACAGATTGAACTTAGAGTGCTTGCTTACTGTAGTGGAGGACACTGCTAGGTTCCTCCTAGGCAGGCAGTGTGATTGCCTCAGTCTCTCAGCCTGATGCTCCGACGAGTCGCAACACAGCTCCCAGCACGCTCCGAGTCCTCCCCGCCTCCGGCCGATGACGTCACGCGGCTCACGCGGCTGGATTAAACCAAGAGACTCCCCCATAGGGGGAGTCCAAACAGGAATAGGAGCTAGGAGGACAAGGTGGAGCGCGGTCAGCAGTCGGCACACAGTTTGTACAGTGCCACTGCTGCTGCTATGTGCAGGTATGGCGGCCAGCGTGTGGGTCTGCATTCATTGTGAATGTGAACATTGCCTCCCCGCCCTCTAGTAAAAAAAATGGTATCACCCAGCTTTATATCGGCATTTTAACTTTATTTCGGCAGGGAGCCAGAAATGCTATTTTCGGCCGATATGTATCGGCCACCGATAATCGGTGCATCCCTAATATATATATATATATATATATATATATATATATATATATATATATATATATATATATATATATATATATATATATATATATATATATATATATATATATATATAGTGCCTTGCGAAAGTATTCGGCCCCTTTGAACTTTGCGTCCTTTTGCCACATTTCAGGCTTCAAACATAAAGATATAAAACTGTAATTTTTTTTGAAGAATTAACAACAAGTGGGACACAATCATGAAGTGGAAAGAAATTTATTGGATATTTCAAACTTTTTTAACAAATAAAAAACTGAAAAATTGGGCGTGCAAAATTATTCAGCCCCTTTACTTTCAGTGCAGCAAACTCTTTCCAGAAGTTCAGTGAGGATCTCTGAATGATCCAATGTTGACCTAAATGACTAATGATGATAAATAGAATCCACCTGTGTGTAATCAAGTCTCCGTATAAATGCACCTGCACTGTGATAGTCTCAGAGGTCTGTTTAAAGCGCAGAGAGCATCATGAAGAACAAGGAACACACCAGGCAGGTCCGAGATACTGTTGTGGAGAAGTTTAAAGCCGGATTTGGATACAAAAAGATTTAGCAAGCTTTAAACATCCCAAGGAGCACTGTGCAAGCGATAATATTGCTTGCACAGATAATATTGAAATGGAAGGAGTATCAGACCACTGCAAATCTACGAAGACCTGGCCGTCCCTCTAAACTTTCAGCTCATACAAGGAGAAGACTGATCAGAGATGCAGCCAAGAGGCCCATGATCACTCTGGATGAACTGCAGAGATCTACAGCTGAGGTGGGAGACTCTGTCCATAGGACAACAATCAG